>NC_044551.1:82530686-83191032 GCF_007565055.1 Rhinopithecus roxellana
TATTAGAAATTGTAAACCAATCTTGGAATAGAGGTTAAGATAAAGCTATCAGAGACTTTTCTATTTAGAAAACTTAGTAAAGTTAACTTAATTTTGGTAAGTTTTAAGCTAACCTACACAGCATTAAAGAGGTCTTAATAATGGATCAGTCAGATTATTTCTTTTTTTGACACGATATAATTTTTTTAACTTGTAAATAAGAGTAAAATTGATAAATATAGAAATTGGTTTAGTGGGAGAGGTTTCTAAACTTGATTGTTTTCCCTGAAGATAATGTTTTTAGAGTGCATCTATGTTTATGCCCTTAGTTTAGCTCTAGTTCAGGGGTTGGCAAACTAAAGCCCACACACCAAATCTGATCTTCACAAGTTTTTGTACAACCTGATTTTCACACTTTTAAATTGTTGAAAAATAAAAAAAAAAAAGAATGATGTCTTCTTATAAATTACATGAAGTTCAAATGTCAATGTCCATAATTAAGTTTTGTTGAAACCAGCAGGCTCATTTATTTATGTATTGTCTGTGGCTACTTTCATGCTCTAATGGCAGAGTTGAATAGTTGTAGGAGTAGAAGATGGAGCATATTTTCATGTGTCTTAAACTCAACCTCTTAATGCAGATGTTTTCATTCTTTACTAGACTCGCCTTACTCCACACCTACTAACTCAAAATATTCTAGAATGAAAATTCCCTAGGAAATGGAGTCCTCATTGAAGCTGCTCTCTGTTTTCTTCTCTTTGCTTTGTCTCATCTCCCAAAGAGTCATCTCTGTTTCAAGATTCTACTGGCCATATCTCTGCTGCCTGCCCTCTGCTTTCTACCCACTCCAGCACAGTAGTGTTACAGAATTGCACAGAATTATTATTATTAGTCCAGTTTGAATTGTGTTAATAAAAATTGTAGAAATTTGTTTTATCTGTTTTAAATAAGGATCTGAATAACCTACTTGATTTTGTGGCTTGGATCACAAAACATAAAATAATTTTTACCTGATCATTTACTCCTCACCTCCTGCCCCCCAAAAATTGCCAATACTGGCTTTATTTCATGCTACTTTAATTATCATTTTTATTGTATGAATGTGTCATCAATTATTTATTCATTTCTCTATTGATGGACAGTTTTTGTTTTTCAAATGCTTTGCTTTTTCAAACAAGACTGTAACAAATACCTTTATTAGATTTGTTTGTATACAGACACATACCATTTATGTTTTACATGTGAACTAAAAATAAAAAGTATTATAGAAGACAATAGAGAAGGAGCACTCAACAATTTTTTTTTTTTTTTTGCCAGATGATGTCTAAATGAGTTTTTCGATCGTGTGTGGTGTCTTATCTGAAAAAGTAAGTCACATCTCAAATTCTAATAGGTCCACAGTTCTTCTTTCACCTTTGGCATGCTTTTTCTGACTTGCACTAGTCTTTAAATTTAGAAATGTGTGTAGATATATGGAAAAAATATATATACACTTATATATGTAGAATATATATACTTTTATGTATATTTTATATATAGAGAGAAAATATACATATATTTAGTTTGTATATATTAATTAATAACCCATTCTTTAACTTTTTCTAGTAGTCTCATTATTCAGAAAAGGTACAATTTTAATGTGATTTTACTACTTAGTTCTACTTACGAAATGTATCAAAAACAATTTTCAAATTATTTTGTGTTCTTGTCTTTGAAATGTATACAGTAGATGAAATGTATATAGTTGTTAACTGTATGTATGCAATTATTAAAATTAAACTTTGGTAGAAAAGCGTACTAAATATTATAAATGAAGATATTACATTTAAAACACAGCTTTTGTCTTTTATATGTCTAAATATAGTATCGATGTAAGAAACTTCATTTTTTACATTATTTTCATTTTTACTTGAGCTTAAGAAAAAATATTTAAGTATCTATGCTCAGGCCACTTAAAATATAGTCAGAAAACCACTGCCCACACAAAGAAATAAACCAAAAAAAATGTTCAGAACGAGATTGAGGCTCAAAGAAACTGAAACACACACACACACACACACACACACAGTCATAATCCTTATTGAAGTAATTTTGAATTCCTGAAATTAATACCCCAGTCATTGGCATTTCAAATTTAGGAATGAATACCTGGCATAGATGTTGAAATAAAATGTAGTTTGTTTTTAAATTCTGGACAGTAGGTGTGACAGCATTTTTAAAAACTGACCCAAGATTGCCAGAATTTTTCCAAAGGAAGCATCAGAACTTTTATATTAAGTCAAAAGTTGTAACCTCACTATCTATAATATCTTGATATTTTAAAAAAAGATGATTATATTTTATTAATTACAACAAAATGCACATGAATGTATTAAAACAAATTTTAAAACTTTACATTCTGCCACAGAATAATGTTAATAATTCAGTATCTAGGACATAAATCAGCCAATGTTTTTAGTAAACAAATGGCCAGATACTAAATGCTTTAGACTTTAGTCTTAGACACTTAGCCCAACTGGCAAAGCTGAAGATGTACAGATCTCTGAGCTGAGTATTGTGGCACATGCCTGTAGTCCCAGCTACTCAGGAAGCCCAGGTAGAAGGATTGCTTGAGCCCAAGAGTTTGAAAGCCTGGGCAACACAGCAAAACCCTGTCTATACTGCAATATAGAATACATTTTTAGAAAAGATCTCATTGCCACTATTTAGATCTTCCATTAACACTTGAAATAGCCATATAGAAAATACGAGAAAGAATGTTTGGCAGTATTTGAATAAAAGTTTCTTTATGGCCATGATATTTGGATTTTCTTCTTTTGATTATTTTTAATCATTTAAAAATGTGAAAATATCCTTTGTTCATGTGTTGCATACACAAAGAACAGGTGGCACATTGGATTTGGGCTGTAAGTTGTGTTTTGCCAACCTGTGATTGGCAACTCCAACCAGGGAATAATCTCAAATCAGGGATATAAGTTAGAGCTATAAGACTGAGTATTGATTATTTCAAAATCTGTTGATGATCCAGCTGAGGCTATTGCTTTCTTCCATGTGCACCCAAGGCACTTGGCTCTTTCTGCAAGTTTCCTAAATAAGGGCACTTACTACTGACTTTCTGACAACTATTTGGAAATGCTCTTGGTCTAGTCACCATAAGGGAAGAGAATGCACAGCAATCTCCATCAAATTTCTACCCCGAAGAAACAAGCCATTAGGATTTTCAGAAAGAGCAGTCATGTTTCGAAAGTTATTCAGTCTGTAATTGCTAGCTTCCCATAGGAAATTCTATAACTGAATAAGATTATCCTCTTCTTCTTTACTTCCTTGATGGGCTGAACAGTGTCCCCAAAATAGATATGTTGATAATCTAATTCCTGGAACCTGTGAATGTTAAATTATTTGGAAAAAAAGATCTTGAAGTTAAAGATCATCAGATGGAGAGATCATCCTGGATTACACATTGAGCCCTAAATTCAATGACAAGTGCTCTTACAAGAGAACACACAGTTTCTAACAGACAAAACAGGAGAAGAATGTGAGAAGGTAGTGTCAGAGACTGGAGACAGGCAGCCACAAGCCAAAGAATGCCTACAGCCACCAGAGGCTTGAAAAAATCTTTGTTGAATTTGTTGAGACAATCATCTATTTCCCCTTTATATTATTAATGTGTTGAATTGCATTGATTGACATTTAAAACTGAAAAATCTCCTAAAAATTATTCTAAGTGAAATAAACCAGGCTCAGTAGACTATAAAATGTATCATTACATTTACATATATTTCAAAAACAGGCAAAACTAAGTAAGATATTAAAAAGTTCAAGTGTGATAACTAGCTTTGAAGAGAAAGAGACAAGTAGTGATTTAGATTTAGAGAATTAAGAAGAGGCTTTTAGTTCTCACTCATAATTTGTATTCTCATGATCTGTGTTTCTTCCTATATGCTATACTTCCAAAAAAGAAAAATAATTAATGCTTCAGTAAATATGGATTAATCAGTATCATTTGAAGAAGAGTCAATTAATTCTCACAGAAAATCCATATGTGCTACATTTTATGATAATTCTCATATGCTATTATTTCCTTTATTCATTCTCAAAATGAACATTAATGATAGGGAATAAATGATCTAAAGGTATTTAACTTTGGGTATTTAGAACATGTTCAATATTAATACAATTATTTCCCAAAATGAAAACGGATGATTGTCAAAGATTTCTCTAGTTCTACTTTTAAAGATATGTGGAGAATTTTGAGTAAACTAATCAAATTAGTCAGTAAAATGTTTATCCATTCAATTAGTAAAGGCTATTAAACATTAAAAAAGTGATAAAATTAATTAAAGTTGTTAAACTAACATGTTGTTATGCAAAGTCTATCATGGCTTCTTCACTTTCTAGCTGTGTGACTTTCAGAATATTGTATAATCTATCTGAACCTGTTTCTTCATTTTTAAAACTAGCAAAAATAGTAATAAATATCTCATTCTGTCATTGTGGCAACTCAATAAAATAATCCATTAAAAAACAAAAACAAAGCACAGCAGACAGACAGCCTCACTGTATGTGTCAAATAGATGAGAAATAAATGGAGCATATATTTTTAGGTATGTATTTTCCATCCGAATGTTAGTATTGTGAGTATAACTATGTTAATTTTATAAGGAATCGTCTATAAATAGATATCTCAAATCAAAATTTCTCTCAAACAGTAGCTTGATTGACTTCATCTCATAGAATTTGAGGACATGAAGACAACGAGTATGCAGAAAAATCAAAATAACTATCACTGATCTTTGGTCTTATTTTTATACAATTCTAATTCTTTTTAATTTCTGAAAGTCTTTTCTTTCCGTTAATAAAATAGCACCATCAACAAATATAAGATGTACTTTTAATAATCATGACTTTACTTTTATAAGTAGGCATTAATCTAATTTTTTTACAGTATCAGACTGGCTTAAAATATTGATTTGAACATTAGGTGAAATTTATATTTCTCACTGTAATCTGTTAAAGTCTATCCTTCTGAATGCACACGAGGAAGATAAAATACTAGGGCTTTACACTACTAGTCAGTATAATAATAAAACTACAAAGAAATTTCTCCCAAAGAACTGGAATCCTCTATTTAATATTTTTAAGTATTTCATAAGCAAGGTGTCAAAAATATTTGTCTTAATTTGTCAAAGTAAACCCTTGGTAGATGTGAATTAACTAAATGCATACAGCATAATTCATTCAGTAGCTGGAACTAAACAACTCTTGTTAATTTCCAAGAATGGACATGATCCCATTATAACCACAGTCAGGATTTCTGATACTTTTTCTAATAAATTTGTTTCACTTATTTAAAATCATGATTTTTTTTTTACTTCATTTCTAAGCCAACCTCTATAAACAATGATTTATCAGTTTGGGAGATTATATAATTATTACCACATTTTAATTAAGAATTTATGAAATTTTTTAACTTTGTTGGTACAATTAGTCTAAGAGTAACTGGACATAATTTTGAAGTTACTGAATTGTCCTAATTAATCTAAGAAAAATATATTAAAACAAATTTTCCTCTGATTAATTGTGGTAACAAAGGCAGTAAGAAAAGAACATAGATCAAAAGTTTTATTTTTAAAACTGTAAAATATATACAATCCAGGTGCAATTGAAATACAGAGATTTTCCCTGTGATTTCTTATTCACTGATATTCCCCAACTTTGAATATTTCATGACATTTCACATATACACACGTACAAATGCATGAACACCCACTATATCAAAGATTGGCCTTTTCGGAAATATTTGAGAGCAAGTTGCTAATACTTCCGTGTTTTTCCTCAAGACAAAAGACCTTCTCCTATATAACCTCCATATAACCTTCCAATTGAGGAAATAAATAATGATACATACTACCAGCCAATCCTCAGACCCCCTCATTGGTTACTTTTTACTGCTGCCAACAGGGCACTTTTTCTTCCGATTCAAGACTTCATCCACAAGCACAGTTCGCATTTAGTTATCTTATCCTCCTCAGTTTTCCCCCATTTTCCTGTTTTTCATTATTTTACAGTTTTACATGACATATTAATTCTATCAACCTGACTCTATTCAGTGTTTCCTCATGACCAGAGTCCTGGCCAAGCCATGCTTTCTGTACAATGTACCACCAAAGTGATGCTATATTCTTCTCAGTGTATCTCATCTGTGGGCACTGACCTGTTACATCAGAGGTGGTATTAAACTTGGTCACCTGGACATGTTGGTGTCCTACAGGTTTTTTCACAAAAAGATCACCATTTCTCCTTTTGAAATTGGATGTAATTATTTTGGAGATATTTTACAATTAAACCAATATTCTACTCCTCCCTTTCTCATCAAACCTCTACCCACTGACATCAGCCAGCAGCCTCCACTCATGACTACCATCTAAATCAATTACTATGATAACTGACAAGCAGAGACATTCTGTTTCTATCATTGTTTCTACACTATAAATTGGTACCCAGTGATATTAAAGGACCTCTCTTCTGATTTGTTACAGGCCAAATTGTGTTTTTCAAAAATGCATATGTTGAAATCTAAACCCTTAGTACCTCTGAAGGTGACTACATTTGAAAATAAGATTTTTAAAGAGGTAATTGATTTAACATGAAGTCATTATGGTAGACCTTTACCTAGTATGATTTATGGTTTTATTAGAAGAGGAAATTAGTGCACAATTATTACACAGAGAAAAGACAATGTGAAGACACGAGAAAGGCTTCCATCTGGAAGCCAAGATGAGAGGCCTCAGGAAGAACCAAGTGGCTGACACCTCGATTTGAGCTTCTAGGCTCCAGAGTGCTGAGAAAATAAATTTCTGTTGTTTAAGTCACACAGTTTGTGGTACTATATTATAGCAGCCCTAGCTAGGGCTATTTATTTCAGTCTGGAATCATAGATTCTTATTTTATTCATGGAATTTTATCCATTACTATAATTATTTACACCAATGCTTAAATCATACCAGATTTAGCCACGGAGACACTTTTTAAAGAGGCTTCTCTGGCGCTTTCACAAGTCTTGATTGTTCTTTGAACACTTCCTTGTTTTCTGGCATAATAAGATGTCCCTGATTCATCCCTGTTCCAGTCCTAGAATTAGACATTTCTGCAATAATTCATTGTTGATTTTAATGAAGGATGGTGAGTAGAAATTAAGTTTTGGATATTCAGTATACTCTTTGTATCTAGGCCTTCTTAGCTGACATAACCATGAAATATATGTATGTTACACATTTTTACACATGCAATCATAATTATTTCTAAATCTGTTAATGTATGCTATAAAAAGTGAGTTTGTATCAATACCCCTGTTGCCTCCAAAACATTTTCTTATTTGCTCAATGTTCTTATTTGTTGCATACAACCAATCTCCCAACATTTTTTCCCTTTATCCTATACTTCCGTTTTGCTTCCTCAAACCCCAAGTTTCTTGCAACTTTGAGTATAAGCAGGCTGCCTCTACCTTCTTGACTATAATGAAAGCAAAATGTAGGACATATAAAAGGAAGAATAGGAAAGAAAGAGAAAGAAGAGAAGAAATAGAGGGAACAATTGCTCGAATGTTTATACTTTTTAAAAGAAATGAACTTCATTGAGATGACAGCAACATGTATAAGTAGAATATTTACTATTCTTGCTGTAGAAAATAGAAAAAGTGGCCTGGCTAATGCCAGATTGAAATCTCTCCACGACTATGCAAGTGAAGTGCTGGATTCCTCCTGCTACCACCACCAGCAGCAGTACCCTGACCTCACCCAATTATTACCACCTTATAAATTTTATTGAGGAATAATTAAAGGACAATAAACTGCACTCATTTAAATTGTTCAATTCATTGGGTTTGACAGATATATTCACCCTTGAAATCACTGCCACAATTATTGAAATTCCTACTCAGCAGTGAATCAACTCTACTCTCTGTAGGTCGCATCTCATTTAACATTTGCTATGGTTATTCTCCAAAGACCAATAATCATGACAAACTCAGAATCCCCACTGCAAACTCTGTGCCTTTCCTTTTCCTTCCATTTCCTGTATGCAATAACTACCTCAAATTTCTATTATTACAACTATGCCTAGATCCCACTGTATTTTGTACTTTCAGGGTTTCTATCTGCCCCTGATAATATAAGGCTTCTTTGAAACCCTTCCTCAGTATCTTTCCTAATTGGAACCAGCAGTTGGGGTGCCTTCAACAATCTTGCCTAAGAACATAGTATATGTTTATTATAACTATTTGATTTCTAACCTCCCAAATTTAGGATGGATAAGCCTTCACAAAATTCTGGGATATATTATTTCTCTGGAGAAGAGATTATATGTGTGTGGGAATGTGCACACTAACACTTACACACACACACAGATGTATATTATTAGGATATACTGTAAAAATATATGAAGCCATTTCATCATTCATTATTTTTATTTCATCCACTAGAAATTACATTTTTTCAAAAAATCACACTTCGTTTTCTTTGTAAAAATGTTTACTCCCCTCCAAAAAAGATTAAATCTTTTCTGCAATACCTAATGAGGAAAGTTGCCTGCAGGATTTGGGTATATTAGAAAAAAATAAATGACCTATCTGTATTCCTGAAAACAAAAAACACAACAGACTTTCTTTTTATCTGCTATCCAGAACCTACTTTAAACCTAAATCGAACAATCTGTTTAGCCACCGGGCTACAAAATCATTTTAATTCATTCTTTGAAGAATGAGCACTACTGATGCTGAAGAGACTTGAATGGAATGATTTTGTCTCTGCTGATTTATACGTAATCAGCAAGAGCTGTCCTTCTTAAGCCCAATGTCTTGGACACTTACCTGTTCTAACAGTTATTAAACAAATATTTATTTAGTGCACTCTAAGTTAATGATATGACAAGAATAAAATTGTAATACCGATTTCAAGCCGACTATAGTTTAATGGGTGAATTAAAAATATAATCCCAGTATTCATGGGAAATAAACAACAGAAATTAAGCAATGCTAAATGCTGCAGGAGAAACAACTCATATTAAAGCATAAGTCATGTCCATAGAGGCAATTTGCAATGTCCTTTGATTTTTACTTATCATGCCTTCTTTTTGTCCCCATCCCTGACTTCCAGTCTCTCACTGGATTAAATATTTTCTCTATTCTATTGATTCCTTATCTTTTTTGGCATTTACATTGTGGTGGGGAGAGGTGTTAGTTCTCCAATAACTATTCTTTTTCTCTTGGAGGGTATAGTGATATACCCTCTAATTTTTAGATTGATAAATAGTCACCTATACCACAGTGTAAGTCAATGTTGCTGAGCCATATGACTAAAATCTTGAGAGGTAGATTTAAGTCAAAGTATCCTGTGTCCAATTTATTATAAGACAAATGGCTAGTGGCCTATGCTCCTCAACTCTATTTTTTTCTTTCCTAGTTCCTAATGGATGCACTATAGGTAGATATTTGGAACTGAAGTCAACGCTTTAAGTCATGAGAGGAATTTAGAATGCTAGACATGGGATAGGACAAAAGAGAAGAAGGTTAGATCGCTAGGGAAGTAAGAGAGAAGAATCATCGTGTGATGGTTAATCTTGTATGTTAACTTGACTGAGCTAAGGGATGCCCAGATAGCTGCCAAAATTTTATTCCTGGGTGTGGCTGTGAAGATGCTTTGGAAAGATCAGTATTTGAAGTGATAGACTGAGTAATGATATTAATAATTACCCTCACCAATGCCGCTGGGCATCATCCAATCCATTGAGGGCCTAAACAGAAACAAAAATCAGAGATTTTTCTTTCTTTCCTATTGATGAGATATTTATCTTCTCCTGCTGCCAAACATTCATGCCCCTGCTTCTCAGGGCTCAGACTTGGACTGGGATTTACATCATTGGCACGCCTGGTTCTTAGGGCTACAGCTTTGGATTGGAGCTGCACCCTCGGCATCCAGCTTGCAGACAGCAGCTCATGGGACTTCTCAGCTCCCGTAATTAAGTGGGCCATTTTCTTTTAATTAATCTTTTTACATATCTATTTATATATCCTATTTCTCTGTTTAGGTTCTGTTTCTCTGGAGAACCCTGTCTAAGACACATCACAACAGTTCTGTGGACTTTCATGTGAGATAAATAAATATCTTCCTTATTTAAACCATTGACATTTTGATTTGATCATCCACAATCAAATCTAATCATTGTGACACACTTCTGAGAACATGCAAACTTTAACCTCACAAGATAGGAACCTCATCACAAACTCACTTCTTTCTACATGTTCTATTTTTTTAAATTTTCCTTTTAGATGAATACAAAAATATGTATTATTTTACATTCTTATCTGTAGAGAAAGAAGTTCATTATCCTGTTTGCTTACTATTGTTTTTGCTATCCATTTTCTTTCTTCTGAATTCATCCGTTCATCCTCCATCGAGGACATTATCCAGAGTACTTCAGGGATAGTCTGTTAAAGATAAATTTACTAAATACCTTCTTGACCATTTTATTCATTATTCACATTGTGGGATGCAAAGCAAATTGTCCGAAGATAAATTTATTAAATACAAGTTTCTTTTTCTTTATTTCTTTGTAGAAGATGCTCATTGTTTTCTTGACCCAAGTACTGATGACAGTAATTCTGAAGTCAGTATGAATTTTATTGCTGTGTAGGTATTTTGTGTCTTGACTCTATCAACTTTGGGATTTTCCTTCTCTCTTGAAAAAAAAAAATCATAATATTTTATAATTTGTAAGGTTTTTTCTTCAGCTTGATTGGTGCTTATTGAAGTCTTTTAATCTGAGGATTGTGTCTTCCTTTCATGAGGACAATTCTCAGCTTTCATGTCTTCAGTAATTGTATCACTATCTTATTCTTTATTCTCTACTGCTGAAACACTGCCAGAGAAAAGTTAGTGCCTCTCTACTCCTCTCCTCTTTTCTTTTTTATTTACTTTCAATTTTATTCTGATGTCTTGTATGTTGGGAAAATTTATCTCTCTAATTTTTCACATAATTAATATTTGTTTAGTTGTATGCATTCTACTACCCAATCCACATACTTTTTTTATTTTTAGTAATTATATATTTTATTTCCCAATTCTCCAATAAATTCTTCTTTTAATTGACGATTATTTTCTTTGTAAATGTAACATCCTAATCTCTGAACAAATCCATTGAATTTATTTTAAATATCCATTTTTCCTTGAGCCTAATAATGTGTTGCCTCAGATGGTCTAGCACACACCTCAATGATTTGGTAGTTATTGCCTGAGAGCTCATTTCTGCAGTTGAGAATACACGCTAGACTGTGGGCTATTAAGGCTTGTGATTTCCACCTGGTGAATAGGAATAAGTACTTCTGGGACTCATATTCACCTCTGTGAGAGTAAGAGATAGGAAAGATATATGATAGGATTCATATTAAAGGAATTTGTTCTCCAGAACATTCCATATTCAAAAGCTTAGGCAAACTTTAAAAAATATGCTAACCACCTAACAAATAACTCAAAAATAATATCAAACTCTTACAAAATTTGGTAAATTAGTATTCAAAAAATACATTATCACATCACAAATATGAGTAAATTTCAAAACACAGATATAACTAAAGATCATCTGGTAGCATCAACAGTTATTCTCGGTTTGGAAAAAAAACTATAAATCCAAGTTTTTTAAAACCAACACGAACACTGGCCTTTACTTCTCTGAAATGTTTTCCTGATAAAGTATAATTAATGCTACATATTTCACAATAATATTACCATTTATAATAGTTATTTCTTCTTCATGTAAACACATAGACTTGAACTTCCTCTATAATCATCCATGCTCCACATTTCTCTCCCCTCCCCCAGATGGAGTCTTGCTCTGCCACCCAGGTTGGAGTGCAGTGGCATGGTCTCGGCTCAATGCAGTCTCCTCCTGGGTTCAAGCAATTCTCCTGCCTTAGCCTCCCGAGTAGCTGGGATTACAGGTGCTTGCCACCATGTCCAGCTATTTTTGGTATTTTAGTAGAGACGGGGTTTGGCCATGTTGGCCAGGCTGGTCTAATGCTTCTCTTTGCATGAATTTCCATCCTTTTCTGGTAAGATGGAAATAACAATTCTTTTTTAAATGCTTAAATATAAATTCAAATACAGTAGAGTGTGCATATTGTTAATATGTAGTTTGATGAGATTTGACATATATATATAAATCAATGCATCCAGGACCCCAGTAAAAAATATTATTTTGCCTTTGCCCTGATAATTTATCTCATATTCTTGTTTTTGTATTGGCCACACCTCAACACAGGTAGTCACTATTCTGATTGCTACCAACATAAAGAAATGATTTTTATTTGTCATAGAACTTCATATTACTGGAATCCTAAAGAGTGTGTACTACTTTGTGTCTAATTTCTTTTGCTCAACATAATGACTTGAGATTAAGCTATACTTTGCACATAGCATTAGCTGATTCTGTTTCATTGCTTAATGGAATATCACAATTTTCCACTCATTCACACATTGAACATTTTTTTTCTCTCCAATTTTGGCTATTACAACAATAGCTGCTCTGAAATTCATACAGAAGCCTTTGTGTAGACATATTTTTCTTCTTCTTGGGTAAATATGTAGGAGGAGAATTTCTGGATCAAATGGTAAGTATATGTGATTTTATTAAAAGCTTCCAAATTGTTTCCCAAAGCAATTGTATCACTTAGAACTCCCACCAACTTAACGACATTAAGCATCATTTTATGTTCTTACGACCCATTTGAACTCTGCTTTTGTGAAGATTTTATTTTTTGGTATTTGATATGGTTTGGATCTGTGTCCCTGCCTAAGTCTCATATCAAATTATAATCCCTGATGTTGGAGGTGGGACTAATGGGAGGTGGTTGAATCATGGAGGTGAATTTCTCCCTTTTGTGTTGTTCTCATGAAAGAATTCTCACAAGATCTGGTTGATTTAAAGTGTGTGGCACCTCCCACTCCCCCTAGTTCTTGGTCCTGCGTTGGCCGTGTAAGGTGTACCTGTTTTTCCTTCCCCTTGCACCCATAACTGAAAGTTCCCTGAGGTTTCCCTAGAAGCTGAGCAGGTTCCAGCATCATGTTTCCTTTATAGCCTGTGGAACTGTGAATGAATTAAACCTCTGTTCTTTGTAAATTTCCCCATGTCAGTTATTTCTTTATAGCCATGCAAGAGCAGACTAATACAGAAAATTTGTGCTGAATAGTACGGCATTGTTATAAAGAGATCTGAAAAATGTGGAAGCAACTTTGGAGCTGGATAACAGGCAGAGGGTAGAGGAGGTTAAAGGGCTTAGAAGAAGACAGGAAAATGAGAGAAAGTTTAGAACTTCCTAGAGATTGATGAAATGGTTGTAACCAAATTCTGGTGATAATATGGACAGTGAAGTCCAGGCTGAGGAGGTCTCAGATGGGGATGAGGAACATATTGAGAACTGGAGCAAAGGTCACTTTTGTTATGCTTTAGCAAAGAGCATGGTGGGATTGTGCCCCTGCCCTAGTGATCTGTGGAGCTTTGAACTTGAGAAAGATGATTTAGGGTATCTGGTAGAAGAAATTTGTAAGTAGTAAAGCACTCAAGAAGTGACCTGACTCCTTCTAACAACCTATGCTAATATGTATGAAAATTTGCAGCCTAGCCATGTGGTAGAAAAGAAAATTCCATTTTCAGGGGAGTAATTCAAGCCAGCTGCAGAAATTGCATAAGTTAAAGGAAGGCAAATGCTGGTAGCAAAGACTACGGGGAAAAGGCCTCAAAGTCATTCCAGAAACCTCCATGGCAGTCCCTCCCTTCAGAAGCCAGGAGGCCTACAAGGGAAGAATGGTTTCATGGGCTGGAACCAGGGTCCCACTGCCCTGAAGAGCCTCAGGACACTGTTCCTTACATCCCAGCACTCCAGTTCCAGCCACGGCTTAAAGGGGGCCAGATATAGCTTGGGGTGCTTCTTCAGAGGGTGCTAGCCATAAGCCTTGACAGTTTCCATGAGATATTAAGCTTACAGACACACAGAATGCAGGAATTGAGGTTTGGGAGCCTCCACCTATATTTCAGAGGATTTGTGGAAAAACCTGAATCTCCAGGCAGAAGCCTGCTACAGAGGAGTAGCCCTCATGGAGAAGTTCTAGTAGGATGGTGTGGAGGGGAAATGTGGGGCTGGAGCCCTCACACAAGAGTTCCCACTGCGTAACCGTCTAGTGGAGCTGTGAGAAGAGGGCTACCATCCTCCAGATACTGGAATGGGTAGATCTACCAATAGCTTGCACCCTGTGCCTGGAAAAGCCACATGCACTCAACGCCAGCCCAGAAGAGAAGCTGAGGGGCTGAACCCTACAAAATCACAGTGGTGGAGCTACCCAATGCTTTGGGAGCCCATCCCTTGCATCAGTGCCCTTAATGTCAGACGTGGATTCAAAGGAGATTTTTTTAGAACTTTAAGATTTAATGATTGCCCAGCTGGGTTTTGGAATTGCATAGGGCCTGTAGTCCCTTTCTTTTGGCTGATTTATCCCTTTTCTAAGGGGAATTTTTACCCAATGCCTAAAACTCCATTTTTCCCTGGGAGTAACTAACTTGTTTTTCATTTTACAGGCTCACAGGGAGAAGAGACTAAGACTAGTCTTGTGTCATATGGGACGTTGGACTTTGGACTTTTGAGTTAATGCTGGAATGAGTTAAGACTTTGGAAGACTGTTGGGAAGGCATAATTTTATTTTGCACTGTGAGAAGAACATGAGATTTGGGAAGGGCCAAGGGTGGCATGATGTAATTTAAATCTGTGTCCATGCCCAAACCTCATGTCAAATTATAATCCCCAATGTTGGAGGTGAAGCCTGGTGGGAGGTGATTGGATCCCATCATGGCAGCAACTTTCCCCTTTGGTGCTATTCTTACAATAAAATTCACAAGAAATATGTTTGTTTGAAAGCATGTGGCACCTTCCCCACTTGGTTCTGCTCCAGTCATGTAAGACATGCCTGTATCCCCTTGGCTTCGTGATGGAAGACATCCCCTTCCATCACGATTGAAAGTTTCCTGAGGCCTCCCCAGAAGCAGGGCAGATGCCAGAATCATGTTTCCTGTACAGCCTGCAGAACTGAGAGCCAATTAAATCTTTTTTCTTTATAAATTACCCAGTCTCAGATATTTCTTTATAGCAATGTGTGAACAGATTAATACAGTATTCTTATTAAGGTGAAATTTTTATAATTCTGGAAAAAGGGTTTTGGTCTTTTTGGTTAGATATATTGTGATATTTTCTCTCAATCTGTGGCTCTGTAGCTTATCATTTTTATATTTATTTTGTTGCCTATCTTTTTAAGGTATTTTGTTTGTTCTTTCTTTACCTACCCTAAAGTCTCAAAGATTAACTCATTTTTTTTTGTTCTTCTAAATTGTTTTACAACTTTAACTATTACATGCAGGTCTTAGGCTTTATTACAAATTATTTTTTCTCTGTGGTATATGGAAGAGTTCATGATTTCTTTACTTTTGATATGGATTTTCAATATTTCAGCATCATATGCTTTAAAAAGCTGTCATTTACCCATTGAGTTACTTTGATCCCTCTATAAATGCAATCTCCACATGGCCTTGGTTACTATAGCTTTAGAGTAAGCTTTAAAACCAGATTAACATAAATTCCCAATATTATTATTTGTTTCAGATTGTTGTGGTTCAAAATTCACTTGTTTCTTTTAGTAGCTTTTAAAAAGTCTTTTTTTTTACATTGGATTAATATAGTATGTTAATATATTTCATAAATAGTTTTACTTCCTCCTTTACAATTATTATGACTTGTTTTCTAGAAATAGTCATTGACTAGAGTCTCTAGTGCAATGTTCACTACAAATCATGAGTGGACATTTCTGCATTTAAACTGCTACTATTTTACGGATATTTTTGCATCAAGGTTAATGTGGAATATTAGACTTTAATGTCCTTCTCTTGTAACATCTTTGTGAGATTTTGGTATTAGTGATATTTTCGCTTCATAAAATAATCTGAAAAAGGTATTTTTAAAAATATTCTAAAAGAGTTCCTGCTAAATTGGCATTTTTAAATTAAATGTTTGGTTGAATTAACCAATGAAATAAATTTTGCTTTGAGTATTTTTGCTTAATTTCCTAAAGCTTGATTATTTTGAGATATCCTTTCTATTTTAATTCCACTGCCGGCAGAAGGTGCTTGATAATACATTCAATTTCTTTAGTAATTATATGGCTATTTAAATATCCTAATTAAATTAGCTCTAGCTTTTTAAAGTTGTATCTTTTAAGGAATTAGATTATATTATCTAAGTTATTGAATTCATTGTCATTAAGTTTTACATAATGTTCCCTGATTATGATGCCAATGACCTCAAGCTGCAAATTGATGTTCCTGTATAATCCCTAATATTGATCACTTATATTATCTTTTTTATTGGTTAGCAAAACTAAAGATTTTCTGTTTTCTTGATTTTTTAAAGGCCTATATTTTTACTTTTTTTACCTTATCTTTTTAGAGACCTATATTTTTACTTCTTTGTTTATCCAAAATACTATTTGTGTTTTTCAATTTAACTGACTTCTGTGCTTTTTTAAACAGTATTTTTTTCTATATTTGTCGGGTTTACTTTCTTTTATTTTCTAACCTTTATACTTATTTATTTTTAAGTTGAAGATAATATGGTATGTATTTATCATGAACAACCTGATATTTTAAGATACACCATGATAAAAGAAAAACTTCAGCTAAATTAAATGTAAAGGAGCGTAACTGAGGAATGAAGGATTCGAGAATTGGGCAGTTTCCTGAGCCAGAATAAACTCAGAGACTCCAGTATAGTCATGTGGTGGAAGAAGATTTATGGACAGAAAAATGAAAGTGATGTATAGAAAATGGAAGTGAGGTACAGAAACAGCTGGATTGGTTACAGTTCAGTGTTTGCCTTATTTGTACATGGTTCAGTCAGCTACATTTAATGGCCAAAACTCAGTGATTGGCACAGGTGTGGGCTACAGTCTATATCTCCACTTGTTATATTTCACAATCTACAGAGAAACCTTTAGGTCGAACTTAAAATATTTAAAAAGGAAGCTTTACCTTAAACCTGATTTAACAACATATGCTGTGAAATGTTTAGCTAATTAATAAATGCATTACCTCGCACAGTTACATTTGTTGGCTCCTCGCATGTTTTAAGAATACAATATATCATCATTAACTATAGTCATCCTGCTGTACAATAAATCTCCAGAATTTATTCCACCTATCTAACTGTATTTATGGATCTTTTAACCAACTTCTCCCCATCTCCGCCCAATCCACCATTCCTCCTAACTACCTCAGTCTCTGGTAACACTAACTTCCTTCAGTATACTCTGAGAAAACTAATTTTTAAACATCTGTCTGCCCTAATAAAGTATTTGAAGACAGTCTCTAAGAACTGCTTTAGCGACATTCCACAAATTTAGATGTTATGTGTTCATTTATATGCAGTTAAAATATTTTCTTTTTATCTTTGTGTTTTCTTTTTATACTCATGGTGTATTTAGAGATGTTTGTCTTAATTTTCTAATACTTAATTATTTTGAAAGGTCTTTTTTTTTTTTTTTTTTTTTTTTTTTTTTTTTTTTTTTTTAAGACAGATTCTCACTCTGTTACCCAGGCTGTAGTACAGTGGCACAATCTCGGCTCACTGAAACCTCCACCTCCTAGGTTCAAGTGATTCTCCTGTCTCAGTCTCCTGAGTAGGTGGGATTACAGACATCAGCCACCATGCCCAGATAATTCTGTGTGTGTGTGTGTGTGTGTGTGTGTGTGTGTGCATATTTTTAGTAGAGATGGGGTTTCACCATGTTGGCCAGGCTGGTCTCGAACTCCCAACCTCAAGCGATCCACTCACCTTGGCCTCCCAAAGTGCTGGAGTTACAGGCTTGAGCCACCGTGCCCGGCCTCTATTTCTATTTTAATTCCACTGTTTACAGAAAACATATACCGTACCTTTTTTTCTAATTTATTAAGTCTGTGTTACAACCCAACACATGGTAAACACTTAGAATAAGGGACTGTCACATTTTCCTAAATTCTGCAGCACTTGAAAAATACAATTCCAGCAATGGGCAGGAATAAAATTTCTGGGAAATTACTTAAACCTTATAGTAATCCCTTTCCCCTTGACTCCTTGAAGAATTGCTCATGCATACACAATTCTGGGATCTGCCATACATTTCAGGGGAATTTACATATGTCTGATAGCGATTCTCATTCTGTGGTTCCCTCATTTCAGGATTATCTGTCCACAATTTTTCTCTAAATTAGCACTCCCAAACGCCATCTTTTGACTTCTTATGCCAAAAAGACCAAATTTCTCCTTGATTTCTATCTACTTTCTACTTTGTGCTACAAAAGTTGTAAAGTTCTCCCAGAGCAAAAATTTTATAAACATAAATCTCACCTGGTGTGATTCCTTTCTGTCAAGGATCCAATTTCATTTTTTTCTGCTTTTAATCTGCTATTCATTCTAATAAGAAGTCTCTGAAAGGCTTTCAATCTGTTATTCATTGTAATTTGTCTGGAGTTTACAACAGTTATTTGCAACAGGATTAATGTGATAAATGTTACTCTGCTATTATAAAAAGCAGAACTCAACACTGAGAGTATCTTCTACTTGGCTAAAACAATAGTAGATTACAAGTTTCGAGTGAATATAAAGCCTCCATTCTCATTATTTTACACATATTAACAAACGTAATCCTAAGAAGAGCTCAGAAGTTAGCTTTAATTTGATTTCTACTTTGTGGATGAAAAAACAGGGAACTTTTTTTTACCAAAGCCACAGAACTATCAAGTAAAGGAACTTGTTTTGCAACTTAGTAAAACTTCTTCATAACCCACACTTGTGACCAGTTCTCCATAATGGTGCTTATAAATTGAATATCTCTCTACCATCATTTTTTTTTTTACCCAAATAATGTATCCCTAATGCTTTTTTTACACTTACTTGTCAATAAAATGCATTCTTTTTTCTTACATGGAGAAAACTCCTATTTATTCTGTAAGACAGTGCTATAATGCTGCTGCCTCTGACATTTTCTCCCCTGCCATTGTGCCCTGAATGCTTCTATTTGTTGCTTGTATGTTTGTTCTTAATGCCCTTATCAGAGCATCCACACACTCTACAGTAACGATTTGATGAATTTATTGCACATTTACTAAGTGCAAACAGGGTTCTGGAGACCAAGTAATGAGTAAAGTATTTCCTGCCATTTTAGAGCTTGAAGTCTAAAGATAGAATTTCAATTAATAGTTGAAATGGTTGGTCCTGCCAACACGATGATTTCAAACTTCTACACTCTAGAACTATAAATAATATGTAGCTTCTGCTGTTTTAACCCAGCCTGTAGCACTTTTTAAATGACAGCCCTAGGAAACTAATACAGAGTTTAGAGGTAAGCAAGAGTCAAATTATATAGAGCCAGTTGGCTTCCATGTTTATTTGCTTGTTTTTGTTCAAAAATATGAATTTATTGACTTCTCCAGGGTTTTTTTTTTTTTTTTCTTTTCATCATGCTCTCTTGTTTCACTTTTATTCAGTCCATGATGCACTTAAACCAAACTGAGGATATTTTGACATTCCCAGTCCTTTCAGGTTTTCATATATAGCACTACTAGAGTCCTAGAACAGGTTTTCTTTAATTTTTTTTAATTATTGGTGTTTTCCCCTGGACCTCAGCAAGATGAAAAAGTATGTAATAAACATACGGGAATGGTGGAAAAACTGGAGAAAAATTGTGTCAAGCAGATCATATGCATTGAATATCCCATGGATAGGCATTGACAGAAAATCAATTCAAAGTCTCTAGGCAAGGTGAAATGGAGCAGCTCTTCTGACAGATGACTGAAAAAAAGATCTTGCTGGTTAGAAGAAATGGTTTTATGGGGAAAATAAGTTAACAACCCAACATCATTCATGGGACATCAATGATAATTGTTTAGGTAACATATGTCTAAAACAACTTCTCCAAATTAGTTTTTTGTTGTTGTCCTTTTTCTTTTCAACTAAGTTTTTTAAAAGTTTTATTATTACAGCAGCAAGGTTCCCAGAATCTAAAACTTATATATATGGCAGGTATTACTAATACATTACAATGTCTGATTAGAGATTTGAAAAGCTTGACTTATTTTTGTCAATGTGGGGTCCTATTGTAGAATCAGAAAATAATTTATTTCATGATACAGAAAGAAGTCTCGATTTTAGCGTTTAATTAGAAAATTTAAGCTCGAATGAATTCAGTTTCCATATGTTCACCTTCTCTTACCTTAAATATGAGGGTGAGCCATTTCCTGCATTAAGCTTAAAATATATCATTCTGATGCATAACCTTTTAAAAGTATAATAAAATGTTTCACCAATAACTAGAATATAGCAATGTAGGGTCAACCATCCCCTTTTAAAAGTGAAACTTTTGCCTTTACTAAAAATCTCTGCCAATGGTGGGCCCCCTCATGCCCCAAGTGGAAGGTCTGTGTTAATGAAAATTTGATATTGTATATCTCTGAATGGTCTTCATCACTTCAATTAAACTATAGTAAGCAAAGTCATAGAATAATAATTTGGAAATGAGATTATATCATCTAGATCCTCAAGGGGATCATAGATGGAGTTAAAGATCAGTTTCCTATAGGTCAACAACCAGTATGGGTCATAGAAAATTAAGAGTATTTTTTATATTATCAAGATGCTGTTGTTAGCATCCTGAAATCTAGAACATAGACCACCTCCTACCTTGTTATAAAAATATTCTGACAAATTTATGTTATAAAAGATGAGAGGGAAAAAGAAAAGAAAGCCTGTTTTCATCACAATATTTTACAATTCTTCCATAATTCAGGATCTTGTTAATATAGTGTAAGTTAAAGGTACATTTACCACGAAACTGGTAAGGTATAAGCTTCAGCAACCATTACTTTTACAAATCCTTCATAAGGTATTGAATAAGACGTTGCAATGTGTTCACATGTCCCTCTGCTTTTGCAAAATTTTCAAATATACGTTATTCTCATTTAAAAAGTGCTGTAGATTAAGACTACTATCTCTTTCTGCTTTGACCTCCCAACTTTTCACACTTTGCCTTAGTTTGTGTTTGGGTGGCTGCAGGATACTTCAGGGATCAGACTTAAAGGGATGTTGGTTAGAGGTATATTTAGTTTGGGATTAGAGTGCACAGTCACTTTCATATATCATTAACTGCTAACTGTCTTGTCACCAGAATTTCTTTCAGAACTCTTTATAGCATCACTGTGCCCAATTACATAACTCTTTTACTGAAAGTGAGTCTGGGCAGGCTCCACAGTCCTCAATTCTTGTCTTCTTAGGAGAAAGAATTCAGCCATGAGACAGAAGTAGATTTAAGACAGAAACAAGAGTTTATTGAAGAGAAGAAAAGCACACTTGGAAAGAATCAAGCAGCCAACTCAAAAGATTGAATCCCACCTGATCATTGGCTCAGGGCTCTTATACAGTTACTATTACCTAATTATTCCTGGTTCCTTTCCCCTGTCCTTTCCCTCGAGTGGGCTCTTGGCTAATCTCTGCATGAGCCTTGACTTGCCAGTATCTGGGATAGGTCACATGTGCCGTTTGGTTGCTGAAGTTATACACATGCCCTATTAGGGCAATTTTCCCTTACTGGTGTAGCACCCCAGAGGAAGGTCACATATGAGTCAAACTCCACCATTTTGTCCCTTACTGTGCATGCCTGGACAAGACCCCAGAGGAAAGTCAAATTCTGCCATTTTGCCCCTTACTTCACATGCCTGGATATGTCCTCAGACGGTGATCAAACTCTGCCATTTTAAGTTCTTATCAGGAAATTTTTGTCCACAAGTTCAAGATGTTTCCTCTTGTTAGGAAATTTCCCCCTTCCCATCACCAACATCCTTACATTTGCTTAATACTCACCTGACCGCCACCAGACATTCTTTGAGGCCCTATCTTGCCCTTCTCAGATCTGCCTGTCTACTTACTCTAACAGCAACACAACACAAGGGTGCTGGTGTGTATAGTCAAGGAGCTTGGATTCACAAAGCCAGCAGCTTTCCTGTGGAAAATAATTAGTGGGTGGTTCAGTTCTTATCAATACTTGGTCACAATGGACGTTTTCTCTCGTTAGAAAAAGTACCTGATAAATGAAAAATGCCAGTTCATATAATTTGCTTTATATATTCTTTTTTTATATTTGATAGTGCCCCCAAATTGAATTTATTAACTACAGAAAGTATATGTGTAAAGCAACATGTTTTACAAATTCCAAATATTAAATAAAATGCAATTGTCTTTCAGCCAGTTGTAAAGAGATGTAATTATCTCTATAGTATTTCTATAAAAAATAATAAAATAAAATCAAAATCAATGTTTTTTGCAGAAGCAAGCAGAGTAACTATCCAGAGATGTGAGAGGAAAATAAATAATATAGAAGTGTATTTAAAAATAAATGAAAACAAATATTATGTAATTTCTCTATGTATTTTAATGTTAATGTTATATGGCTGCATTTAAAGTTATTAATTTGGCTGGGCACAGTGACTCATGCCTGTAATCCCAGCACTTTGGAAGGCCAAGGTGGGTGGATCACTTGAGATCAGGACTTTGAGACCAGCCTAGCCAACATGGTGAAACCCCATTTCTATTAAAAACATAAAAATTAGCTGGGTATGGTGGCGGCTTCCTGTAATCCCAGCTATTCAGGAGGCGGAGGCAGGAGAATCACTTGAACCTGGGAGGCAGAGGTTGCAGTGAGCCGAAATCACACCATTGCACTCCACCCCGGGCAACAAGAGTAAAACTCCGTCTCAATACATACATAAATAAACAAAATTATTAATTTGTATTCACAAACTAACCTTTGTTTTACAGTTCTATACTATTTTCTTAAAGAAGATCTCCAAATTTGTACAAGTTTCAGTCTTTACAATACCTAGAATATTAGACACTTCACAAAGAATAATAACATATTACAAAAGTATCAGGGCCAATAGGAGACACTGGCTTCTAATTTTACCTTAGCCCCTAATACATAGGTTTGTGTCCTAGAATGTTCCCCCTTTTTATTCACATTTTGATCAAACTGCAGTTTTGCAATTTCTACCTGGACATTTTGGTGTTTGCTTTACTTTTCATCTCTAACACAACTGCTTCTATAAAAAAAAAAAAAAAAGACTAGGAGAAAAATATTCAGATTTTACAAGGCTCTATATTTATTAAGCATCTCACACATCCCTATTCTACTACTTCACACTATTAGCATCAGCTTTTGTATACTCTATTGGATTATGTCAGGCACTACTGACACATAACTAAAATAGATGCCAAATAGTTGAAAAAGTGCTATTGAATACTAAAAGCATTATTGAAAAAAAAGTTGAAAAACCTAGAATTTTTTTCTCAAAATGGGCCAGTAAACAAATTCACCTTTTAGTAAAAATGAGTGTTGGAACTGTTCCCGCTTGAGTGACATTAGCATTATCTTTGATAGTGGTGATAATTAGATCTGTGCTCTATCCTGAGGTCCTACATCTGGTAAATTATTTTCTTGACTGAGCTAGATTCCAGAGTCAGCAAGGACAACAGAAGGCACTCCATGCCTGAGGGCATCTCATCTGGCCACTTCTCTTCGACCTGTGAACTCCTACAGAGTAGTTTCTCCATGCTACATGACTGAATTTCGTATCCATTTGTGACCTTTACTCAGCCATCAAATATGAACAAGGGATGGACAGGGGCTCTCATATCCGTAGTGGAACCAGTTCGTCACATAGATGGTTGAGTCATTTATAGAAGTATTCTTTAAACTGTCTTTGTGACTGTCTCTTTACTTGAGATGGAAAAGGGATACATCTAAATATGTTTACGAATAGTAAATAATATTGGAAGAAAAACATTTTCTGTATCTATGGACATAAATTGCATACAAGAAATAGAAGGAATTTCTGTGGCCCCTCTATATTTCTAAAAGTTTGCCAATATTACAGTGAGATCTCAGAATAATTGGTTATTTGCCCTTTCTGAGGTTAGAATCCACTTATTTATTTATATTTATGTATATATCTACCTCCACTCATGATATAATGCTGAAAGTGCTGCCTGAGTCAAGCTGTAGTTTCTAGAATTCTTCAACAGGCTTTTAAAACAATAATTAGGTCATAAACACACTATGGTTGACTCAGTTACATCTGATCAAGGGACTCACATAACAGAAAAGGATGCCACTAAATGTGCCCACTGCGGAGTAAGAAATAAAAAATCTGATCTTTGACTAAACCTAATTCCTTGGAACAATGAACACTAAAATGATTCTTTTCAGAAACTATTCAAGTCTTTACAAAAGCAGAGACTTTACCATGGTAGCTGAAATACCTTCTTCATGGTAAGTCCTTCATCCATAGCCAATCTATGATTGGATTCAGGAATGAGTTGTGAATAAAAGAAACAAAAATTATGCCTAATCAATAGGTTTTCTAAACCCTAAAGCGTTTGGGAGCATTCCTATGATAAACAACCTCAATGAAATGCTAACTAGAGAGAATTAAAATGCTCATTTTGCTAAAAACCCAAGTTCAAAGGTGAGATAAACAATTAAGACTCACTGAGAAAAAAAAATAGATTGGAAAAGATAAAAATAAAGTGCAGCGTTTTAAAAGAGTAATGATCTATATAATTCTTCCATCCAAATTATTGGAAGCCCTTTGTTAGTAATACTGTGATTAATTCAATATGTATTTTTGAAAATCCACTATGGGCAAGTACTGTATTAGGTAAAGTTGAACTATGGTTATAAAATAATCAGTATACATTGTATTAAATTGTATTTATTTAGCTCAAGAACTCCCTTGCTCACATGAAGGATATTAATACAACTTCAGATTAACCATCTGGAAGCCAAAGATTTAAAAAATAAAATAAAAAGTCTAGCAAGGGTTTGAAAAAACAGATATTATATGTTTTATATTAGTAAAGGAGCATAGGCTAAAATGCAATATGTATTTCTTCTCTAGTTATCTAACTGATACCAAAGTGCTGACTAGTTGCTGGAAAACTTGTTCATTATTGTGCAAAGAATGCTGAGAATGAATATTCAAACCTTGTGTGCATAGCTTCACTCTGTAAGGCAACAGCCCAATTTTTGACAATTAAGAAAGGTCACAGTTTCAATAATCAGATATGTTGGGAAAACAAAAACAAAAGAATAAAAGAATCTAACACAATCAACAATGCCTTCTGTACTCCATGGTCCACCGACAACAGTTGTCAAACATGGAAGTATTACGTTTGTGTCTTTTGTCTACCTCGTAACAAGAAAAGAGTTTGGTTGACATGCGCTTTACTTGAAATCACCAGTTGACTGGTGGGGCAGGTTGTGAAGTAAGCAAGCACACAAAGAGTTTCAATTCATCTTCTGTCAAGTTCATTGGTGTCATTATACTATTGATGTGAGAATCATAAGCAGTTTACACTTAAATGCCACCGTCCAAACTGATAATAATATAAGTCTAGTCCACCCAGAAATGATATTTTATTTTCTTAGAAACGATGAGCAAAAGAAGTATCATTTTGGTTAAAATCTGGTCCAAGATTCTCTAGACCAGGTATATCATTATATAATGCCTGTGATATCACAGAGCCTAAGTTTGGTCTAGACATGTCCTAATTGTATGGAGGAAACTTAAGCCTTGCTTGCCAATTGAATGGAGAACTAGGCACCCTACAACCACCTACAGTGCACATGTATATTAAAAAAAAGGTCTTTACCAAAGAGGGAGTCAAGGAGATAAATACCCTTTGATCAACTCAATCATGGCTCCACCAAACAGTGGTATCTGTACAGCTGCTGTAATTATGATAATCTTGTCTTTGTTGTTCAAAGCGTGTCCCAAAATTCAAATAAACCTTTAGTAACAAGCTGCTTAACCAAGATGTCTGATGAGACCTAAAAAATAAAGACTATGTTGAATACATAACTTACATGGTTTCTATAGATCACCACTAGGGTAAGCAGTTGTCTTCTCTGGGTTATTTCTTTATAGAAGTATTAAAAGACCCAGCTCCATATATAGAAAGTTAGAAAAAGTCACCTAACCTAAGGCTTCAACTTTCCAGGGAATATATATCAATAACAACTAGGATCATGTCATTATTGCATTACTCTAATATCTTCAGCCAACATAATCAGTTCATAGAGTCTTAAGGTCCTCAGGCTCATTGATAGAAAATACAGTCTCACTAACCACTCATTGTATGTAAAAATGTACAGGTATCTATGATAATAATTGACAGCTCTGTGTATAATACAATGCAGGTCAGGAAAAATCGCACAAAATTTGATGACACCAATAACATCATAAACCTAAGAGAAAAAAAACAGATATATCCTGCCAGATGACCCTCCACAGAACCTCCCTATGTGAACTATTTAACACGTGTGAATATCCAGCAGTTTACTTATTTTAATTTATTGTGGTTTTCATTAACAGTATAAATCAGCATCTGATTTTCTTCTAAAAATTAAATATTCAAGGAGACATTCTGAAAGACAAAATTTGCATAGCAAGATGCTAGAAATCTAAACCTAGGTGAGCAGCAAAGTAAAAGACATAAACATGCTTGCCAGAGTAGACAATTATCTTAGTTCAGTTAAACTTAGCTTGTCATATATCCATTCTGGAATTATTAGGTTGTGCTGCAGCAAAGCATGAGAACCAGCATATCAAAAATAAGGGAATTATAATGTTCTGTGACCTCTGGAAAAAACAGACAATCTGCTCCCATTTAAGAACCCCAAGAGAAAAAGGGGTAAAGGGTCCTAAAATCAAACTGAAAAAGATTTAAATATCAGGCCTGGTTATATCGGTTACAAAGTCCACTTTAGCCCTTGTGATCTTCTTTGGGTAAAAGCAAGTAGAATAAAGTTACATTATTGGAGTTTTTATTAAAATTTCTGAAAGGTGAAAATTCCAAGATATACAGTGTAGTTTTTCAATCCAAGATGCTATTGATAAGATACATTTTAATCTCCAAATTGCTAGAAAGCAAAATCTGTGTGCCTTTTAGAGACAACGAACTATAGAAGCAAAACTAACTGTGGATTTCTAAAAATTTATGGTTGATTATAATATACAATTATTTGTATATTTGTGTATTTTCATACAGCATGTTTCTTCTGCATATCCCAGACTGGAAAATGAAGCTAAGGGGCATGACCTAATTGATTCCCACTTTATGCAAAAGACAGTACTGAATATTCTAAAAGAGAGACCCACTTCATGTGGCTTTATAGTCCTAACTTTTCTGAAGACATTGGTTACTATAGGCCATTTTGTGTGCCCTTTGAACATAAGGACTCTGTTTCTTCAGGAAATTTAGGCAGTTAATGATGAGAGATGTTGTCAGTATAGATCCATATGTTCCCCATATTGAGTATCTCTATTGATTATTTAACAGGTAAATAGTCAAGTAAAACAAACAAGTTTTGGGAACAATTTTTAAATTTTCAATAGCTTTTAGGGTACAAGTGGTTTTGGTTACATGGATAAATGTTATAGTTATGTCATCTGAGATTTTAGTGCACCTGTCACCCAAGTAGTGTAGATTGTACCCAATAAGTAGTATTTTATCCCTCACCCTTCTTCCACCATGCCCATTCTGAGTCTCCAAAGTCCATTATATCACTCTGTATGCCTTTGAATATCCATAGATTAGCGCCCCTCAAAGGTGAGAATATAAGGCATTTGGTTTTCCATTCCTAAGTTACTTTACTTAGAATAATGGCCTTCAGCTCCATCCAAGTTTCTGCAAAAGACATTATTTTATTCTTTTGTATGGCTGAGTAGCATTATGCAGTGTATATATACATTTTCTTTATCCTCTTATTGGTCAAGAGGCATGTAGGTTGGTTTCATATCATTGCGATTGTGAATTGTGCTTCAATAAACATACACATACAGGTACTGTTTGATATAATGACTTCTTTTCTTTTGGATAGATACCCAGTAGTGTGACTGCTGGGTCAAATGATAGAACTACTTTTAGTTCTTTAAGAAACTGGCATACTGTTTTCCACAGAGGTTGCACCTATTTACATCCACAACAGCAATGTATAAGCACTCCCTTTTAACCACATCCATGCCAACATCTGCTTTTTTTTCCTTCTTCTTCTTTTTAATAACAGCCATTCTTGCAGCGGTAGGGTGGAATTTGTATTTCCCAGATGATTAGCAATGTGAAACATTTTTTCATATTCCTGTTGGTCATTTGTATGTCTTTTCTAGAGAAATGTTGGTTCAAATACTTCACCCATTTTTAATCAGTTTATTATGTGTGTTTTATGTTGCTTGCTTTTGTTTTTTGCTCTCGAGTTGTTGGAGTTATTCATATATTTTGTTTATTAACTCATTATCACATATATAATTTGCAAATGTTTTCTCTCATTTTGTAAGTAACCGTTTCACTCTGTTCATTGTTTCCTTTGCTATGCAAAAGATTTTAGTTTTATGTAGTCCCACTTGCCTGTTTTTGCTTTTGTTGCTTGTGCTTTCAGTCCATATTCAAGAAATCATTGCCAAGACCAATGTCATGAAACTTTTCCTTTATGTTTTCTTCTAGGAGTTTTACAGTTTCCAGTATTTTGTATCTTTAAGTTTTTAATTCATTTTGAATTCATTTTTGTGTATGTTGTAATGAATGCTTGCACGTAAATATCAATTGATGATACATATGTAGGTGCTGGGTGCTCTATTCTGTTGCATTGGTCCATATGTCTCTATGAATGCTAGTATCATGCTATTTCAATTAGTGTAGGTTTACAGTACATTTTGAAGTTAGGAAGTGTGATGTGTCCAACTTTGTTCTTCTTTCTCAAGATTGCTTTGTTTATTCAGGATATTTTGTGGCTTCATAAAATTGTAACCAGGAACTGGAAAAGGTATCTGCACGCATATGTGCTTTGCAGCATTATTCACAATAGCAAACATGTGGAAACAACCTAGATGCCCATTGACAAATAAATGAATAAAGAACACGTGGTACACACATACAATGGAATATTATTCAGTCTTAAGAAAGAGGAAAATACTGTCAAATATGACAACATGGATGAACCTGTAGAACATTATGCTAAGGAAATAAGCCAGTCACAGAAAGACAAATGCTGTGTTTTTCCATTTATATCGGGTATCAAAAGTAATCAAATTTATAAAACCAGACTAGAATGGTGTTTGCCAGGGGATGTGAGGAGTGAGCAATGGGAAGCTGTTGTTTAATAGGTATTAAGTTTAAGTTATGCAAAATAAATAAGTTATAGAGATCTGTTGCACAACAGTTTTCCTCTGGTTAACAATACTGTGCACTTAAAACTTGATTAAGAGGGTATATAATATGCTTAATGTTCTTACCGCAAGGAAGGAAGAAGGGAAGGAGGGAGGGAGGGAGGGAGGGAGGGAGGGAGGGAGGGAGGGAGGAAGGAAGGAAGGAAGGAAGGAAGGAAAGAAGGAAGGAAGGAAGGAAAGAAGGAAGGAAGGAAGGAAGGAAGGATACATTCACTTCTTACACCCTTCCAAAAAACCTATGTAATAAGGTAAGAAAGAATGAACAATATTATGTGAAAGAGAGAGATTATTTTTATTCATTTATGCTCTCACTCTAGAAATGTAAAGGTCTAAATTTATCTAAAATTAATAACATTTATGTGTCAGATGGTTTATATGAATTATCATTTGGTTAAAAAAGTAATATTATAAAGCAGTTACGCTTTTTAGCTCAATTTTACAGATGAATAAATAGAGGCACAGTTTGTCCAACATCATATAGCTTGAAAGTGAGAAATCTGGAGTTTGGACACAAATAGTGTATTTGCCTAGTCTTTTCCTTTAAGAACTATACCATGTAAGTTCAGTAAGGCATCTAGGAATAAAATTAATTTAAATAATAGAGTATTTCCATGCATCTACAATAGCTAACTTAAAATTAAATAGAACTATCTCATTTGGATATCAAAATGTTGACTATATTGAAATGAATTTATTTGCATGTGTAAGACATGTATGGATAAAATATAAAATTTTGTTACAGATCATAAGTGCTTAAATCAATGGGCAGTTACTATTTCCAGATTTTAAAAATATTTTTAAATGGCTACTATGATAAATGAAGTGCAAAAAACTTCAAAATCTGAGGGCCTTAAAACAGTTACATAAGATTTTTTTCTTCTAAATTAAAAAAAAAAAAAAAATGATGAGACGAGCCCAAACAGAGGATGTGATGAATAAGAATGAGAAGTAGAGTTGAACTTATGGATATGTGCTCATACCAAACTCAAGTCGCCCACAGGATTAGATTCTGCCTCAAGAAGGGAATTGTGAAATAATGAAGAAACAGGTTCCTGAATAAATAACAGCTGAGTTACACATGAACGGTATAACATTAAAAAGTGGGCAAAAATGGACACAGCATTCAATAAAAAATATTAATTCAATTGCAAATACTCGGAGAAAAAAAGTAGTTTGTTTTGTGTACAAATAAATTAGATATTCACTAGTAATCGAAATAGAAAACAAAATAACAGAACAAAAAAGTGTATGACTATCTCTTACTATCTCTTACTTGATAAAATACAGTACTAATTCATTTTTTAATTCCTACAGTTTTCCTTTCTGTGTTGGGGAAAAGAAAAGTTTGAAGAGGGTAGGAAAATTAGTAACCCTTCAGACTTTTGGAGACCCTATACAAAATAATTCTTTTTTATTTAATCAAATGAAAACAGTACAACAATATAAAGGAATTTTTTAAACATTTAGCTTTCTATCTCTGTGTAAAAGAAGGTGCTTTATAGTATTTATTCATCGGCATGCATGTCTCTGAGTGAATTCCTAAGCAAAAATTAATGAATGTTAATTTTTCTGTCAGAAAGAGATCATACTGATAATTTCACATAACCAAAAACTGACTAATGTTTTTAAAGCTGAAAATACTATAATTATATAGTTCTCTATTGAAGACTATTTAAAACTTATTTTGCATTTCAATCAATTACATAGTTGAAGAAAATCTTTCATTTTTCTTTCACAACAAATTTTTAACTCAAAAAAGAAATTTTACTGTTTGAAAAAATGTCAAGACTGACTTACATGAATGGGCCTCTGTATTAGAGCCTGTCACATCTTACCCTGCTCAGGATCTCAATACATCTTCTACTTAATTTTTCTAAAATATATTCCTTTAGTTATATACTGTGGTTGTCTCAATTCTTGAAAATTTCCGTTCTTTTACAATCAAAGAAGAGTGCACTCGTCCCACTGATTCATTTTTAGTTTAAATCAAATATAACATATCCTAGGAAAATTAAAAAATATGTTCAATAGTACATTCATTCTTTACATTTTCCTCTCCTGTATATGTTCCTTAAGGTTAGCTGTTGTTTTAAGGTTTGTCTTATTTTTACTTCTCCTTTTTAGGACAAAAGAAGCTTAGTTAGAAGGATTTATCTTCTCCATATTTAGACAGTAGTAGCCCACTTGCACTGATATCAAAACCATTATACATTTTAATGCCATGGTAACTCTGCTTAGAATCATAGAATCATGTGCTTGTATAGGTAGTAAGATATCTTGGAGATTTTTCAGGTGTAAGATGGGGAAAGCTCATTGTCTAAACTACATATAGAAACTCTCAGAGATTCAACGTAAGTCTGAGTCTCTACCTAGTAACAACACTCCATACAGTTTAGATAAATTACATAATATTAGAAAGAGTTTCAGTAATTAAGCTAAACTATGTTACAATCAGTTTTGAAAAATGCAATTTATTTTACTATGTTTAGAGATTGAAATGTTCCAATTTTTCATTTTTCACAAACTACAGGTGTTTTAATCAATTTGGGCTTCCAGAAAAAAGTCATAAACTGGATAGCTTATAAACAACAAAAAGTTATTTCTCACAGTTCTGTATTCTCGAAACATGAGATCAGAGTTTCAGAGTGGTCAGTTTCTGGCAAGCACTTTTTGGGGTCTCAGACTGCCAACTTCTCACTGTAACTTCACATGGCAGAAGGGAGTAGCCAGCTCTCTGGTGTCTTTTATAAGGGCACTGACTCTCCTTCTCCACCCTCATGACCTAATCCAATCCCAAAGGCCCCATTTCCTAGTGCCTTCACACTGGGGAATAGGATTTCAACACATGAATTTAAGACAAGAACAAACATTCAATCTACAGCAATAGGCAAAATTACTGATGATATCTAATACCTCTTGGATGCTTAATTTGTATAAGATGTTTTTCAAAACTCATTTTCCTTCCTCTCCAAAGCCCTAAAAAATTGAACCAGTATTATGTCCATTATATACAAGAGAAATCAAGAACTCCTCAGAGATGGCGCAGCTGGTTAGAAGAAAGAATTAGAAGAAAGACAGTGTGGTTGCAATGTAGACACCGTTCTCTTAGTGTGATACAGTGCTAATCCTCCTAGGGTAACAGGGAAATAATTTATATAAGGTCCAGGCAAATTGCACTTATATATTCTTTTTTTCTCTAATTTAATGATGTAAATTAAACAAGATTATCCAGTATTTGTTAATATAGTTGTATTCTGTTACTTAGCTCATGTCATAAAATCACAGATTTATTAAAATATTAATTGAATCTAGCTAAATGCATTTTAAATATAAGTAGTCTCTAGAGAAACATTTCAGTTTTTCTGTTGATACGCTCCCTTCAGAATTAGACAATGTGTATTTCCTGAGATAAGGAAAGCTTTATAATTCTCCACCTCAGTAATTTTCTCCTGGGCCACAACTATGTCCAGTCTAAGAAGGCTAGTTAAAGCAAATTAGTCATTCTAAGTGTGACTTACTTTCCTTCCAGCATTTGAAAAGTATTTAGAATTAACTAGAAAGAGGGTAATTAGGAGAATTTCTGAATTCTCTATCTACCATATCCCTAATTGGTTCATATTTCTTCTGTTTCATTTTCCTACGAATATTCTACTTTATTTTTTCATGTATGAATATAGAAATTCCCTCTGCTTAAATGATTTCAGATGTTTGCTCACAGCTAAATAATGTGCATGTATTGTTGTCTATTTTCTTGAAAATTTGACACATACAGCAAAAGTTATTCTTGCAATGCATATTATATCTGAAACAATTTAAAGAAAAATTTATATGATGAATCAATCATAATGACTTCACACTTTGTATAGTAAAATTATTTCAAATTAAAGAAATTATAAGTTGGGTACATTCGTTTTCAGTTGAGCAAGAATATTCTTTTTTTTTTTCAGTCAGGCAACAAATACATCATAATTGAATAATGTAATAACATAAATGTTTCAATTTCCAAACAGAGGAAAAGGGAATGTAAAATTTGCTTGAAAGTCAAATGGTCATTCAGATTCCAAGCAAATTTTGAATAATACATGTTTTATCAGTGTTAGGAAATAATGCCATATCTCTTTCTCCCTGAGGAGTAGAGTGGATACAAACAGAGCTACCATATTGTTGCCACAATTTTTTTTATCCTTCCACTTTGATTCTTTAGCTCTTTCCTGTGGAAAACCAGTGATCAATGGGGTCATTCTATTACATCACATCAAGAGGAACAGTTGTTTTACTGCCAATAGTAATCGCTAATATATTTGACTTCTTGGATCCCATGTTCAATAAAATAATGTGTCTGTGATAACGTTAATTGTAAGAAGTAGTATTAGCATAAATTTTTAAAAACAACAATGTGTGCTATGTAAACTGCTTAGAAGCATGAACTGCATCATTGGTAATAATATACTCAATAAGAATTACCATGGACTTTATCTCCTGCCAATGTACTGTCTTCCTCCCGAGTCTCTTTCTGGATATAATTTTTATATTTTTAAAGGAGGCCTCATAGTGACTGAGAGGAAGGCAGGCCCCATAGCAATTGGAACAGTAATGCTGTCATTTCCTAGCAACTTGCTTAATAAACTAAGCAAGTTACTGGACTTTCCTAAGCTTCCATTTTTTACCTATTAAATGAAGAAAATATACCTATTACATAGGATTACAAATATTATTAAAATAAATAGCACTAGCAATATGACACATAATAAACATTCAGTAAATGCTAACAATCTTCATTGGTGTTTGTGTTTCTGTCACCTAAGAGATTATTTTTCACAGTGTCCTGATCACTGCTGATGTTCAGTCATTCTTCAATTAGGCTTAATCTTTATAAACTAAACATGGTCTTTCACTGTCTTTGGTCATGCCTTCTAAGCAATGTTTTCTTTTCTGCCCAGACTTCTAGTTATAAATGATTCTTATTCAGAGGCCCACATTTTTTTAAATTAAATGCCCCCTCACTAGGTCCATTTATTTAGATTCCATATTTCCTTTATACATGAATATCAAGAATGTAATGTATTCTGAAATAAACTCTGAAGTAAAATAATTGTAATAATGTATAATTTAATATTGTTACCCATTGGGTAATACAGGTGGAAATATACATGACTATGAAAGCTTTCTTATACTAAATCTCCTTTGAGGAATCTGAAATGAATGAAAGAATGTTGGTTTCAATTAGAAACCCCTGCAGAACCACTGAAAATCTTTCCTCCATTACAGTCATTTCTACATTCACATTGAACTGAACAATAAGAGTAGCTCCTTGTGGATTTCTAAGACTTCTTGGTCACATCATTTTTGCAAAAGTGTTGATGATGTGAAATATTAGCAACAACTACAGTCCCTAAAACTTAACCAAATATTTGGGGACCTCAGTTCATTTTTTATTGCAAATAGTCTGAAATTTCCAACAAAAATTCTGTCTAAAATATCTGATGGTCAGCTCCAAGTATCTTCTTAAATGAAACTATGCACAATTGGCTAGTAAAGCAAGTTGGATATAACCTTATTGTGGGGGATTCTGAGGCAGATATGTATCAAAAATATCTTCTTATATCAGGGAAAAACATGATTTAATATTTGCATTAAAACTACTTTTCATCTAATTTATAGATGCCTTATTTTGTTAGATATGATTGGATGGATGTTCTTTAATTTTTTTATATTAAGAAATGAATTAGTAATAAACACTTATTCTTATATCTATCTATCTATCTATCTATCTATCTATCTATCTATCTATCTATCTTTCTATCACCTGCAGAGCATGCGAGGTTAATAGCAAAGTCCCTGTCTAATCAGAAGTTGATCTAGTGAATAATACGATGCATCGAACTGACACGTAGAGCGTAGAGGAAGTTAATATAGACAACTGATGGGAAGAATAGATTGTTTTACCCCTTGAATCTTCTGAAGATGAGAAAGATCTTTGCCCCCAATTTAAAACTAAACCAAGTCAGAGTTTTCCACAACAAGGTCAGCCAATATTGAGAGAACATGGCTTGTTATCAACATATTGTATATCTCTTCCAAACTGATCTGTGCATTCACCTTCCTGTACCTCCATTACATTATATCGACATCTTCCTTTTCTATTTCATTTTCTTGTACTCTCTAATTCCACTCACTTGGTTAATGTTTCCTTAATTATTCAAATTGTGAACCACTGTTAACACATATAGCCTAGCCACAAGAAGGGCTAAAAATACACTTTATTCCAGTGAATGGAAGTAAGTGGAATGGAAAATAGCAATAATAGCATATCACGAAATATGTAGATTTTGCACTATTCACAGAAGAGAGATAATTATTTGTCCAGTTTAAATGAAGTTGTAGCTACTTCGGCTTTTTTATTACTGAATTTAATTTTTAAGTAGTAAAGTAGAAAAAGACATAACAGACTTATTTTAGCTGAAATTCAATTAAGTCTCATTTCAATCAAAGAGAGCACTACACATTTTTGAATGAATAACAGTTTAATGTTTTTAATCTGAAGTATCCTCTGTTATTCAAAAATTTTTATTGTTAGGAAACATGCAAGAATTCCTAGAGTAGTGTAAGACATTTTTAATTTAATTCAGCTTTTCTAATACAATACAATATATTCTTATCAAAATTGTCTCACAGTTCAGATCCCTGATTAGGAATATAATGAAAGCCAGAGAGCTTTAAACAAGAATTTGCTTTCTTTCAGACAGCACAGGATACATCAAGAAATTGCCTCACATTCAAATCGAAAAAGAGGAAGTTAAATTATCTCTGCTCACTGATGATATAATCTTATATCTAGAAAACCGCAAGACTCCTCCAAAAGATTTTCAGATTTGCTAAATGACTTCAGTAAACTTTCAAGATACAAAATCAACATACAACAATCAGTAGTATTTCTATAAAGCAATAACAATCAAGCGGAAAAAATCAAATCAAGAATTCAAACCCATTTGCAAAGGTCAACAAATTTTTGGCCAGGCGCAGAGGCTCATGCCTGTAATCCCAGCACTTTGGGAGGCCGAGGCGGGCAGATCACGAGGTCAGGAGATCGAGACCATCCTGGCTAACACGGTGAAACCCCGTCTCTGCCAAAAATAAAAAAAGATTAGCTGGGCGTGGTGGCAGGTGCCTGTAGTCCCAGCTACTCGGGAAGCTGAGGCTGGAGAACTGCAGGAACCCAGGAGGCGGAGCTTACAGTGAGCGGAGATTGTGTCACTGCACTTCAGCCTGGGAGACGAGCGAGACTCCGTCTCAAAAACAAAACAAAACAAAAAAACACTTTTTTTTTCAAGAAGAAGTCTCACTTAGTCACCCATGCTGGAGTGCAGTGGCGTGATCTCAGCTCACTGCAACCTCCACCTCCCGGGTTCAAGCAATTCCCCTGCCTCTGCCTCCCGAGTATCTGGGATTACAGGCACATGCCACCATGCCTGGCTAAATTTTGTATTTTCAGGAGAGATGGGGTTTCACCATGTTGGCCAGACTGGTCTCGAACTCCTGACCTCAGGCAATCTGCCCACCTTGGCCTCCCAAAGTGCTGGGATTACAGGCGTGAGCCACTGTGCCTGGCAAAAATTTTATTTTAAATACCTAGGAGTACATTTAACCCAGAAACTGCAATATCTCTACAAGGAGAACTGCAAAACAATGATTAAAGAAATCATAGATGAAACAAACAAACGAGAAAAACACCCAATGCTCACGGATCAGAATTACTATTGTTAAAATGACCATACATCCCAAAGCAATCTACAAATTCAATGCAATGCCTATCAAAATACCAATGCTATTTTTTTACAAAAACCGAAGAAACCATTCTAAAATTCATATGGAATAAAAAAAGAGCCCAAATACCCAAAGCAATCCTGAGCAAAATGAACAAAGCTGGAGGTATCACATTACCTGACTTCAAATTATACTATAAAGCTGCAATAACCAAAATAGAATGGTACTGGCTTAAAAAGAAACGCATAGAACAATGGAACAAAATGAAGAACTCAGAAATAAAGCTGTATACCTAAATTAAATACATCTTTGACAAAGTTGACAAAAATACACACTAAGAATGGACACCCTATTCAATAAATGGTGTTGGGAAGATTGGAGAGCCATGTGCCGAAGAATGAAATCAGATCCCTATCTCTCACCATACATGCAGATTAACTCAAGATGGATTAAAGACTTAAATGTGAGAGCTGAAACTACAAAAACCTACAAGTAAATGTAGGAAAAACTCTCCTAGATGTTGGCCTAGTCAAAAAAAAAATTATGACTAAGTTTATGATTAAATTGACTAAGTCCTCAAAAAGAAATGCAACAAAAACAAAAATAAACAAATGAGACGATTAAATGGAAAAGATTCTATGCAGCCAAAGAATCAACAGAGTAAATAGAAAACCTATGGAATAAGAGAAAATATTTTCAAACTATTCGTCCAAGAGGGAATCAATATCCAGAATATGCAAGGAACTAAAACAACTAATCAGAAAACAAAAGAAAACAAATAATTCAACTAAAAATGGCAAAATACATGAATAAACACTTCCCAAAAGAAGATGTACAAATGGCCAACTGATGCATGGAAAGAATGCCCAGCATCACTAATCATCAGACAAATGCAAATTAAAACCACACAGAGATACTATCTCACATCAGTCAGAATGGCAATTATTAAAAAGCCTGAAAAAAAAAAAAGATGTCAATGAGGATGAGGATAGAAGAAAATGTTTAAACGCTGTTGGCAGGAATGTAAATTAATATGACCTCTATGGAAAAATGTACAGAGATTTCTCAAACAACTAAATAGAATTGCCCTGCGATTCAGCAATTCCACTACTGGGTATGTATACAAGAAAAAAACAAACATTTTTTTCAAAAAGACATCTGTACTTATATGTTCTTCACAGCACTATTCATAATAGGAAAGTTATGAAATCAACTTAAGTGTCCGTCGATGAATGATTGGTTCTAAAAAATGTGGTATATATAGACCATGGAATACTACTCAGCCATAAGAAAGAAACATCATTTGCAGCAACATGGATGGAAATGGAGGCCATCATCCTAAATGAAATGATTCAGAAATGACAAAGTCAAAAAATATGTGTTATCACTTATAAGTGGGAGCTAAACAATGGGCACATACAGAGTGCAATAATAGACATGGGAGACTCCAAAAGGTGAGAAGATTGGAGGTGGGTAAAGGATGAAATACTACCTGTTGGGTGCAATGCACTCTATTTGGATATTGGGTACACTAAAAGTCCAGACATCAACACTATAATATATCCATGTAACACAGCTGCCCTTGTACCCCAAAATCTATAAAAATAAAAATTTAAAAAAAGAAACTGCCTGAAAGGCAAAGCAAATATTCGTGTCAGAAATGGTAAAAGTAGCTGACTTGGAACTGTTTCTATCATTAAAAAAGATAAAAGACTTTATGAAAACTAATTATCTTTATTTTTGTGATGGCTCTTGAGATACACCACCATTCAAATTCCCTATATGACATTTACTACCTCTAGGATATTGCTATGTGATGTAATTACTATAAATTTTCTCACCGTAAAATGGATAAAAGAAATAATGTATTGCTTAAAATGTTGTAAAACTCAATGAGATAATAAGTCTTAGTACAGAGGTTAATACATAATACACAATCAGTGAAAGGTAGTCCATCATTATGAAGGATATAGAAAGAGTTTTTTTTTTTTTTTATTTTTGAGATGGGCAATAAGGAAGAAATGACCTTTGCCTACATAAATATAGCTTATGTTTTCCAAAATTTGAGCAGGGTACCATATAAAACTAACTGGCTAAACAGTATTAATTAGCATAAATACAAGAAGAAAATTGGGGATGGGGGAGAAGGAGAGAAGGAGAGAGACATATATATAGAGAAAGAGAGAACATGGAGACCAAAGTAAAATTTAGTATGCCAGTAATGAGCCAGTAATGATAAATGGCCAACAAAAGATCTTGGCTTAGAGATAAATTTATGGTTATTTTGAGATAAATTTACGGTTATTTTACTGGAAAGACATTTTGTTTGCCAAATAATTATAAATTTATTTTCCCCTTGGATTACAAAATTTGTTAATTTTCTGCTTAAAAGAATCAGAAATGCATGCTTTGAGGATTAACTATCAAAGTCCCTACTCATTATTGAAATTAATCAACTGCTATGGGACTATGAAGATTTCTGTTACCAGAAAAAATTAGCTTTAAAGGATAAACTGTTAAGAAGTTTATGATGACTATTATTTATTAAAGAGTACTTACAGTATTGTGAAAGGTTGCTTTTAAACAAAGCCTTTTAACATCAAATTTACTTCATTACTATAAATATCAAGTCTTTGGACAATTTTTAAAAACTATTGACCTTCTGGTTTATATATATATATGTATGTATGCAAATTCCACAAATATTCAAAACAACTCCTAGGCTTTCCATTTGCCAATATTCATTGACTGTATTAGTCAATATAAAACTTATTTCTTGTCTTTGCTTAGAAAATTTTATTCCGGGAACAACACCTGTTTAATGATCATTGTTTTTAGGCATAAAGAAGTTACACATTGAAATTTCTTTTGTCCTGAAGCAAAGATCATTCTATGACATTACGGATTCATGTGAGAAGAACTATTAGCTTTAATTATTGTGACACACTACCTCATAGGATGGACACTTACATATTATAGATACATTTAATTTTAAACATGCTTAGATTATTATTCTTGGCAATTAAATGTATATCTTACAAACAAGTTAAACTGTTGCATGTATTGTATACCCATAAAAATTTATGAATGCCTCTTTCTAATGTTCTACATTAAGATTGAAATACAGTTTCATATATTTAAAATTTCTGAGCAAAAATTATGAAATATTTCTTGGCACTTTTTGTTTATTTGTACCTTTGAATTTAAATGGCAAAATATTAAAGTTTATGTTTCTATTTTGTTGGTTTTCATTGTATGTTTTCTCCAATGGTTTTTGGAATAACCAATGGGAGAGTTGAAGGGAAATAAGAAATAGAGAAGGAAACAAAATAAAACAAACAAAAGAAACCTTTCATCATACATGAAACAATAGAAACGTTACAGTTTTCAAACCCTGTAAGAGAATCTGGACCTTGGCAAGAATGCTATTTGAAGGCTAAACACATTCCACTTTAAACGTGGAGCATGCTATATATTTCCTCCAAAGTAAGTTTTACTGAGAAAGACATAACCATCAATCTTTAAATAAAATAATACAATTTAGAGACATTAATTAGGCACATGAAGGAGAATTAGTTTAAGAGGAGGAGACATTAGACACTCTAGAGCAGAGGTAGAATTAGAGAGGAGGGAAACAGAGACACACAGCACAATTCTAATATTTATTATCTGTGGTTCTCAAATTTTAACATGCATCAAATTATGCTCATACCTGTAGAATCTATAGAAACACAGATTTCTGAGCCCCAAACACAACATTGCTGATTTAGTAGGTGCAAGGTGGGATGCACAAATGTGCATTTTTAAGAAGTTTCTGGTTAATGAAGATATGGCTGGTTCAGGGCCACAACTGAAGAAACACAGGTCCCTATAACCTAACTTACCAGCGCAGGAGTAACTCGACCATTAAAGAAAGAGGAAAACGAGACAGAAAGTTGTGCTGTGAGCCATATAGATATGAATGTGAAATCTGGGGGGAAATCCAAGTCGGGAGGCAGGTTGACATAGCCCAGACTCTGAACCCTGTATTCCCTCACCAGGCAGGAACACACACACACACGTTATAATTATTTAGAAAATAATGTGAAAAGTCATTTTCAAAGGAAGACTAGAAAGAATCCCACAGTGGTTCTAATCGGAAAAACAGACAAAATATAAAAAGAAGCTTAAATAGAAAAGGAACCAAAAAATAAAAATGAAGAAGCAGTTTAAGAAAAATATGACTTTTGTAAACAGCTTTTAATGTCTTGAAATGCATTTCAAACAACATAAACTCTTAATTATGCAATGGCAAAGATACATGTACAAGAAGAAATGAGAAGATTCAAAACAGAGAAGAAAATGCTATCAGGCCAAGATGATGAAAAAATAAGCTGAAGGAATAAATGGAAAAGGAAGTAAATGTTATAAACATAGAGATAATTGAATATTTAAAATTAATAAGTAAAATAAATGATATGAAAATACAGTTAAATAAGTGCTAATTAGGCCTAATGAAAATACATACAGAATAAACAAAAAGTATAAGAATAACAGATTAAATATAGAAGAGAAGCATACAAGACTTATTGCAGACAACACTGGGTTACTAATAAACATAAAAATTAAAAATATCTTCAAATATATTTAAAAACCTTTCTGACATTAAAGAAACAAAAACATGCTAAAAATGATGCCACGTACAGACAATATTTTGAAAGGATTAAAGACCCAAATGTGAAAACAAAACCTTAAAATTATTAGTAAAAAATTTTGAGAATATACTTAGAAACTTGGGTATGGAGAAAGATTTTTAAAATAGGCCCCAAAGACATAAATCATAATGAAAAGAATATATAGATGTAGCAATACAAAATTAAAACTTCTGAACATGGAAGAATGTTTGTGTTGTATGAGAGTCTGAATCAGGTTGAAGCCTTCTCAACAAGGAAAAGGCTAAGATATATATGTATATTTGTTTTTGGTTTCTGAAGCAAAAAATATTTTCCCCTTGGTTTCAGTGTTGCTATAATATTTTAATAATATTTTAAATACTTTGCATATTATTTCTATATTGTTGAGAAACTTTTAAATAAAACTATCCCTGGATATTTACCAAAATTGTTATTCAGTTTTTTATATGTATTAAGTTATGCTCAAGTAAAATTATATTCAATATTTTTACAATGACAAATAGTATGATTCATTTAATATAAAAATTATACTCATACACTGTATAAATATATAACATCGTGCTTCTATAAGGCTTTCATTATTAGAGTATTATTCTGCCATTAAAATTATATTTTCTAGATGATTAAAATAAAATGTTTGAATGCACACTAAAGTTTCAGCTATGTAATATAAAATCGACGATATACATATGAAAATATTAGAATAAAGTAGCTAAAATATACATGGTAACTATCTGTTTGATTGAGATATAAGTGATAGTATTTTCTCTAATGTCTAAACTATTATAGGCCTAATGAAGGTGTCATCTTATATTTTCCATGAATGTGTTATACCGAAAACTTTATGAAGGTGAGTTTTACAAATGGGAAACCATGCTGTGAGTCATGTGAACCTTCTCTCCAGGAGACAAATGAATAGATTGTAGATAGTGGTCTATAGGTCGCCATCAGTCAAGAATACTCTGGTGAGCCTAATGTATTTAAGACCTAGCTGTGTTCTGAGTAGTGTTCAAACAGATTCTGTCCTTTGTATACCAGATATTTTTTAAAAATGTGTATTTTGGTGGGAAACAGCTGGTTGAAGTTAAGAACCAAAACTGAAATCAACAACTTACCTTCAGTGTGGTGGTTAATATTGAGTGTCAACTTGATTGGTTTGAAGGATACAAAATATTGTTCCTGAGTGTGTCTGTGAAGGTGTCAGCAAAGATTAAAATTTGAGTCAGTGGACTGGGAAAGGCAGATCCACCCTCAATCTGGGCGACCACAATCTAATTGGCTGCCAGCAGGGCCAGAATAAAAGCTGTCAGAAGAACATGAAAAGATTCAACTGGTTTAGTCTTCTTGCCTACATCTTTCTCCCAAGATGAATGCTTCCTGCCCTCGAACATGGGACTCCAAGTTTTCTTCAGCTTTGGGACTTGGACTGATATCCTTGCCCCTCAGCTTGCAGATGGTATATTGTGTGACCTTACCTTGTGATCATGTGAGTCAATACTCCCTAATAAACTTAATAAACTCCCCTTTATATAGACATCTATCCTATTAGCTCTGTCCTTCTAGAGAATCCTGACTAATACATTCAGCAATACTACATTTTTAATTTGTAGTACATTCGTTTACTCAAGTTATTTTTTGTTAGTTACAAAATGGTAATGATGGGAATACCTGCTTCATGAGGTTGCTGTGATAATTAACTGAGATCACACAGGTAAATGTGTTTGGTATAAAATAGGCACTCAATATATGCTGTACATTTTTTGGTATAAAATAAGCACTCAATATATGCTGTACCTTTTTGTAATAAATCCAATAATAAATATATTTTTAAAAAAAGAAAATAAGAACTGAAGAGCAACATTTTGCCCCCTAGGAGCCATGAGCAAGGCAAGACTTGAGTTACAGGGCATTATCTATAGAAGAAAAAACAGTGGAAGAGACATCAATTGGGTGGGCTCCATAATGGTGAACTTACAAAGAGAAGCTTATCCTTCTGGAAAAATAAAAGGCAACCTCACCATCTGCTTGATGTCAACCATGTCTACCATGATCTAAATTCTACATCCATGATAATATGCTGTGCATCCTTAGACAGGTTCCTATGTTTCCCAGCATGTTCTATATTACGTTTTCTAGCACATGCCATATGAGAGCACCCCCACATTAGCTCCTATAAATTAAGGTAATTAACCACATATCTGTGTTCAAAATATAGCTCTCTGTGCCTTCTCACAGTTATTGAGATACCATTTACTGTCGAACATTTCTCTGTATTTTACTTCAATATTTTTTGGTCTTGTTCCTCGCACTTTTGCACTAAGGCACCTGGAATGGTTTTAGAGATTGAGATTTGTGGCTGGGGTAACACTTCTGTAAACTACAGAAAACCTTTGAGGATAAACCTCAGAATCTGATGCCTCTAATTTTCTATTCACAGAAAACAAAATACTAAGTCATAATAGGCTTTTTTTTTTCTTTCTTTAACCCTTAATCAGTGATTTTCAAACAGTCACTTGGGGTTATTTGGTTCTGTTTATAAGAAATCTCAGATTTAATAATCATCTTGGGTAAAACTGATGGAGCTCTACATGGATCATACTTGGAAGAAATGCCTTAATATGATAATTTTATACATTAAGCATCTTATAATACACCAACTTGACTGGTTATTTAAAAGCTTTGCATGAGTACATCTCTTACATTTTTAAACTAAAATGTAAGCTTGTGGATAGGCTAAAGTTTCAAGCTGTTTTTGTATTATTTGTAAACCCCAGTAAAATACAACTCATACAAAGAATTACATGAAAGTTGTACTTGATAAATGTTTTCAAAATTGCTAGCTGGTCTAGAGAATAGGAAGCTGCTCTCTTCCCAAGATTCTTACCTGATACATTTCTGAACACACAGTGGGTATAATACAACTTCTCCAGGTTGAGTATCCCTGTCTAAAACCTGCAGCAAACAATATATATAATAAGGGTTTATGCATTTACTCTACAGATGTGAAGTTAATATCAAGTATGTAAAAACAGACAAATAGAAAGCAAAAATTGTGTGGGTTGGAATTGTGTAGGAAGACAAACAGATGGCTTCTAATAATTATTCTGTGGGTGACTTTGATGATGTTATCTTGCAAAATAAATAATACAGCTATTTGCTATTTTTGATTGTTTGTTAGTTTTGAGACAGGGTCTTGCGCTATGTCCAGGCTGGAGTACAGTGGCACAACCTCGGCTCACTGCAACCACTGCCTCCTGAGTTTAAGTGATTCTCCTGCCTCAGCCTCCCAAGTAGCTGGGATTACAGGCACACACCACCATGCCTGGCTAATTTTTCTATTTTTAGTAGCAAAAGGGTTTCACCATGTTGGCCAGGCTGGTCTTGAACTCCTGACCTCAGGTGATCCGCCCACCTCAGCCTCCGAAAGTGCTGAGATTACAGGCATGAGCCACCGCACCCAGCTATTTGCTATTCTTAGATGATGGTTTCAAATGTTTTTCCACCTGCCTCAAAAGCTTGATACTCTGCATTTAGTGATTCTGTAATGCACATCTGTATACATCAAATGGAAAGTTTCACCTCATGCGCATAAAACACAGTCTGAACACATTGAAGAGAATTTTAACAAATTGGAAGCACTTTTTGTCACACATTTTAAGTTTTGCTGAAAGAAAAATGACTCATCTGACATTATTTCCCTGGTATTTATTTTGTTTTACTTTTTTAAAACAAAATCACTCAAAGCATGTCAGTACTGTTCATATGTAATACATTTTATACATTTGTCTGAAATTAAAGTACCACATTTTATTGGAATGACAACTAAGTGACAAGTGCTAAGTGTCTTTAGGGGAAAGTTGTTTAATAAAAACATATTTTGAAATTTCCTAGTGAATCAATCATTATTTCTACACTAAAATTTTTATAGGAATGAAAGATGAATGAGATGGTGATAAAGGCAAATAGTTTTTATGATTTCATGGGATTTTGCCTTGTTTTGTACAATGTTTGACAAATAGCGACATCTGTCTAAAATCCGTCAATATGATGGATGGGAAGCATAAATCACATTATCTTATGTCAACATTCCTCTCAGAACAATATTTTAACACAAATTCACTGTTATGTCATGAATGTGACCCTTGGGAATAAAGAAAGAGCAAATAATATTCAGCTGAATCTTACATACATAGTTATTTTTGACCTCTTCTGACTTAGGAAACCAAAACTTTCCAAATAAAAAATTCAGATATCAAATATATTCCATATGATTTGGCAGCTGTTAATATGACATTGAAATAAAATCGTTACACACATGTGCTATATCCACAATGGCATTTCTAGTGAAATCATGCATTGAAGATAATGCAATTAAAACATTCGGTGACCGAATTTGGATTTGTTAACTAAAATTTATTTGTATGCATTCATAAACACTTCGTGCAATTGTAGTACCTTCTTGAACTCCATTTTAAAACTGATTATTTCTACAACTTTCTAAAATATTTCCAGAAATTACAAACTTCCTGACCACTAGGAAGTATCACTTCAGATAATCAAATGTATTTTTATTTACATTCTAAGACAGAGTATTACCTATGTTTGTGAAGACACTAAGTGTGTCCTATTTGTGTTTGGTTAAAACATTTTTGCATTCTTCATATATGGACTCTTCTGCATGAGATGGCAACCAGGACTTTTATTTGATTATTTTTTAAGGTTTTAACACTTATGATTGAACCTTTATAAGTTATCCAGAATTTTTATTATTGTATCTGAACTTCTATTCCTCAGTCTCTGAACTTACATTTGAATGTGTTTGCTTTGCTGTGCTAGAGTGGGATGACTCTCTCCTGATGGAGATACTAAAAGACTTAATCCTAAATTATTCTGTTAGCTGAAGAAACATAGTTCCCTCACGCTCCTTCTGAACCAAGTCCACACGAGATCCTAACACGGTCCCCTCAGGATCTCCAATCGCTACATAGTTGATCCTGAAAGTCACTAAATGACCTACTAGGACATTTGTAGAGATTCAAAATGCCTGAGATAAATCATTATGCCATTTTTCCATTACGTTATTTTTTTAATATTCACTTTTCTTTTTAAAAAATGTGTACAAATTTATGGAATATGTGTAAAATTGTGTTACATCAATGTAATGTGTAGTGATCAAGTCAGAGTATTTAGGCTATCCATCATCTAAGTGCAATATATATTTTTAAACTATAGGTACTCTACTCTGCTATCAAACTTTTATTCCTTCCCTCTAACTGTATGTTTGTACCCTTTAGCCCACTTCTCTTCATCCACCACCCTCGTGCAATTATCCTTCCCAGCCTGTTATCTGTTTTTCTGCTATGTTCTTGTGATCAAATATTTTAGCTCCCACATAAAATTGAGAACATGCAATATTTGTCTTTCTGTTCCTGGCTTATTTCACTTAAGGTAATAACCTCCAGTTCCATTCATGCTGCTGCAAATAATAACTATTTTTTTTATGCCTGAGTAGTATTGCATTATATATATATACCAGATTTTCCTTGGCCATTCATTCATTGATGAGCACTTTGGTTAATTTCATATCTTTGCTATTGTGAATAGTGCTGCAATAAACATGCGAGTACAGGTATCATTTCGATGTATTGCTGTATATTCCTCTGAGTAAATACTTAGAAGTGGGATTGCTGGATTGAATGGCAATTCTATTTTTAACATTTTGAGAAATCTCTATACCGTTTTCCACAGTGGCTGTACTAGTTTACATTCCAACCGAATGTGCCTAAGAGTTCCCAATCCCAGCATCCTTCCCTACATTTGTTATTATTTTTATTTATTTATTTTTTGTCTTTTTAAGCCATTCTGACTGGGATAAGATGATATTTTATTGTGGTTTTAATTTGCATTTCTCTGATGCTTAGTGATTTTGAGCATTTTTTCTGTGCTTGGCCATTTGTTGTGTTTTTTTTTTTTTTTTTTTTTTTTGCTTTTTTATGGATTTTTAAAATTTTTTATTTTTAATTCTTGTGAGTACATAGCGGGTGTATATATTTATAAAGTACACTAAATACTTTTTTCCCTGTATTTCTAGTGTTTCAGACATTTTGTTTAAGTCTTTGATATACTTTGAGTTGACTATTGTATATAGTCAATGATAGGGTCCAGATATTCTTCTACATGTGACTTTCCAATTTTCCTAATACCATTTATTCAAAGTGTCCTTTCCCTAGTGCAAGTTCTTGTCAGTTTTGACAAAAACCAGTTGACTATAAATAGATGGGTTTATTTCTTGGTTCTCCATTCTATTCCTTTCGTCTTTTACTATACCAATACCATGCTGTTTTGTTCACTGTAGTCTTGTAGTAAAGACCACAAGTCAGGTAATGTGATGCCTCAAGCTTTGTTCTGTGAAGAATGATGTTGGTATATTGTTTGTTTATTTTGTTTGTTTGTTTGTTTTTTAGAAGAGTCTTGCTCTATCACCCAGGCTGGAATAGAGTGGTGTGATCTCAGCTCACTCCAACTCCACCTCCCAAGTTCAAGTTATTCTCCTGCCTCAGACCCCTGAGTAGCTGGGATTACAGGTATGCACCATCATGCCCACTATTTTTTGTATTTTTAATAGAGATGGGGTCTCACCATGTTGGCCAGACTGTTATTGAACTACTGAACTCAAACGATCCACCCACTTTGGCCTCCCAAAGTGCTGAGATTACAGGCCAGAGCCACTGTGCCTGGCCATGATGTTGGTATTTTTAATGGAATTCCATTGAATCTGGAATTCCTTTGGGCAGTATGATCATTTTAATAATTTTAATTGTTCTGATCCATGAGCATGAGATTTTTTTTATTCGTTCACATCATATTTAATTTATTTCATCAGTGTTTTGTAGCCTCCCTTGTAGATCTTTTGTTGCTGTTGTTGTTGTTGTTTGTTTATTCTTGAGATGGAGTCTTGCACCATCATCCAGGCTGGAGGGCAGAGATGAGATCTCAGCTCACTGCAACCTCAGCCTCCAGGGTTCAAGTGATTCTCCTGCCTCCGCCTCCTGAGTAGCTGGGATTACAGGCAGGAGCCACCACACCACACTGTAATTTTTTATGTTTTTAGTAGAGACAGGGTTTCACTGTGTTGGCCAGGCTGGTCTCAAACTCCTGACCTCAGGTGATCTGCCCTCCTTGACCTCTCAAAGTGCTGGGATTACAGGCATGAGCCACAATTTACCTCTTTGGTTAAATTTATTCCTTGTTATTTTGTTTATTTTTAGCTACTGTAAATGCAATTGCCTTCTTGATTTCTTTCTCGTCTAGATCATTATTGGTACATAGAAACACTATTAATTTTGTACGTTGCTTTTGTATCCTACAACTTCATTTATCAAATCGCAGAGATTTTTGGTGGAGTCCTTAGCTTTTTCTAGATATAAAATCATACCATCAGCAAAGTTAGACAATTTCACTTCCTCTTTTCCAATTTGAATGCCTTTTACTTCTTTCTCTTGCCTGATTCCTCTGGCTAGGAATTCCAGTACTGTGTTGAATAGCAGTGGTGAAAATGAGTATCCTTGAGTTGTTCCAGTTCTTAGAAAAAAAGACTTTTCACTTTTCCCCATTTAGTATAACGCTAGCTGCGAGTTTGTCATAAAAAGCCTTTATTATTTTGAGGCATGTTTCTTCTATTTCTAATTTGTTGAGTTTTTATCGTGAAAGGATATTGAATTCTATCAAATGCCTTCTCTGAGTCTGTTTGGAGGATCATATGATTTTTGTTCTTCATTCAGTTGATGGTGGTATAAATCCCACTAGATTGTGGTGTATTATCTTTTTGATGTGCTGCTGGATTTGGTTTGCTAGGATTTTGTTGAAGATTTTCACATCTATATTCATCAGAGATATTGCCCAGTAGGTTTCTTCTTTTGTTGTGTCCTTGTCTGGTTTTTGTATTGGAGTGATGTTGTATGCCATACTCTCTAATTGACAATTGCTTTAAATCATTTTGCATGAAAAAGTGATTAAGTTCAGACTTCCAAATAGTGAGATCAAGGAAATTATTTAATCTGTGTGCACTGCAAATTCCTTATCTTCAAAGTAGGAGAATTAAAAGACCCACTTCGTAAAGTGTTCATAGGGACTAGATAAGAGTAGCTACATTAAAGTGTTGGAGTAACCAGGCCAATGCCTTGAATGCTCAGAAGCTTAACAAATCTTTTTGAATAAGTGAACAAAGAAAAAAGTGGTGTATCTACACTACTATTTTATGATGTCACCTTCATATTCGTTATCAGCTTTTAGTTTATGAAAAGACTGAACTCACTTTTTTCACTACATTGAATATATTGCTTGAATTTTCCCCCTTTACAAAACAAATAAAAACTACTTAAACAACCAAGTTGAACTCAAACTGTATTTTATTTATTATCTAGTGGGGTTTCTTCCTATTGCTTCTAAGTCTCTTCCAGTTATTCTGAAGCAGAGATTAGACATGGCATGCTGCTCTAATTGCTGTTTTGTTTAAAGGAAATTAGCCTCAATTCTCAGGACACAAAATGAAGTGATATTCTGACAGATAGTTTTAAGCACAATATGATCAATGGAACCACCACAAACACTAACTTAAGCACTGAAGCATTATTATTATTAATTTCTTTGTCTTTTGCTTTTGTTTGTTCACTACTAAATCATCTGGTTTAAATTGTATTTGCCAAAAAGGAAACTAAAAGCTCGCTTCATTTAGCACTGTGTAGTTTTGATGGCATTCTGCCTAACCATTTATGCAAAGAAGATAGCTTGGTAGTCAGTAGATATGGTCACACCATATAATTTAGACACTCGACACTGTTTTATGTCACAGCACTTTTCTATGTATTTAACCTTGATAATTATTCAAGCTGCGTAGTGAAGCTAGCTACACATGTAAGTACACTTGAAGAAAATGAAAATTTGATTAAATTTAGTGATCTGGTAACTAACCTAGAAATAAAATACAGTTTAGGTTCAACTTAGTTGTTTCAACTTTATTTCACTTTTTTCTTTCAACCCTCATAGATATTTTTATTCTCTGTCACAGTATTCAACTCTAAATTGTAACATAAGAAAGGTCATCAAAATTATGTAAAGATTAGTTTAAGTAATGTAAATCTTGATTTAAGAATAGCTTCAATAGTTCTCATACTTTTGCCTAAGAATGATAGGTGACTCAGATTAACTATCAAGACAATCTGGGTTTCCCAAAACAAAACGTATTTCAGGTCAGGTAGGACAAGCCTCTATGATGGATTGGCTATTACTCTGAGATGAATGTAGTTATGGTTTCAAGTGAGTCTAGATGTTCCCTTACTGTCCTTATTGCAGTTCCCAATAAGGTGACAACCACTTACTGAACTATTAAGGTGACAATAACCTTAGATAAAAAAGAAAAATTTGTGAGATATTGGAAGGATGATAATAAAATGGAGAAAATTGAATAACCTTGTTTAACCAATTTATTTCAAAGATAAATAAGAGTTGAGAAACATTTGAATTTAATTTATAGAAATATGAGACCAACATCTTGTTTCAAAATAGTCTTCTTAAGCTTTTCAAATTTATAACAAGTGATGTACATGAATATGGAAATTCAATCTAGTAATAACTATGAGGAATATCAAAGGTGGATGGCTGCTTTTCACTATGTACAAAACAATTCAAAAAGAAAACTGTATTTAAATAAAGGAAATGTTAACATCAATATTTATGTCCTCATCCCAATTTCTTTTTGACCTCACCCCACTCCTACTATTAGGAACATACATTAAAGGAAAGTTATGATAAGAATTATAATATTATTTATGCAGGAATGAAATGAGGAAAAAGACAAACTTGACAACATGTTTTACAAATAACTCAGTTGTCAAGGGTAATATGACAAGCAGCCACATTGTAAGCTACTTGATATAGTGGATAGTTCTATTCAATGTCTCTATCCCCTCCCTGGGCATAATTTCCAAGTGACTGATTGCTATAAAGAATTACCTGGGTCAACAACCACTGAACAAACAGTATCAGAAGCTTACTCACTTTTATGGGAACCATCACCTGAGCCAGAAGCTTGAACCAAGATACTGCAACGTACTAAATACATATTAGTACATTTTAATGCCAGTTTTTACTAAAGTATAACTACAGTACATTCCTCAACCAAGTAGAGAGCTTAAAAAGATGTCCCAGCGTTGAGTTAATGCAACATTAAAATGCAAGTCCTTCCTTTACTTCTGTTTCTTGATGGAAAGAGAAAAATCAATTACCAGTGTGATAGTATTGCCAATCTTCTAATGTTTAAAAAGCCAACACTAATTTTCTGGTGATATTCATCTTATCCCATGGTGTGTCAATGACAGCACCTCTAGCATAAAACCTTAGCAGCAATGCATGATGGGATTCATTGCTGTAGGTTGCAGTACCCCTGAGAGGTATTTTCATTGTCCTAAAATTCAAAGAACAAAAATCTCAGGATAATGTGTTATTTCCATTATGCATTTAAGATTGAAGTAAGGATAGAAAGATTTCGAAAGAAAAACCTATCAGGTCTTTCCTTTAAACATGGAGGGTTTCTTGGATAAGAGCTTGTAACAATGTGAAGATAATTTATCAAGATCAGGTATATGTGGACAGCTCAATGCTGACTTTCATGGCATATCTGGATTTAGAATAAAGATAAGCCCTATTAGAGACAGAGGCATTTAAGGAGATGACATTTCTTATAGTAATGTATAAGAGTAAAAATAGGATGTCAGGCAAAGCATAAGTAAAACATTCCTTTCAGCATAAAAGCTGATTATAAGAAAATGACAAATCACATCAGGATAGAAAATTCCTCTGATCCATATGACTTCAAGTCGTTTTATCACCGTCTGAGTGGCAGGATCATGGTTACTCATCCATTTTTCCTTATGGAGCTTACAATAACAATTTATTAAACATAGGCAAATTGATAGCCTTAAATTGTTGAGGGAAGAGTGACAACACTGTTATCCTTAAGGCACTGATGAAAACCAATTGCACCCAAAAAAGGGAATGAAAAACACTCTATTCCTGGGGATGGAGCAGGCAAAAGTACTTGACCCTGAACTATACAAGAGGAAGGGCAAGGGCACTGAATAGCCCCCATCACCTCAGACAAGGCCATAACCAGTTATCCATGACTAAGGATAAATCAGAAGAGAAGTGAACATTCTTCATCACCTATTCCTAGGCCAGAGAACATGTCCAATTACCCACTACTAGGCCAGGCTAGCAACTGATGGAATAACAACTACAATAAAAAAGCAAACTCTCAGAGGCACAGCACAAAGGGGAACTTAAAACTGAGAGGATACAAGAGAAATTGAAGGAAAATAAAAATAAATAAAGATAAACAATCTGACAAACCAGCCTCTACCTTAAATACAGTGTTAATAAAGAACCTCAAGATTGTGGTGAAGTTAGCTTAACCATATCAACCACAAATCTCAAACCCAGACCAACACTTAATTAGATTAACTCCCCTCATCTTCCATAGTATAAGCCAAGCAGAGCGCACACCCACTCCTTGGCAGAAAACTATTTACTTTAATTGCACCTGTAAAATTACCCTCACTTTTGGCAAATAAGGTATAGGCAAACACATCTGTTGGTTTCTATTCTTATTCACGGCAGAACAGAGGAAACCCAGCAGCATTTCAGGTGCCTCCCTACATACTAAAGGATTGTGAGCAAGTGATATTTTGAACTGAAACATTGATCTTTGGCTCTTGTATAAATCTCTGGATCTAACTCCAAACACAATTTCACTAAAGATAAGGAATTACTGTCATGGATCTTTTCTGCTAAGCTGAAAAACAAATCAGTAGGTGATTTATGTCATTCACAAAATAAGTTATTAAACATTGCTCAATGGAAGACTAATTATCCGTCTGACTTATATTCATATTCTTCATTTTACTTGGAGTGATTGTATTGTACATGCAGGATTTGAAGCCACAGTTCCTGCGTGTGGCACTTGCAAGCTATTACTTTGTCTACATAACTGCAAATACTTAAGTTATTTTTAGATATAAAGAATAATCTAGAAACAATATTCCACAATAATAATCTTTAAATTTTTCTTAATAACCATATTGAGCATGCTAAAGAGAAAGTACAGTAGCATCAGCTAATGAAAGGTAGATAATAAAAATCAGGTATAGAGTCAGGCTTGAGGAGACTGAAAATCTAGCAAATATCATAAGATGTAGATTACATTACATAAATCCTAAAATGTAAAAAATCATGAGTGAAAACCAAAAATACTCAAACCATGTTCAGAGAGTAAAGAGGTATCTTTCAACTAGAAGTATCATAGAAAGCTTCATGGAAGAAATGGTATTAGTCAGGAATATTAAGATGAATACAGTTTGTATAATTAGACAGGGAAGAACTTCCCACTTGAAGGGAATGACATGGATAATCTAGTAAAGAAGGAAGGAAAAGCATAATTGTAAAATGTCAATTTGGTTGGGAATAGTAATAGGGAATCATTGCTGTGGTTTATGTGGAAGACAATTTAACCACTATTTTTCCAAGGAGCAATCTAATGAGACAGCCAAAAGTTGGAAGTTCTAGAATTGGTAAGGTAGGTACTAAAAGTATGTATTTGAGAGAACTTCACCAAATTGATTCATTATTCTCTGGAAAGCAAGATGCAATAATTATTTTTTACATAGAATTATAAAGGCAGATAGATTTTTACATTTGAGGACAGTGCAAGAGTTATGAAGCAACTGTCTTGGGGGATGCTAGCCATAATTCTGAGTTTAAGAAAGGTTTTTTTGAGAGGTAACAAGAGCCCAAATATTGCCAAAATACACTTGTCGTTGAATCTTGGGAGTCTTTACTTTTCCTCCCCTCAATGTCTAGTTACCTAAGACATAAATGAAATACATCAGTAGGATTTTACCGAAAAGAAATAATTAACCCCACAGAAGTAAAAGTCCTCTGAAAGACAATTAAGATGAAACAGATGCCGAGAATCTATGAAATGTGATAAGGGTAAACAAGGAAGAGTGGATGAGAGAGAGGAGAATTATAAGCTAGAAGATTGTAGTTATAAGTTCAGAGTTATAATTCTTAGAGCTAGAGTAATTTTACACAATGCTGAGATCTAAAGATAGGTCTAACTATAAGGATTGTATTTCCAGCACCATAAAGATTAAAGATGCTATAATTCAGGTGTACAAAGGTCTGAGGTTAAAGAATTGAGAAAATCATCGATATAGTAATTAAAATATTTAAATAACATCAATGACAGTAATTAAAATCCCTAAAATATTGGCAGAGTGAAAAGGGAACTTTTCATCCAGATGGTAGTAATAACGGAATAATTGAACAATAGAAGGAGATGAGTAGACAATATCAATCTAGTTCTAAACAGTGCTATATATGTGGTTGGTGTAAACTTTAAACAAAAAGGCAGTGAAATATTAAAAGGGCCGATCATGATTGTTTGGAATCAGCAGAGAGCATTGAATTAGTCAACTCCTAACCTTTATCTTAAGAAATAGTGATGGGGCAGGAAAAATACCTTAACTATAGACTGTAGAATCAGCAAGAAAGAAATTAAATGATGAGACAATCATTAAAGCACACTTGTTACTCTCCAGTAGTTAAAGACACAGTGAAGAGCTCTGCAAGTATACAGTGTCTATATTGAAAGGTTTTGGCTCGCTTACGACAAATACTTTGAAGGAAAGTTTAAGTGAAAAGGTACAGAATATTATCCAACATTCTCATTTTATAATCGTGACTGTTTTCTGGGAATGGTAAATTCTTAAATGGAATTACCAGGTAGAGCATTGAAAGAGTGTATGGTACTACATAAAGAAAGAATATTATGGGGGCGGGGGGGAAGGTGAATTGCATTATTTTAAAAAATTGATCTAAAAGAACTTTGTTAAAAGAAATAATAGTAATAATATTTATTGTTTATAGTACATGTAAAAGTTGAATAAGATCACGATGGGCAGAAAAGGGGGAATTATAAATATTCTGTTATAAGACATCTGAATTTCTTGTGGAATTTACCTTTAAAGCCTTTGTAAATACATTTGTATAGACTACAGTCCGTACAAAGTATAGAATGATAGTATTAACAGAAAACTTGTAGGTGAAAATTGTAAAACAGCAAATTTTATCTTTCCATTGCATGATAAAAGCAATAGAAGAGCTCCTGACTTCAGAAAGTTCAAATGAATCTAAATTCTAATGTGCAATTCTCTTTTAAAACGTAATATCTATAGTAACATTTTATATGGTTAAATATTACTATACATAAAATGGTTGAACCTCTAGTATAAATATATTTTATGTTATATGATTGTTATGATTATTTCTTACATTGAATTTATAGAGGTTTATTTTTCTACTATTCATGAAGTTTTATTAACATACAGCTATGTCAACGTAGTCAGAATAAATAATCTAAAAGTTCTTATCTGAAAGAAGTTTTTCATCAAATTGCAGCCTTTTAACCTGGAGATAGCTGTTTAAGATCATGTTTTATAAGATACAAACAATAAAAGTCATCTATCTGTAGTATTAATTAATCAGTGCTATTTATTATAATAAATTGCACATAAAGTATGAGAAAAATCTGGAAAACTAAATGCTAATGTGTTCCTAGATGAAATTTATGATATATATAATTATAGAAAAGTAAACTTCAAATATAAAGTATCATCACTGTTTTAATTACTATAAATAGGTTTGCAAACACATGAATTTCTGAAATATTAGGGAGAGGGAAAGGTTTATAAAAATGCACTTGAAGAAACATAAAATGTCATAATTTTTTGAAATTACTTAAAATTGAATAAAATATTTTTATTCCTTTAAAGACATACATAAAGCTTATATTATAATGCAGGATGTGTCAGTATAAAATAGTAGAACCTAACAAAGCAACATAGTTCATAGCCTTAAAATGAAAAATTTGTATTGATTCCCTGGCATAATCATTATTGCTTTTATAAATTGACTGAATCTTAGGGAGAACAGAGATGTTGCTTATGAAAAGCCAATTAATGTTTATATGCACATTATATGTAGACATAATATATACCCATATGGATTGAACCATAGATGTTTTTCTACTATTAAATGCAAAATCTATTGGTTATATAGATTATGTTGCAGTGTAAAATCTACTGGAGCATTGCAAGGATTGACTCAGGTGAAGACCTGACTTTAGAACTAATCTTTGAAGTCAAAGACTTTCTTGACTACTGGGAAAGCGAGAAACTTCCCGAATCATAAGCAATCAGTTATTCTTTTTCACAATTCTTGAAGAAAATTAAAGCACTCCAAACTTTATGTAAAGTGTTCTATTATCATTAATAGAGCATAAGACATAGCTATATTTAGTACATAGTGTTGAACAACTTCCTTCATCTGTATATTTATAATCACTGATAAATAAGTAACTACAATTTTTTCTAAAAACTGAATGCACATTATCACATTTGTTTTTAACCAAGAAAACATGTTTCCCCTCAAGATTCAGTTATCTATACAAGAATTTGTAACTTTTATTTTAAGTATCATTCTTCAGAAATAAGAAATACTTCACTGAGAAATTACAAATCACTTTTTTTTCTTTTCTCCACCCCCCTACATATTTTTCTGTGTTAGAGAACAGATTGGAAAACAATTGTTCTTTTAAGCAGTATATATAATAGAAAGCTGAGAGAACCAATGGAGATGAAGTAGGAATTTTGACGTGATACTTGTGCTAAATTATTGTAGTAATAAGAATAAATAAAAATAAATAAATGCATTACTAAATAAAATAAAGGCCACTAGTCTGATGTGGTAAATATTAATTTGATTGACTCTGATACCAAGATAGGAAAAGATAGAACTGTCAAGTAAAACTCAGAACAATCAGAGATCTCACCCAGTATAAATTTGCCCCAAAATTTTAGAAGCAGTTCATTGTGCTAGTTCAATCATAACTCTGTTGTATTTAGTATACTGAAATTCTTTATATATTGAAATACATGTAGGGCAAGGACATATGAAGCAGAAGGTATAACATCGTTTTTGCTGGTTTCATCATTATTTTTCTTAGAAAATCATATGTTTTTAGAATAATTAATAATTGTATATCATAATTAATAATATGATTTTCAGCATCAAGCTTTAGTGATTTCAGTTATCTGCTAAGTGCTCTTTAAATAGCAAATATACTTTAATTATATTTTGCATAGGCTTGTACAATCTTTTCAAAAAATTATTTTATTACAAATGTGATATGTTAGTTTCTTTGATTAAAGTTGTAGACCTTGCACAAACATCTACCAGTTAAGTTCCTTTGCACTGTGTCTGATATTTTGTATTTTCTGGAGACATCATAAAATTGTTGTTCCTGGCTTCTTGTGAAGCTTTAGATGTACATCTAATTGTATTTCGCCTTTTATTGGTTACACTTCTCTTTGTTCTTCATTCTCACTTCTGAAATTCACTATATATGTATTACATATATATATACACACACATACACACATATATATATATATATACAGAGAGAGAGAGAGAGAGAGAGAGACAGAGAGACCCTAATTAGTTATATATGTATTTATACATATATACATATATATTAAATTAATATATATATTTATACACTTTTTATATCCTGGTTCGAAGTTGGCCTTATTTTACTAATTTGGGTCACTGCTTCCATTTCTGTCAGTTTGAAATCACCTTTTCTTTTCCAGGTAAAGTTTCACTAAGCAGACATTGGCTTATTATATCAACACTTTTTCATGTCAGTCTTTGCTCATGGACCCCTCTATTAAATGTCCTCAAAATCTATTTTATGCTTTAAAGAAATATATTGCCATTGGTTGTATTCTACCAGGAAAATAGTTCATTTTATATCTCTGTGTTCCTTTATCCAAAATTAAATAAATATGAAGTTGATTTATCAAATAAAATACATAAAACAAGTAATATATTAGAGGCAATATTATCAACTGAAACAACCATTTCTTCTCTTCGTTTGTTTATTCAACAAGTATTTAATATTTAATAGCTTCGTAACATTGTGCTAGGTATGGGAAAAAATGAATCAGAAATGAAATGTGCCCTCTAGGACTTTGGTCTAATAGTTGAGATTAAATATGTTCAAAAATATAAAATATGAAAGGCCACATGACATAGGAGAACAATATATGTCACCTATCAGAACAGATGCACAAAAAAAATACAGAGATAAGTATAGTTTTTTATACCTAGTAGTTTGAGTGCATTGCTGAATTCCGAAGTAGATTTTCAACAGGCAGTCAAATATCTCCCCTTTAAAAAACTTCTTTTACACAAATTGTCAAAATATCCAGGTTTTTCAAGGTCTAAAGAGGTTGAAGTTATTATTTGGTATGACAATAATCTTTGGGGTTTAAAAAGTTAACTTATAATTTATAACCAGTCTAATTATTATTTTGAAAAGATACCTTATATTAGTCATGATTTAATGACAAGACCAGGGGTATTTTAACGAACTTGTAAAAGGAGGCAAGAAGTCATGGCAGTAATAGTAAGTGATGAATAGACTTAAGAATGTAGGGACAGTGGTTCTAATCATACATCTGACTTTGTCATGTTGTTTTCTCTGTCGACAATTTTTTTGCAGACTCTTTCCTGTCAAGCTTCCTTAAATGTTATTCTTCTCAGATTTCTTCCTTAACACTGCCCTTTATTGATGATGCTTTCTGCCTTTTAGGGGAGTAGCCTACATCTATACTATAGAGGCAGAATCTAAAATAACCCCTAAGATTCCAGTTTCCTGGTGTACCCTTTCCCTTGAGTGTGGACCAGAGCATTGAAATAATGAGATGTCATTCTCACATGATTATATTATGTAGACAAAGGGATTTTGAAGATATATTTAAGATTACTCATTAGTTGACTTTGAGTTTATCAAAATAAAAAAAAAAAAAAGTCTCTACTGTCAGCTTTGAAGAAACAAACTTTTCTGGTGTAGAGTGAGTCATGTACTACAAAATGGTGAATGATCTCTGGGAACAGAGAACAGGCCCAGTTGACAACCAGCAAGATAGTGGGTATCTCAATTCCAAAACCTCAATGAATTCAATTCTATCAAAAAGTGAAATTGGAAGAGATCTCTGAGACTCAAATGAAATTGTAATCCTGGCCAACACCTTAATGTTAGCCTGCTGAAACCCTGATAGAAAACTCAGTTAGGCCCTGCACAGACTTCTGATCTGTAGAACTATGAGATAATAAATGAGTGTTCTCTTAAGCTGCCAAACTTTTGTTAATTTGTTATTCCACATAAAAATGCAATGCATGTGTCTTTAATTATAAAGAAAAAAAAAAAAAACCCTGATGAATACAAGCCTACGAAACTAGATATGTCTTCAGAGCTCCAGACCATATTCAATGTTTTCGTATAATCTCTACATAGATGGCCCGATGATGGCTGCAAACCAACATATCCCAAAGTGGACACATTATCTCATCCCCAGCTGGACTCTGCTCCTTGTTCCTCTATTCAAGCCAGAAATATGAAAGACATGGGAGTCATTTGTAATTCCACTCTGTCTCCCTCATTCTCTCTACCTAATCAGGCACTGATCTCTGTGCATTTCCCTACTTTAATATGTCTTAAATTCAACCACATAGTTCCATCCTACGGCCATATCTTGTTTAGGCCAACATCTGGTTTCAATGACAGCTACACAGACTCCTATATGCTTTTCCTCACCCCGTATTGGCCCCCATCTGATACAATCTGCAAATTGCAGCTAGTGTAATCTTTGTATGATACAAGCATGAGTTCCTATTTGCACTGTGATGTATCCCTTGTGCCCTCAGGAAAAAAATACAAATACAGTAATACACCACAAACAGCATTTTGGTCAACAATTAACATCATATACAAAAGTGATCCTGTAAGATTATAACAGAGCTGCGACATACTCCATTTTTTCTGACTCCTTTAAAAATGTAACATTTTGTTTTCTCTAACATACTTATTTCATAACAAAGCAAAGTATTTCTTGAACGGCATTGTCATTAACTCGTTTTTTTAAATTATACTTTAAGTTCTAGGGTACATGTGCACAACGTGCAGGTTTGTTATATATGTATACATGTGCCATGTTGGTGTGCTGCACCCACTCGTCATTTACATTAGGTATATCTTCTAATACTATCCCTCCCCTTTCCCCCCACCCCACAATAGGCCCCGGTGTGTGATGTTCCCCTTCCTGTGTCCAAATGATCTCATTGTTCAATTTCCACCTATGAGTGAGAACATGTAGTGTTTGGTTTTCTGTTCTTGTGACAGTTTGCTGAGAATGATGGTTTCCAGCTGCATAACTCATTTTATTATAAGAGTTTCTATTTTATTATAAGAATAACTCAATTTTCTTACAAACATTTTCATAAAATAACATTGCACTGAACAGTGTCTAAAAACACTAACCACGCTGATTCCAATTTGCAGGGCTACATTTAGTCTTTCATTTATTGAGCTTCTCTCTTTCCTGAGTACTAACTGAGGACCCCAATTTCCCTTTGAATATAGACTACTATCTCAGCCTGGCTCTTTGAGGCAGAACCTAATGAGTCAAACTGCTCAACACTCAGTACTAACCACACCTTCCAGAATCAAACTAATCTCCCAAAAAAACTTGCTCTCAGGTGGTTGTATTCCAAAAAACTACCTGTTAGGCTATGTCATCATAGCATATCAATTATAATGTTATAATGTAGTACCACTATGATCCCCTAAATTTCTCAATGATGTTGGGTTTATGAATGTAAATGCTAGCTAATCTTATTCAATTAATGGAAAAATGTATTAGTAAATGAATTGAGTGGTCTAAAACAAATCTAAGAAGTTGTCAAAACTGGTAGAAAGTGGTCTTAACAGGGACTGGGGGAATTTGGCTTCAGTTCAAATTCTGCTAGCTACTAACACTGTAATATGTACAATTTCTTAATCTGTAATATGACAGCACTGGAGTAAATAATTTCTATGTATAATTAAGTTTTATTGTTTACCTTTAATATGCTAGGCCTAACAGTAAGTATGACAGTAAAGAATTTTGACCATAGAGCTCTCCTGACAATCCACAATTCAAAGTATTTAATGAGCCACCTACTCCGCTGGTTACCCAAAGTTTATAGGCATAAATGAGTTATTCCATGTTAAAAGATGACATCTATTGAAAAATACCAAATCTTCACAACAGGAAAAATCTATTAAATCTAATGGCTTTAGTTATTTGATTCATTACATTAGCTAGAAATGGCAGAATGCTTGTGTGTTCTAGGACATAATTCCTTCCCTTTGGACTGAAAAAAAAAAAAAAAATTCAAAGGATTATTCCACCACAGACAGTTGTCCCTCAGAATAGAAAGTAGCATGACATGATATACACCAGTGATCAGGAAGAGACAATATATTTCCCCCCTATAATATTAACTCCAGTCAGCTTTTTTACAATCACATTCAGTCAAAAGTCATAGAATGTTTGCCATTTCTATGGCCAATGCTGTGAAAGGTGCTTAAGCCAAGAGGCACCTGCACACAGTGGTGAGTAATGGATAGCAATGAGAGGTTGCCTTGGGGGAGTATGAAAATAAAGGAGGATATATTTTCATACCAAAAAATCCTACCAAAAATGATTAATTCTCACTTCTAAGAAATTTTATTTGGTGCTAAGCTCTATAAATCATGGATTCCTCCCAAGAAAAGTTTTCACCATTCAGTTAAATCACAGTTGAGAAATTTGCTTGGAATTTATCATTTAGATCACAGCTGAAAAAGTAAATAGATTTAAATCCTTTGAATCCTAGTGGAACTGCATATGCAAGAGATCTTTTCTTGGCATTTTGCTTGCATTGAGTGTGCAGAAATGATTTGCTATCATTGTTCTCACCATCAGATATCTGCAAACACTGGTCCCTAACCACAGGCTGCAGTAAATACACACCAAATGGGTACTTACATAAGAAGTAATCACTAGGATGAAGTTGGCATCAATAGATATTTTTTAACTGTAAGTGTTAACTGTATACAAACAATATTGCTCTAGCTCACAATTAACATTTTTTATAAGATGTGTTTTCAGTTATATGAATTAAAAATTCCCTAGACTGTTTCCTTTTCTGTGTGATATTAAATTATTACATTTTGAATAATTTACATCCTTATGACTATAGTGGTTTTTTAACCAAACGGCACATATTCACGAAATAACTTATTTCTCCCTTATACCAGAGCGTGTCCACTCTCATATGATCCACATAAATACTGTTAAATAAAAACATTCTTTCTGAAAAAGGCATGAAGTATTCTGCACTTAATCAACAAGAATGTCGTTAAAATGAAGAAAGTGCTTATACTTCATTGCTGCTTACTATTGCCACGGTGTGAATGAACATTGTTGGAAACAGGTATTTTGGCTTTTCTGATGTATGAGTTAGAACTATCATCTTTGTGATAGAATTTAGTTAAAAATCATTTCAATACGCATTAACAGTTGTCTAGGCCGGGCGCGGTGGCTCAAGCCTGTAATCCCAGCACTTTGGGAGGCCGAGACGGGTGGATCACGAGGTCAGGAGATCAAGACCATCCTGGCTAACACGGTGAAACCCCGTCTCTAGTAAAAAATACAAAAAAACTAGCCGGGCGACATGGCGGGGTCCTGTAGTCCCAGCTACTTGGGAGGCTGAGGCAGGAGAATGGCGTAAACCCGGGAGGCGGAGCTAGCAGTGAGCTGAGATCCGGCCACTGCACTCCAGCCTGGGCGGCAGAGCAAGACTCCGTCTCAAAAAAAAAAAAAAAAAAAAAAAAAAAAAAAAGGTGTCTAAACAATTAATCTATTAGTGCGTAAATGATAATGTTGACTGTATAATTATTAGAGCATTACAATACAGATTAGTGTTTTTGTAATCTTCAACAGGGAATGGATAAAGCCACAAATGAAGATTGATATATTTAACTATATGAAAATGAGAAACTAGACTGGAGGCAGTGGTGCACGCCTGTAATTCCAACACTTTGGGAGGTTGAAGCGGGCCAATCACCTGAGGTCAGGAGTTCGAGACCAGCCTGGCCAACATAGTGAAACCCTGTCTCCACAAAAAAATACAAAAATGATCTGGGTGGGGTAGTGGGCACCTCTAGTCCCAGAGAGAGAGAGAGAGAGAGAGAGAGAGAGAGAAAAGGAAGGAAGGAAGGAAGGAAGGAAGGAAGGAAGGAAGGAAGGAAGGAAAGAAGGAAGGAAGGAAAAAGAAAATGAGAAACTGGATTCTCAAAATAAAATAATATTATGACATAAAAAAAGATCTATTTAAATGTTTTGAGATTTTTATTAGTTTATCATAGGTGTACATATGTAGGGTAGTACGAGTGATATTTTCCTGTATGTATACAATGAGTAATGATTAAATCATGGTAATTGGGATATCCATCATCTCAAACTTTGGTCTTGTCTTTGTATTGTGAACATTACAATTCTCTTCTATTTTGAAATATACAATAAATAATTGTTAACTGTAACTTCCTCACTGTACTATTAAATGTTAGAATTAATTACTTCCACCTACCTATATTTTTATACACATTGTATCAGTCTGTTCTCACACTGCTATAAAGACATATCTGAGGCTGGGCAATTTTTAAAGAAAACAGGTTTAATTGGCTCACAGTTCTGAAGGCTATACAGGCTTCTGCTGCTGGGGAGGCCTCAGGAAACCTACAGTCTTGGAGAAAGGGGAACCAAGTACATCTTCAGATGGTCTGCAGAAAGAGAAAGAGAAGGGGAAAGTGCTACACACTTTTAAACAACCAGATCTCATGAGAACTCACTCACTATCACAAGAACAGCAAGGGGGAAGTCTGCTGCCATAATTCTCTCACCGTCCAGCAGGCCCCTCCACAAACACTGAGAATCACAACTCATGACAGCTGTGTGGGCACACAGAGCCAAACCATATCACTCATTAATTCACTTCCCTTTATCTCTCACACCTTCTTTCCTTCTCTGCCTCTAATAATCACCATTCTACTCTCTACCTCCATGAGACCCACTTTTTTTAACTCCCATACATGAGTGAGAACATACGAAGTTTGCCTTTCTGTGCCTGGGTTATTTCATTTAAGATTACGACCTTCAGTTCCACTCATGCTGCTGCAAATGACAAGATTTCATTCTTTTTTATGGCTGAAAAATATTTCATTGTTTACACATGACACATTTTCTTTATCCATTCATCTGTTGATGGACACTTAGGTTGTTTCTGTAACTTGGCTATTGTGAATAGTGCTGCAAAAAACATAGCCATTTAGACATTTCTTTGATATGTTGAGTTTCTTTCTTTTGTATATATACCCAACAGTGGGATTGTTGGATTATATGGTAATTCTGTATTTAGCTTTATGAGGAATTTCTATACTATTTTACATAATGACTATACTACTTAATATTCCCACTAGCAATGTATGAGCATTTCCCTGTCTCTGCATCCTTGCTAGCATTTGTTAGGTTTTGCCTCTTTGATAATAGCAATCCTAAATGGAGTAACATGATGTCTCATTGTGGTTTTGATTTGCATTTCCCTGATGACTGGTAATGTGGAACATCCTTTTTATGTACTTGTTGGTCATTTTTGTTTCTGTTTTTTTACTTGCTGGTCATTTTTGTGTCTTCTTTTGAGAAATGTCTATTCATGTCCTTTGCTCATTTTAACATCAGAATACTTGTAAAAGTTGTTACTGTGTATTTAGTAACACATTATGAATTAAAAATGTTAAATTTTTCTTAATATTGCCTGTTCTACATGAACTACAACCCATTATACATTTTTATAGATAAAATTTGAAGTTCCATATATCTGTTTTTTGTTTTTGTTTTTTTGAGACAGAGTCTCTCTCTGTGGCTCAGGCTAGAGTTCAGTGGCACGATCTCTGCTCACTGCAACCCACCTCCCAGGTTCAAGCAATTCTCCTGCCTCAGCCTCCTGAGTAGCTGGGACTGCAAGAGCCCGCCACCAAGCTCAGCTAATTTTTTGTATTTTTAGTAGAGACGAGGTTTCACCATGTCAGCCAGGACGGTCTTAATCTCCTAACCTCGTGATCTGCCCTCCTTGGCCTCCCAAAGTGCCTGGATTACAGGCCACTGCGCCCGGCCTGAAGTTCCATGTATCTTTATGCTCAAGTTTTTTCCTTTTGTCTTGTCAGTGAAAGGAAAGTATATGTAATCATTTTGCAAATTGTCTTAATTCTATTGTTCATAGTACAAAGCACTTATTGGAACAGACAAGGTCCTCATTGCTCTCAACTTCTTTGACAAGGGTCTTCCAGTGGCTTATCTTGTTCTGGAACTTACATGTTTGCATGTGCTATGAAACCAGCACTACAAATACTAAGGCAAAGATTTACAATATGATATTCCAATAAAGTAGAAATCAGGCTTATAAGTATGTTAATGTATCAAGCTATTTTTACATGGTATATTTATTTCATAGCAAATTAGTTTTTATATACTGATGTAATATAACCCACGTAAAACTTAGTTAAAGATCAAGATGGTTTACATTGGTTATTGCTTTTCACAAAAATAAAATTTACCAAAAAATGATTTAATTCTACATATAATGTCACCCATGCATCCATAAAGAGAATCATAAAAATATAAGTAATGTCAGTAGGTCGATTATGTGAAAATTAGTCATCAAAACCCGTTTACCAATTTAGGTCACATTTTTGCAATATTGTAGGTCAGATTGTTCATTTTAAGAGTAAGTTCTATTTCTATTTTCTTTGTAAGAATGTGGTATGATGTTCCCAAAACTACTAGAAACATTTAATGTGTGTGGTCTCACATCTTCAGGAGTGAATATTTGTCTATGGTAATATTTAGTGAATATCAGCATATGATAAAAATCAATTGTTCATTCTCAAAATGGTGGACTAGATGGCTTAAGGCCATCTCTTCCACTGAGAATAACTAAAATAGTTGGCATTAAATATAAAAAGTATATGTGTTCAAGGGCATGAGAAAATTGCCACAGTCTGTAAGAGTGATGGAGAGAAACAGGTAGAGAATGTGGAGCTGTTTCCTCCATGGGTATCTTCTAAATTCCATGGCATGACTCAAAGGCAGAAGTGAGCAAACTTTTCAGGACACTCACCAGGCCATTAGGACAAATATTAAGGTTCATGCCCTGTCCGGAGCCATGAGGCCCGGAATTAGCCGACGTCCGTTGCTTGATCTCCGCAAAGCGGAGACAAGAGGGCACATTCCCGGGTTCTTTATTTACAAACCCTTCCCCCACACGCCCAAAGCTTTTCCCGCGCGCGCCTAAGTTTCTCCCGCGCGCGCCAAAACTGTTCCCGCGCGCGCCAACCTTTCCCGCGCGCGCGCAAACATTTTTCCGCCCAGGAAGATATGCAGCCCAGGGCGCAGGCGCGATCCCGCGCCCGGGAAAAGTACAAACCCACGGCGCATGCGCGATGGTAATTTGAGAAGACCCGGCCCCCTATCACCGCCCTGGCCCAACCTCTTCCCCTGCCAGCCTATATAAGGCATGACCCTACACTCAATAAACGAGACTTGATCAGGCTGTTTGTCTTGTCTCCATTTCTTGTGTTTTCTTGTCTCCTCCATTCCCACTCCCCCTTCCAGGGCCCGTTCGACTGTCCTGCAGGTCGGGACAATGCCCCAACAACAAGGAAGGTTCCTGGCAAGTACCAAGGGTTTGGGTAAAACTTGAAGTCAGGAACTGAATCCCAACTTCCAATTATGTAAATATTTGATTAGTTTATGGTGACAAAGGGCTGCTTGCACCTCTAGCCAAGCTGTCAGCAAGAAAACAAGTGAATCCTTTCTGGAGGAAAATACCATCAAAGCCACAAGCTTTTAGGTAAATTTTCAGGTAATAAGATAAACACACACAGAAATCAGTATACAAACAATGTCACTAAAAATTAAGACAATAGAATAAAAACATTTTTAAGAATAACTTTCTGGGTCTCCGGATAACGGCAATACTTGCACAGACATTAAAAAATCACCCTTAAAAAACTGAAGGAAAAGGTAAAAACCTGGAAAATATAAAGTAAAAAACCATAAAATACATAAGCTGAAAACATAAATCAAACATTTAATAACTGGCATCAACACTACTGACAAAAGAAAGAATTTAATAATCTGGAATATAGACTAGAGGAAAAGATCCGGATTTAAATATGAAGAGAAAAAAGAATCAAGAGCAAAGCAGATTTCATACACAAATAATATTGGAAAGGAGATTATTTGTAACATTTGTATGCAATTGTAATCTCAGAAAAGGAAGAGAAAGAAAATGAGGACATGTAATATATTAAGATAATGGCTAACAGTTTTCTAAAAATGATGAAAAACAGCAATCTTTGACTTTAATAAATTCTACCGACTCCAAGGTTCATAAAAAAACAAAGCCACACCAAAGTACAACATAACAAAACTGCCAATCATTAAAGATAAACAGAAAAGAAAAAAATCAATATTAAATGTACAAAAGGATACTGTCCTGCAAATATAACAAAAAAGAAAAAAAACAAGATGGACCCCTATTATAACAGTATGATAACATATCCCATTCCATCCTAAGTGCTACTTATGTCATATGTATTCTTATCTTTATTTATGTCATCTATATTCTTTATAATCCTCACACACAACTTACCATTTTTATTTAGATGGTAGTTTATTATTTTAAAAAGTTAAAAGCTTAAGAAAATAATTTTCTATATTTCCCACATATTTCCCATTTCCAGAGCTCTTTAATTCTGTAAATTCAGTTTCACATCAGATATGATTCCAACTTGAAGACCTACATTAAGTATTCCCTGTAATGCAGTTCTGCTTCAGGTTGTATTCATTTTGAATTGTGCCACTATAAAAATATTGCCACTAACTTAGCAGCTTCAAACAACACTCATTAATTATCTCACATTTCAGCAGCTCAGACAGCCAAGTTCTTTTGTCTGGCTCTCTGTTAGTGTCTTACGCAGCTAAAATCAAGGGGTCAGCTAGTCTGGCAAAAATTTTAAAAGTTGATAGCATCAAGGGTTGGTGAGAATGCAGAACAACTGAAACTCGTACATTGCTGATGAAAAATTAAATTTGTTTGACAACTTTGGAAAACTGTTTGTCGGTTTCTAATAACTTGAACATAGTCCTACTCTCTGACCCAGGAATTCTGCTTCTAGATATATAGTTAAAGAAAATGAGCACATGTCTTTACAAAGCATATCTCTTAGTTTATGTTTGATTAGTTGTTGTATTTCCTTTGTGATATTTTGTCATTTGTGATATTATAATTCGTGTGCTTTTTGCACATTTATGTTTCAATGAAATATTTAAATAAAACTTATGTAATTTGTAGGAGTTTAAATTATTTTATAACTTTTCCATGATGTTAATTGTTCATTCTCTATTCTCTGAACATTAGTTTATATATATAGTTTTTATATTTGTGAAAGAGAATCTAAGAAATGTCTTAGAACCATACAGAAAATTCGTGATAGTTATTTGCATGTCGATAGTATTAAATAAGTATTTATGGAATGAATGAACAAGTAGAAGCAAATATCCGTGTTCTAGGAAAGCTTTCTGAAATCTCCTAGCTTACTATTTTCATTTTACATTGAAGACATTGGGGTAAGACTGTGAGTATTTCATTTTCTAACTTTGTCACAGATTGGTGACACAACCGTTAGCAAATTTTTGTACTTCCCAAGACTCTTTTCTAGACTTTATTCTATATCATTTTAATTCACAAACTCAGGAGTATAAATTCCAGCAAATTAGATATTTCAAAGGTTTGCCTTTAATTTGAAGTACAAAACTTACGCATATGGGATAACTTACCTACCAATTATGTATTTATTTTCTTAACTGACTGATAGTATTTTACAACAAGTAAAAAACACCTTTTGCTGACAATCAAATGAAAGAGATATTTTACAGAGATTCAATTCAACAAAATAATTGTTTAACAAAATTTTAATATGATTTTTCAAGTCTCTCTCGGGCACCCAAAAATATTTTTTCCAATTATAAACCAAGCCAAATACAAACCACATCCAAACTTCTTAGATATTTTACACCATACTGCCTAGTAATAATCTTCCCCTTTGCAATTCCCAAAATACTCCAATCAAGTCACCCAAACAATTTGAATTCTCGAATTCTCTCTCTCTCTTTCTCTCTCTCTCTCTCTCTCTCTCTCTCTCTCTCTCTCTCTCTCTCTCTCTCTCTCTCTCTCTCATCCCTCCAGTAGTCTCTTCATGCATGATTTAAATCCTCCCAGCCTCTGGGCCTTCACATTTTCATTTCCCATGCCCCTTCACCTAATAATGATGAGTGGAGTGGTAGCCACGGAAATCATCACAATATCCAAACACTTTCAATGATTGATTTCATAGTAGCCATTTCACCTCCAGTGACTGAATACACAGTATCTGTTTCATCGCTAATTATCGGATCACGTTATATGTTTTATCTCCAGTGGATCAAATCCGGCTGACAAAAATTAGGTGAACATGGACTTGTAAACCAAGGCTTGACACAGATAACAGGTGTTTACTGTGTGCTTCTAGAAAAGGTTTTCATCTTCTCAAGAAAGATAAAAGACATTGTATGTTTACCTACACCTGCAAATGCTGTAGCCATCTTTCATCAATCTGGAGAAAAAGTAAGCAAGTGATGATAGCAGGCAGAAGCTCTGCTCAATCAGCCCTAATATCTGCCTGCCTATGAACCACTGATGCTTATGCTAATTAATAAACAAAAGTGTTGTTCAAACCAGAGTTGAAGTTGATTCTTTTTAAGAGAATGCTTCCTGGCCGGGTGCGGTGGCTCACGCCTGTGATCCCAGCACTTTGGGAGGCCGAGGTGGGCGGATCACGAGGTCAGGAGATCGAGACCATCCTGGCTAACACGGTGAAACCTCATCTCTACTAAAAATACAAAACATTAGCCGGGCGTGGTGGCTGGTGCCTGTAGTCCCAGCTACTCGGGAGGCTGAGGCAGGAAAATGGCAGGAACCCGGGAGGTGGAGCTTGCAGTGAGCCGAGATCGCGCCACTGCACTCCAGCCTGGGCAACAGAGCGAGACTCCGTCTTAATAATAATAATAATAATACATTAAAAATTAAACAAAGATAATGCTTCCTAATTGAAATAACTGAAATATTCACAATAAGGTTCAAGTGTGATTAAACAATAGGGTGTACTTCTTAGAAGAATGGGCAGTGCACAAGGAAACAGTACCACATGGTTCAAGGAATGAGTGGTGTGCGGGGCATCACAGATTCCTCCGAAGAAGTCTGGAGGAATGAAAACGGAAGGACGAAGAGAAGTCCTACACTCATAGTTTGTTTCTGAAATAATAAAAATTATTATATAGTTTAATCAAATAGGTTCTAAAAGTGTGTTTTTCTCAATGATCATATGTATATCAGAATTATATATTAACTTCAATTCACATCAGAAAAGTCCTCACAAAACATTTGGCAGTTCTTTAACAAAGTTTAGCTTCATTTTACGTAATTCAAAGATCATTCACTGGTAAGATTTTAGCTTTTTCTCCTGTTTAATTGTTACAATTATGTATTAATGAAGAAAAATTAACCTATCTAAATTAGCCTATCTTTATTATTCAGTGGCCAGGGTGCAATTTAGATGAGTAAGAAACGCGCTGTCATAGAACAGAGATAAAAGTAATTGCACTTGTGTATTAACTGGCAAATTAACTTTATGTGGTCATATTGTTTTAAGCTTCATGCTTAATTATTTTATAGGTACATGAGTTTCCTAAAGAGTATGACATGCTATATCTTATTTGACAGATGAAATTTTGGAGTTGTTGAATTCTCTATTAAAACTTTTAAGGAAATACATTTTGTTTACCTTTGCTTCATTTTTGTTCTAATTGAATTGTCTACACAATATTAAAAAATTATCAGTTAATGTATGTAATTCTATAAAATTATTTGAGGGAATTTTTTTTTTTTTTTTTTTTTTGTCTAACAAGTCTGAGGTTGACTTGCATATTTAGAAAACAAAATAAGCTGTGGTTTCCATAAGTATATGTTTGCATTGATATGTTTGCATGTGTCTAGTACATGAAAAACCCAGATGCAGAAATCTCTTAATTTTAAAATGGGTGATTGATCTCAAGAAAACACAGCATTAATTTATTTTCTGAAATTTATCATGAGCACAGATTATAGGCATGGATTTTACCTCTTGAAATTATAAAAGGAAATTAGTATTTCCAAATTATGTTAGTAAACTGAAAATGTTTGTTTACTTCTCCTTTTTTTCACAATTTCATTAAAATTATTTTAAAAACATATTTAACCATTTTTTTTTTTTTTATCTTGGCAATAATGGACTAAAAGGGATAGGATCTGACTTCATGTCTTAAACATCTAGGAAACAGGACAAAACATATTTAACAATTATTTGCTCAAGTGTTTAACAACAGAGGACACACGGCTGTGAGTCCTGAGAGAAGGAAAAGTATGAAGTGAATCCTAAGATTGTCCAGGCTTCATGCCACGAGGCACATTCTGAACCACAGGACGGGGGCAAATAAGATCAATAGACTATGACAGTCTTACTAAGCTGAGAAGACAAAGGTCAGAGTTCATGTATACAGCTGGAAGTTGTGGGATAGAGTTCTAAAGAGAGGGAAATAGTCAAGAAAAAGACTCAAAATCTGCATTTCTTTGAAATTTATTGAATACTAAGATATTGTGTATAGGATAAAGCTCCACAAGGCCATGAAAATGACAAGCTAGGAGCTGATTGGTTTCCAGGGTTCACAAAAGGCTGGTAATTATTTCTGTTTCTACCAGATCAGAGAGTCCTCAGTAATCAAATGCAACATGTACTAGAAATCCCAGAAGGGTAATGCCTAAGTAATGATGATAAATTACCCAGAGCGTAAATGCTGTTTTGGATAATCCTAATAAAACACTAAAATAAACCTCCTAATGATAATATAGAACTGAAAGTAAATGAACAGTTTACCAAAAAAAAAAAAAAAAAAAAAAAAAAAAAAAAAAAAAAAAAAACCTTTTTTTAAGGTATACAAAATTGAGTATTCAACAACAATAATAAAAAAGTATTAGACATGCTAAGACCTAGGAAAGTATGAAAAACAACCAAGAGAGTGAAAGAATAGAAAGAGACCTGGAAATAATAGAGATGGTAGAAAAAGCAAATACAGTAAAACAGATATTAAAAGTTTATCAAGATTTCAAAAAAATACATGAAGCTAGTGAACATAAAAATGAAAGATGTTTTAAAAATCCTTAGTATATAAAATTAAAATCCACTGGATAGATTGATTGCATTTTCAGACCTTGAATAATAAATTATTAGTAAACTTGAAGACAACACGATGGTAATTATTCAAAATTCAGCATAAACAGAAAAAATACAGAAAAAAGAATGAAAACTTTAGTAATCTGAGAGATGATAGCATGAGGTTGATATGTAATCAAAGTTCAAGAAGGACAGTGTAGGAAGATCAAACATTTTCTAAATTTGATGAATAATCAAAACTTCAAAATCCCTACATGGAAGAAATTCAATCCCCAAGCAAAAAAGGACAAAGATAAAATTTAATACATGCTTCTGGTGAGAAACTATGTACTCAGGAAGACATGAAAATACTATCTTTACTGTTAAAGAAAAAAATACTGTCAAGTAACTATATATTTTTATTGTATAGACATAAAATTTGGGCTTTATCCATTGAAAGGATATGTTAAAATAAGGATTAAAAAAAACTTTTCAAATAATAAGCTGAAATATAATTTGCTAACAGGAGACTTTTACTACAAAAAAAATTAAAGTACAAGAGAAAGAAAAGAATAACAGAAGAAAACATGGATGTGCACCAAGAAATAGAATGCCAAAAATGGTAAATATGTAGACAAATAAATTAAAAAATTATGCCAATTTTCCATTTGTAAAAGAGAATAAATTGTAAATAAACTTAAAAATAATGTATTATAGGAGACAAGACATATATAGTACTAAAATATTAAATAAATAGCACAAAGGAAGGAAAAAATGAAATATAATAATTAAAATTATCAAATTAGATATATAATGGTACAATGTTAGTTGAAGAAATATATTGACAAGTTTAAAAAATATATTTTAAAGTTCCAAGTAATCACTAAACAAACAAACAAACAAACAAAACAACTATGATTAAAATATTGTAGCTACAAAGCCTTTAGTGGAGATAAAATATTTGAAATACTCATTGATCAAAACATACTCAGATAATGCAAAATATTTAATCTAACGTAAGGTAGAAAAATAAGAAACAGAAAAGGGAGAAAGGGTAAATAGAAAACAAATGACGGGAATAGTAGATTTCAAACAAAATATTATTAATTGTATTAAATAGAAATTGTCTGAAAATTCTCATTAAATAGTATTCATTGCCTTATTGCATTAAAAAGAACTAATTATATGCTGTTTATAAGAAAACAATGTTTAATATGAAACTAAAGATAGGTTAAAAATAAGTAATGAAATACCACACACACACTAATTAGAAAAAATCTGAAGTGACTGTGTAATATAATTCAAAGTAGACTTCACAAGAAGAAATGTTATCAGGAACAAAGAGAGGCATTTTATATTGATAAAAGCGTCAATTCAACAAGCAACTATAATAATTTTACATATGGGTACCTCCAATAACTGTGCTTCTAAATATATAGAAGGAAAAATACAGAGAAATAAAAGGAAAGAGAAAAGGGCACATCTACATTTGTAGTTGAAGATGTCAACATTCCTAACTCATTAATTGGTATAGAAATTGCACAACAAATCAATATGGATGTACAAAAATTGAAAAACACGATCAAGCAGCTTCACATTATGGATAGACCACTCCTCCTAAATGAAGAGAATATACAATGTGTCTAGGATACATAGGAAAATCATCATGCTAAACAACATGCTAGACGTCATTAAAAAAAAAAGTTTTAAAAGTTGGTACGGTAGAGCTAATCCCTGACCAAAGTGGAAAAATAAATAGATCATTATCTGATACGCTTAGCAACTAAACAAAACAGTTGCAAAATAATTCTCAGACAAGATATCCCCATTTGAAGCAAAGAGTTGCAGACAAAAATGGATAGAAAAATATTGAAGTGGAAATTAAATGCACCAACTAAAGTCACATCTAGCCAAGGATTTGAAATCATGTTTATTAAATCTTTCAGAAAAAAATAATTAATATTTATTTGAACCTTTGTAAAGAGATATTTTTCAGAAAAAAAAATGGAAATCATTTAATTCAGTTTTGAATCTACCATCTGTTCTGTAACATTCCAATTAGTTACACACATACTCAGGTAAAATGAAAAGCTTTCCCCACTTATAAATATTAATGAAAATTCCCCCAATAGATTGCTAACAGCTTTAATCTAACACTATATTTCTAAATGTACCATATAAAATTCATGTTAGAAATGCAACTATAGTCAAAGAAGGCAAATACAACAAAATGATTTGGATTTTAAAAACCTATTAAGACTTGATAAAATAAAATGGATGTGATACACTTATAAGATACAGTAGAACATATGTGTATCTCTTTATTTTTGAAATACTCTAAAATAGAAACTTGACAAATTAGTCAGCATGTTTCACAATCTATTCCTATCAATTGTTCCGCTTCTGACAATGACATAGATGCTTCTATGAGACCAACCCTTCTGCATGGACAACAGCTATAAATTCTGAATAAAGTGAGAAACCCAAACAATCACCTGAAGCTACTAGAAAATGAACAAAGCACAGAATCTAGTGGAGATTCTGCACTTGAATGAAAAGAATGACACTTCATGAGTCCTGGCCTTTGGCCTGAAAGCAGGCCACAATTGGCACCATGGAGAACAACACAAACCTACAGTTTTAGTGACTTGAGAAACCAGAGGGCAGAATTTAGGGTAAACAGAGCAGCTGGAGTGTAAGAGGGAAAACACAGAAAGAAGGAAGCCAGTGAGGTATTAACGTTATCTATTGTTAAATAAAAAATAAAGCCAAAACTTACTTAAAAGGAGCAACAATCATAATTCTTCCTTCATAGTTCTGGGAGTCGCCCGGGCATTACTAGGCAACTTTCACTAGGGGTCTCTCATGGGGTTGCCACTAAATGGTAGCTGGAGCTAATGTCATCTCAAAGACTGTCACTCATGGAACTTGATGTTAACTGTTGATTGAGATCTCAACGGGGGCCACTTTCCAGAAGACACAGTCTCAGAGCATGTGGTTTGTGCCAATAAGAAGCATTCTAAGAAATAGCACATGGACACTGTATTACTTTTTACCACCTACTTTCAAAAGTTATACAGCATCACTTCCACGTGAGTCACAGGCCTGTCTAGATTTAAGGGGAGGGAATATAGACCGCTGCCTGTTGATGAGCAAGTTTCTGTATCACCTTGTAAAAAGCATTATGTAGGGTGGTGGTGTGTGGTAGGTAGAAAAATATACCCCATGAAATGTGCTAATCCCTGGAGCCCTGGAACCTGTGAATAAGTAACCTTCCATAGCAAAAGGACTTTGCAGATGTGATTAAGGCTAAGTTCCTTAAGATGGGAGATTATCCTGAATTATCCAGGTAAACTCAAACTAATCACATGTGTTCTTAAAGGTGAAATGCCCTTCCTAACTAAGGTCAGAGACAGATGTAACTATAGAAGTATAGGAGAGGATCTGGAAGGGTCAGCAGCGCTGGCTTTGAAGATGCAGAAAGGAAACCACAGTGAAAGAATGTTGGCAGCCCCTATAAGCAAACAAACTAACTAACTAACTAAAACACGTAGGATATTTTATTTTGCCACAGAGGTGTAGCATCTGGATATAAATACTGTGTAAATTATAGCTAACCCCTAAGCTATGCATGCATTGAGCAGACAATGAACAGCCTAGCTGAGAATAAAATAATTGAAGAGACATTCCACCTCCTGCCCATCTGAGGGATACAGAGTTTACAGTTCAAGTCCAGTCAAGGTAACTTTCTACAAAAGAAAATAAATAGATACTTTTCAGAGGAATGAAGGAAAATCAAGGATCACTGCTTAATATCATTTACAAAATTGGGAATGCAAGTCAAATTTAATAGACATGTAAACAAAAGAGAATTTGGTCCCTATTAACAGAAAATGTTCTGAATGTAAATTGATTATGAGATGATTCAGATGTAGAATTAGCAAACAATTATTTTAAGAGGCTATTATACACATTGCCATAATTAATGACTATAAAGGAAGTCTCAGCAGAGACATAAAAATATAAAACTAATCAAATGAAAATTATAGAACACAATATCTTCTGTAAAGTAAATCGATAGACTTATATACAGATTGAACCTAACAGAAAACAGGTCATGAAATTTGAAAATCGATCAACAAACATCATTATGTATGTAGAACAGAAACAAAATGAAAAAAGTTAACAGTGTCAATAACTTTTAAGTCAACATCAAAAGATTTAATAACAGCATAATTGGAGTAAAGTACCAGAACTAAAAGATAAAGGGTTAAAAAAATATTTGAAGACAGATGGACATAAGTCTTCTAAACTTAGGGGGAATACTTTAAAGATTCCAGAAAATCATAAAAGTCTAAGCAGATAAATACAGAGAAAATGTCATCTAGCAAAATCATAGTCAAATTGATGGAAATCAAAACTAAAGAGAAAATCTTGAAAGACAGAGAAAGCAGCATATCATATTCAGAAGGCCCAGGATGCAAGTTACTTTTGTCTTATCTGTAGAAACAGTGAGAAACAGTATCACTGAAAATTCTCTGTATAGCGAAAACATCCAGCAATAATGAAAGTAAAATGAAGATTTTTTTGATAAAATAAAACTAACAAAATGTGTTGCCATAAGAGATACACTAAAAGAAAGAGCCAAAAAAGACTGCTTAGACTGAAAAGAAATGACACCAGATGAAAACTCAAATCTTTAGAAGTAAAAATGAGCACCATATATGATAAATCTATGAATAAATACAAAAATAGACTATTTTCTTTATAGTTTCTTTGAAGTACATACAACTGTTTAATACAAAAGGAATAACAATAACAACTCATAACATCGTTTTGTGCAGTTGTGTGTGTAAATGTAATGCATATGACAACTACAGCATAAAGTAAGGAAAGAGGCGGATAAATGAACCTTTTAGTTGCAAGGTTCTTAAATTTTCTGTGAACTGGTTTAATAGTAACTGCATGCAAATTGTGGAGGTTAAAATGTACACTGCAATCTTTAGAGCAATCCCTAAAGAAATAATGCGGAGTTATACTGCAAACACAATACATTTTAAAATGGAATTTTAAAAATGTGTATTTAACCCAAAAGAAAGTAGTAGAAGAGTGAAAAGGAATTAGAATAGAAAAGACAACACTAGGTACAACTGTAGATATCTTTTACATGTTTTACATTCTAAGACTCATGTTTACTTCTCTTATTTCTGATTCTTATGTAATTGAACTTATGAACTTTTGGAACAATTTCAGCTAATACAAATCAGGCTTTATTGTTTCACAGTTTTAATGGGAATATCGATAATATTTCATGAATCTCAGATATTCATTTTTAATTCCAGTCCTTCCCTCAGAGTTATTATTAAGCACATCACATCCAAAATTCAGGTTGCCTTTATGAAAAATGCAAATATTTGTAAACTCATTTCATATAACATTTTGGAATCTATATAAATTGTATTAAAAATCAACATGTGTATTATCTTTATGCATTTTGGGGGGAATACTGTTAAATTACGATTGGATATAAAAAGAAGCTGAGAAACAATAAAGGAAGAGCATATCTTAGAATGTTTCTCCTTTGGTATCTGTGAGGAAGAAGGCAGATGAGACTACCGTTAAGAGAAGCTGACCATTCCAACTACAGGCGGATTACAGCGATGAGTGTAGAAGAGAGAAAGACAGGATTCACTATTTTCAGAGATGCAGAAAGCTAAAACCCAACCATCCAAACAAGTAAAAGTCTGCCTAGTTTTTCTGTAGGAACAGAAACAAAATGGTAAATACTGGTATAAATGGAGTGGGAGATGTGATAAAATGAGACGGGACCACAGGTAAGTGTCTGCATATCAAGATTGTAAATGCAAAATAGTGTAAGACCCAGTGTTTCTCATTGAAGACCTTTAGTGGGAATTCACTGATATTCCTTTTAGTGTGATGCTTAGTGAATCAAATCTGAAGTCTATTAAGGCTTTCATTGATTACTCTTGCTTTTTCTGGTTATTTGCTCTATGAGATCTCAATTACCTCCACTGTAAATTCTCTCGCCACTGAGTTAAATAGAAACATAACTTGAATTAGCACTGTGGCAGTAAGTAAATGGCACATTAAGATTGGTATTATTTAAGGAAAAAATAATACACAAAATATTTCTAAAAGTACAAGCAAATTATCAGATATTACAAGAAAGAATGCTGTGCCCTGGGTCTGATGAAAGTTGCTACTGCTTTTGCTCTGAATAGGTGAGGCAAGGGGCCACGTGTTTACCAGAACCAAAGCGGAGAGAGGGTTGTGGGGAGAGAGACCCTTTTGGGAAGTGAGCACCCTGTGTGGAGAGGGTGACCTCGGTGGAGAGGTCCCCTAGTATGGAAAAAGTCCCCTAAATCTAGAGAGGGTAACCTTCATGCAAATAACTAACCATGCAGGGAGAGAGAAGCAAGATTAAATACCTTGACTTGGTTTCCTTTCCTCTGTTTTCTGGCTAGTGCTTCCATTAGCCAAACAAAGAAAAGACCTTGTGCGTTTCATCCATGGAGATCCCGCTTTCATGAGCACACCAGGGAAAAGAATGAAGAAGCTGATCTAGATTGGCAAAGGGCAGAATCCTTCATATTTCCCCGCTGCTGGGGAGAAATCTTGATTCCTAGAAAAACTCTCCCTTTAAACTTAAACAGTGCATAATTTTTGTAATAAATTGGAAACAGTGTTTCTATACAGCATGCCACTTTTTATGCATTTTGACAACTTTCAAATAATATTAACTTGACTACTGACTAAATGAATCAATTTATTTAGGAAAAATACCTTGTTCAAAATGTAATTCTGTATGCCATAATTTAGCTCTGTACTACATAGTTATCACTTGTCTATCCAATATAAAAAAACGACAGTTTTCATGATGGTTTCTGAAATTTGTAATATAAATTTAATTAAAACCTTATATTAAATGTAAACGATTTATGTCACACATTCCCTCACATATGCCAATGAATTTATGTGGATATAATGTGTATATATATGTATATATGTAGAAAAATTTCTGCATTTCTTTCCAAATTTGTTTTCTGTGTTTTCATTTCTTCCCAAATCTCTTCTTACCCATTAAATTTCTTTTATAGATTGCTTCCTCAGAACAGATCATAAGTCTTTTTTAGTTGATGTTTTCATTTATGTTAAAATAATTTTTTGGTACGTGATCATTTCAAGGCTGTCGTACACCTTCGAAAACTTCATTAGATCTCTTAGGCCACTAATAAATTACCACTTCAGTGCACCAAGTGGTGCCCTTATCACCTAAAATAGTTTATACAGCTTCTGAAATGGTTCAACTTGCTCTCAATCATTTCTCAGTGAGAGGCTGTCTGTGAGAAAAAAAAATAGCACAATTAATAGAACATTATTATTTGCCAGTGATTATTTTTTTTGCTCTAGGTGACAGCTTGGTTCATCAGTGAATTCATGGAGATCTCAAAGCAAAAGGTGAATATACATCTCTGCCAAAGAAAGTAGACTGTCATTTACTTGGCTCTCTTCCATGAAAACAGGATGTGCAGGTGTATGCATAGAACTAGGGACAGAAATCATATGGAGGTTCCCTGAGGCTATGCAATGACCTGTATACCACTAGACATGGGGCAACAGAGGGTTTCAGAAAAATGAAGAAAACGGAAAATTCTTAAATTCAGCACAGTCTTCAAAATTTGGGAAGAGGCCCCCGTAATGAGGGTAAAAACTATATAGAATAAGTTGAGAATCTTTAAACATATAAGAAACACACTTGTAAATAGTTGAACAAAATGGATTTTTTGCACACTTCTATCAGGGAAGTATTTCTAAAACACAAATTTGCAGCAGATTATTCTAAGTCTAGTTACCTTTAATTGCACAAGGCATTGTTTTCAATAATCAAAATCTTTCTCCCAAATAGGAAGTCAATCGTGTTCACTTCTGTGTAAGAACCTCAAAGGACCAAGAGACACATTCTGCCCTAGAGAATCTTCCTCTCTAGGGGAGAAGAGAAAGCACTTATAAATATATTTGAGAACAACATGATAAATGTTATTGTTACATTGTTCTCTAGAGGTAGAGCATATCTGTTGGGCTCACATGGGTTATCCCACTCTTTTAGCCTGCTCATTCAAAATAACATAGATTTCATTAAAAAAAAATGACTATTTTGGTTTCTAATAATGAGGAAAGCTCTTTAGTTAAATAAGGGAAAAAAGTCTTGTGGGATATTTCACCACTGGTTATGATAAATTAAATGTCTTAAATTGGAATGTGGCATGTACCTTATGACAGGGCTTGAAATAGATCAAGACTAATTATACTTCCCAGTTCCTGCAACTATGTCTGTATTAACGGAGGATAAGTCAAACAATTTGAAGACTCTACATAGCTTAGGATTTCCCTCCTCAGCTATGTTAATGACGTTTTATTTATTTTGTTTATTCATTTATTTATGGATATAAAACAGATATTAAACCTAGCTTGTTAAATTTTACTTCTTTCTGGTAAGCTACAACAGACAGTTGAAACCTGTAAACTCAGATTTGGGTAGTATCAAGAATTCCTAAAGTGGTGCCACATGATTACACACAAATGGCTAAATTCTTCACACTGAGTTGTGCCTGTGTTTCACATTGAATAATATGTCTTAGATATTTTTCCCTAACAGCTGTTACAGATCTACTTCATTTATTCTGACAGAAGCAGAATAAAGATGTGTTATACTTTACTTAACTAATACACACTTGATAGTTTTCTTGAAACCAGTTAATTAGTTTTGTTTTATATTAAAGCAATATTAATGAGCATTCTTGTACATATACTTAGCAAATATTAATGAGTATATTGTAAGTAAATTCAATTTGGCTGTTTTATCAAGGAGAGGTACCTTTTCCAGTTTAGGTGGATATCGATAAACTGCCCGCAATAAACTCGACATCTTTTACACATCTTTTACCATTATGTAAGAATTCCTGCTTCCCACACCCTTGATAATATCGATAATCACAAAAATTAATATAGTTGGCATAGGAAACCTTGTTGAGTATATAATTATTTGATTCTTCCCTAAGAAATTTCTGGCATGATCAAAGTGACATACTGCTAAATAAACACTTTTTAAAATCTTTTGTTTATTGATAAGTGATATGCACAGAAAAGGTGGTAGAAGAAAAGAAGAGATAATTTCTAGAACCCAGCTGAAATCCACACAGACAATATATCCCACAAATATCAAAAGCCACCTGTGATCACAGCCAGATGATTATATGGGGAGACAGAGTTTGCAGAGTTATATTGTTAGTTCAATCAGTATAAAACTCAAAAGAGATAAGTTAAACTTTTTAGAGCACAGATATTGTGCGGTCAGATTTTTGGGATCGTCGTCAATAGTATGACAGCACCTGGTCGACAAAGAATAAGACTTCATTACTCTTTATGACTCCTCTGTCTTTCTTTATTCTAACATTCCTTTAATGTTTCCTTCTGCTTCACACACAAACATCCATTTATTTATATATCATCTCTTTTTTCTTCTTGTTTTCATTCCAAGCTTATTTCATCTTTGATATTATTATCCATACCACCCACCATACCCACACAGTCTTACAAAAAAAGTTATTGAAAGATTAGTCTCATGACAGTTCAACTGATTCTACCAATCTACTCCTTAAAAGAAAATAATGACAACAAATAATCATTTTCTTTTGCTCTCTACTGCCTCAAAATAGCTCTTTATGGTGAGTGTGAGTTATACATTCAATACACACTTAATTTGACAAGATCGGGACTAAATTGCTTTTCTGAGTAGTCCTGATTACAGCATATTGTGCTAAACTGTTATGTCTAACTGTGTAATCAAATACACTATAAACTGTCTTTTCTCTGAAGTATGCCAATGCCATACAAAAAGGAAATGCATAAGAAATATGCAAGTACAAATTCAAGCACTTTACTTAGGAAACACACAAATGATGTTACACAAGGCATTACATCCAGAATCTGATCAAATAAACCTTTCAACACAGAGCTGGGTTGACAAAGCAACGTATTGCATTAGCACAGCTTTATGAAACCCCACAAAGACAAATAGAGGTCATCGCAAAACCTGGCGATTTATGCAATGTGTGTGGAGTTAGACATGTAAAGTGCAATTTTCTAACAATAGACCTAATGGAGTAGTATTACAGACATCCACAGCGTATTCCAATGTGTCAATTCTCTAGAATTAACCAGGACTTCTTTTGAATGAAAATATTAGGGACTTCTTTATTCCCTGAGAAAGATTCTAAGACTTCATTATTTTGGTTTAAATACGTGTTCTAAGTCTTTTTATCTCACCAATTGCTCCCATGAATTAATTTAGTTTGAGCAAATGTAGGAATGAATAAAAGCCCTCCAAGTCAAGTTTAATAGATGTCAGTGTTTTCATGAATTGTTGTCAGATATATAAAAAAGAGCAACCATTTTTGACTTCCAAAGATACTAAAATGAAGAGTGTATAATTACAATGTCTACTTACTACTTCCTTTAGATCAAATTTATATCCTTGAATATTTAAACAATATATTCAGCTGTAAATCAAAACCTCTCTGAGATAAGGTCACTGAGGGATGGAAAAGGACACCAAAATTTAGATAGAAAAATGTGGTGATTATTTTCCAGGAACATTTTTGCCAGTGGCATAGAATGCTACTAAGTTATTTCCAAAGCGTAGAGTCAAGATAGCATGAAAGGTTTGAGGGTACTATTGTGTAGTGAAAAAAGAGTTGATTTAGCTGTAAAGAGGAGGGATTTCCACTACATTCTTCAGAATAACTTTCTTTGTGATTGTCCAAAAATTACCTCACATTCTTAGGTTTCAGTTGTAGCTACCTAAATACCAATCATTTTTAAGATTTTATTTATCTCTATAATAATTTAGTTTTATATATGAATCTATCAATATAGACATTTTCATAAACATATTATTTCTCATCTGAAATAATGTCATAGATCACAATTCGGGTAAGTTTTTATAAAAATGTTTGCAACTTCAGGCCAGGCGTGGTGGCTCACACCTGTAATCCCAGCACTTTGGGAGGTCAAGGCAGGCAGATCACCAGAGGTCAGGAGTTAGAGACCAGCCTGGCCAACATGGTGAAACCCCATCTATACCAAAAATACAAAAATTAGGCTGAGGCAGGAGAATTGCTTGAACCCGGGTGGCGGAGGTTGCAATGAGCTGAGACTGCACCACTGCACTCCAACCCGGGTGATTCTGTCTCAAAAAAAAAAAAAAAAAAAAAAAAAAAAAAAAAAAAAAAAGTTCTCAACTTCACCAAGAGATAGTAATTTATTAAAGATTTTATCTCTAATATCCTATACTGTCCCAAGAACTGAATTGTAGTAGATTTTGTGTACAAACTTAAGCAGATATGGCTTTTTGTGCAGAGATTATTGTAAATACAAGGATTTCAATAGATGCAGGACTGATAACAATGTGAGTTCAAAATATGAAAGGAAATAAGCCAGTAAAGACTCATTTTGAGTAAAGAAAACAAACAGGCAAACAAGAAGAGCATTTTAAAATCTTTACTATGATTAAATCTATGTATAGCTTATGAAGATGAAAGGGCTAATAAAAAGTACGTATGTTTCATTAGCACTTTTAAAAAAAGAACTACTGTGGGGTCAGTGGTGATATCCCCTTTATCATTTTTTATTGCATCTATTTGATTCCTCTCTCTTTTCTTCTTTATTAGCCTTGCTAGCGGTCTGTCAATTTTGTTGATCTTTTCAAAAAACCAACTCCTGGATTCAAGGGCATCCAGTTAGGAAAAGAAGAAGTCAAATTGTCCCTGTTTGCAGATGACATGATTGTATATTTAGAGAACCCCATCGTCTCAGCCCAAAATCTCCTTAAGCTGATAAGCAACTTCAGCAAAGTCTCAGGATACAAAATTAATGTGCAAAAATCACAAGCATTCTTATACGCCAGTAACAGACAAGCAGAGAGCCAAATCAGGAATGAACTTCCATTCACAATTGCTTCAAAGAGAATAAAATACCTAGGAATCCAGCTTACAAGGGATGTCAAGGACCTCTTCAAGGAGAACTACAAACCACTGCTCAGTGAAATAAAAGAGGACACAAACAAATGGAAGAACATACCATGCTCATGGATAGGAAGAATCAATATCGTGAAAATGGCCATACTCCCCAAGGTTATTTATAGATTCAATGCCATCCCCATCAAGCTACCAATGAGTTTCTTCACAGAATTGGAAAAAACTGCTTTAAAGTTCATATGGAACCAAAAAAGAGCCCGCATTGCCAAGACAATCCTAAGTCAAAAGGACAAAGCTGGAGGCGTCACGCTACCTGACTTCAAACCATACTACAAGGCTACAGTAACCAAAACAGCATGGTACTGGTACCAAAACAGAGATATAGACCAATGGAACAGAACAGAGTCCTCAGAAATAATACTGCACATCTACAGCCATCTGATCTTTGACAAACCTGAGAGAAACAAGAAATGGGGAAAGGATTCCCTATTTAATAAATGGTGCTGGGAAAATTGGCTAGCCATAAGTAGAAAGCTGAAACTGGATCCTTTCCTTACCCCTTATACGAAGATTAATTCAAGATGGATTAGAGACTTAAATGTTAGACCTAATACCATAAAAACCCTAGAAGAAAATCTAGGTAGTACCATTCAGGACATAGGCATGGGCAAGGACTTCATGTCTAAAACACCAAAAGCAACGGCAGCAAAAGCAAAAATTGACAAATGGGATCTAATTAAACTAAAGAGCTTCTGCACAGCAAAAGAAACTACCATCAGAGTGAACAGGCAACCTACAGAATGGGAGAAAATTTTTGCAACCTACTCGTCTGACAAAGGGCTAATATCCAGAATCTACAAAGAACTCAAACAAATATACAAGAAAAAAACAAACAACCCCATCAAAAAGTGGGGAAAGGATATGAACAGACATTTCTCAAAAGAAGATATTCATACAGCCAACAGACACATGAAAAAATGCTCATCATCACTCGCCATCAGCGAAATGCAAATCAAAACCACAATGAGATACCATCTCACACCAGTTAGAAATGCAATCATTAAGAAGTCAGGAAACAACAGGTGTTGGAGAGGATGTGGAGAAATAGGAACACTTTTACACTGTTGGTGGGATTGTAAACTAGTTCAACCATTATGGAAAACAGTATGGCAATTCCTCAAGGATCTAGAACTAGATGTACCATATGACCCAGCCATCCCACTACTGGGTATATACCCAAAGGATTATAAATTTTTCTACTACAAAGACACATGTACACGTATGTTTATTGCGGCACTATTCACAATAGCAAAGACTTGGAATCAACCCAAATGTCCATCAGTGACAGACTGGATTAAGAAAATGTGGCACATATACACCATGGAATACTATGCAGCCATAAAAATGGATGAGTTTGCGTCCTTTGTAGGGACATGGATGCAGCTGGAAACCATCATTCTTAGCAAACTATCACAAGAAGAGAAAACCAAACACCGCATGTTCTCACTCATAGGTGGGAACTGAACAATGAGATCACTTGGACTCGGGAAGGGGAACATCACGCACTGGGGCCTATCATGGGGAGGGGGGAGGGGGGAGGAGGGAGGGATTGCATTGGGGAGTTATACATGATATAAATGATGAATTGATGGGTGCTGACGAGTTGATGGGTGCAGCACACCAACATGGCATAAGTATACATATGTAACAAACCTGCACGTTATGCACATGTACCCTAGAACTTAAAGTATAATAAAAAAAAAAAAAATAGAACTACTTAGGCATAAATCTAACAAAATATGTGCCTGATGCATGTCAGGAAAACTACAAGATGCACATTAAAGAAATCAGGGATCTTAATATATGGAGAGATATCCTATGTTCATGAATAAAAAGACTCAATATTAAGATGTCATTTTTCGCAAGTTGACACAGAGTCAACCAAATCCCAATCAAAATCCCAGCAAGTTGTTGTGTAGATATTGACAAGCTATTTCAAAAGTTCATGTAAAGGGGCAAAAGATCCAGAAAAGCCAAAAGAATATTGGAGAAGAACAAGTTTGAAGGACTGATGCTGTCCAACTTCAAAACTTATTATAAAACTAAAATTATCAAGACTTTTTTTATTTGTAAAAGAATAGGCAAATAGTTGAATAGAACAAAATAAGGAGGCCAAAAGCAGAAGCACACAAATATAGTCAACTAATTTTTGGCAATAGAATAAAGGCAATTCAATAGAGAAAAGATAGTCTTTTCAACAAATGGTGCTGAAACAACTGCATATCTACATGCAAAATAATGAGTCTAGACTCAGCTGTTACATTAAATTTAACTTAAAATAAGTCATATACCTGATGCAAATGCAAAACTGTGAAACTCCTGAAAGATAAGAAAAAAAAATCTAAGTAACTTGTGTTTGGTTGTGATTTTTAAGAAACATAAGAAAGGCATGATTCATGGAAAAAGGTAAATTGGATTTTATTAACATTAATTACTCTTTCTTGAAAATGGTATTATTAAGAAAATAAAAACCCAAATCACAGACTGGCAGAAAAAGTTCTGACAATGTATATTTGATAAAATCTAAAACAATTACTGTCCCAAGTGCCAGCAAAAATGTGGATTTATATGAACTCTCTCTCCTTGCTCCATTTTGGGATACAAAATGGTACAGCTATTTGGAAAAACAGGTTGGCAATTTTTTCCAAAACTAACCATTATCTTAACACCTGATTTTGCAACTGTCTTCCTAGGTATTTGCACAAATTATTTGCAAACTTATGTCCACACAAAAATCTGCATACAGGTGTGATTGCCAACACTTGGATGCTACCAAGATGTCCTTCAACAGGTGAGTGGATAAATAAACTGTGGTCCTTCCAGACAATGGAATATTATTCAGAGCTTAAAAGAAATGAGCTATGAAGCTATAAAAAGACATAGAGTAATCTTAAATGCTCAACTTTTTATGTTAAATTAGTATGTGAAAGAAGCCAGTCTGAAAATGCTACATACTGTATGATTCCAATCATATGCCATTCTGGAAAAGACAAAACTGTGAGACAGTAAAAACACCATTGGCTACCAAGAGTATGAGTGGAGAAAGGGAGGTATGGATAGGTGAAACACAGATAAGTTTTAGGACTGTAAAACTATGCTATATGATATTGTAATGTTGAATACATGCCATTTTACATTTGACAAAACTCATAAAACTGTATAACACAGCGTGAACCCTAATAAAAACTATGGACCGTAGTTAATAATAATGTGTCAATATCAGTTTATCAATTGTAATAAATATATCATACCAATGCAAAATGTTAATAAGCATGAAAATTTTGTTTGTGGGGAGAGATGAATTATGGGAACTCTACTTTCTGCTTAATTTTTTTTACAAAGTAGAAGCTGCTCTAAAAATCTATTTTAAAATATATGCATTTTGCTAAGAATTTTTGGAGATAAATTAGTTCAAAGTACGACATACTAGAATCAGCAACCACCTCAGGAATATGTATCTAGTTTTAAAACAATCACCGAGAACAGGGAAATCAGAGAAACACTAAGTACGGTTGCCACATTACTGGCAAGATGTGTAACTGGAGCTTTTCCATTTAGATTATTTTCTGTTAATATAAAGAAGACTACAGCAAAACGAAAAGAAGGGATTTATGCTGAGAGAACAAAGCCCTCTGAGTTCATCACCTCTGTGTACATCTTCTAACAGCCAAAGAAACTAAACATGTCATGGATTATTCAGATCAACACTTTGAAAATCAATGTAGTCCCAAAGCTTATGTCCTTCTTCTGAGTTTCCCCAGGGTCTACACCAAAAGTAGCATTTGATCTCTTGAATAAACAGATAGCCTTTGTTTGTGACTCCAGATCAAAGCTAGTACACAGATGGGGAATCTCATGGGAAAGGAAGTAGAAAGGATTCATGGCTTACACTAAGCTGGCTCTATATTTCTGACTTCCTGAGTGTCTATAAAAATGTACTAAATCACCTGGCTATCGACATCACTGTACAAAAATACTTTAGATATTTCTCTTTGTATTTAGGTCTTGGAAAAAAAATGAAAACCAGCATTTATGCTTTCATAAGCTTCTTCTCTCTTTGCTATCCTCAAAAGACATAATCTTTATTATTTCACATTACTTTGGTTAAAGTGAAATTGCCTTTGCAAAAAATTGTATCAGTGAGAAAAATTATAATAGTGAACTGAACTAACCAACCTCCTTACCCCCATCTTGCCTTCCTTTAATTATTCCTGGGCTACTGGGCCAAGCTAACTTTGGAAGACATTTAGGCATTAATTTTTTTTTCTTTTTTTCTTTTTTTTTTTTTTATTATACTTTAAGTTCTAGGGTACATGTGCATAACGTGCAGGTTTGTTACATATGTATACTTATGCCATGTTGGTGTGCTGCACCCATCAACTCGTCAGCACCCATCAATTCATCATTTATATCATGTATAACTCCCCAATGCAATCCCTCCCTCCTCCCCCCTCCCCATGATAGGCCCCAGTGTGTGATGTTCCCCTTCCCCAGTCCAAGTGATCTCATTGTTCAGTTCCCACCTATGAGCGAGAACATGCGGTGTTTGGTTTTCTGTTCTTGTGATAGTTTGCTAAGAATGATGGTTTCCAGCTGCATCCATGTCCCTACAAAGGACGCAAACTCATCCATTTTTATGGCTGCATAGTATTCCATGGTGTATATGTGCCACATTTTCTTAATCCAGTCTGTCACTGATGGACATTTGGGTTGATTCCAAGTCTTTGCTATTGTGAATAGTGCCGCAATAAACATACGTGTACATGTGTCTTTGTAGTAGAAAAATTTATAATCCTTTGGGTATATACCCAGTAGTGGGATGGCTGGGTCATATGGTACATCTAGTTCTAGATCCTTGAGGAATTGCCATACTGTTTTCCATAATGGTTGAACTAGTTTACAATCCCACCAACAGTGTAAAAGTGTTCCTATTTCTCCACATCCTCTCCAACACCTGTTGTTTCCTGACTTCTTAATGATTGCCATTCTAACTGGTGTGAGATGGTATCTCATTGTGGTTTTGATTTGCATTTCTCTGATGGCTAGTGATGATGAGCATTTTTTCATGTGTCTGTTGGCTGTATTGAGACGGAGTCTCGCTCTGTCCCCGCGGCTGGAGTGCAGTGGCCGGATCTCAGCTCACTGCAAGCTCCGCCTCCCGGGTTTATGCCATTCTCCTGCCTCAGCCTCCGGAGTAGCTGGGACTACAGGCGCCCGCCACCTCGCCCGGCTAGTTTCTTGTATTTTTTAGTAGAGACAGGGTTTCACCGTGTTAGCTAGGATGGTCTCGATCTCCTGACCTCGTGATCCGCCCGTCTCGGCCTCCCAAAGTGCTGGGATTACAGGCTTGAGCCACCGCGCCCGGCCTAGGCATTGATTTAAATGATGACAGACCTTGCCCAAAACTCAACCTCTCTTTTAAAGCTAATGGGAGGCCATCAGGCTAGTGGGGATGAGGGGCACCTGAGTCTTGCTAAGGTGCAGACATAAAGGACTGTCAGCCATTATTCCAGAATTTATGAGACATGCAACTTCCCCAATTACTCCTGCAAATAACACCACTATTGTACACTGGCCTTTTGAGACATCTTTCCAGGTTTTTTGCATATCTGATACCCATGGTTCCACTTGGATCAGATGGTTCCACCTGGACTGCCAACCCCACTCTCGTGGCCCCACCCAGAAGTGATTCAGCCTGCAGGAGGACAGCTTCTACCCCCTGTAATTTCATCTCCACCCTAACCAATCAGCAGCAGACACCTGTTACCTGGCCATTCCCACACCTTCCCGCAAACTGCCTTTGAAAAACCACTACCCTAGAAGCTTTAGAGAAGTTTTGACTAAGAACTCTACCTTCCATGTGATGTGGCCAGCCTTCTGTCTTTTAAACCCCTTCTCTACTACAATGCCATGGTCTTTCTTTATACAGCGGGCAGCAAGAACCCTTCAGGCAGATCCAATAGAAATGTTATATTGATACTATATTATGCTAATTAAAGGCACTTGGTAATGTCCCCAAGAGTGTGTCATTGAATCACTCATGAAATTCCGAGTCTCCTTTTATCTAAATTTGGTGAAAAACAGTGCATTCTGCGTGAGTATCATGTATGCACATACATGCTGAAGTTGATTACATTTTTGTTAGCTTAATATGGGCTTGCCATTACCATACATAACGCAATAAAAGACACTTCTGAAAACACACAAAATACAATCAGGTGGCTACAAGAAAAGGCACACATCAGTAAGACACTGTGGGCTTCCCCAGGAAGAGTGTTGCTATGGGAAAATGTGTTTTATGCTCTTGAAAGCATACTGACAAAATGAACTTTTGGACTACAAGTTATTCTGAGGATGGAGACAGCCTGGAGGTATAATTCTTACAGCAGTGTGAGAGTAAAAACAATTCTTAAATCCCACAGCTAGTTACTGGTTATAGCTGGTGTCTGGGTCACCTGCTCTTCAGTTCACTGCTGTTTCTACTAAATTTTGCTGCTTTTGTTCTTGCTTTCTCACCTACCAAATCATATTTGACAAGTACCGCTTAAGGTTACCATCGCAGATCATTAGAGTTCATTTCCCTAGCACCTCAAACCAAAGGGAAATAGGATAAAGAAAATGAAGAAAAAAAATAAACCCTTGAGTTCAAAGGAAAGTGCAGAGGGCCATGCCTTTCTCAGGGCTATAGACACCATTAATGCATATAGCTCCAGAAAAAAATAAGCAGTCTGCGCTGCTGATACGACTATTTTTCTTCTAAAATTGTGTGCCTGGATCTAATATTGCTATCATGACTTTGTGTTCTGATCTTCTGTTTTATTTTTAGATTACTGAGCTTTTAGAGCACTTTGGTGTTATATGGAGAAACAACGTGTTGTGTGTGCACTTCTCTTCTATATAGAAAAGTAAAGAACCTTGAGTCGCTAAGAAACTCATTTGCTGTGTCTGAACTTGCCTATATGAAGCTTTACTTTCTTTCCCCTTTTGAGAGACAGGACTAGCTGGATTTCCTAGGCTAAGAATCCCTAAGACTAGCTGGGAAGGTCACCGCATCCACCTTTAAACACCGGGCTTGCAACTTAGCTCACATCTGACCAATGGGAGAGCTCACTAAAATGCTAATTAGGCAAAAACAGGAGGTAAAGAAATAGCCAATCATCTATTGCCTGAGAGCACAGCGGGAGGGACAAGGATCAGGATATAAACCCAGGCATTCAAGCCCGCAATGGCTACCATCTTTGGGTCCCCTCCCTTTGTATGGGAGCTCTGTTTCCACTCTATTTCATTCTATTAAATCTTGCAGCTGCACTCTTCTGGTCCGTGTTTGTTACAGCTCCAGCCGAGCTTTCACTCCCTGTCCGCCACTGCTGTTTGCCACGGTGGCAAACCGGCCACTGACTTCCATCCTTCCATATCCAGCAGGGTGTCTGCTGTGCTCCTGATCCAAGGAGGCGCCCATTACCGCTCCCGATTGGGCTAAAGCTTGCCGTTGTTCCCACACGGCTAAGTGCCTGAGTTCCTCCTAATCAAGCTGAGCATTAGTCACTGGGTTCCACTGTTCTCTTCTGTGACCCAGGGCTTCTAATAGAGCTCTAACACTCACTGCATGGCCCAAGATTCCATTCCTTGGAATCCGTGAGGCCAAAAGCCCCAGGTCAGAGAACACGAGACTTGCCACCATCTTGGAAGTGGCCCACGACCATCTTGGGGGCTCTGGGAGAAAGGACCCCCTGTAACACTTTCAATTTAGTACTACCGCTCCCCCTAATTTCTTTTGCAGCTTCCTTTAGCCAACTAAATATTTGACAATTCTATCTCCATTTTTTTATTATCTTAACTCACACAAAGGGAAACAATTCTTTTAAAATGAAGACCTTCATAATTTGAGGCTTGAATTCTTACAGAGGGTAATGTTGAAACTTTTAAACAAAGTAATCTACATCTGGCCTGTACATGAAATGGGGATATTGTCAACTCATTTTATGAGATTGTTACTATTTGTAAATCAGGGTTAATAACAATGTTGGTTATGGATCAGATAATGCATGTAAATGACCTTGAACAGCATGTGATATGCAGTAACTGCAAACTAAATGCAGTCTATTGTTGTTCTTCATTCTCCCATTGCTCCTCCAAATTCCTTTTCTACTCTTCTCTGTACTGTTTCATGCCCTGGGAGGTTGCTGTCCTTGGAACGTAATGTTTAAGCAACATTGTCCCTGGCTTTCTGTTGACTGCCCTTGGGAGGCATTCCAGGACACCAGACAGCAGGAGGAGAGAGTATTCGAGGTATTTATCACCCCTACACCTGAGTTGTCTCCATCAAGTAGCTAACATCAGTTATCTTGAGTCACAGGCCTATAGGTGGCTCATCTATGATGTTAACTCTCACTCAGTTCACATTCCTCCTGAGGACAAGGCTTAAGACCGCTTTTAATGTTGCTAGTCTCTTCGTTGTCTCTTGTTGGTTCCATTTATTCAGTCCATGAAACTATGGATAATCCTTCACCAAACTGTCTTCAATCAAGCCTTTTCAGTGTATCATTTGATCCCTGCTATGAATTTGAACTCTGTAACAATAATAAAAATTACCACCTCTACCATCACCACCACCAGTACTAGAAAACTGCTTGTGTTGTTATAAAAACTACTACTGCTGTTACTACTACAATTACTGTTATTAATGTTAGTACTACTGCTGCTGCTATAATTACCATTATTGCAAGTGGAATAATACCAGCAACAGCAATAATGCCATTGTGCTAGTATGAGGATGAGGTGAAAGGAGAAATTATACTTATTTTCTTCCACAAATAAAAGCATTCCAACACCACACCTTTCAAATTTAGAGCACCAATCATTTAATTTATTTTATTTTCCTGTATTCCTGGCAACTGTTTTCATTTTCTTTTTCCTTCACTCACTGTCTAGGCAGGATTTCCCTTCTATTCCCACAACCACAGCTCATTCCACAAGAGAGTCTTTCCTTTTTTTCCGAATAAGTAGAAATAAATCAGCTGGTAGGGTAGTTTCATACTTTTAGTTACTTGACAAACCGTTCAATAAGTTAGGTGATATAAGTGTAGACAGGAAATAATCACAAAGACATTTGTGACACGCTTGACCTTGATTTCATATTTTCTTTAACTTTTAATTCATTACTGTTTCAAGATAGATTCCATCAAAGAAATATCCAATTGATATGATAAATACAATGTTTTATGGACACGTTTGTCTTTAACTAGTCATGTTAAATTATCTTAACTATATTGTCACTTCTATGAATCTTTAAAATTCCTATATTGTTGTTCTCAGTGGCATCAGGTGGTATACCTTAACTGCAAAGTGCCCTATGTTCAAAACTCCATTTTTTCTATATCCTTATTAGAATTAGTACTTCAGAAAAAGTGCACCCAGCTTAATTTTAAAAATCTGTTTTGTCACATACATTCCTGTTTTTTTTTTTTTTTTTTTTTTCAAAATCAAGCGTCGTTAATACAAGAAAGAAGTTACATAATACAGTGAGTGCTTTGATTGACATTCCTGCCTCATTCCATTTGGCAAGTTTAAGTATTTTATTATGCCATAGATATGCATCTTTTTATGTGGTTGTAATTGTGATAGGCATATAAATGACAGTATCAAAATTGTTCTTGTTTGGGAGTCTTGTTAGTTTGAAGCAACTGTCAAAATCTCCCTTCTCTAAAAATTATGAATTCCATCTTAACTCCTCTCCTGCACAAATTTTGGCAAATTGTTCTTTCCTCTACTTTTCATTTAGGAGTCCTGGAATTACATTTGCTCAATGATCAATTTATCTAACCCTACCTCGATCTTCTCACATAAACTCTCACAAAAAATTGCAAACAAGTATTTACTTAAACAAGTAATTACTTAAAACAGCCCTTTTAAGATTTTTTCTCTATTTCCTTTTTTCTTTCCTCTTTCTAGCATCTTAATCCTTCCTTTTTTGAGCTCAAATAGGTCCTTTTAAATGCCACTTCAGATTTTCTCTGGGTTACGATTTTTCAGAAATGTCTGCAATAAGGAGTATTTATTGACCACATACTTTAGGCTAGGCAATGGGCTGGGTGCCTGAGATAAAATCATGAACAGAATCTGTAATAGTCCTTGCCCTCAAAGATTTATAGCTTAATAAGAGAACAGCATTAGTCACATATTCTCACAAATGCATGTAAAATTATAATTAGTAAGAATAATGATTAAAAATATGTATTTTGTAAGAGCATATAGCAGAGTAGCCTCATCTGATCTGTATATACAGGGTAAGCAAGTATAGAAACCAGAGAAAGTTCTGTAAGCCACAGTGAAGATTTGTCTGTATTTTGCTTAGAGCATTGAAAGTCCAGTTAAAGATTGTAAAAGGGTGACTTGCCATTTAAAAATTTAATTCGGATTTCCATTTTGTAGGTGATGCAATGGCAGAATGGATGCAGGAATGATTTAAGTGGCTATGCTCTGATCCTAGGTCTTTCAGTTATCGATTGCTTCATCACAAAACGCCTCCAAACTTAGAGGGATAAAACAACCACCATGTTGTTAAGCTCCTAAATTCACACAGAGACACAGGAAATAAAGTTTTGCTTTAGAATATCTGGGCCTCAGCTGAGAAGACTAGAATAACTGCGGGTGACTCCCTGAGCTCAGAGCTGAAGTCATGTGGAGGCTTTTGCACCAACACCTGGTCTAGGGTGACTTGAAGGTGAGCACAGCTGGCTTGTGGCCAAAGCAACTGCACATGCACATGTCCTTTGCACATGGGGGTTGGCTTCTAGTCAAACTGCATACGTGGTGACTTCAAATTCTTGGCGTAACAATTCCCAGTAAACAATAGGAAGCTGCTGTGCTCTTTATGACTTGCTCTTAGAAGTAACATGGCATCAATCCTACCCTACTATATAGATCAAAGTCTTCACAAGCTCAGTGAAATTCAAGGAGAAAGGACCAAAATTCCTACAGCTTAATGGAATAAGTGTCAAAAAATCTGAAGCCCTCACACTTTAACTTACACTGTAATCAACAGGGAACATTAATTGGGATTATAGAAGTTAATATAACCAGAATAGAGTATATTTGAAGAATATTGGCAGGCTTTTATGATGTAACAATGTTCCTGCTTCATTCCCGATACCCATTTTTGTTTGTTTCTCATTTTTTTAGAAGCATTCTTTCTACAGGTTTAGAATTGTATTGATCTTTTCAAAACATCAACTTTTGTATTTGTTATTTGTTAGCTGTTTCTATTATTAATTTGTTTTCTATTTCAGTAATTGCTATGTTTATTATTTCCTCCCTTCTCCTTACAGGAATAATTTGCAGATGCTTTGCTAACTCATTAAAACTGTTGCTTAGAACTTTGATTTCAGCCTTTGTTTATCTATAAAATGCATATTTCAGCTCATATTTAGGCTTAAGGTCTGTTTCAGTGACATTTTTTCCAATTTTGATATGTAGCATTTTATTATCCACTTATTAAAAATATTAAATCATTTCCATTGTGAGGTTTTTTTTTTTTTTTTTTTTTTTTTGAAACGGAGTCTCGCTCTGTTGCCCAGTCTGGAGTGCAGTGGCCGGATCTCAGCTCACTGCAAGTTCCACCTCCCAGGTTTATGCCATTCTCCTGCCTCAGCCTCCCGAGTAGCTGGGACTACAGGCACCAGCCACCTCGCCCGGCTAGTTTTTTGTATTTTTTAGTAGAGACGGGGTTTCACCGTGTTAGCCAGGATGGTCTCGAACTCCTGACCTCGTGATCCGCCCGTCTCGGCCTCCCAAAGTGCTGGGATTACAGGCTTGAGCCACCGCGCCCGGCCATGTGAGGTATTTTTTTTGACCACAGACTTTAAAAATGTATCTGTTAATTCCCAAATACATAAGGATTTTCGGTTTACTTTTCTGTGTTACTTTTTACCTTAATTTAACTGTGGTCAGAGAGTATAATGTATGTTGTCAGTGCTTTGAAATGTGTTTGAAACCTGCTTTATATGTCAGTACAAGTTATTTTCATCAGTGTTTCATGAATTCTTAAAAAGAATATGTATTTTGCAATTTTTGAGTTTAATTGTTCTATACATGGCATTCAAACAATTTAGTTTATTATGCTTTCAAATCCTCTACATTGTTGCAGATTTTTCTTCTGTTCTTTTTTACTGAGAGCTTAAAATATCTTACCGATTTCAGAATTGTTAATTTTTTTTAGTCAATAGATTTCTGCTATATACATGTAACACTGTATTATTAGACATATACAAAATCATATCTTCCTTGCAAATTGACACTTTTGTTATTTCCAATGTCTCCATTTAAAATAATGCTTTTTGCCTGTTGTATGATATTTAGTATAACTCTTTCTTTTTGTTACTGTTTGCATGGAATCTTTTTTTTATTTATTCTTTATTGTCTCCCTTTACATATTCCTATATTTTGTGTGTGACTATTGTAAGTAGTATGTAATTTAACATTCCCCAGTTTTATATACTGGGTCTTTTAACTGTTTCTTTATTCTTTATTACTGATGAATTAGTATTTAGGTCAAAATTGACCTTTGGCTTTGTTTGATCTAACACTTACTCTTTGCTCTTTTTTTTTCTTCTTCTTGTTTTGGATTCATTGGTTTTATTAATATATTTAAGCTTTATTAAGTGTTTTCATTTTCTTCTCTATTTGATTTTTTAGCTATTCGTTTTATTAGTCTACTTTAATAACTACTCAGGTAATAATGGATCCTAGAGCACTATATAATTTCATTTCTTTTTGTATCTTGTACAATTATTATCATACATTTCAATTTTATATGTTTAAAATGTCATAAATGTTATTGTTTTGTTTTATGCAAGTGGTGTGTATTTAGATTTACACATATGTGTATCATCTCATCATTCTTCATTATTTGTTCTTATAACTCTGATATGAGATATCAGATTATGTTCTATTATGTTCTACCCACCCCAAAATAAATATTCTCATGAACAAAGAATTTAATTTGGCAGTAATTTGCTTTCAATACTTTACAACATCATTCCTTGTTTTTGTTAATAAATTGGTTGTTTATCTTAGTTTTGCTCCTTGGAAGACAGTAAGTCTTTATTCCTTGACTACTTGCATGAATTTTTTTGCCTTTGGTTTTCAGCACACTTGCTGTAATGTGCTTAGGATTTTTGCATTTATTTCCAGTTTTTCAAGAAAATTCAGAAAAACTCTCACCTATTTTTTTTAATATGTGCTTTTAACCCATCCTCACTCTCTTCTTCTGGACTATGATTGTATACATGCTAATACTTTTCTCCTAGATCCAAATTTATCTTACACTCTCTTATATATTTCTCTCATTTTGTCTTTCTTTACTTCAGTGAACATATTTTGTACTTACATACCTTCTGATGCACTAATATTGTATCATCGGAATAAGATTTGTAGTCAGTTGGTGTTGCTTCATTTCTAAATTTTCCATTAGCTATTTTTAATACTTTTGAATTATTTTCCAAAATATCTAACAATGTCATTTATTTACTAGAAAATTTAATTACATTTATTTTAAAGTTCTGCCCTATCTAGATATAGTATGGATTTGTTTGTTTTGTCAGTTATTAAACATGATTTTTGGTCAATTCTTGTCTTGTGGAATTTGTTTATTTCTTTAGATAGCATTGATAAAAGAATTCCAAGATACTCAAAGCGAACATATTTTTTCTTCAATAAAGCATTGGATATGGATATCCAATTATATTCCAAATAAAGATTGAGATCATTGGAACCTATTCTCAATGTCTTTTGGGACTGGTCAATTCTTCAATCACCTTTAGAACTTTATGGTACCACCTGAAAGCCTAGCAGTGATTATCAAAGACCATCATATTTTTTTTAAAGACTTTTAAAGAGCGATTTTACAATCACAGGAAATTGAGAGGAAGACACAGAGATATCCTGAATACTCCTTATCCCCACACTTGCATCACTTGCATAGCCTCTCCCATTATCAGCATCCCCCCTCAGAGTGATACATTTGTTATACCTGATGAACCCACATTGACACATTGATATGCTTTGCCTCTGTTTCCTCAACTAAATCTCATTTTGAACTGTAATTCCCAATGTTGGTGGAGGGACCTAGTGGGAGATGACTAGACTGTGGTGGCAGATTTCCCCCTTGCTGTTCTCATGACAGTGAGTTCTCATGAGATCTGGTTGCTTGAGAGTGTGTAACATCTTCCCCTTTTCACTCTCTCTCTCTCTCTCTCTTGCTCTACCATGTGAGGATCGTGCTTGCTTCCCCTTCACCTTCCATCATGCTTGTAAGTTTCCTGAGGCCTCTCCAACAGCAAAAGCCTATAAAGCCAGCCGAACCATGAGCCAATCAAACCTATTTTCTTTATAAATTACCCAGTCTCAAGTAGTTCTTTATAGCAGTGCAAGAATGGACTAATACACATCATAATTATTTAAAGTCCCTAGTTCACATTAGGGCTCAATACTGACACTGTACATTCTATGGGATTGGGCAAATGTATAATGAATGACATGTATCCACCTTTATGCTATCATACAAAGTATTTTGATGGCCTTAAAAATCCTCTGTGCTCTGACATCCCTCTTTCCTGCACCTCAAACTCTGGAGACTCCTGATCTTCTTACTCTCTCCTTAGTTTTTGCCTTTTCCAGAAAGTGACACAATTGGAAACCGACAGTATGGAGTTCTTTTAGATTGACTTCTTTCACTTAGTAGTATCCATAAGGTTATCCCATATCTTTCTATATCTGAATAGCTCATTTCTTTTTAGCTTTGAATAATATTCCATTGTATGGATATACCATAGTTTATTTGGTCATTTACCTGTTGAAGGGCATCTTGGTAAAACCCAAGTTTTGGTCATGAAGAATAAAGCTGCTATAAATATCCACATCCAGGTTTTTGTGTAGACATAAATTTTTAATATTTTTGATTAGATACCAAGGAATTTGATTGCTGAATCATAAGGTAAGACCATGTTTTGTCAGAAACCACCGAACTGTCTTCTGAAGTGGCTGTGTCAATTTGCGTCCCACTAGCAGTGAATGAGACTCTTTATTGTGCCACCTTCTCAATAGCATTTGTTGTTGTCAGTGTTCCGGATTTTGGCCATTCTAATAGATTTGTAGTGGGATCCCACAGTTGTTTTAATTTGCATTCCCCTAATGACATATGATGTGGAGCATCTTTTCATATGTTTGTTTACCATCTGTATATTTTCTTTGAAGAGGTGTCTGCTGAGGTCTTCAGTAGGGCCCGTCATCTTTAATTAATAGTGAACACCATTTTTTGTTTTCCATCACCATGAGTTAGCCGAAAGCTATAATCACTCTTTTGGATTTCTAGTCTCTGATTTTAAATCATCAAGTGCCTTGATGAGAAAAGTCATATTGAATTTTGGGATTACTTGATTTCTATTCTCTCTGGAATTTTGGTTTGTCACAATCCTTACTCCCTTGCTATTTCACAAAGATTTTTTGAAAGTATTTTCTCTGCTTTACTTGTTAACCTTAGTAGGAAGGTTGGTTAGGAAGATGTTTTCTACCATTGCCAGAAGCAGATCTCTCTTCCTGCTTCCATTTTCTTCATAGGTTTGCCCTTGGCTAAATTTTAGAGATTTATGCAGTTGCTGGTTGGCCCTTTTCACAGTAACACTCAAGGATTTTATCTGCTTGTTGTGTATTTTTCCCCATTCTATGTTTTACTCATAAGTTTGAGAATAGTGACAGTCACATAGGAAGTAGGCATTATGCATTCATGGGAATAGAATTCAGACAAGAGGTTAGAGTAGAAAACACCAGTTCTGGAAAATGTTGAAGTTTTGTTCTCTCAAGGATCCTTATCACACATATGGACTGTTCAGTAGAATCAGTAGAGTCCTGACTGATCAAGTGGACCAACCAATACAATGTTTACACTTGAAAATCCAAGATTAACATAAGTGTCTTCAAAGTAGGAAATAACATAATGGTAAAGTGGATATCCAGAATACTACCATGGAAACAAAACCTCAAGGTAAACCTCATATCATGGGGGTGATTGTAAAGCCTTTGTCAAGACCTCAGAAAGACTAAAGACAGACTCTTGAAACCCATCTCGTCTAGACTAGAGGAGAGTACATTTTTTGTAAGCCTCAGACAGTAAATATTTTAGACATTTCTGGCCATATGATGTCTGCAGCAACCCTCCAAAAGTTATTAAAACATATATTGCTCCCTGGTCAGCTCTGGTGAGGCTGCTTTAAAAGCAGGGGGATTAGGACTGGCAACAACCTGAGACAGAAATTTCAAACTCATCTTTACTTTGCCTTTTATCTTATAGTGCCTGGTCAACAGCCCATATGAAAAGGTTTATCTTGAGCTACTGCAATCTTCTCCAGAATTCTCCTCCAGTTCCTAGCCTCTGGCATTCGCCTTTCTCTTGAGTTGCATGGGTCTTCTTAGTATAACTTCCTAGTTCATTTCAGATACTGTCTCCTGCTTTCAGTCTCAGCCTTTGGCTCACTAGTTTCCTTTACTGGACACTGCAGCTTCATTATAAGTCTTTTCTGGGATCAGAGGGATTTCATCACCTGGTTATTTTTCTCTGCCCACCTTTCAATCCAGATATTTTTGCTGCTTTCATATCCCTGACTTTCATCTCTCCCACACTTAAAAATCTTGGTACATTTTTGCTATACTTCTCTCAATTTGCTGCCATTGCCACCATTCTTCTTACCTTAGAACTTCTGTTTTTCATTTTTTGAGACAGGGTCTCCTTTTGCCAGCCAGGCTAGATGCAGTGGTGCAATCATTATAGCCTTGACAGCATGGGCTCAAAGGATCCACCTCCCTCAGTCTCCCAGGTAACTGAGACTACAGGCATGTGCCACCATGCCTGGCAAAATTTTAAAAAATCTTAGAGACAGAGTCTCACTATGTTGCCCCAGATGGACTTGAACTCTCGATCTAAAGCTACTCTCCTGTCTTACCCTCCCAAAGTGCAGGGATTGTAACATTGGCCAATGCACCTGGCCTACTTTAAAACTTTGCATTCCTCATTAGGACAACTATGATTTGGTTGTTTTTTCTATTGTTTGTGAGTACCTGAAGAATGGTCATTCTCGGGAGATTGGGGCAAATTGTGAGATACATGTTACACTTCATTGCTTTGTAGAAACTCTAAAAATTTTTTAATCCTATGCAAAATGTTTTGATGGAAACCATGTGATTTTATTAAAGCTAAAGCTGAAGAAATAAATACATTCTCAAGTGCTACTGCAAATAATGTATTAAAGTTGAACACGGCTAAAATTTTTTCAGCCCTTAGTAAAGTATTTAAATGAAAATAATAAAGAACTTGATGACAACTAATTGGCTGCTTTTTGATATTATAAACCAAAAGACAATTTTTACACTTGATCTTAGCCAAAAGGCCGAGAAGCGATCAAAAGACAATTTTTAAGCATAAACTGCACAACCTCAAACATAAACATGATGATCCACTAACAATCCAAACATAGCATAATGCTTTGTCTCCCGATCTTTATTTCAATGATATTTAAGATAGTAAGGTCTATGAGATCTGTACATTTTAGTCTCTGAGCTTTCACTTTCTCAAAGGGAGTAAGTGGTTTTAGGAGACATGACTAAGTAATGTGAAATATCTGAACCACCAATTTTAAAACAGAATTCTGAAAGTTCTTCATTCTAACTGTTGCTGATGTCTCTGCAATGTCTCCACTTTTTCATATCACAAGAGAAAACACCGTTAGGTTGAGATTGTTTTCTGCCACTCTGCTGGTAGTCATAGTTTCAGTGTTACTGTTCACAAGACAAGAACTCTGCTCTGGTGTCACTTTGCCATGTTCATTACCTGTAAATATTTTCTTTGAAAGGACTATTGTAAAAAATAAATCTACTCTTTCAAGTCATTTTTGAAAACTTAGCATGTGCTGATGTGAGACAGTTATGAAAATGTTCAAAAAGCATGGTATTCGTTTCTTCTCCAAGGGTAAATCTCATCAGCTGTAGATGAAGCATCAGTGTTACCAGCTGAGGGCGGCAGAGAGCCATAATACAGGTAAAAAGGAAGGTCATGTTGGGTTGTCAATAATCCTAATTCTTCTGGAATTCAGAAATTCTGTCCCTGGGATCAGACGTAAATTAGTTTCAATTAGTAGTGACAGTGTCTAGAGTTAGGTTGGGAAGGAAAGACTTTAGCACTCCTTCCCCACTTTGTCCTGCATTTATTTAAATATAGGCAATTGTGTTTTTGAAATCAATTTTATATACATTTATATGCAAACCCTTCTTAGATTACTTCTTACAAGAGTTTTCTCCTTCTGTAAAAATACTGAAGTTTCCACCTCCATTGTTCCATTTAGGGATTACAATAATAGGGATTACATCAATTTACAGGAGCCATGGATTAAGGCAGCCCTTGGCCAAAAAATAAACTCACAGATAGACGTTAAAAAAAAGAAAAACTCTATGTAAATTATCTAATCCACAGATACATTTTTTAATTGAAGACCCTTAGCCTTCACTTTTAGAAAAAGAACGTGTTAAAAATAAAATACATTTTTTATTCAAATCTAATATTTACTTGATGAATATTAGTTTTTTTCTTTCCATTCACTACAAATATATTATGTTAACTTGATTTATTCCCTTTGTCTATTCTGATTTTATAATCCATTGTAAGAGCTGGTACTTGTTACATATATTTTTGGATGTTATTTTCTATTGTTTCATAATTTATCCAAGATTCTTTTAAAACAATTTTGTTTTTAAGTATTTTCTATTTCTTTCCCCCAACAATAACAGAGCATTTAAATTTTAATCTCACTTGTATTTAACTAGAAATTAATAAATTATAAATGTACTCAAGCATGATTTTAGATATTTAAGAATGCTCTTTTTATGTTATAGCTTTATCTTTAAATTATTCTATTTTTATTATCAAGAATAGAATTTTTATTATTTCTAGGATTCCTACAAGGGTGTGCTAATATTTGAAAACTTTTATTGATATACAATTTATTACTACATGTCTGACAAGCTTATAAATAGCTTAAGTAATTATAATAAATTGTTAATTTTTATGCTGTTATTTTCAGCAAAATAATAATTTCATTTTAATGGTTTACCCATAGTAATTATGGTTTACAAGGTACTACAAAACCATTACATAAAACTCTTGAAGTAATTATAATGAAACTGTTGGTTGCCACTTAACATTCATTTTCTATTTTTCTTTATAAAAGACTAAAACTAGGCCCGGCGCGGTGGCTCATGCCTGTAATCCCAGCACTTGGTGAGGCCGAGGTGGGTGGATCACTTGAGAACAGGATTTCAAAATCAGCCTGGCCAACATGGTGAAACCCCGTCTCTATTTAAAATACAAAAATTAACCAGGTGTGGTGGTGCACACCTGTAATCCCAGCTACTTGGGAGACTGAGGCAGGGGAATCACTTGAACCTGGGAGACAGAGGTTGCAGTGAGCTGAGATTGTGCCACCGTACTCCAGCCTGGGCAACAGAGTGAGACCCTGTCTCAAAAAAGCAAAAAACAAACAAACAAACAAACAAAAAAATACTGTAACTAAAGTTACAACAAAATATGTTCTTTGTAGTATTGTTAAAAATTATAAATGTCCTAGATTTTCTTGCAGCAAGAGTGGCCAAGTAACTCAACTCTAGGCCATAATATTTATTTAAGAATACTGATGGAGACTTCTGGAAAAAGTCTTTCACAAATGGTCATATTCGAGTGGCCTGGCTCTGCAGTCCTGCACCCTGCATCTCTTCCTCCTGTCTGGATCACAGAAGCAGCATCCACAGCCAGAGCAATTGTTACATGAAGGAGTTTTCTCTTGTTTATGGGTAAGCACACTCCTGACTGATGAAGATGTTATCCTTACATTTTGTGTTCAATCATTTATCTCTAGGACTTGGAAAACATATATATATATATTGGGCCTGGAATATGGATTTTAGAGTTCTTGGCATTTCTTTTTCTGTGTTATTGTTTTCAAATTATTGAAGATACTGAAAAAAGCATAAAAAAGAATAAAGAATAACCTAGAACATCAATGATTCAGATTATGAAAGTGTAGAGAAGCAGATGAGTAGCAGTTCTTTGTAATGTTTGATGATTGTGCTGTATCTTTTTGTTCTATTTTCTAACATATTTTTTGTTATTGTTTATAAACTCTTCATTTATAAAATCCATAGAGCTGACACCTATTCTAAAATCTTATTTTGGATACTTACTTGGTTTGTTTCCTTATTTTATATCTTTACTTTTGGCAGGCATTTTCAATGAACATTTTAAAAGTATTACCAATGCTAACAATTATAATTATTCATCTCAGCATGTTTGGCCAAATCTCTATAATTTTAATAAATTTTTTATCACTATCTAAATTTCTTATATTCTGTTATCGTATTACATTATATCATTTATGTATGTTATATATAGTATTTCTTTTTTCAACTTATTAAATAAAATCCAAATTTACTGAATTACTTCTTAAATACTAAGCCATAAAATCTTAAAATCTTATATCATTTCTTTCCAATTATATTTGTTTAAGTAGTGTGACAAGTAGCACATAAAATGTTTTGAAATATATTAAAGTATTATTTCCAATTAATTTTATAATCAATTTCTAGTTAAAATTTTGGGTTGTTATGTCTAAACACTTTCTCATGTAAAATTTAGTGTTGTTAATTATATTGTGAAAAATCCATCATGTTCTTTTTTTACTCTGTCATAGGATATAAGTGTTATGTTAAAAATCTCTCACAGAATGTTTTATCTATTTCCCTATATTTTAATAAATTCGCGGGTTTTTTTTTTTTTTTTTTTTTTTGGTCAGGTGACATAATGTGGCCAATGAAGAGCAAGCAGAGGCTTTCAAGCTAGTTAGCAGAAGATTGAACAGGCAGCACTCATTTCTTCTTGCATACTTTCCTCTGCCACAAGAACTGCGGTAGTCTACATATAGGCCATTCCATTGGCTTCCATGTGGTGTGAAGATCATGTGAAGCATTGGCATAGCTGGTACACAATGGACGTGTAGAATGAGTGAAAATAAGTCAAATTACTTTTGGGGTTGTTTTCACTTGCAGCGTATCTTACCTTTTGATGACTGGTAAAATAATTAAATGTAGAAGAAACAGATAAATGAAATGAGATAAAAAATAAATGAGCATGAATTTCAGGGGAGATATATAGGTAGAAGATATCACTTCGATGGTCAGTAACACAGATGGTGTTATCCAATGGAATAAGTGTAGAGAACAAGACAAGAAATCGGAAGATGGAGATCTGGGACCCACAAAATTAAGAGATCTGAAAGAACTAGTTTACAGTCCCACCAACAGTGTAAAACTGTTCCTATTTCTCAACATCCTCTCCAGCACCTGTTGTTTCCTGACTTTTTAATGATCACCATTCTAACTGGTGTGAGATGGTATCTCAATGTGTTTTTGATTTGCATTTCTCTGATGGCAAGTGACGATGAGCATTTTTTTCATTTGTCTGTTGGCTGCATAAATGTCTTCTTTTCAGAAGTATCTGTTCATATCCTTTGCCCACTTTTTGATGGGGTTGTTTTTTTCTTGTAAATTTGTTTTAGTTCTTTGTAGATTCTGGATATTAACCCTTTGTCAGATGAGTAGATCGCAAAAATTTTCTCCCATTCTGTAGGTTGCCTGTTCACTCTGATGGTGGCTTCTTTTGCTGTGCAGAAGCTCTTTAGTTTAATTAGATCCCATTTGTCAATTTTGACTTTTGTTGCCATTGCTTTTGGTGTTTTACACACGAAGTCCTTGCCCATGCCTATGTCCTGAATGGCATTGCCTCGGTTTTCTTCTAGGGTTTTTATGGTTTTAGGTCTAACATTTAAGTCTTTAATCCATCTTGAATTAACTTTTGTATAAGGTGTAAGGAAGGGATCCAGTTTCAGTTTCTACGTATGGCTAGCCAGTATTCCCAGCACCATTTATTAAATAGGGAATCCTTTCAACCATTGTGGAAGACAGTGTGGCGATTCCTCAAGGATCTAGAACTAGAAATACCATTTGACCCAGCCATCCCATTACTGGGTATATACCCAAAGGATTATAAATCATGCTGCTATAAAGACACATGCACACATATGTTTATTGTGGCACTATTCACAGTAAAGACTTGGAACCAACCCAAATGTCCATCAATGACAGACTGGATGAAGAAAATGTGGCACATATACACCATGGAATACTATGCAGCCATAGAAAAGGATGAGTTCATGTCCTTTGCAGGGACATGATGAAGCTGGAAATCATCATTCTCAGCAAACTATTGCAAGAACAGAAAACCAAACACCACGTGTTCTCACTCATAGGTGGGAATTGAACAATGAGAACACTTGGACACAGGAAGAGGAACATCATACACCCGGGCCTGTCATGGGATGGGAGGAGTGGGGAGAGATAGCATTAGGAGATACACCTAATGTAAATGACAAGTTAATAGGTGCAGCACACAAACGTGGCACATGTATACATATGTAACAAACCCGCATGTTGTGCACATGTACCCTAGAACTTAAAGTATAATAGATAAATTAATAAATAAATACATAAAGAGAGATCTGAAAGAAAAAGAGGAAGCAGCAACAGAAATTAAAATGTTGCAAACAAACAGGTAAACGGGAAACCAAAAAAGTATGGTAACCTGAGAGTTTAATAAAAAATGAGTGTCAAAGAGAAGGAAACCCTCAGCTATATCAAATGCTGCATATTGGTCATGTGGAATTGACAACTGACCACAGGATTTAGCAACCTGAAGATCACTGGTGAGCTTGACCAGTTGTGGAGGAAGAGTGGAGACAAATGCATGTTTGGACAGGATTTAAGAGAAAATTGGAAAAGAAATATTGGAGACATCAGATACAGACAACAGTTCTGAGAGGCACTGAAAAGGGAAGAAAATAAACAACAATAGCAGCTGGGGAAATGGGATAAGAGAAAGGAGTTTTTAAAAGAGGAGAAACTGCAGAATGTTAATGAAAGTAACATACAGAAACAAACATGATAATGCAAGAGAAACAGGTGAGAATTGAAAACGTGCCCCAAGTCTGTGCAATAAAATGTAATTCACTGCAAAAATTATTAGAAATATCTTCAAATAAAAATATGATTAGTTATTCTGTAGTAACAAGATGAAAACCAGAATACATGAGTACAGATGTTGGTACATGGTGGTAGTAGTAACAAGATGAAAACCAGAATACATGAGTACAGATGTTGGTACATGGTGGTAGTAATCTATGTGTTTGACTTCAAGTTCCCTAGAAGCAAGCCTAAAATGGGGATTCCCATGCAAGTGACTAATCTAGCAGTTGTTCTCGGAAGCTAAACCTACCAGAAGGTTAGAAAGGCAGCTTTGCATCCATTCTTTTGTATCAGTGAGACATTGGCTAACAACCATTTGCCAGTGGCATGAGAGGGTTAGTATAACTTCCTAAGCACTTCCAGAAAAGATGATTTCTATGGCTAAAGACAAGTCTCTGGGGAAGTGTATGAGTGATAAACAATTAGCAGCCAATGCTCAGCAGCTTGAGATTGGAAGCATCAGTCCAAGAAGTGGCGCCAACTGCTATGCTTTCAGAATTATCTGATTACTTCAGTTTTCTCTGCGAAGTAGGAAGTAAGGTCATTAAATGAAAAAGGATGAAAAAGGAGGTGGTTGATATTTGAGAAGAAACAGTATACATATATATAAACTAACATACATACTATAGCCATATGTATGTATGTACATATGTGTGTATATATGTGTATATGTGTGTGCATGTGTGTATATATGATTCATATGACTCAAACGGCTGTGTGTTTACATACATACATACATAACATATGGCTATAGTATACATACATATGGATATACATACACACACACAAATATACACATATACATACACACATACAGAGAGAGAGAGAGAGATAAATTTACTACAAGAAATTGGCTTATGTGATTGCCGCCTCTGGCAAGCCTGGAATCTATAATTCTCAGGGCAGGCTCGCAGAATGGAGAGTCTCTCAGGCAAAAACTGATGCTGACGATTTAAGGGAAAATTTCTTCTTCCTTAGAAATACCTGATTATTTCTCCTAAGACTTTTCAACTGATTCGATGAAGTCCACCCATATTATCAAGGTACTATCCTTTACATAGAGTAAACTGATGATAGACATTAACTACATCTACAAAATACCTTTGTGGCAACACCTAGATTAGTGTTTGATTAAATAACTGGGCACTAGAGCGTAGTCAAGTTGATGCAAAAAACTAAGCATCACACACATGAACTTGGGATTATGGCAGGGTTGCATTTATTGATGACAAACTTTACAGTATGGTGATAGTAGGTACTTGAGTTTGGTAGATAGTGATTGAATTGGGTTTGGGGATAAGATCACTGAAGAAGAACAAATTAGGAACAAAGCACTGAAGGTATTAAATACCAAAATTTTAAAAAATTAATGCTAGAGTAGTATTGGAGGGTGTGACAGTGATTTAGGAGGCCCAAATCATCAAGAAACGACAGGAATAACCCAGGGAGTATAAAATGTTCCAGGGAGAGAAAGTTTATGAAAATGCAATAATCTGACATTTAAGGCTGGGGGCTGGGTAAAATAATTTAACTTTACATCTTTCTGTAAATATTTTTGTGGATTTATTGTAAATCTGCAATAACTACAAAATGTGATCTATACTCAATAACCTACTCTATTTTTATACTTCTGGATCAATTACTGAATTCCCACATAGGCAAAAGCAAGGAATAAGTTTCAGAACTGGGAGTCAGGGACAGAACTCTAGCAGTTCCTTTCAAAAGGGGTCAAAAATGACAAACCAGAAGTTCAATCCTGACAAAATCTGGGGAGTTAGTTTCCAGTACTATCCAGTGATATAGTCCAACATAAAGATAGAAACATTCTTACTAAAACCAGGAAAATATTCAGAAATGGACTTTGTTTTCATGCCCTTCCAAATGTTCCCTGTGTTATTGTTTGGTAATAACACACTAGGGGATGCTCAACCCAGAAATATGGATGTTACACAAAAAGTAACATTTATTTTCACACCCTACCTGACCACAGGCCCAATGATTGCCCAGCTCTGAATATGTCTCAAGTGGACTCACTTGCCTTCATCTTTATTACCATCATTCTAGTTCAAACCACAATTATTTCTTAGATGTCCTACAATAATCTCCTCATAGGCCTTCAGAGTTACTTTACACTAATTTATTTGAAAAATGCAAAGAGGATTATGTCTCCCCCAGCTTAAAGCCCATCACTATTATTTTTGCCCTTAATATTAAGCCTAAAGTTATAAAGCTGGCTTTAATATGCCCTTGATGATCTGACTCTGCCTCTTTTGCATCTCTATGTTGTTCTACCCCCTTGGTCTTGTCTACCAGGCTCTGACATGATTGAGCTTATTTTAGTTAATCAAATGTCCTGTGTTTGTCCTGATTCAAAGCCTCCATGAAAGCATTTCCCTCTGCCTCCATATTGTCACCTCTCTTCACTTATTTGCTTTCTAATATCATAAAGAATGTGCTTGTTGGTAGGGAGCATTATAAATGAAGGCTTGTGCCCCCTCAGAACTTGTGGGTTGAACCCCTAATCCCCAATGTGATGGTATTTGAAGACAGAGTCTTTGGAGGTAACTAAGGTTCAATGAGATCATTAGGAATTAGTGTTAGTATAAGAAGAGACAATAAAGACCTTAATCTTTCTCACCCCTTACACACATACACTGTGGAAAGTCCTCACGAGGATGTAGGAAAAGGCAGCAGTTTGCAAGCCATGAAGGGAGCCCTCACCAGGAACCAATGGATTGATACCTTGATCTTGGAATTTATAGCCTTCAGAACTGTGCAAAAATAAATGTTTGTTGTTTTAACAACCCAGTATAAGCTATCTTCTTATGGAAGCCTAAGCTAACTAAGATTTCTTAGTAAGTTTGGCTCCTGGGGTAATTCACTCTGAATTTTTCTTTTTGAGTAAAGTTTCACATTTGCCTTTTAGGGAAAATGGCCCTTTTCCTAGCGTGTGTAAACATCTATAGGGATAGAGAATGTGCTTGTCTTGTTCATTGTTGAAACCTAATCTCCTAGCACAAACTATTTGTCTCATAAAAAACATCCAATAAATATTTACTCATTGAAAAAATAAGTAGATTAATAAATGAATGAATGAAGTCAATTTCACACATTCATCTTCACCACAAGCTGCACTGAGCTAATAGATCAAGAGGACTGGATCTGTATACAAGATGAACAGTACTCAGCTGTGGAGATTAGAGAATATCAGGGAAGACAGGTATACATTTTGTCTAATAGTGGAGGTTTAGGAGTCATAGGACCATGGACAAAGACTTTGGGTAAATCATAATAAAATAATTAGTTCAATGAATGGAAGAGGAACTATTGTGCAGAGTAATAAAAATAAGAGTATAAAATTTCAATGATTAGAGAAGTGATGATTTTCAAATACAATAGGAAATTCTATAAATTTTGAAATGAACCAAATAAGTGAAGTTAAGAGTGACATGTAAAATTAAATCCAGATTTACAGGTTATTAAAATGTGATAGATTAAAAAAAAATGTTGCAGAAGTAAAGATGATCTATTATCTGAGGAGTTTAAAAAGAAAGAAAAAAGACCTGCAAATCAGAAAGACATAGCTAAAATAAGGTTGGGCCTATGCATATTTGGAGATGATAGAGAAGGAATTAGAAATCATATAGAGATAGAAAAGAATGACCTCTAGAAAAGGTGGGGCATGAATAACATGTGAAAGTATGAATGAGTTTATGCTAGAAGGATGGGGATTATATATATGGTAAATATGTGCCAATGTTAATTAAACTTATGCAGTTGATTACTTATAGCATTTTATTTCAATCATACCATTTTGAATCTTTTACTTGTTTGCCATATAAAACTTAAAGAATAAAATCTGTTATATATAATATTCATGTGAGGATTTCACATTGAGTAGAAGGTTATATACAATAATTTCCTATTTTCATTCCAAGTGATAAATATGATTATGCTAGAATATTTCAGAAAGCCAACACAAGATTCTGTAAATGTATCGGTCAGTACACAAACTATTTCTTTGTGTATTCTTGAGTTCTGTATCCGTACTAGGTTGACTTTCTGCAAATTATTCTGCATTGGTCACAATTGTCTATGTTAAATTAAAGCTTAATAGCACAGGTTTTAGATATTTAGGTCATTTAAGAAAAATGATCATCAGCGAAGAATTGTCCCAAATATCTTTACATTGTCTAAAATGGATGTTGTGATCTAGTCAGTATTTTAGAAGAAGAAGAAAAAAAAAAACATTTTTTGTTTAGGGATAACTTTTTTCTTACCAAAATATATGTTTCCATAGGTATGGCATTCGACGCAGTAGGTTTAGATTTTCTGACTTTGCACAAATATTTTCTAGTAAAAAAATGCATCACTGAGGTCAAAGGTGTTTATGGCCATCTCTTCAGCTAATCTTCCCAAAAGTTTTGTTACTTCACCCAGTAAGATGGGATTCTAACTTTACAACATCTTTGATTTTCAGATCTGAAGGAAGAAACAGAAAAAAAGACAGAAAAATGTTAAAATGATTCAAAAGTCATTATGCGTTCTCTATTAGAAAGAATGCAGGTATATAATGGATGTAGCATTCTTGGCTATAGAATGTATAAGCATGCTTCTCTATTTCAGCGAAACTTCAGAATAAAGTGCAGTGACAGGATTAGCAGCTGAAAACAGCCTCACCCTGGCTTTGCCAAAGTGAGATGATGAATCTAAAATTCTAAGTACTGGGCCAAGATGCAGTGGCTCACACTTATCATCCCAGCCTTTCGGGAGGTTGAGACGGGAGATTGTTTGAGCCCAGGCGTTCGAGACCAGCCTGGGCAACATGGTAAGACTCCTCTACAAAAATTAAAAAATTAACCTGATGTGATCATGCACTCCTGAAGTCCCGTTTACTCAGGAGTCTGAGGTGGGAGAATCTCTTGAGCCTGGGAGGTCCAGGATGCAATGAGCCATGTTCAGGTCACTGCACTCCAGCATGGGTGACTTGGGACCTTGTCTCAAAACAATAAGTAAATAAAATAAAATTCTAAGTATTACTCGATTTTCCTTGATTGGGTAATTAAATTAAAAAACAATCAAGGAAAATTGAGTGACACTTAGAATTCTAATTTATTATTTTTTTCCAAGGCTAGGATAACATCTCTCTCATGCATGCATGCACATGCACATGTGCACACACACACACATAATCATGCCTTGGATGACTGATACATACACAAGTAACTCCATGAAATACCTAAAAGATTAACTTACATGCTCTTTATAAAGGACCTGTATATTTCCCGTTTCTAAATCTTAGAATAACCCAGTTGAAATGAGCTAAAATTATTCTAGCATTCCTAGAAGGAAAAGTATTTAAAATATGAGAAAACTTTATTTTATTACTGTAAATTTTCCCCAATTTACTATAAATATTTTGTCACTTATTACTACTATAATTTAGAAAACAAAAGGTTTTGTTTTCAAAGTCAATATTGGGTCCAAGACTTTCATCCCTGACAATGCTACTGCAATATAAAATTAATGTATTACATGTAGAGATATACATCTAACCCCTGGAGTCAGCTCAATTAAATCTTAGTGTGAGTTAATTCCTATTTATTGTCATTTTTCTCTCCTACTGCTATGATTGATTTTGGCTGGCCCAGTTGTAGTTTGAATAGATAATTACATTATTTTTATAATTCACTAAACACATATGAAAAATGATTGAATGAAAATTTTCCAGTGAAAATAATACTTGCCATAAACATTTAATATATTAATCTAGAAACTAAACCTAGCCTGATTGTCAATATCTGAGTTTTTCTTTTTAAAGAAATTTCATTTTAATTAATTTTCCAATTTTTAAAAATTTTTAAATGGTTTTTCTATCCTAGATTTGATATGTTTCACTGAGAACTATATTACACTTCTCTGGCATTTTTTATTTTTAAAAAATTTAACTTCTTAACTTTGAGTTTTTCTTTAGAATGTGATATTTTATGTTCATATCTGTATGTTATAAAAATATTACTACATCTCTAAGAAAATTTTATCTCAGATTTTAAACACTAACATTATATTTGCTATATAAGACATAATATATTTAAAACATATGAACTTGGAAAATATTATTTTTATTTTCCTGATTTCATCTTAGTATCTATGCACAGTTTTGTATTTGCTTTATTTTTCCATTTCAATACCAAATATAGTGAAATCTACCAACAACAGAGATAATTATGTGTCAAATATCAGAATATAAATATCTCAAGTCTTAAAATATACTTTTTAAGTGTTCTCATTTTTAAAAACCATAGCTGAATATAAATTATTTGCCTTTTGAGGGCTTTCTTGGCAAAGATTTTAAAAGTAATTGCTTAGATCAATGTATCAAGTAATTTGAATATAATTAATCCCTTGTACTTTGTGATTAACCCTCTTACAGGTGATATACAAAGTAGAATAAGGATGTATGTTTTCTTCTACATTAGTTTGCAAATAGACTTTTTTCTTATTGAAATATCATTATATTGCAACATTTTCATTTAGTTTTAAAGTACTAGTAACCTGAAATGATAAGCTTGTATTGTATATTTTTAAACATTTTTTAAAAGACAAATTAATTGCTTCACTAATCCACATTTGGAATTTACCCAGAATCTCCACCAAACTAAATTAATTTGCATATTCTATATATGTTGCTTTCAGAGATAATATAGACTATGTACATCCCCTTTCAGGCCACCAGAGATTCATTGCAATAATTACTACGGTAATGAAGTACTACCCAGAGGATTTAAAAAAGCACATGTTTTACTCACAAGCTAACTAACAAAGCATACTGCAGATGCCATACAACATATGACATGACAAGCCTAGAATCTTCTCTTTTTTCAGTATCTAAAGAATTTTAGCCCCATAGAAATGTGACTCTTTTTCAAAGTTTTGCAACAATTCACTTTTATATCCATTATCCTTTTCAAAAACATGCATAAATCTTATCAGAGCTTATAAATTTTCAAATGGCTCTTTTTCTATAGTTTTTTTAAATTGATGGAATAGAATATAAATATATGAGTGTGACCGCAAAGAAGCAAAAGATCGGAACTTTATGTTTTTTAAAAATTACTTTGTGCTTTCTTATAAGCATAATTTTGAAAAATGTTTTTTTTTTGTTTTTGTTTTTTTTTGTTTTTGTTTTTTTTTTTTTTTTTTTTTGAGACAGAGTCTTGCTCTGTCGCCCAGGCTAGAGTGCAGTGGCCAGATCTCAGCTCACTGCAAGCTCCGCCTCCCGGGTTCACGCCATTCTCCTGCCTCAGCCTCCCGAGTAGCTGGGACTACAGGCGCCAGCCACCTCGCCAGGCTAATTTTTTGTATTTTTAGTAGAGCTGGGCTTCACCGTGTTAGCCAGGATGGTCTCGATCTCCTGACCTCGTGATCCGCCCGTCTCGGCCTCCCAAAGTGCTGGGATTACAGGCTTGAACCACCGCGCCTGGCCGATTTTGAAAAATGTTAAGCTGAAGTATCAAAGAAGATTTCAAGAAAGGATTTGTATTAGCAATTTTTCCATTCATATGATTTATACACATGGAAATATGGTGATAAGGAATGAAAAGAAAGCAAGCAAGCATAAATAAGTAAATACACCTAAACCTCATAATTAGAATATTTCAAGAACTTCACCCAAAGAAAGCCTAGAAATAATCAACAGAATTAATTTTACTCAAAGACTTGAGTTAAAATTTTCTACTTTAAATCAGTGCCCAGCTACCATATTATAGGCAGAAGAAAGGACACTTGAATGGGGAAGTTGCAATGACGCAATTCAGAGATTTCCAACAGCAAACCAGGAGAAAGAAGGGAGTACAAATGCCAACTATAAAATAAAACTAAAGCAATATTTTTAAAAATTCAAGTAACCATGTAAGAACTTTCAAAAAGAAGAAGAGGATAAAGTGTAAGTAGAGGAAAGAGGAAATAGTAATTTCCACTAGAGGCCACTAGCAACTGAGCAATCTCATAGAAAATGAAGAAAACAAAACAGAATTTTAAAGCTAGTTGGAACTTGCCATTTTAGCTCCAACACGTAACAACGTTAGAAGTTCTCGCTTTTACTCTTATGACATGAAAAAAAGCAAGCAAACTGAAAATTAATGATTGTTTTGTTGTTGGACACAGAGAAATGAGTTTGCAGGGCAAATTGCCACACCAAAATCTGGAAAGACAAGTGAATCCAGAAATGTCACACTCAAAATCTGATTATCTGAAAGAGAAGCTGCTGGAGACATAGACTGGTAATAATACATAAGTGGTGAATTTGCCAGATTTCTGGATGCTAAGTAGGAACTGGTGTATAAATGAAAAATCCTGAAAGGTGCAGGTGAAGCAGAGTCCTCACACTTTTATGAGTTTTTACCTTCAGGAAATATAGCAGGTTTTTGTAAGGAAGATCCAGGAAATAGTCCTTTGTGCTTGGAGAAGGAGGAAAGGAAGAGCAATCCTTGGGAAGTACACCCAGAGCCTTTTGCATTTAAAAGTCCTACTCTCCAGGGAAAAAGGCTGCCAGAGACTTGCCCTAGTCAGATGAAGGAAGAGCATTCTCTCCCTCCACTAGTCCCTAAGCTTTCTTTCTCATCAAACTAGAAACACTAGTGAAAGTAACACACAACAGGCAAATAAAAGACTGAGATTCAACTGAAATAAATACGTAAAACTCACCCTCCACAACACCTAGCTCAATATTATCAAGGCTCCAGTATAATAATAATGGAAAATAGCTGAAAGAGTTGTAAGGCACAGATAAAAAGAAAGACAAATACAAGGTCACTTGAGGTGGTTGAAGCCTCTAGATATACCCACAGCAAACATTCAACAAAGCTCCTACCAATATGAATGTAAATTTTCAACTAAAGATCTGTTAACCTTAGATCCCATTGCCTGCATGTCAAGAACAAGTTACAAGGCAATCTAAAAGGCAAAATAAAACAGTCTGAAGAGAAAGTGCCGGTATTAGAACTAGACTCATAAGACTCACATTCTGGGATTATCAGACAGGAATTTAAAATATGACTAATATGTTAAAGGCCTTAATGGAAAAAGGAGACAACAGATCGATAATATAAGCAAAGAGATGGAAAACCTAAGAAATAATCAAAAGGAAATGCTAGAAATCAAAACTATTATAACACAAGTGATGAAAGCTTTCAATCAACTCACCAATAGAATGAACATCACTGACTAGTAGGTGAAGATATGTCGATAGAAACTTCTCAAACTGAAATAAAAAGAGAAAAAAAGAATGAAAATAGTAAGTAGAAGAAAACATCAAATAACTGTAGGACAATCTGAAAAAGTATAGCACAAACAAAGTTGGGATCCCAGAAGGAAAGGTAAGAGAACACAGCAGAAGAAATATTTGAAGTAATAATGACAGAAAGCTTTCAGAAATTCATGACAGATTCCAAACCACAGATTCAAGAAGTGGAGAGAACATTAAGCAGGGTAAGTACGAAAAACAAATGGTTATATACAGAAATATTTATAGAAATGTGTGTCTACATGGATTAGGATACACACATATGTCCCCTTGACAGCATAACAACAAGCACACTCCAGAAGTCTCAAGCACACCTAGTACACAGATCTTGGTTTCTAATACCATTCCACAGTAAAAGTAACAAGGGCTCTTTGGAGAAATAGGTGATTCTAGGCCTGATGCAAGAAATTTACACAATGAGCCTGGAACAACATCTAGCTTCAAAAATTAGAAAAGTCTCCTCCTTCCCCCAACAAAAAAAATTCCCTTCAATGATGAGTGTTTGCTAAAGACATACAGGAGCCAACTGAAAGCATACCCAATGGTCAAAGCTGTAACAAGTTGAGCAACAAAATAAATGCCATTGTATAGGATTTTAATAGAAAACAGAAAATAAATAACTGTGATTGTATACCAATAAAAATAAATAATGACTAAAGAAATCAATGGGGGAGAAATAGAAAATTTCCCTGTACAGAAGAATTCTAACTTCTGTAGGCTTTTCTCTCATAGAATGATGGAGTATAAATTTCCACTCCTTAAATGTGGGCTTCACACAATGACTACTTCTTCTCCCTTTCCATACTCGAGTCTTTGGAAGACTTCCAATCTTTGGTAGACTTGTGGATTTTTGGTAGAAGTCTTCCAAAGAGTAGAGTATGGAAAGGGAGAAGAAAAGTAGTAACTTTTCAGTTGAGGGACCTAACATCAACCTAAGTGATCAAGGTTAGTATCCACAGTGATAAATCATATTTAAGATATAATATAATGAGGATAACACTTTATCTCTGTGGTCTTTCTTCCAGCCTATGTATAACAAAACCGCCAAATAAATGCCAGTTGAGGAATGTTTTACAAAATACCTGACCAGCACCCCTCAAAACTGTCAATGTCATCAAAAAGAAGGAAAGACTGAAAAATTGTCACAGCCCAAAGGAACCTAAGCAGAAGTGACAACTAAATGTAGTGTGGTGTCCTGGACTGGATTCTGGAACAGAAAAAGGCCATTAGGGAGAAAAAAATGAGGAACTCTGAGGGTGTGAACTTTAATCCAAATGAATCAGTATCTATTTATTAATGATGTCAGACACACCATACTAATGTAATTATGAATAAGAAAGCAGGTGTGGAGTAAATGGGATCTGTCAGCACTATCTTTGCAATAATTCCCTATACCTAAAACTTTTCTAAGATAAAAAAGTTTGTGCTTAAAAATAATATAGGAGAAATTTAAAAATCACTTTATTATGGTTTCCCACTCTTAAATAATTAAGTCCTAGTTTTGAAGGGAGAAAACTTCATTATCACTTTTGTATTCATAGAAATCCTTCCTGCTTCCACACTGTTTTAACTTTCCCCACCTTGTCTTTCCTTTACTCATATATTCATTCCACAAATCAACAGGTCTATTCTACACAGTTCTATTTACAGCTGGCCTGATTTTCAGTGTGCTTTCAAACAGCCAATGTAGACAGGTTAGCATTAGATTCTCATTCTGAAAGAGCTGCAGTGTGGTGTTCCAAGATTGAATTAGAGGCAATCACCAAAGCTTTGGGTGAATAAGAGAAAAAAAGGAAAGAAAAACAAAACACAAAACTGCCAGTTTCTGAGGATGCAAGAAAGACAAGCATAGGATTCAGATATGGAGAAAAAAGTAGTTTACCAATCATAGAATTTACTTGATTCAAATTTACTTGATTTGACAAAATAAGCAGGGTTACACCTCTTCAACATTGCTGATCAGAAAAAGTTTAAAAACAGTAGTTTATATTTGTCCTCTATAATTAGACACTATAAATAGCTATAATTTATAAAATACTTTATAATAGTCTAAATCATTTCTGTGCATCCACTATTTACATAAAATCATGACAGGACACTTCTGAGCAATAGGCCAGCATTATTCTTTGAACACCAACAGAAAATTGGATATAAGTCTCTGAGTGAGATAGAACCAGGATAGAACAGGGAGTTAGCCTGGGGAATAGCCAGTCACATCAACTCTAATGTCCATGGCTGAACAATAATGTGTAATGAGGGATTCAGTGGCCAGAGTTTGGAAAGATACAAACTAGGCAACAAAGTTGGTACACAAGTGACTTCTTTGTGGGTACTCTGTGCAAGAGACTCGTGGATTTGAAAATTGTATTTCATAATATTTTTAATTGGTCACTAAATGAAATATCTATTCTCCATTTATATTATGACAATGTGAACACTGTAATATCCATTGTGTGTATATGTTTTTATTTATAGAAAAACAACATAAGAGAAAGAAAAATGTAAATATATATTTTTATATACAGGATATTTCTGTGATATATTTCTTACACATTTGAGATTAAAAAGAGATGTGTATAAAAGCAAATTTAACATCATATGTAATCAATTTACATGATTTTTATATGCATCTGTGCATTTTTAGTTACTGTCACTTTTGTTAACTTTTAGTTATTGTCACTAAACCAATTAACTTTTCCTGGTAGAAAGAGAACACCTAATTGTTTTTGTTTAAACAAAAAATATTAAAGCAAAATTTTTAAACAATCACTCAAAAAGTTTATCACTGCATGAAGTATCCAAATGGTTTTATTGTATTAAAGGGAATTTAAATTTTAGAAAGATATGCCATTGCTCTTTAAAGAATTTACATTATTTATTAATGTTTTTTAAAATTCCCAGAAGTACTTTTTTATAATCTTATTTGGTGATGATCCTCATTAGCTAACAGTTATATGTGTGGTCCTACACTTTTATTTTCTCTGCTACGCTTGCCTCAAGACCCACCCTCAAATGAACACTGATTTTTCCTTCTGTTTCTTAATGTGGAATTACTAGAATGTTTCTATATATTAAATGAATGTTTTCCATTATTTACATGTAAATCCTACTTTTTACTGTCATACTCTTTTCTAACTTACTATTCATTACTTCAATAATTTATTCTAATCAGTTTTTTAATTCTATAAAATTTTCAATATTCAGTTAGCTTATATTTCTTTTTTAAAATAGTATTTTCCATTAACACAATGAGATAACAATCTCTCTACTTTGAAACACTGCATCTATTTTTTTATATTCTTTCCTTTTTATTGTCATCTTCGCCTCTTTTTAAATTTGTTGTATTTCATTTGTTTCTATAAGACTAGGTTCAGTAAACTAGTGGTAACAAGAGACAAGTCCTCTGTTGAATTTTCCCTCTTTTTCTACTCCAGTTAGACTCATCTTGTGTGTCATCAAATTCCACCATCTTAGTAAAAAAAGTTGCAGCCAATTTTTACAGAACCTGTCTTCACAAGATCACTCAAAGAGAAACAGATCTTAAGGAATGTAGAATAAAAATAGTGTTTGAATAATGTAATTGGATTTGTCATTTTTAACTCATTTAGAGAAATATTTAACTTACTAAAAGTCAAGCAAATGTCAAGTCACATTTGTGCCTAAATAGATCTGTTACTGTATTGTACAGTAGTAATTTTGTAGGCTTTAAATGGACACTGCCAGAGAAAATTTCCCCACTGTTCAGAATAGAGACTGTTACTTTTCTCACTCCATTGATATCAGAATCTTGCTTATGGAGATTTATGTGGGCTGCATATTTTGTAAGCATATGTAACTATAATCCTGGTTAGCTTTCTTGCTGTGAACACCGCTAGAATTAAGAATTTTAGTAATCTCATCATAAATCATTCCAACTGTTAAACATCTAGAGACAGTAATAAAAAAATCTATTCATAAGAAAAGTATGAGTTCTACTTCCTTATACCCAATATGTACATCCACTTGGAACCACAGTGTATCGATCTTTTCATAATAATTGTTTTCATAAAATTATAGAACTTAGATTTAAAGAAGATATTAAAGGTATTTATTCATCAACCCATTTTGTGATAGCTGTAATATTATTTTCATGAAAGACATCAAATGCAATGTATGTCTTCCTGATGTATATGTCACTGTTTAAAAACATTATTAATCATCTTTTGGTCACAAATAGTTAATTCTTAGCACTTCATAATATTTCACTTATCTCAAATCGGTTGTTATGGCCCCCATGAAGCTTATAGTCATACAATTAATCATTTATTACACATAATTTAAATCACAGAATAATTCATATATTTTTCACAGATGGTATCTTTTGTCTACATGTAAAATAATGATTTCAAAAATACTTTCATAAGACAAAACTAATCAAAGACATTACTATATCTATTTATGATTCTTTTAAATATTTTACCAAAAGTAAATGGGGTACAATTATAGATCTTCTCAATTTCATTCCAGTGTAATACAAAGCATAAATTTTATTTATCAAACGGTATCCTCCTAATTGGATTACACATATCCAGAATTAATTGTGTTGCCCTTCAGTTTTCATTATTTAATTTATTGGTTTTGTAGAGATATATTTGAAAGTCTTTTTTATTTCAAGGTTTCCTTTCAAAACAATTGTAATTCTCAAAAAGCTTCAAAACACAAATCTTTGGGATTATAGTATTTGGCTTCCATAATTAAAAATTCTCAACTGATTTTGAAGAAATTATAACCGAATTTCAAGAGCTCACAGCGATGTTTAATACTTTGTAGGACCCTCAGATTCATTCAGAAAATAGGTTTCAAAATTGTAAAGTTCTGATTAATAATGGAAAAAACATACAAGCTGCTTTCACAATTTTTTTGTGTGTTCTACATCAGCATTTTGACAACTGTTGCAGCTTATTAATATTCATGTAGTCGTTTATATATGTTCACAATGAAAGCTTCTATATTTTTCTAGTTTTAAAAAGTGGTGTTTTTAGAGCAGTTTTAGATTTAAAGAAATGTTAGGAACAAAATACAGAGAGGTCTCATGTGGGCTTAACCTAATTTCCCCTATTACTATCATCTTACATTGGTATGGTACATTTGGTACAAATAATAAACAAATATTGATACATTATAATTAACTAAATTCCCTGCTATTTTTCTATTTCCTCAGTTTTATCCTGCTGTTCTTTTTCTGTTCCAGGATCTTATTCAGGATGCCACAATGAATTTAGTTGTCATATTTCCTCAGACTCCTTCTGGCTGTGACATTTTCTCAGACTGTCCTTCTTTTTTTGATTGATGACCTTGACGATTTTGAGGAGTGCTAGTCAGGTATTTTGTAGAATGCTACTCAGTTTTGATTTGTCTGATGTTTTTCTTATGATTACTCTGGAGTTCTGTGTTTCTGGGGAGGAAACTCACTGCTAAATTCAAGGTCACTTAGTTTTATGTTTACATGCTTTCTTCAAGAAGTTTTATAGTTTTGGGTTTTATACTTAGAACTATAATACATTTTTAGTTAATTTTTGAGAAAGGATAGATAGACAGATAGATAGATAGATAGATAGATAGATAGATAGATAGATAGATAGATAGATAGATAGATCCCTCCCTATCCCCTCCCTCCCACACTCCCACATACAGGTGTTCAATTTTTCCAGCACTATTTATTCAAAAGATTTTGCTCCTCTGTCAAAAAATCAGTCACCTACCATTATGGTCACCTATTTATGTGCTCTCTATTCTGTCACTCTAATCGATATGTCTGTTATTTTGTCAATGTCTTGCTATCTTGATTACTGTAGCTTTATATTAAGTATAAACACAGTATAAATACTGTAGCTTTATGGTAAATATACATAGGTAATGGGAGCCCTTCAACTTGGTTCTTTCTTTACTATTGTCTAGGCTTTTCTAGGTTGTTTGTTTTTCCATATAACCCTTATAATAAGTTTGGCACTATCTACAAAATAGCATCCTGGGATACTAATTGAGATTGCATTGAATCTATAGGTCAACTTGGTAAGAATTAACATCTTTACAAAACTGGGTCTTCCAATTCTTGGTGTCCATTTATTTCAATCCCCTTTGATGTCTTTGACAAGGTTTTCATCGTTTTCTATCAGGGGAAACCCCACCCCTGATATTCAACATGGGTTCTTTTCTATTTCCCTAAGCATCGACTGGTCTGAGAAATAACGGGAAAGAGTACGAAAGAGAGAAATTTTAAAGCTGGGTGTCCGGGGGAGACAGCACATGTCAGCAGGTTCCATGATGCTCCTTGAGCCATAAAACCAGCAAGTTTTCTTTAGCAATTTTCAAAAGGAGAGGGAGTGTATGAACAGGGTGTGGGTCACAGAGATCACATGCTTCACAGGTAATAAAATATCACAAAGCAAATGGAGGCAGGGTGAGATCACAGGACCACAGGACGGGGCGAAATTAAAATTGCTAATGAAGTTTCAGGCACACATTGTCCTTAATAACATCTTATCAGGAGACAGGGTTTGAGAGCAGAAATCTGGTCTGACCAAAATTTATTAGGCAGGAATTTCCTCATCCTAATAAGCCTGGGAACACTACAGGAAACCAGGGCTTATTTCATCCCTTTGTCTTCAACCGTAAAAGACTGCCGCCCCTAAAGCGGCCCTTTGAGGGGCCTACCCTCAGTGGCACATTCTCTTTCTCAGGGTTGTTCCTTGCTGAGAAAAAGAATTCAGCGATATTTCTTCTATTTGCTTTTGAAAGAAGAGAAATATGGCTCTGTTCTACCCGGCTCACTGGCAGTCAGCGTTTAAGATTATCTCCCTTCTTCCCTGAAGATTGCTGTTATCCTGTTCTTTTTTCAAGGTGCCCAGATTTCATATTGTTCAAACACACATGCACTACAAACAGACAGTTTGTGCAGTTAACACAATCATCACAGGGTCCTGAGTTGACATACATCCTCCTCAGCTTATGAAGATGACGGGATTAAGAGATTAAAGACAGGCATAGGAAATCACAAGAGTATTGATTGGGGAAGTGATAAGTGTCCATAAAATCTTCACAATTTATGTTCAGAGACTGCAGTAAAGACAGGCATAAGAAATTATAAAAGTATTAATTTGGGGAACTAATACATGTCCATGAAATCTTCACAATGTATGTTCTTCTGCCCTGGCTTCCTGCAACAGTTTTCTACATCTGGGCTTTCTACATATTTTGTTAAATTTGTTCCTAGGTATTTTATTCTATTGAATGTTATGGTAAATAATATAATTTTTTAATTTTATATTTTAATTGCACATTGCTCGTATATAAAGAAGCATTGACTTCTCTATATCACCTTGTATCCTACAAGCTTGTAAGACATGCCGATTTGAAATATTTTACTTCAATAATCGTATCATTTGTGAACAAAGTTTTATTTCTTTCTTCTTCATTTATTTATATATCATTTATTTGTTGTCTTGTTGCACTAGTAATGACTTCCAATATGATACTGAATAGGTGTGGTGAGATAAGACATCCTGCCTTATTCTCGATCATGGCATCCAGTTCCTCAGGATCAAGTATGGTGCTTGCTTTAAGATGTTTTGTAGATATTCTTTATTAAATTTAGAAAGTTTTCTATTCCTAGTTTGCTAAGATTTTTAACATGTACGTGTTTTAGATTTTGTTCAATACTTCTTCTGTATTGATATGATAGATAAATTTTCTTCTTTTGCTTTTTGGTTTGGTGCAAAATACCAATTCATTTACAAAGATCAAATTAGCCTTGTGTATTCTGAACAAATTGCACTTTGTCATGGTGTATAATTCTTTCCATATATTGTTGGATTTTATTTGCTAATATTTTGTCGAGATTTTTACATCTATATTCAAAAGAAATATTGACCCAAACTTTTCCTTTCTTGTAATTCTTATACCTAATTTTGATATTTAGATAATGATGGTCTTATATAATGAGTATAGGAAGTGCTCCCTCTCATCCTATATTCTGAAATAGATTGTGGAAAATGCGTATCATTTCTTCCTTAAATGTTTGTTAGAATTCACCATTGGGCCTGAGGATTTGTTTTTGTTTTTGTTTGAAGATTATTAATTTTTAATTTAATTTAGTCAATACATACAGGGCAATTAAAATTATCCTTTTCCCATTGTATGAGTTTGAGTTGCTTGTATCTTTCCAAGAATTGGTCCCTTTCATCTACATTATTAAATTTAGGGGCACAGAGTTACTCAAAGTCTTCCTTTATCATCCTTTTAATGTCTATGGAATGAGTTTTGATAGCCCCTCTTTTATTCCTGGTATGGCATTTTGTGTCTTTTGTCTTGGTTATTCTTGATTGAAGTTTATCAGCTTTACTAATCTTTTCAAAAAACCAGCATTTAGCTTCATTTACTTCTGTGCTGTTTTACGTTTTCAATTTCATTGATTTCTCCTCTAATTGTCATTTTTTCCTTATGCTCAATTTAGGCTTATGTTGTTCTTCTTACTCTAGGTTCATAAACCCAAAATCTTGAGGTGTTGATTTTAGATGTTTTCTAATATGTTAATTAAACACTAGAAATGTCCCTCTCTACTGACTGTTTTTACTGCATACCACGTGTTTTGATAAGTTGCATTTTACTTTTATTTAGAATAAAATGTTTTAACTTCTCTTGAGCACTCTTTTTGACCATTTTGCTATTTAGAATTATATTTTAAGTTATCAAATATGTGTAATATCCAGTTATGTTTCTGTTATTGATTTTTAGGTTAATTCCATTGTGACCTGAGAATATACTTTCTATGGTATCTATTCTTTAAAATTGTTAAAGTGTTTTTATGAACCGAAGTTTGGTTTTTCTTGGTGAATGTTTCATATGATATTTAGAAGAATATATATTTTGTGGTTGGAGGAATATTCTATAAATGTCAGTTAAATCAAGTTGATTGATTTTGCTGTTCATGTCAACTATATATATCCTTACGAATTTTCTGCCTGCTTGATCTATCAATTACTAAATCAGAGGTTTTGACATTTCCAGCTGTAACACTGGATTTGTCTATTTCTCCCTTGAGTTCTGTCAGTTTTTGTCTCACATTTGATGATCTCTTGTTAGAAACATTTACGCTGAGAATTGTTATATCACCTTAAACAATTTATTCCTTTATCATTATATAGTGCCCATCTTTATCACTGATAATCTTCCTGTTCCAAAGTCCAGTTTGTCTGAAATTAATATAGCTTTTTCTTTAGTATATTCTGACAATCTCTCTTTTAATTGGCACATTTAGATAATTCAAATTTAAAGTGATTACTGATATAACTTCATTACATTTCTATCACCAGAGAAAAGAACCAATAAGATACACACACATACACACACAAACATACACAAAAATATTTATTATAAGGTTTGGTTCAAGTGATTATGAAGACTGACAAGTATCAATAACCACAGAATGAACTGGCAAGGCAAAGAACCAGGAGAGCTGATTGTGGAGTTCTAGTCAGAGTCCAAAGGCCTGAGGCCTAGGAAAGCTGATTCTGTAGCTTCCATCTGATGGCTGGCAGGCTTGAGACCCAGGAGGATCTGAAGTTCCAGCTCTGGATCAAAGTCAGGGGAAAACTTGATATCTCAATTCAAAGGCAGTAAGGCACGAAAGAATTGCCTCTTACTCAAGGGAGGGTTAGACTTTTGGATCTATTCAGGCCTTCAACTGAAGGAATTGGGCCCACCCATAAGAGGACCAACAGTCAGCTTTACTCAATCTACTGATTTCAATGCTAATTTTGTTCATTTTACCAAAATCATCATCACAGAAACACTGAGAATGTTTAATGTAATATCTAGAAACTCGATGACCCAGTCAAGTTGACATACAAAATTAACTATTGTAATATTTATAAAGTTTAGGACGTTTTCTATTTGTTGAATTTGTTCTTGTCCATACCCCCACTCTTTTTTTCTGTTTTTCATGGTTTTAATTGACCATTTCATATTTCCATTTTATCTCCTAACTTAAAAAAAAAAAAAAAAAAAAAAAAACCACTGGTTTCTCTAGAGTTTGTAATATTCATTTATAACTAATCTAAGTCCACCTTCCAATAACACCATGATGCTTCACATCCAGTGGAAATACCTTATGAGAGAGTAGTTCAAATCCTACTTCCTGTGCGTCATAAGTTTAGTTCATTCATCTAACCAATTCATATGCTATAATCAGTTAATACATTATTACTGTCATTAAACAGTTGATTTTTAGGTCAATTAAGAATAAGAATAATAAAGCATTTTATTTTGACTTCATTTATTTTTCTCCAGTGCTTTTTCTTTCTCTATAGGGATTTGACTATCTGACTCATATCATTTGCCTCCTCTATGAGAAGCATATTTGGAAATTTCTTATAGGGCAGGTCTGCTGGTAACAAATTCTTTCAGTGTTTGTTTTCTGAGAAAATCTACTTCACATTTAAAAGCTATTTCTGCTGGATATAGAATTCAAGTTTAGTGAGCTTCTTTTTAAAAATGGTAAATATTTTACTTCGTTCTTTTCTTGCTTGCATAGCTTTAGACAAAAATTGTTATCTTGTTCCTCTATAAGGTATCTTTCCTTCACCCTGGTTCCTTTCAACATGTTTTCTTTCTCTTTGGTTTCCTGTATTGTCAATAATATTTCTGGTGTAGATTTTTTGTTATTTATCTTGCTTGATGTTGTTGTGTGTCCTTAATTTTCAAAATTGCTCTGCCATTATCACTTCAAATATACATATATTTTTGGCTGTGTTCATTTCTATTTTTTTTCTTGGATCTCAGTTTTGCAATAGGCTACACTTTTTGGGATTGTCCCACGGTTCTTCAATGTTTTCTTCTGTTTATCTCTTAATTCTTTTCTTTTTCCTTTTCTATTTTGATTTTGGAAGTTTTCATGGACATATCTTTAAGCTTATTAACTCTTTCTGCAGCCATATCCTATCTGATGGTGAGTTGATCAAAGGCATTCTTCATTTCTGCTGTTGTTTTTATGTCTAGCATTTCCTTTTGGTTTTCTTAGGGCTTCCATCTTTTTGCTTATATTATCAGTCTCTTTTGCATGTTGTTTACTTTTTTCATTAGGCTTCTTAACATATCAATTATAGTTATATTAAATTCCTGCCTGATAATTCCAAAATGTAAGTCATACCTGAATCTGGTTCTAATCTTAGCTTTGTTTTTTCCAGACTGTTTTGTCTTGTCTTTTAGCTAGCCCTGTAAATTGTTCTTGATATCCAGGGATGTTTTATCAGGTAATAGAAACTGGAGTAAATAGGCCTTTAGTTAGAATTTTATGTTAACATGAGTAGGAGCTGGGCTTTGTTGAAGTTTGCTATAGGTATAAATGCCTAAGGCTTCAACTACCTCCAATGTATTTGTATCTCTCCTCTTGACTTTTGGCTTCACTAAGCATCCCTCTTATATAGATACCATACCTTGTAGCTGTTTTTACTATTATTCAGTGTTGTTATACTGTAGTTCTTTTGATGTGGTTGTAAGATGTTTGGAAGAAAATGTGCTCCATTATCATTTGATTTAGTCTCAGTCTTTTAGTCTGTGTCCCTGCTGGACTGTGATCTTCACAAGAGTTTCTTATTCTCATTCCCTTAGGTGAGACAAGAATTCTAGAGGGGTGTAGAAGTGTTGTATCTGCCCTTCCTGAAGGTCGAATAAGATTCTGGCAAAATATTTCCCCTTTAGAGTAGGTTTGTTTTGTCTGGAATATCCTGACCTTATGCTAAAATTGTTACTCTCCCATCCCTCTGGTAGAGCCATGAAGGATTTTTCTTGACTCCACAGCATAAGGACCTGTTAAGTTATTGAATATAAAACCCACGAAAGTGTGGAGACCATCTAAGAACACATTCCTCAGGGGTTTCTCGTGCTAGTCCATAATTACCCTCCAGAAAATTGTTCAAAATTAATATTTAGATGTTCTTACCAGTATGGCTCCAGCATCTTCTACTCCAGGTAAGTAGATTCTGACTCTGACTTTATTAGCCAGATTATACAGACTGAATGTATTCATCCAAAATTCATATGTTGAAACTAAATTCCCAATGTGATGTTATTTGATGGTGGGGTCCTGGAGGGTGATTAGGTCATGAGAGTATAATTCTCATGAATGATATTCATGTCCTAATAAAAGAGATTTCCCTTCTCGCTTATACTGTGTGAGGACACAGAGAGAAGACAGCCTTCTATGAGCCAGGAAGTGGGCCCTCACTGGACACCAAATCTTCCTTTGCCTGGATCTTAGACTTTCCCATCACCAAAACTGTGAGAAATAATTTTTGTTTCTTACAAGCCACCTACTTATGATATTTTGTTACGTTAGTTCAAATAGACAAAAACATCAGTTTCTCCAGCGTTCAGTGGGACAATTTGTCCTGTCACCTCAGTTATCTGATGAGTTTAAAGGAAGCTGACTTTCAGTTTGCCTAACTATCTTCTTGTTGTAAGGATGGAGATAACAATTGCTAAGCTCTTTATATGTTAGAGCTGAAATCAGAGTCTCTATTTCCAGAATATTGAAATTTCTGGATACAATAAGAAATATGTGAGCATTCAACCAGCTTCAAATACATGTCTGTCTCAAAGTTTTGGGGTTTTAGTCTTCTGGGTTTTCTTTGTTTGTTTCTTCTAAGATCATAGTTGCAATCATAATAGTACTCCAAATTTTCTATTTTTATTATTGTCAGAAAAAAATGTAACTTCAATACTTAATATCTTAAATACATTTATAATAGTATTCACAATAATATTGGATATTTTATCATTGACAGAATTAACCTCTAAAATCTCTATTCATTGAATTGGATGATAAAAAATCAAACCATTACTGGAATTAGTTTTGAAGAATCTGATGTCACTGGTGTCAATGAAGAATTCATGAACTTCTTCTAACAGAGTCAACATACTAATTTCGTTTTCATTTCTTTTTACATGTGCAAGACAATTTGGAATAAAAACGGAGCAAGAGTAATTTCGAAAACCATGCATTTGATCTAAATGGAAAGTCATGCTTTACAGTATGATATGTAATGACAACATTTGCTGCTGCACATATCAAACCATAATGTTCAATACAATCTATGAAAAAATACACCAAGGACATTCAAACTTATCTCTCTATATTCATTCCTTAATAGGGTTGCTCATCTTCTATTTCTCGTGCACATCTTGGGTAGCTGTAACCTGTAGTTTATTTTGTTTTCAATTGATATGGCTGACTGCAACCTAATAACTGACCTCTCAGACCTCAACTTCACTGCTGGCAGGATCAGTGCACATTGAGTATTTCTCTGATCACAGTCTGAGTCCAAATGACTTACCTTTTCTTAGGTACCTGTGTCTGAAAGCATTTAGTTTTGTTAGTGTAATATGCTATGTTTTGGAAAGGAAGATGTTGGTTATGTTATACGTAGAAATGGCTGAGAAAAGATTCAGGTTATTTCTGATTATTGTTCAAATTAAACCACAGTGAGAATTCTGTTTAATGCAGAGGTCTCATACACTACCAAAAGAGACCATGATAGAAACCAGAAGTACAAAATGAGAAAAATAAGTTCATCAGGGTTTATTTTAATGCAATGAAGAATTGATTCAATGATAAATAAAAGAGGAATTGAGGCAGTAGACCTGGGTAAAGTGGGGGATTCATTTTTACCTCATCTGTGTTTGTTCTTTCTCCAAGCTAAACACCCTTGGTGGCTTGGCAATTCTTAGACAAAATAGCTCATTTCACCATCCTTTTCTTTTCTTCTGGTGAAATCCAGTTTGTGAGTAAACTTGTTAAAGCAGAGTAGTCAAAATGAAGCACCACACTGAGTGTTGTGTCACCTGAAGTAAGAAGAATGGGAAGCAGCTCCCTTTCCTGCCATCTTTGCTCTAAATGAGAACATAATTATATCAATGTGGCATAAGTCCAAATCAAGTTTTGGATCATTCCAATTATCTTTTTCTGTGTAGAAACTACTCCAATGTTGAGTGCCTAAATACAACAATTTACAACAATTTATTATGATGTGTCCTGGTTCTAGAGATTGACAGACTCAACTGAACAGTTATTGCTTGGGGTATCAGATATGTTGCAACCAGGTGGCAGCTGAGGCTGGAGTCAGTTGGAGGCTTCTCCATTTACATGCCTCATGGCAGGCCTGTCTACTCATCTCTCTCTCAATGTGGCTGGGATACACCCCTCACTGCATAGTGGTCCCAGGGCAGGCTGACTTGTATGGCAGCTTGCTTCTTCCAGAGTGAGCATTCCAAGAGAGCAATGAGAACCTGCAAGACTTTTTCTGACTAGCCCCAGTTGTCACCTCAATGTTACATTGACTACATTTTATCAGTTACAAACGAGTCATAGAGCCATAGATTCATATGGAAGAGATTTATATAACTACTGGAAGTTATGGTTCATTGGGTATCCATCTTTGGGTAAATGTATTTAAAAAATAGTTTTGCTTTAGTTGGCATATCTAGAGTATAGTTTGAGTTTAGGCTAATCTATCCCCTAACTAAAATGTTTATTTTTCCAACATGATGTTATCAAAATTTGTTTTCCTCTTGGCCTTTAATATCCTCATTTCTTTCCTCCTCCTCCTTCTACTTTAACTCTGCTGCTTTTGTCTACCCATCACTATCTACTTTTTTATTTCAAACTTTTACATTTGACCTATCTTTGTAGCTTGCTAAGAGCCTTCTGAATGCTTAATTTGTTATCCATAATATCTATTATTATTTCCAACTCCATGCCTGCACAAGTTTAGTAAGGATCTTATCAAAGTTTGCATCCAATTTATAGAGATATGGCAAAGAAGAGAGTCAGGGAAAAATCACAGAACATGTCAAAATGAGATGAACTTGAGCCCTGTTGATGGGTCTTTGGTTAACTCATTTGCCCAATTTGCCATACTGTGTACATTTCTCCATTTTACTCAACAAGATATCATGTGAGGGTTTGTCAAGCAGCTTTCTGAAAACCATTTTCATTTTCTCTGCAGCACTTCCCTGAGCTTATAGTCTCATAATTATATCAAAAAAGACAATTGAACTAGCTTAGTGTGACTTATTTAATGGCTTATATTAGTTCCTCATCATCACCACTCTCCTTTATAGGTGTTCTAATACTTTTCTTTTATTAATAGACTCTGGGAATTTATTCAAACTGGCATCAAGATCTCTGGTTTGTAGAATATACCTTCTTTTTGGTCTCAAAACTTGCAAATGCCTTTGGCAGTCTAATTTCTCCTATGCTACTCGACTAGTTGTTAGTAGTAAAAATTCCACATTTTAATTGCCATATCTTTTAGTGACTCAAAATTTAATTCGTCCAGTGCAGAATATGAAAAACAATTTTATCATTCTCACAATTTCTTTATTTTTGACTCAAATTCCTCTTACTAATAGCCGGTGCTACATTTTCCATTCTAGTGTAAAATATTTTCTTTAACAACAAAAAGAGAGGGCACAACAATAATGAAATAATGTTTCTTTCCTCAGTGTCATTAGTAATATTTTCTCAAGGAGTTGGCTGACAGCTTTTTGGCTTCTCTTTCTCTTAGCATTGCTAAAATCACCTTTTTAAATTCTTGATTAGTTTTCATCTTTTCCTATAAATGTCAGTTTATCATTTGGGACGTGACTGATTCTTGATTATATCTTTTTCAGGTTTTATGCAAAAAAATTCCATCTTAGCTTAACCCAGAGGTTTTTTGTTTCTTTTTTTTTTTTTTTGTAAAATCAGATCAGCCTCTTTACATATTTATGATTTATGCCTTGCTTTTCCCCACAAAACATTTAAGGTGATTATATTTCAATACATTCCAAAATTCTTCCTCAATGAGTCATTTGTAATTATGCATTCAGAATTATTTTTTTCAAAATCTACCTGTACTGCTCTAACAGTTTCCCAATTAGAGACTTAGAAGCAATTGATCTTCCTTTCTAAAATCTGAAAATACAACCCTGTGTGCATCTTTCCATGTTTGCTGACAATTCTCTGATGACATATAAATATTCCTCTAAGATCATTGATATGGTTTGGCTTTGTGTCCTGACTCACACCTCACACTGAATTGTGATTCTGAGTGTTGGAGGTAGAGCATGGTAGAAGGTAATTGGATCATGGGGGTGGCCAATTTCTCCCTCTTGGAATGGGAGAATTTACCTATGCCTGTACTCCCATTGTGTCTTGGAGGTACCTAATTTTTTTTTTCTTTTAACAGGCTCATAGGTGAAAGGGACTTGCTTTGTCTCCGATGAGGCTTTGGACTTGGACTTTTGAGTTAATTCTAGAATGAGTTAATACTCTCGGGGACTCTTGGCAAGGCATGATCATGTTTTGAAATGTCAGAGGGACATGAGATTTGACAGGGGCCAGGAGCAGAATGATACAGTTTGGTTTGTGTCACCACTCAAATCTCATGTTGAATTGTGATCCTGATCCTGAGTGTTGGAGGTGTAGCCCAGTAGAAAGTGACTGGATCATGAGATGGTTTCTAATGGTTTAGCACATCCTCCTAGTTCTGTCTCATGATGGAGTTCTCATGATATCTGGTTGTTTGAAACTGCATAGCACTTCCCCTTTTGCTCTCTCTCTTTCTTGCTCTGCCATTTGAACATGTGGCAGCTTCCCCTTTCCGTCTGCCATAACTGTAATTTCCCTGAGGCCTCCCCAGCCATGCCTCCTGTACATCCTGCAGAACTGTGAGCCAATTAAACCTCTTTTCTTTATAAATTACTGAGTCTCAGCTTTAGTTGAGTTAAATCTATACACACTTTTTATAACCAGTTTATATATGATCTTTCGTGTCTTTAGTCCCTTTGTTTTCATTTTTTAGACTTATAATATTTGGTTTGACATATTAATTAATATTTTATTCTATTTATTCTTATTGTATTCCTACTAAGTATCCAAATATTATCAATATGCTAATATTGTATTGATAGTATCTAAATAGTATCAATAGGCTAATATTGTTACCAAGCAATATTGTTACCAAACAATATTAGCACACAGAAGCAAATACCATGGCACTAGATTTTGAGAACAGAGAAGCTTCGTTGCAAGTTGACTGGCAGGTAGACAAGAGGAAACTGTCAAATCTGTCTCCCCAAGCTGAAGGATGAATTGGGATTTATAAGCAAGGTTATGAGGTGTGAGCTGATTGGATCTTGCAATGAGGTGATGCCAGGAGACATAATCTAACTGGATCATTCTCTAGGGCAATACAAGAAAGGGCTTGATCTGATTGAATATTAGATCCTGCCATGCAGTATCCACCTCTTAATTCAGTCCCCACTCCTTGGTTTGAAGCACTTGGGTTTCACCTAAGTGGTTATGTGCTTGGCTCATATGGAAATGCTCAGTTCATGTGACCTTCAACCTGGGGTTTCATAGCAACTAAAAAATAACTCAAAAGTTTATTACATAAAAGTTGAGACAGTTTGTTCTAGTAAAATTACAACATTAAATTTCTCTTTTTAATAGCATCTTTCTCTAGTTAAAAACAGATCATAATGTTTACTTTTTCAAATTATAGAATTTTTACAGATTACTCTTTCGCCTTCATTTCAATCTTTGTTATAATCATAGAATTAACATGTGTATGCCTGTGAAAAGAATTTCTCACCACCAATCCTTTAGAATTATTTTCCCAATTATTCTTTGGTTAAAAGAAATTCTCTTCTATAATAAATCATCTATAATAAATTTTATGTGAACAGCTCATGAGTATAATATCCACCAAATTATTGCATGTTGAAACTGGTTTTCTATATTCTTGATTCTTAAAATGTTTGTCTTGAATTTTTAAAAAAAATGTTACTCTAAAGTTATAAATTATAAAGGATATCATTACGACATTTTATACTAAACCTGTTTGGCTTTATTTTTTGTTTCTTTTGACTTTTTCTTTTCTTGGATGTTTTGCATGAACACCCAAAAGGACGTTTTTCCTCATGTCAAAGTTAAATGAGAGAAAATTTATTTTTCAGAATTGATCTTTCTAACTAAATTTTCTAGTTAAGTACTACTTCCATTCATTCCAGCCTGGCCAACATGGTGAAACCATGTCTCTACTGAAAATACAAAAGTTAGCCAGGTGGGTGGTGCACACGTGTAATCTCAGCTGCTCAAGTGGGTGAGGCAGGAGAATCTCTTGAACCCAGGAGGCAGAGGTTGTAGTAAGCTGAGGCCATGCCACTGTATCTAGCCTGGGCATCACAGTGAGACTATCAAAAAAAGAAAAAAGAAAAAAGAAAGAAAGGAAGAACTAGCTCCATTCAAAATGAAGTTTCTTATTTTTTTTTATTTCTGAAACATAGTTAGAAATTCATTTAACATTAAATATTACTACTATTGATAGGTGGAGCAAGATGGACAAACAGAACTCTCCAAACATCTCCTCTCCCCACCATAGGAACACAAAATTGAACAAATATCTACACAAGAAAGCACCTTGATAGCCTCTAGCTTCTTGATGACATTTCTAGACACACCCTGGGCCAGAAGGAAACCCACTGCCTTGAACGGAAGGATCCAGTCCTGGCAGAATTCATCACCTGCTGACTAAAAAGCCCTAGGACCATGAATAATCTGCAATAGTAGCCAGGCAGCACTCAGTGCAGGCCTTGGGTGAGACACAAGGCTGTGCTGGCTTTTGGTGTGACAGAGCATACTCCCAGCAGTGTGTGCATACAGGGAAAGACTCCTTGTTGAGGAAAGAAGAAGGAAGAGAAAAGAGAACTTTGTCTTCCAACTTGGGCACCAGCTTGCCTATAGTAGAGTAGCGCATGAAGCAGGCTCCTGGGGTCCCTAATTCCAGGGCTTGGCTCCTGGGTGACATTTCTAGATCTGCCCTGGGCCAGAAGGGAGCCCACTTCCCTGAAGGGATAACCCAGGCCTAAGAGCACTCACCAAAAGCTGACTGAGGAGCCTTGGACATTGAAGAACACTGGTGGTAGCCAGGCAGTGCTCACTACAGGTCTGGGGCAGTGGTGGCCACAGGGAGAGATTCCTTCTGCTTGAAGAAGGAAGAGGGAAGAGTGACAAAGTCACTTGGAATAGAATAGAGCACCAAGTAGATTCGTCAGATCTCCAACTGTGGGTCTTGGCTCCTGGACAGCATTTCTGGATCTGCCCTGGACCAGGGGGAGCTCACCACTCCCAAGGGAAATACACAAGCCTGGCTGGCTTTACCATCTGCTGACTGAAGAGTCCTTGGGTCTTGAATGAACACTGACAGTGACCAGGCAGTGGTCACCATGTTCCTTGGATGAGACCCAGTGCTATGCTGTCTTTGAGTCTGACCCACTGCATTTCCAGTGATGGTGACCCCAGGGGTGTCTGTGTCATCCCTAACCCACCTCCAGGTATCTCAGCATGGAAAGAGAGTAATCTGTTTAAGGGAAGGGAAGAAAACAAGAGTCTCTGCCTGGTAATTCTGGTAATTCTTCTGGATCTTACCCAAGACCACCAAGGTGGTACCCCCATGAGCCTGCAAGAGCCACATCATTACTGGGCGTGGGGTGCTCCTTGATGCAGATATGACTCCAGTAACCAAAGATTTAGATCACAACACATAATACCCCTTAAATACTTGTAAAGTCTTCCCAGGAAGGATAACGACAAACAAGCCCAGACTGCAAACACTGCAATAAATACTCACTCTTCAATGCCCAGACATCTACAAATATCCACAAGCATCAAAAGCATCCATGAAAACATGATCTCACCAAACAAACTAAGTAAGAAACCACTGACCAATCCCAGAGTGACAGAGATGTGTGATCTTTTAGGCTGATAATTCAAAATAGCTGTTTTGAGGAAGCTCAACAAAATTCAAGATAATACAGAGAAGGAATTTAGAATCCTATCAGATAAACTTAACAAAGAGATTGAAGTAATTTTTAAAAATTACGCAGAAATTCTGGAGCTAAAAAAATCAATTGACACTAAAGAATGCATCAGAGTCTCAACAGCAGAATTGGTCAAGAAGAAGAAAGAATTAGTAAACTTGAAATTAGGCTATTTGAAAATACAGTTATAGAAGACAAAAGAAAGAAGAATAAAAAAGAATAAAGAATGCCTGCAAAATATAGAAAATAACCTCAAAAGGGTAAATGTAAGAATTATTTGCCATAAAGAGGAGGAAAAGAGATACTAGGGTAGAAACTTTTTTCAAAGGGATGATAACAGAGAATATAATGTACCAAACCTAGAAAAAGATATCAATATTCAGCTACAAGAAGGTTATAGGACCCTAAGCAGATTTAACTAAAATAAAACATAGCACCAGAGAAAATTACTTTCATTTAAAGGAAGACAGGGCCAGGTGTGGTGACTCATGCCTGTAATTCCAGCACTTGGGGGGCCAAAGTGGGTGGATCACTTGAGGTCAGGAGTTCAAGACCAGCCTGGCCAACATGGTGAAACCCCATCTCTACTAAAAATACAAAAATAAGCCATTCATGCTGACATGCTCCAGTAATCCCAGCTACTTGGGAGGCTGAGGCAGGAGAATTGCTTGAACCTGGGAGGCAGAGGTTGCAGTGAGCCGAGATCACACCACTGCACTCCAGCTTGGGCAAAAGAACAAGACTCCATATCAAAAATAAATAAATAAATAAATAAATAAATAAATAAATAATAAGGAAGACAGGAAGGAAAGAATGGAGGAAGAGAAAAACACAAAACAACAAGAAAATAAATAACAAAATGGCAGGAGTAAGTCCTCACTTATTAATAATAACATTGAATGCAAATGGACTAAATTCTCCAGTCAAAAGTCATACAGTGACTGAATGAATCAAACACAAAACCCAACAGTCTGTTGCCTACAAGAAACACACTTCAACTATAAAGACACACATACACTGAAAATAAAGGGATGGAAAAAGGTATTCCATGCAAATGGAAACCAAAAAACAGCAGGAATAGCTATACTTACATCAGACAAAATAGATTTAAAGACAAAAACTATAAACAGAGAAAAAAAAGGTCATTATGTAATGATAAAGGAGTCAATTCAGCAGGAGAATATAATATTTGTAATGTAATATGTAATATATAATAATTGTAAATATATACACATATTACATAGAAACAGACATATAAGCAAACAGTATTAGAGCTACACTATTGGCTGGAGATTCCGCACCCCACTTTCAGCACTAAACATATCATCCAAAGGGAAAATCAACAAAGAAACTTGATGGCTTCAGTGCTGAATTCCACCAAACATTTAGAGAAGATACCAATTCTACTAAAACTACTCTAAAAAATAGAGGAGGGAATACTTCCAGATTCATTCTACAAGTCCAGTATTACCCTGATACCAAAATCAGACAAAGACACATTATAAAAAAGAAAACTACAGGCCAATATCCCTGATGTAATTGATGCAAAAGTCCTCAAGAAAATACTAGCAAACTGAATTCAACAACACATTAAAAAGATCATTTCTCATGACAAAGTGGGATTTATCTCAGGAATGGAAGGATGGTTTTACACAAATCCATCAACATGATATATCATATCAATGGAATGAAGGACAAAAATCATGTGATCATTTCAATTGATGCTATAGAAGTATTTGATAAAAATTAAGCATCCCTTTAAACTTCACAAAACTGGGTACAGAAGATACATACCTTAACACAATAAAAGCCAGATACAACACATACACACCTACTATCATACTGATTGGGGGTAAATAGAAAGCCTTTCCTCTAAGCCCTGAAACAATACAAGGATGCCCACTTTCATTGCTCAACATAGTACTGGAAGTCTTAATTGGAGCAAATTAACAAGAGAAAAAAATGAAGAACAGCAACACTGGAAAGCATAAAGTTAAATTATCCTTATTTGCAGATGATATGATTTCATATTTGGAAAAATCCTAAAGACTCCACCAAAAACACTATTAGCACTGATAAACAAATTCAGTAAATTTGCAGAATATAAAATCAACATACAAAAGTGTGTAGCATTTCTATATGCCAACAATGAGCAATCTGAAAAAGAAACTTAAAAAGTGATCAAATTTATAATGGCCACAAATAAAATAAAATATGTGAGAATTAACATAGCCAAAGAAGTGAAAGATCTCTATACTGACAACTATAAAATACAAATGAAAGAAATTGGACACCAAAAAAAAAAAAAAAAAAAAAATTGAAATGACATTTTTTATGCAAATAGAAAAAAAAAATTCTTTTACTTTTTTTTTTTTGACATGGAGTTTCTCTTGTTGCCCAGACTGGAGTGCAATGGCATAATCTCAGCTCACCGCAACCTCCACATCCCAGGTTCAAGTGATTCTCCTGCCTCAGCCTCCCAAGTAGCTGGGATTACAGGCACGCACCACCAAGCTTGGCTAATTTTTTGTATTTTTTGGAGAGATGAGATTTCTCCATGTTGGTCAGGCTGGTCTCGAACTTCCAACCCCAGATGATCGCCCACGTCGGCCTCCCAAAGTGCTGGGATTACAGGCATGAGCCACTATGTCTGGCCAAAAAAAAAAAAAAAAAAAAAAAAAATGGAATATTTATATGGAACTACAAAAGATTCAGAATAGCCAAAGTCATCCTGAGAAAAAGGAACAAAACTAAAGGAATCACATTACCTGACTTCCAGATATACTATATAGCTATAGGAAGCAAACAGCACAGCATAAAACCAGACACATAGACCAATGGCACAGAGTAGAGAACCCAAAAATAAATTCATACGTCTGTACTGAACTCATTTTTGGCAAAGGTGCCAAGAACATACATTGGGAAAAGGACAATCTTTCCAGTAAATGGTTCTGGAAAACTGGATATCCATATGCAGAAGAATAAAACTAGGCCCTTACCTCTCACCATATACAAAAATCAAATCACAATGAATTAAAGGCTTAAATCTAATATCTCAGCCTATGGCTATTGAAAGAAAACACTGAGGAAACTCTCCAGGACATTGGTTTGGGCAATAGTTTATTGGGTAATACCCCACAAGCATGGGCAACCAAAGTAAACATCAACAAATGGGAGCACATCAAGTTAAAAAGTTTCTGGGCTGGGTGCGATGGCTCACGCCTGTAATCCCAGCACTTTGGGAGGCCGAGGCAGGCAGATCACGAGGTCAGGAGATCGAGACCATCCTGGCTAACATGGTGAAACCCCGTCTCTATTAAAAATACAAAAATTTAGCCGGGCGTGGTGGTGGCTGCCTGTAGTCCCAGCTACTCAGGAGGCTGAGGCAGGAGAATGGCGTGAACCCAAGAGGCGGAGCTTGCAGTGAGCCGAGATCGCGCCACTGCACTCTAGCCTGGGCGACAGAGCAAGACTCTGTCTCAAAAAAAAAAAAAAAAAAAAAAAAAAAAAAGTTTCTGCATAACGAAGAAAATAACAAAGTAAAGAAACAACCTACAGAATGGAAGAAAATATTTGCAAACGATTAACCTAACAACGTATTAATAACCAGAACATGTAAGCAGCTCAAATAACTCAATAGGAAAAAATTAATAATCTGATTTAAAGATGGGCAAAAGATCTTAACAGACATATCTTAGATGAAAACATACTAATGGAAAACAAGTTTATAAAAAAGATGCTCAACATCATTGATGATCAGAGAAATGCAAATCAAAACTACAATGAAATATCATTTTAGCCCAGTAAAAATGGCTTTTATCAAAGAAGCAGGCAATAATGAATGCTGACAAAAATGTGGAGAAAAGGGAATCCTTTTACACTGTTGGTGGGAGTGTAAATTAATAATGCCACTATCGAGAACAGTGGACAGGTCCCTCAAAATCTGAAACTACAGCTGCCATATGATCCAGCAACCCCACTGCTAGGTATCTACCCCAAAGCAGGTAAATCAGTATATCGAAGAAATTTCTGCATTCCCATGTTTATTGCAGCACTGTTCACAGTAGCCAATATGTGGAAGCAATCTAAGAGCCCATCAATAGATGAATGAATAAAGAAAATATGGTACATATACACAATGGAGTACTATAAAGCCATAAAAAGGAGATCCAGTAGTTTTCAGTATCCGAGATGGAACTAGAGACCATTATGTTAAATGAAATAAGCCAGGCACTGAAAGACAAATTTGCATGTTGTCACTCATTTGTGGGACCTAAAAGTTAAAATAATTGAATTCATGGAAATAAAGAGTAGAATGATGGGTACCAGACACTGGGAAGGGTAGTGGGTGGAGGGGGTTAATGGGTACAAAAATATACTTAGATAGAATGAGTAAGATCTAGTATTTCATAGCATAACAGGGTGACTATAGCCAAAAATAATTTATTGTACCTTTAAAAATAACTAAAAGAATATAATTAGACTGTTCATAACACAAAGGAATTATAAATGCTTGAGATGATGGACACTGCATTTACCCTGTTGGGAACATCACATATTGCATGTCTGTATCAAAATATCTCATGTGTCCCATAAATATATACACCTATTATGTATTCATAAAAATAAAAAGATAAAAGTTAGTTCTTTTTACATTGTGATTATTTCTGTTTTTCAGAATGTCCAATCATATTTATGTTGAATCATTTCTGCCTTCAACATCTATCACTTTATTTCTATTTTTTAAATCCTTCTTTTCCTGTGTCATTTTCTTGAATCTTTTTATGCAATTCTTTTTTTCTTATTGAATTCTCAGCATATGCATTCATACTTCGCAATTTGTTCTTATTTTCTGAAATGATTTTTTTTCTTATTCTTAATTATCTTTCCTAAAATTTACTTGGCTTGGTTTAAATTACCCTGTATCTACATTTGCTTTCATACGTAAATTTGCTTGTTTTGTTATTATAATTTGCTTCATGGGTTTATATTGTATGTATGTGCATATGTGCATGTTTGTGTATTTTCTGCTAATGATTTTTTTATTCTTATTTTCATTTTTCTTTTAACAACTGTGCTGTTAATGAATTTTCTGGTGGTGTTTATATTCATTTTTAAGATTTTTAAACTAGCAGTAGCAGGGGAGCTTATGAAAGCTTTTGTAGTTTAAGAGCAGACAGTTCTGTTGTTACAAGAAAGCACCATTTCTTCAATGTATACTGCTTTTCTTTTTTGCATCTCACCTTCTGCTTCAACATTGCCTTCTCTATTTTAGCACTAAGCCTACAAGAAAACATTTCTCTTCTCCAAAATACGATTGTCGTCATGAAATGGCATCTTTCTAAGACTGCCACTTGTAGTCTCACAGACTCTCCAAATTTCTAATCACCAGTAGCTAACACTTGGATTCATTAGAATTCAGACCTGCTTGTAGCATTTCCATTCATGGAAAAGTCTTCTTCTGGGAATAAAATGGCATTGGTGAGATACTCATTTTCACCTCTAGGACCTTAATATACTATGCTCTCTTCTCTATTGCCTTTAGCATGCATGGGGGCATAACGTGGGCTCTGTACACATTTTTGTAAGTCTCAGATATGTTTTTCCCACTTATATGTAAATAAAAGTTACATAAATAAAATGAAAGTCCTCGTCTCCTACTACCATGAAATCATGGTCTACAGGTGGTTTTATTTTCTCTTGATTTGATTTTTGAATTTTAGGAAGATATATTGATATATTATAATTTAGTTTGATGCTATTGTACTAGAAAATCTAGAACACTTGTTTCACTTTTAAAGTTGATAAACAATAAATTTTAAGTAAATGAAAAATATAAGTCTAACCCACTCTACTAAAATCATAGTATAATTTATTCAAATGACCGCAAAGGGAAGAAATTAAACACAGATAAAAGCAAGTAAACAATTAACCACACAAAAACATAGGTATCAGAAATAATTTAAAAACAAAGACAGTTATTGACTAAGTTTATAACTTAGTTTGAATCACAATATATTAGACAAATATGAATTCAGAAATTAACATTTAAAATGATAATAAAAGAGATAAAACCACAAAGGATACAAGCACTATAATTTTTTTTTTTTACCAAATTAAAACAAAATATGAGAACATAAAACAAAAATCAAGGAAGTTCAAGGGAAACTCAGTAAAGTCTACAGTAGGAAAACAACTACTTTGAGTTCAGATAATAACAGAGATAAAGTTTTTGAATAATATAATGCATTGTTCTAGTAAACATATCACTCTTTAAACTCGGATAACACCGAGTAAATAGTTTTAGATGACATAAAATAGTCATAAAAATTGACTGAAAGTAAACCTCAATGAATCTCTTTATGTAGAAATTTTAGAACAACCAGTTTCTATCATTATGCTGATCTAGCAAAACCTGTTGGCATCTTTCCCAAACCAACCCTAGAGAAATTAGACTGAAGTGCCATGGGAGGTAAAACTCTTGGGGAAAATGTTTTTTGAACAGGTATGTCTTAGTGGTAGTTGTTTTAGCTTGTGGCAAGAGGCAGACAGGTATCATTCTAGTAAGATAACACAGATTCTGTGATATTCTTTTTTATATCTAAGGCTACCTTACCTTCAGATTGTCACTGTCTAATCATACACCTATGGCAAATCAGACCTCTGTGGTGGGTGTACACGGAAATAAAATTAAAATTTTTGTGGGTTAGTTGCTGGGAGAAAAAAAAAAAAAAATGTGTGGGAACTGACCAACTTCTGGAATTTGCTTTCCAAACACTAGTCGTAGTAACATGCCAGGCTGAGGAAGAACAATCGAAGGAGTGGAGTCCTTCCCTCACGTCTGCTTCTTACCACAGGTGCAGGGGAAAGCCTTGAAGGAATGAGTTGTCTCCTTGGTTTGAGAATAGATTAATTGTATTGCTATTATCTGTAGATTTCTTTTTTTTTTTTTTTTTTTTTTTGAGGCGGAGTCTCGCTCTGTCGCCCGGACTGGAGTGCAGTGGCCGGATCTCAGCACACTGCAAGCTCCGCCTCCCGGGTTTACGCCATTCTCCCGCCTCAGCCTCCCGAGTAGCTGGGACTACAGGCGCCCGCCACCTCGCCCGGCTAGTTTTTGTGTTTTTAGTAGAGACGGGGTTTCACTGTGTTAGCCAGGATGGTCTCGATTTCCTGACCTCGTGATCCGCCCGTCTCGGCCTCCCAAAGTGCTGGGATTACAGGCTTGAGCCACCGCGCCCGGCCTATCTGTAGATTTCTATTGTAGGACTCATTGCTACTTACTTTTAGTTTATTGAAGCTGATTCAGACCTTGGGACCTTTTCTTATGCACATTATTGAATACTGAGCATGGGTCTCAATATCCTCAATGGAAATGTAAACTCACAGGCCTAAGTAATCTGAATTTGAGGAGCTCACTCTTTTAAATGAAAAAGAGCAAACGAGGCATGCCATCTGACACAGACGTATTAGAACAGAAGGATCAAGGATTCAGTATAATTTAGCTAACATACTAAAAACTGAGATGATATTAACAAAATGAAACAAAAAGAGAAATTTTAAAAAGATTTAGCTGAAAGGAATGTAATAGTTGAAACAAAGAACATAACAGATAGTGTGGAAAGGCAAGCCACTCTATCTCTGAGTGATGTTTGTAACTCAGCCACAACCGTTCTTGGAAGATGTAGACTCAGCAGTCAGCTGAAACCAAGAAAAGAATGTTTTGCAGAACAGCAAGATGGTAACACAGATTGTAAATTTTAGATATTTCCAAATATCATGTGGATCTCTCTACTCTTTCTACGAATGTGTCTTTCTGGAGTGTAACAGTTCATAGAAAACAAACAAACAAAAAGCAGGTCCAAGTAGTCCTTTCAGTGTGATGGCAGGAGTTTAGTGAACTATGTGCATTCTATTGACTATTTTCCTCCAAACTCCTCAAATAAATTCGTTTTACCTGTGCACCTTATGGAGCGCTTAGAGGTCAATTCATTGGGTTAACAGCTGAAGTAAATAATAGCATGAACACATCTGAGGAATAAATTAGTTCATTATGAAAGAAGATCGAGAAAATTACTCCCGAAAGAAGAGAAGAATAAAAATATAGTGAGTATAATAAAAAAGAGAAGAGAGTTGACACACTAAACATCAGGTAATATAAGTTCCAGAAGGAGTAAAAATACAAATGAAAATGATAAATATTTGAAAAATAATAATAAAGATAAATTTCTGTGATGTACCAAATAAAAGTAAGAGCACCTGTAGATAATAAAGAGGAGCAATGAAAAAATCTCACTTGTAATTTTATTAAAATTTGAGAATATAAAAGAGAAAGAGAAAATTCTAGAAGCTTTCAGAGAGCAAAAACAGATTGCACACATAGAATTATAATTTTTTTTTTTTTTTTGAGATGGAGTTTCGCTCTTGTTGCCCAGGCTAGAGTGCAATGGCTCAATCACAGCTAACTGCAATCTCCACTTCCCGAGTTCAAGCGATTCTCCTGCCTCAGCCTTCCAAGTAGCTGGGATTACAGGTATGTTCCACCATGCCTGGCTAATTTTGTATTTTCAGTAGAGACGTGATTTCTCCATGTTGGTCAGGCTGCTCTCAAACTCCCGACCTCATGTGATCTGCCCGCTTCAGCCTCCCAAAGTGCTAGGATTACAGGCGTGAGCCACCACACCCAACCAATAATGTATATTTACACAGCAGTATTTAGTACAAGAAGACAGACTGATAGTATTTTCAAAGTATGGAAGGAAAATATCTTTGAGACTAGAATTTTATAGCCAGCCAAACTGTTATTCAAATATGAAATCATGATGAAAATGTTCTCAGGACTACAGAAATACAAGCCTCAGAAGTTGTGCACACATACAAAAGAATTTCAAGTGAAGTATTTAAAACTTATTCAGGAAAAATACCCTTAAAGATGATTGCTTTAGGAGCCTAGTTTTGGCTTTAAAATTAATAATAATGAAAGATTAGACAACACCACAGAATTAAATTACAAATAAAATATTTCTCTCATAACAGAGTTAGACACCAAAATGGTGTCAAGGAAAACATAAAGCACAAGCACAGCTCTGACTTTTAACAAAATAAAAGAAGTACTTTACATTTATATTTGTATCTTCTCAACAAGGACACACAAGATTCAGGTTGTTTTCTCCAAGTACGTTCCACCAAACTTTCAAGACATCATCTCGATTTTTTACAAAGTATTTCAGAAAACAGAAAAAGATAAAATATACCTCAATTCATTATATAAAACCAGCCTAACAATAATAATACTGCTAACAACACCATAATCATATGTGACATCTGCTGGAGAGGAGAGGTTGCCTATTACGAAATGGACCACTAAGAACGACCATAGCATGAAGGGAAGTGTCAGGAAATTAATTGAAATCTTTATCACCAATGACAGAAGTTTGAGAACCGGGCATTGCTGTGCTTCTGTGATAGAGCTGATTGTATGCTTGGCACAAAATGGAGCACAACCTCCCATCCATACTAGCTAAGAAAGGAATATTAATAGAAATAGCATGCAAATTGATGTTTGCCTCTTTTTCTCCGGTCCAAACCTTCCCCAGAAGAAAATCTAAAGATTATGGGCAGACACAAAGGAAAAAGCCAAAAGGTGACAAAACATGAGTGTATTCATCTTCTCAAGGGGAATTTTTGAGCCCGTCAGTACTGAAATTAGGAGAAAAATCTATGTAGAATCAGATACAACATATGTTTTCAGTGAATATAATTAGGTTGTTAACAATTGTTAGGCAAAATTAGGTTTCCTCTCAATGATAAAATTAATCAAAATATCATGGAAACTGCTCAAAATGTTTAGTGGTAAGGGAAAGAAACTCCAACATGGCACATTTGAAAACAGTAATAGGAGAAAAAATTTCTTCAGTTAGTTATGACTTTTATAGTGGAGAGAAGCTATGAATCTCCATCAATAATTCAGGATAAGCTTTGTCCATCATTCATGTCAAAAAAATCCTTGTAAATATTTTCATTTTTTTTAACCAAAGCATAACATTAATATTCAAGTTGATATATCTATATTTTATATTAGTTTAATCCCAGTAGTTACTGATCAAATTAAATTAGCAAATAAATTAATAAAAACTCATAGTATACTAATATAAGCAGGAGTTTACTTTATCTCTAGGAAATATTTTCTTTGGAATTAATTTACAGAAGGTTTTATTTAAGTGAATTTAATAGTGGAAACAATTTTAGTGTCACCTAGACTGATCTATTTGTTTACGTAAATATGTTTTGGATGAATAAAAACATAGGAATAATAATTTGATGAGTGTCGTTAAGTTGGTAAAAAAAAAAAAAAGAAGTTTCCAATCACTAAAGCCAGTTTTATAGACTAAAGAAATGGACATCTGATTCATTAATATATCTTAATGATGCTAATTGCCACATAAGCAATTCTGTTAATGGGATCAGTATCTGTCTTGTAAAGACAGGTTACAAAATTGAATTGGCATTGCATGGTGTGGCATAGAATTCATCTAATTAACCCCAAATTATTAAGCATTTATTATGTACAAGGCCTAATTTAGAATATACAAAAGAAGAGGATATTCATTGAAAGCAGTTTTAGAGAAATAAATTGTGAAAACGATTGTTGTAAGCAATAATGCTTTAAGATTGCAGAGTGGATAGAAATTGCTGTAGAGTAAGGGTTAGGAAAAGTTCAGAGGACAGTAGAAGGCATTTAGAATGGGGATACGACCAAGGGTACCAGATAATTAGGGCATGCTTTTAGATGAAATTATAAAAGTTTAATTGTGCATTATGTTAATATCTTTAGACATTTTTAAGCTTCAAATTGATGACATTAATTTTACTCTTCATTTGTTTATTTCAGGACAAACTCTAGGCTTTATTTTGAGAGGAGAGAAACTTCTATATAGCACTTATTTTCTAGGGGTCCTTCCCCTAAGGAAAATTTTCCCATGATCAGATTAAGGCTGGAATTGAAGGAGTTATAAGGTAGTAGAGATAAGAAAGTAGCATTTCAGGTAGAGGGACCGTGGGAAGCAAAATGGTAGAGATTAATTTAGTGGAGAGAACAGCCTTAGGGAACATGGCCAAAGATACAGTGAGGATGCAAATTCAGATTTGCATGTTGGAAAACCTTTCATAAAAAAGTTTTAAGTTTTTCCTATCAAAACATCTGTTTGGAATAAAGTGATGTAAAAAAAAAAAAATCATATTTTAAGAAGATTAGCCTGGAATCGGGGAGAATGGATTTGCCAGCAAGGACAATAACATGTATTTAATTTTATTGTGTCAAGTTGAATGTTGAGTATGTGTTGCGTATGTTTACTCTTCCGTTCATTGAGTATTCATGGCCCCATTTTGTACCAGGCACTAGGCTAGGAGCTGGTAATGTAGTCAAAAGCAACACAGGCAAGTTACTCACTCTTGGGGAGTTTAAGGGCCAGCATGGATAAATAAAGGATTAATAAATAAACTGCAAAATAATTTCAGATTTTGCTAACTTCTCTGGTAAGAAAGTAAAATAGTAATGTGATAGGGTGATGGTAAGTTGGAGTTTGGACTCAATGTTTAAGGGCTAGAAGAGTCTCCCTGGAACTCTGAGTTGGACACTGGGGGAGGAGGGTATGGTAGGAATCTTTGAGAAAAGTATTTGAGGACAAAAAGCTGTGTAATTTTAGTGAAGGATGGAAGGGCAAGGGAGGAGGGAGCAGTGTAATAGTTGTTATCACCTAGATATTTTAAGGATAAAAAAACACAGCCAATTCAAATAACTGTCTGAGTTCACACACAAGTACATTTTGCTAAGTCCAAACCTAGTTATTTTGACAATTACAAATTATATTAATAAGTGCATGGAAAATAAGGTGACATTTAGTTATGTATAATTTACCACACAGAGATGTTTAGCAGACATAGGTAAATAACTGTGAACACAGTATGCTGTAGGAGTTTGTTTGTTGTTTGTTGTTCTTTTTAATTTGCAGTTCTTCCCAAATTAAAATATAGAGAACTTGGCTATCACGGCTCTGTTCTGGAAGAATCTGCATTTTCAATATTAGTTTGTACTATGAAATATATCATATATATTAAACAGTGTGAGCGTGTGTGTGTGTGTGTGATGTGTATGGGTGGTTTAACAAATAATCGTAGAATCACCCATGCACTCACTGCTGAATTTAAGAGAGGACAGGTAGGGCGTGGTGGCTCACGCCTATAATCCTAGCGCTTTGGGAGGCCAAGGCTCAGGAGTTCGAGACCAGTCTGGGTAACAGGCTGAAACCCTGTCTCTCCAAAATTACACAAATTAGCCAGGTGTGGTGGCTCAAACCTGTAGTCCCAGCTACTTGGAAGGCTGACAGGGCAGGAAATCGCTTGAGCCCAGGAGGTTGAGGATGTAATGAGCCAAGATTGTGTCACTGCCCTCCAGCATAGGCAACAGAGTGAGACCCTGTCTCAAACAAAAACAAAAAAAGACAGTAAAATCAAGTTTATAATTAGCTATGTATGTGTGCTACCCCACTAGTCTGTGATCTCATAAAAGGCAGAGAAAGCTCATTGTTCATCATTATGATCCTGGCTTTTAAAGCAAGTGTGACTATAAGGTACACATTGACACATTGATATAGCTGTATATAAGTTATTGTTATAAAATTTCAGGTTTTTATCCTCATCTATTCTCTTTTGTTCAACTGTCTATGTAAAAATAACTTTCTGCTTCAATATAGCATTACAGTATTTGTGAAATTTTTATGAAGTTCCCTTTGCTTCAGAAGCAAAGTTAAAACCTATTGTATACTATAAGTTTTAGGATTTTATAACTATTATAGCTGCTATTCCTCTCTCTGTCATTTTATGCCTAAAATAATGTCTTCCGGTTCTTTGTATAAAGATCACAATAAAATATCCTGAGGTTTTTATGCATGGTCAATGTATGCACATGATCACACTGTAACATGAGCTAATGATATACTTATGGAAAATAACCTGATTTAGGAACTAAGGTAGGTATTATATTTTGGGTTCAGCTCCCAAGATCTAATCTGCTGTTTCTAAAGTTACTAAAATATTAGTCTTTTAAAATTATTTTTCCTTGAATTGGACTTTATTCCTTCATCATTTTATTTTCATCTATTGTAACTGTATTACTTTGTAATATGTATAACTTGTGAGTATGTACTCTTATGCACATGGGCCTAATTTCTTTAACAGATACTTTCCAAATATCACAGAAGCAGCTGGAGAACTTTTATGTAGCTAAGGTAAGATTATGGGTCCATTTTAATGTTTGCATTCACTGATAAAAGAAGAAAATCAACCTTACAACAGGGGAGATAAGATGGCTGACAGCACTAAGCTGTCTTCACGAAGGAATGCTGATGGCTGCATTTTTGGCAACCTGGGGCAAGTTTCATGATTAAAAAGGGAGAAAAGCAGTCTTAGATTTCCACTGGCAATTTTAGAAATATACTTTGGAATAAATTTAATGGTATATCATCAAAACATTTCACAATACATCTTAAGCACTACCAGCATTTATTTGTGTTCAAAATTCATCTGAGAGCTAATTCCTCATGCTTAATAGCTTACAGCTATTCGTAACTAAAAGGCTAGTAATGCAGAAAGAGTCCTTGTGTTATAAGGATAAATCCATCGATTCAGAAAATTATCTCAAAATCTATGGATATATGTATATGGACTTTGGCAGCAAAGCAATGCATAAATATTCAACACATTCTGTTAGATATTTATGTTTATAAATACACTTTTAAAACCTAATAAAATGAGTAGAAATATCAAGGGCTCTATTAACATCTTCATTCCATCTAATGAAAAGCAAAATACAAATGTGCTAGAGTAATTAGGTGACTTACATTATCTTATTTTTAGACTAAAACTAGAAAATGAGGCATATATTTAGATACAAATGCAGCATATTAAGAAAGTTGAACATTTGCTATATGAAACAAGGTTCCAGGGAGACAGCACAGAATTTAAAAAAATAGTCTATTGGCTAAAGTATAATAATCCTGTCAAGGAAACTACTAGAAGAAAGGTGTCAGCCATTTTGTAGCACAAACGCCTTGTTGCTGGTTTCACCTCACTGGCATAAAGCATCAGTGGGGCCTGCATTTCTCTCTCCCTTCCCCACTCACTCTTTCTTCATTTTCTCTGACTCCTCGACTAGAAGCACATACGTTCAGCTCCACAAGGAAGAGGCAACAAGGCTGATATAGATGAAAACTTGTCCTCCCAGGCTTCTACCTCATGCTGTTTGCTTTGATGCCAGTGATGGTGGGGTTCCCAGCTTGTGTTCACTGGGTTCTAGCTGGCTCATGGCATTCCGTTCCTGACTAATGGACTGAGGGCTTTGTGCTCCAGCCTTACAGGTGGAGACAGCCCTGCAGAGACTGCGATAGTCCTACTAATTGCTTTATCCAACTTCCTATAATAAATCTGTCATCTAGCATGTATCAGTCTATGATTATTGCTGCTTCTCTGGTTGAACCCTGACTGGCACATGGAAGCCTAGTAAGTCTAGAAAATCTAGTAAGTCTAATCAGTCTAGAAAAAAAAAGTTCTGTGAATATCTAATTGTTTACCACTTTAGCTAAGCCCCCATCAAAGTAATCAAATATAAAAGTTCCGTAATGTCAGTAGTTTCCTAATATTACCATCTTACATAACCATGATACCATTGTCAACAGTAAGGAATTAACACTATATTAGCAGTAACTAAATCACAGACTTTATTTGGATGTTACCAGTTTTCAGTTTTTCCACTAATGTCCTTGTTGTGTTCCAGAGACCAATCCAGGAAACTATATTAAATTTAATCATTACTTTTTTTTTTTTTTTTTTAGTCTCCTCCAATCTGCAACAGTTTATTTGTATTTGTGCTTTTCATTTTCTCCCCCCCCCCATCCCCCGGCCCCATGACATTAAGGGTCATCGAGTGGGGTGGTCAATGAGGACAATATTAAAGAGTCTTCACCACATATTTCTTCAGTGCAATTCTCAATTTGGGTCCCATTGATTTTGTGTGTGTGTGTGACTAGAATTGGAGTATGTGTTTTCTGGAAGAAGAACACAAACATGAAAGCCCTCATCATTGTGCTCTCTGGGGGCACATGATATTAACATGATATCAACATCACTCACCATGGGGTAAAGGAAGTATCTGCCAGAGGTCTTCACCTGAAAGCTACTAGTTTTTTTTCTCCACTCTGTTCTTTAAAAAGTTGCTTTTAAAATTTAAGAGCTTTATTTTTTTATCATAATTGAACAGTTACAAGTTTTGTCAGTTTTTCAAAATTAGATGCAATTCTGCAATAAAATATCAAAAATGTAAGTTAAAATAAATTAAGCTAAAAATCTGAACATAAAAAATTTCCATAATACAACCTTATGTCTGGCTTATTAGAGAGTGAGAAAGGAAACAAAGGTGGATAGAGGGAAAGAACAAGGAAGAGAAAAAAATGTGAAGGAAAGAAAGACTGAATAAAAAAAGGAGGGAACGAAAAAAGAAAAGAAAGAAGAAAAAAATAAGAAAAAAAGGCCCATAGCAATTTACAATAATATTCCCAATGAAAAACATGCATTGCTATTTATTCAGAATATCAGAAAATGTTTTGCATATATGTAATTTATGTAATTACTTTATATATAAGTAATATATGTAATTACTTTAAGTTCCAGAATACATGTGCAGAACATGCAGTTTTGTTAAATAGGTATACAAGTGCCATGTGGTTTGCTGCACCTATCAATCCATCATCTAGGTTTTAAGCCCCACAGGCATTAGGTATTTGTCCTAATGCTCTCCCTTTCCTTGTTCCCCCATGCCCTGACCGGCCCAGTGTGTGATGTTCCTCTCCCTGTGTCCATGTGTTCTCATTGTTCAACTCCCACTCATGAGTGAGACATGTGGTGTTTGATTTTCTGTACCTGTGTTACTTTGCTGAGAATGATGGTTTCCAGCTTCATCAATTTCATGCAAAGTTCATGAAATCATTCTTTTTATGGCTGCATAGTATTCCACGGTGTGTATGTGCCACATTTTCTTTATCCAGTCTATCACTGATGGGCATTTGGGTTGGTTCCAAGTCTTTGCTATTGTAAATAGTGCTGCAATAAACATACGTGTGCATGTGTAGAATGATTTATAATCCTTTGGATATATACCCAGTAATGGGATTGCTGGGTAAAATGGTATTTCTGGTTCTAGATCCTTGAAGAATCGCCACACTGACTTTCCCAATGGTTGAACTAATTTACACTCCCAGCAACAGTGTAAAAGCATTCCTATTTCTCTACATTCACGTGAGCATTTGTTGTTTCCTGACTTTTTAATGATTGCTGTTCTAACTGGCATGAGATGGTATCTCATTGTGGTTTTGATTTGCATTTCTCTAATGACCAGTGATGATGAGCTTTTTTCATGTTTCTTGGCCACATAAATGCCTTCTTTTGAGAAGTGTCTCTTCATATCCTTTGCCCATTTTTTGATGGGGTTGTTTTTTTGTTTGTTTTTTTCTTGTAAATTTGTTTAAGTTCCTTGTAGCTTCTGGATATTAGACATCTGTCAGATGTCCCATTCTGTAGGTTGCCTGTTCACTCTGATGATAGTTTCTTTGCTGTACAGAAGCTCTTTAGTTTAATTAGATCTCATTTGTCAATTTTGGCTTTTGTTGCAATTGCTTTTGGTGTTTTAGTCATGAAGTCTTTGCCCATGCCTATGTCCTGAATGGCATTACCTAGGTTTTCTTCCAGGGTTTTTATGGTTTTAGATTTTACCTTTAAGCCTTTTATCTATCATTAGTTAATTTTTGTATAAGGTGAAAGGAAGGGGTCCAATTTCTGTTTTCTGCATATAGAGTTATTTCTTTAACATATATTCTTTAACAAATCTCTAGGTAGATTAAAAAATCCACAAATATTATACGGTAAATTATGTCTCCTCAAGAAATTTACATCATAGGAAATTATCTGTGAATGACATCAAAACCATCCTGGCAATTGATCAACAGCAGAAATTACCCTCACTTTTTCCCTCTCCAGTGTACACAAACACAAATACACACAGATGTTGCATCATATACACAGTGCACATATTCACATATTGTAGGCGGCAAGCCACCCAGGTGCCAAGGCAAGAGACCGAGGGCACTAGCTCTTACAGTATACTAAAATATATAAAATAAGAATAGTTATACTAGATACAGATCATAGATATGATTATATATGAATATCATTAATAATTAGTTTGCAGCAATTACTCTTTATTCCAAATTATAATAATCCTCGCTCTACAATCATAACCTAGGAAACCCAGGCTATATAGAGATAGGGGCTGAGAGGACATAGTGAGAGGTGACCAGAAGACAAGAGTGCAAGCCTTCTGTTATGCCCAGGCAGGGCGACCAGAGGGCTCCTTGGTCTAGCGGTAACGCCAGCATCTGGGAAGACATCCATTGCCAAGTGGACCCGTGTTCTAGCGGTAGCGTCAGTGTCAAGGAAAAACACCTGCTACTTAGAAGACCAGGAAGGCGAGTCTCCCTTTCCCTGGGGGAGTTTAGAGAAGACTCTACTCCTCCACCTCTTGTGGAGGGCCTGACATCAGTCAGGCCCACCAGCAGGTATCTGGAGGCCTAACTGTCTCCCTGTGATGCTGTGCTTCAGTGGTCACACTCCTAGTCTGCCTTCATGTTCCATCCTGTACACCTGGCTCTGCCTTCTAGATAGCAGTAGCAAATTAGTGAAAGTACTAAAAGTCTTTGATATGCAGAAATAATGGCATAAGATGTCTCTCTCTCTCCTCTCTTTCTCTCTGCCTCGGCTGCCCAGCAGGGAAGGGCCCCCTGTCCAGTGGACACGTGACCCACGTGACGTTACCTATCGTTGGAGATGGCTCACACTCCTTACCCTGCCCCTTTGTCTTGTATCCAATAAATATCAGCGCAGCCAGGCATTTGGGGCCACTACCGGTCTCTGCATCTTGGTGGTAGTGGTCCCCTGGGCCCAGCTGTCTTTTCTTTTATCTCTTTGTCTTGCGTCTTTTTTACAATCCCTTGTCTCCGCACACGGGGAGAAATACCCACCAACTCTGTGGGGCTGGACCCTACAACGTATGGTGGATGATGTGGTAATAGTAGATGTACCTGAAGAAGTGAGTTCAGGATTCATGTCGCTCATGCTATGATCTTTCACCCAAAGCCCACTTTTAGGTACTAAGCACTCATTACCCCAGCTGCAGGCTAGAAATGTTGTTTGTTGACATCTCACACCTGTGTCCCTCCCTGGATATTGCTATTTCCCCAGGTTGTCACCCTCCTTGAGTGCAGTCTATAGCTGGTGACTATATGTGACCAAAACAATCACTAGCTATGCTCCTTGAGGGGAGTCAGAGGAATCCTTTGTTTCCAGTGTGATAAAGAATGATCTGATAAGGGTGACAGAAGCACTGTTGAGAAGTTCAGTGGTGGCTTTTCTTTGTTGGCCAGGGTTTTGCATGGGTGATATATACCCTTACAAGTGGTGTTTTTTGACAGTGCTTCCCTAATAACTACCTGCCTGTAAGTCTCCACATCGGCATCTATCTTAAGAAGACTGACCTATGACTTCTGACTTCTCATCTGTGTCTTGGGATAAGAAACTGTCATGCACATGTACCCTAGAACTTAAAGTATAATTAAAAAAAAAATAAAAAATAAAAAATAAAAAATAAAAAATAAATAAATAAAAATAAAAAGAAACTGTCAGGGAATGGGTTATGCTCAGAATGGTCATGACTGTTCAATTTCTTACACAACAAATGCACATCTACCCTACAATTAACTTCATATTTTAAGCAAGTCCTGACTGAGATCAGCTACCCTGATTCTATCTTCTTGTTTAATTAATATGTTGTGTGACATAAATTTAAAAGGAAGAGCCAAAGAACTAATTACTTCAGGTTTCCTCATTGAGTTTTGGATAAGAACAAAACCATGGAACAAACAAATTATAGAAAGATTATTCATAGAAAAAATATTTTACTTGTGTTTTCTTCTTTTTTTTTTTTTTTTTTTTTGTTGTTTTTTCGAAAATTTCTCCATTAATAGTAGCATGAAGATGGCAAAAGGATGGACAAAAAGGTATGGCTCACAGTTTAAACAAAAATCAACTCATTGTATCAGAAGATTAAAAACTTGTTTATAATTTATTTATTTAAAACTTTTCCTGACCTACTACATAAAGATGTCAAAATTAATTCCTTTTGGAAAATGCACTTTACAAAGGAACAAAACATGATTTGACCTCTTTTAAATCATGTTGCAACCTAAGAGTGAATTATTATTTTAAAACATCATTTCTACAGTTCTGCTTGAGTCCGACTACGCTCCACTTTTCTATTTGGATAGTCATCTGTCCACAGCCTTTTTAGTTGCATTTTATTTGCACTAACTTTCTAACTTTATGTTTTTGCAATAATGTTTTTCTTATATTTCATTCCATGTGTCCTTTCTGATTCTTTTGATGTTAGAAAAATAAAGCCTGTGCAGGAGGGTCACTGAAGTTTTATAATGCAGACTCCAGCAGAACAGAAACTGAAATTAGGAAAGGTAGGCACACATATACACAGAGTCACTTGAGGCTGATAAATTATGACCACAACTGCAGCCAGTATCATTTAAGTACTCTTTAGTTTCTGATGATAAAGCTCTGGCTCATCACCATGCTGACAACTGCAAACCCCTGTGGCCCTCAGCTTCTGTCTTTACTATTTGTTACCTAGTCAGCCACATGGAATTTAACAGCTTAGTAAAGTATCTTTCTAAGTAGACTTCCAGAAAAGACAGAACAAAGCTAGTAGGGGCTTATGTCTTGGTTAAAGACATTATTTCTTCCATTTAAGTTCCACTTCCCTATTGCAGAGAGAAAAAACAGGCATAAAATTACTGTTTTGTCTGTAAATATCTCTACCCTATTATCTATTGTTTTGAAGGAGAAAGAAAAAATTATTTGGGCTTGAATATTGAAAAGTAAAAGATTCCATGTTTAGTTTATAATTTCACAATGATGATATATTTTTGATTTGTGCTTACTACTTCTGCGTGGGAGAAAAGAATCTTTCTGTCTACATGCTAAACAAAACACTGCTAGAATTTTTTTAAAACAGGAGTTCAAATTAAATATATGTATATTATTTTTCAACTATGGGCTCTTGATATTTGAATTAAGAATTATAGGAGAACTTGGATAGCAACAGAGTAAAACAAAAGTTTTGGGGGCAAATTAGCCTGCTTCATTTTGCCAGTTTTAGGATCATTATCTGCTACTTCTACAGGTCGATAAAGCAGGTAAGCCGAAAATACATTTATCCTTCTGAATCAGGTAGAGGTGAATGCAAATGTTCAAAAATCTGCTTCAGTCTAGAATATAGATAAGTATAAAAGAGGCAGAGTATTTTTTAAATAGCCAGGCAATATTTTTCTTTTTATGGTTATGTAACTGTCCATCATATGCCAGCAATCAACATGATGATATATTACCTGTTATATAACAATTTTAAGTAAATATTATATCTATTTCCATTAAATGAGCATTTGACTATCACAGCAACTTTAAATTACATACTTTATAAAAATAAATATTGTATGATGAAAGTTTTACTTTAGTAGTTATTTTTCATCATCTCTTTTATACTTCTGTTCTATCATTATCTAAAAAATATACATAACTAGATAAGAAATCCTATTTTTGGCCGGGTGCGGTGTCTCATGCTGTAATCCCAGCACTTTGGGAGGCCGAGGTGGGCGGATCATGAGGTCAGAAGATCGAGACCATCCTGGCTAACACGGTGAGACCCCGTCTCTACTAAAAAATACAAAAAATTAGCCAGGCGTGGTGGCGGGTGCCTGTAGTCCCAGCTACTAAGGAGACTGAAGCAGGAGAATGGCGTGAACCTGGGAGGCGGAGTTTGCAGTGAGCCGAGATCTTGCCACTGCACTCCAGCCTGGGTGACAGAGCCAGACTCCATCTCAAATAAATAAATAAATTAATTAATTAAATAAAAATAAAAAAGAAATCCTATTTTATACTGGCCTTATGTCGTTGTTTTTGTTTTACAGTTTTGCCATTGGCTTCAGGCAAAGAAAATTGAGACTAAAAGTGAAACATGGATTTTGATGTGTTATCATCAAACTAGATTCTAGTAACTGTAATAATTTGAGTGTTTTCTTTACTAAGGTGATAGAATATTAATCAAGAACACTTTTAAAAATAAATCAGAATATTTTCCAGTGCTTGAAGGAGAAAATAATAAGCGGTGAACACATGTAGTCAAATAATATTATGTTGACCTGAGAAGATTTCTTAGACAAAACCAAGTAATATTACTAATACTTTCCTCAGTTTTCCTTCTCTTTACTTCATTATTTTCTCAGATCACGTAATTTATTCTAATTTGAGCATTAACTCATTCTCTTATTTTCTTTCCTATGGAAAAGGCTCTAAGAATCAGCATATAGGCTAGTTATATGTAATAGCAAGTAAAGTGCGTTTGTTCAGAGATATCTACAGAAAATAACCAATTTTTATTATCTTCATTACATATTCAAGTCTGGTTGAAAAATTTCATTCTAAAACTACATAATCAACCTACCTAAAGATTGTTCTTAAAGCTTTTTCATTAATGAACCTTTAGTGCAACCAGCGAAAGTTAAACTTTTCTCCAAGGGCCCATGTACTTAAAAGCAAACACAGATGAAATAATTTGCTCATAATTCCAGTAAGTTAATAGAACTTATGAACCCATCCATAGACTCAAATTAATCAAGCCCAAGCAAATCCTAGTTAAGTAATTTAAAACAACTTTAGAATCTTAACATATATTGATTTAACTTTAGCTTCTTCTTTCTTGAGAGAATATCCAATCTAATCTTACCATCCAGAACATTATATTTGTTCTCTAGTTTTCTTAAATAATGTCCAGCTTTTAATCAAAACCACTCAGAGTACAGAAAGATGAGACTTAACTCATAACAGTCAATCAAAACAAACAATAAAATCTGACCTAGGGGAAGAGGCAGATATTGGAGTTATCAGCCAAAGACTTTAAAAAGAATGATTTATAGTCACAAAATTAAGAGAAAAGATAAGAAAAGTTGGCAGAGGTCAGTAAAACAAATACATAAATAATTATATTCTGGGCTGCATGCAGCGGCTCACACCTGTAATTCCAGCACTTTGGGAGACCAAGGCAGGCAGATTGCTTGAGCTCAGGAGTTTGAGACCAGCCTGGGCAGTATGGTGAAACCTCGTCTATACAAAAAATAAGCCAGACATGGTGGCACACGCCTGTAGTGCCAGCTATGGAGGCTGAGGTGGGAGGATTGCTTGAGCCTAGAAGGTTGAAGCTACAGTGAGCCGTGATCGAGTCACTTCACTCAAGCCTGGGCAACAGAGTGAGACTCTGCCTCAATAATAATAATAATAATAATAATAATAATGATTTTATTCTTAGTTATATGAAATATAAACAATGATGCAGAAGCAACATTTTAAAATGCATCAAGATGCAAATTCAAGACCAGTTATAAACTTCAGGAAAGATAAATTTCTTTAAGCTTTTTTTAAATAAATAAAACTCTCACGTTGGCACGTCATTAAAGACTGCTGAAAACCAAACACAAAAAGAAAACGAAAAGAACCCAAATGGTGTGGTGTGGGCTCATTACCATCAAAAGTAAATGATTTTACTGAAAACTAACTTCACAAAAACGTAAACAAAAGAAAACAAAATATGAAAGACAAAGGAATGACATCGTCAAGACCATTTTTGAAAGATAATGGCCAATCTAAGTGCAAGACATCTTTTAAGTGATTCAAAAAAATAATGAAAAATGTTGAATGCTGTATCCATTGTGAACACCTTTGGACAATAAAGAAAAAAATAAAAATATTTCAAGCAACCCAAGAAAGTGACAGCATGTTACCACCAACAGAAAGAAATTAATACCATTTAATTATGTGGAAATATAAAATGTAAAAGGAGTTTAAAAAAAAGAAAGAAGGCCGGGCGCGGTGGCTCCAGCCTGTAATCCCAGCACTTTGGGAGGCCGAGATGGGCGGATCACGAGGTCAGGAGATCGAGACCATCCTGGGGAACATGGTGAAACCTCGTCTCTACTAACAAATACAGAAAACTAGCCGGGCGAGGTGGCGGGCGCCTGTAGTCCCAGCTACTCGGGAGGCTGAGGCGGGAGAATGGCGTAAACCCGGGAGGCGGAGCTTGCAGTGAGCTGAGATCCGGCCACTGCACTCCAGCCTGGGCGACAGAGCGAGACTCCGTCTCAAAAAAAAAAAAAAAAAAAAGAAAGAAATGAGAGAAATGAAAATTCAAATATTTGACCAAACATAACGAGCCAGTACTATTAATAGCAATGCATTGTGAGGTTACAAATTCAATAAAGTTTTAGCTGAACAAGAGAACTCAAGGCAGAAGAAGTTAAATGGAGCAAAATACATAATAAAATGCTAATTGATAATATTCTTTCATAGTCAGGGATGGATCTCGTGACCTCAAAGAAAATAATACTAATAATATAATTGTCCCTTCATATTCATGTTTTTTACATCTATGGATTCAACCAACGGAGATCAAATATATTTCCACAAACAAACAAAAATATAAGTACAACTATACTGACCATTTACAGACTTGTTCTTGTAATTTTTCCCTAACAATGCAGTATAACAACAATTTACATTAAAGTAAGTATTGCAAGTAATCTAGAAATGATTTAAAGTATATGGAGGATGTGTGTAAGTTACATGCAAATATTATATCCCAAATTTTGGTATCCAAGGGGGATCCTGGAACCAATCCCTTGCAGATACTGAGAGATGATTGTACTAAAAGAATATAGAAACAAAAAATTGAGAGTAAAATAAATAAATTCTAAAACTATAATTTATAAATGGAAAGGAAAGAAAAAAGGGACATTAAATACATGTGATGAATACATAATAAGAATGTGATTTTATACATAAATAAAAATATCTTCATTACACTAAATGCTAATGGTTAAAATATTCTAATCAAAATATAAATAAGTGCCATTTGCCACTTAAAAGAGATAGAACTTTTAAAAAATAACATTAAAATGTTAAATATAAAAGGACAGATGTAATACACTGCATACATTTTAGCCCAAAGAAAGCTACAGTAATATTATACAAATTGTTAGACTTTAAAGCAAGAAGCACTATTAGAGTATAAGAGGAATATATCTAATAATAAAAGTGACAGTGCCCAAAGGGGTTAAATTCTAATTTAGGTAATATTAATCAAAGAAAATTGGATGGAAATAAAAATGGAACTGGACAAATTCATAAACAGAACAAAAAGGCTTTAACACATATTTTTCACATTATAGAATAAGAATATCAAAACTCAGTAAATAGTTATAAAAATTTAACAGCATCAGTAACAAGCTAGAACTAATTAGTCTATGTATAATACCACAGTCCGAGATAGAATACTTTGATTTTTAAATCAGAATGGAAAAATTAGCAAAATTAACCATATGTTGGGTCAGAAGACAAGTGTTAGGAGTTCCAAAGGATTTAAATAATAAAATATAATTTCCAAAATTACAAAAAATTTAGTCTTCTGTACATGTATGTTATGAAGCAAGAACAGTAAATTGAACCAAGCAATTGAAAAAATAATCAATATAGGTATAAAAATAATAAAATATAAAATAAATATGCTATGAAGATCAACAAATGAAAAAATATTATTTTATAAACAAGTTAAATGGTAAAAATTATTTGACAAAATTAAAAAGACAAAAGATAGGCAAAAATAACTAATATTGAGAATGATAAAGGAAATATTAACAAAACTCCTATAAAAATAAGATTATTTGAAAAATTATGTATCAATTAATTTCAATATTTAGATTAAGTTCCCAGAAAAGGGCACATTATTAAAACCACAGAAATCTAAATAGAAATTTTGAAAAATAATAATTTTCAGTTATATTTTCATTTAAAAACTATCAAAATAACACCAACCCGATGGGTTTTGCTTGTATATTCTATGAAACACTTAGAGAAGAAAATATATCCATCTTACAAACACTTTTCCAGAGCACAGAAAAATAGAAACATTTATATGAAAAAGTTTTTATGAGATCAGCTTAACCATGATAACTAACCTGATAAGACACTACAAGAAAGAAAAGTTAGAGAATTGTGTCAAGATGATTGAATGGAAGTCCCAATCCTAATCCCCACGCAGAAACAATGATCAATTTAACAAAGATATACAGAGCAAAATATACTTATAAGAAGTCCAGAATCCAATTAAAAAGTTGCTATACTCCAGAGAAACACAAAACCAAAAACAGCCACATTAAAAAGGGTTAAAAAAGCAGTGCCATTTTGTTCACATCAGCTCCTACCTCAAGGACGAAGGACTCAAAGCTGAGGGAAGTAACCTCAGCCCCTCATTAGGGAGAAAGAGAGATTGGAGTGTACTTTCAACATCCCTGGCATTTTGCGCCACAACCTGAGGAGATCTCTACTTATTCTACTTCATCTGCAGCACTGAGGAAACTGGCATAATTTAAACCCTTGGAGATAGCTAGGAAAAAAGTGAGTGGCTCACTACAGCTGGTACAGCTCTGCAAGATGGGGAGAAGATACATAACTTAAGACATCTCCTTTAAATGAGAGGGAGAGAAATAGAGCATGAATATTCATAGGAAATTTTTGAGAGGCTCCCAGAACCTTTAGCTGGGCTGTCTGGTGAAGGCCTTTGCCCTGTCACAGACAATATGTAAAGACTGGAAGAGGTGGCTATTTCTTCAAATGTGTATATACCACTGCAAAGCTACAAGGGACATGAAGAATAAGGGAACAAGGCCAAAGGAACAAATAAATCTCCAGTAATTTACCCTAAAGAAATCGAGTTTTATAAATTTTTCTGATGACATATTCAAAATATTTGTCTTAAGGAAGTTTACTGAGTTACAAGAGAATATACATAGGCAATTATACAAAATCAGGAAAACAATACATGAAGAAAATTGGTATTTCAACAAAGATAAACCGTAACAAAGAATGAAAAAACTACGAAGCTGAATAATACAATAATTGAAATGAAAAATTTAATAGAGAGCTTCAATAGTATACTTGATCAAGCAGAAGAAAGAAATCAGTGAATTTAAAGATAGGTCAGCCAGAGAAACAAAAAGAAAAGGAATGAAAAAGAATGAAGAATACCTAAAGGACTTATAGGATCCACATATGGACCCACATATGCATTAAGGGTTCAGGAAGAATAGAGAGAGACAGGTAGAACACTTATTTAAAGGAGGAAAATATGACTTAACACTCCCCAAGCTGAGAAAGGATATGCAGATCCATATTTTTGAAGCCAAAATATCAAAGAGAATGAAACCAAAAAAATTTACACCAAGACATATTAAAATAAGATTGTCAAAAGTAAAAGACAAAAGGAGAATTTTGAAAGTACAAGAGAAGAGCAACTTGTCATATGGGAGGGTTTCATAAGATTATCAGTTAAATTATCAGCAGAAGCTATGTGGCCAGGTGAAAGCAGGACAATATATGGAAAGGGCTGAAATAAAAAGTCTGCCAAAGAAGAACACTATGACCAAAAATGTTATCCTTCATAAATGAAGAAGCAATATCTTGCCAGAAAAACAAAAGCTGAGGACCTGATGTATAAGAGATGCTATCGGGTGTTTTTCACATTGAAATAAAAAGATGATAAACAGCAACATAAAATCATATGAAAGCACAAACTCACTGGTAAATGCAAATATGTAGAAAAATACAGAATATGGTAATAGTATAATAGCGTATAAATCACTTATAATTCATTACAGAAGTTAAAAGACAATATTAAGAATATTAAAGCTACCAAATTTTTTTATAGATATGCAATATTAAAATGTAAATGGTGGCATCAATAACAAAGTATGTGAGGGTGGGGAAGTAAAAGTGTTGAGTATTTATATGTGATCAAAATTTGATTGTTGTCATCTTAAAATAGACTGTAATAACTATATTTCAGGTAAGTTTCATGGTAATCACACAGGTAACACCTATAGAGGATATCCAAAGAAAAAGAGTAGAAATCAAAGCATCACTACAAAAATATCAATGAAACACAAAGGAAAACAGCAAGAGAGAAAAAGAAGAAAAAAGAAAACAACTATAAGATAGAATGCAGTTAACAAAATAGCAATAGCAATTCTTTTCTACCACAAATTATTTTAAGTGGATTAAACTCTCCAATCTAGATACATATAGTGATTTAATTGTTCTTAAAAATAAAACAAAACCCAACTGTATGCTTTTTCCAAGAGACACACTTTATATTTAGGGATACACTTAACCTGTAGGGTGAAGGCATGGAAAGGACAGTTTGTGCAAATGGGAAGCAAAATAAAGAAGGGGTGTCTACAATCATATTAGACAAAATAGATTTTGAGTTGAAAACTGTAGCAAAAGATAAAGAATATTTTATATTAATAAACATCCAATGAATCAGGAAGATATGACACTTATAAATATATATGCACCCAACATAAGTGCATTTAAATCCACAAAACAAATACTGACATATCTGAAGGGAGGTTTAGACAGCAACAATAATAGTAGGAGATTTCAGCATCTCATTTTAAATAATGGATGGAACATGCTGACAGATATTAAGTAAATGGTGAATGTAAACAAAACTTTACATTGACTTAGAAAAAGTCAAACTAACAGATATATACAGAACATTCTACTCAACAACAGCAGATTATACAACTCTTGCCAAATGCACATAGAACATCCTCCAAAATAGATCATGTCTTAGGTCACAAAATAAGTTGGAACACATTTGAGAAGACTGAAATTACACTGAGTATCTTTTTTGACCACAATAGTATGAAACTAGAAGTCAACAGCAGAAGAAAAATTGGAAAATTTACAAATACATGGAAATTAAACAACATCCTCCTCAGTAGCCAATGGATTTAAAAAGAATTCAAAAGAGAATGATAAAAAATCTTTAATCAAATGAAGATGAAAATAAAATACACCAAAACATATGGCATATAGCAAAATCCATACTAAAAAGGAAGTTTTTACTCACAAATATCTCAATTTAAGAAGATAAAATATCATGCAGTATTTGTCCTTTGTGACTGGCTTATTTTACTAAGTTGTCAAAATTGGCAGGATTCCCATTTTTTTAAGGTGCAATAATATTTCATTGTACATATATGCCAATTTTTATATATTTACACGTTGATCAACATTTAGGTTGTTCCCTTCTCTTATTTATTATGAGTAATACTTCAATGGACAAATATTGCATGATTTTGCTTATATGAATGATCTCAAATAGTTAAAGTCACAGAAGCGGAGAGTAGAATGGTAGTTATCAGGGCCTGGAGAGAAGAACAAATGAGACATTTTGGTTCAAGAGACATAAGATTTCAGTTATGCAAGATGAATTAGTTTTAAAGATCTGCTACACAGCATAGTGCCTATAGTTAAAAATTCTGTGTTGTACACTTAAAAATTTGTTTAGAGGGTAGATTTTATGTTGTGTTCTTACCACAGAAAAACAAAACAACAAGAACCACAAAGGAGCTGGAGGAAGCTTTTGGAGGCGATGAATATGTTTATTACATTGATTATGGTGTTGGTTTCACGGGTGTATGCATATGTCCAAATTCATCATATTGTATACAAGAAATATGTGCAGTTTTTGGTATCTCCATTATACCTCAAAAAAGACATTAAGAAAAGAAAATGTAAGCTACTCGTTCTCACAAAAGACAAAAATCTGAAACAAAATATGTTAGCAGAGAAATTAATATATTAGGAACAAATCAGTCTTTTATAGGAAGATTTGGTAGGATACTCACACCCTAGTGCTCCAGAACCTGTGGATATGTTACATTCCATGACAAAAGGGACTTTGCAGATACGATTATGGTAGGAGTATTTGAGATGAAGAGATTATCCTTGATTATCTGTGTGCTTCCTAGTCTAATCTCATGGATCTTTAAAAACAGAGAACCTTCCCTGGATGGGTCAGAGACATGTGATTTGAGCTGGACGTGACTTATCATCAGTGGTTTTGCAAATGAGGAAAGGGCCAGGATCCAAGGAATGTCTGTGGCCTTTACAAGCTGGAAACAGACATCAATTTATAGCCTCCAAAAAAAAAAAGAGGAAGCTCAATCCCATGACAGCAAATAATTGAGTTTTGTCAACAATCTGAATGAGAAGGAAACAGACCCTTCTTTAGAGGGTCTTTAGAGAATTCAGAATGAAATGCAACCCTGCCAGCACCTTAATTTTAACCCCCGAGACCTATACTAAACTTCTGACCTACGGGTCAGAGTTTCTAAGATAATAAGTTTGTGTTTTTTAAGCTGCTAAATTTGTAGCAGCAATAGAAAACTAATGCAAAAGATGAAAGTGATTTAGCCTTCAAAAATTTTAACAGTGTGATTTTTAACAAAAAAGAATAAAACATATTATCAATAACTTTGATGTAGAAAAAATCATTTATTTGATAAAATTCAATAACTTCATGAAAAAACCTTTAGCAAATGAGAAATAATATAGAAACCTACTAAATATGATAAAGATTGTTTCACGTAAGCTACATCAGAAACTTTCCAGTGTAGTGTTATGTTAAAATATTTTTCTTAGAGAATTAAAATAAGGCCAGGATGCCCACTATTACCACTTTTGAATAAAGATAACTTTGGCAAAATAAGAAAAAAGGGAGTCAGCACGGTAGATTAATTGCAAAATTTACCCCAATTCTTTATTTCTCATTAAATCTTTTTTTTTTTTTTTGCAAGAGGTAGCGTTTATCTTATACTGCTCCCTTGAATCTGGGTAGGTTTTGTCAATTGTTTTGGCCAATAGAATGTGGTGGAAGTGACAATGTGACCTCGAAAAGACTTATACCCTCTGTCTCTTTTAGATCCTTGCTTTCGCCATGTCGAAAAGCCTGAACTAGTCTCCTAGATAATAGAGGATATGACTAACAAAGCTGAGGAAACACATGGCCAGCTGACATCCACCCCAAGCCAGTGAGAGAGTCAAACCCAGGTTAGCATAGCCCCTTACCTGACTCACAGCTGACTGCCAACATATGAGTGAACTCAAATGAATCCAGAACAAAAGTTCTAGTTATCCATAGTCTCATGAGCAACCATTTTAACAAGTTGTTTTAAGCCACTTCATTTGAAGCACTTTGATATTCAACTTTGTCATAATGGATAACTAATAGGATTAAGTGATTATTATAGAGAAAATATGAAACATATCTATTTACTGCCAGGTAGTCACTTATATTTATCAATTATATTACATTCCTTTAAGTAATTTACATATGCATGTCTAAATCTACAGCTTAGTTAATATAGTTATAAATGTATTAATAGTTACTGACATATTCTCAAACTTATCTTAAATTTGGATGGAAGTTACTGACCACTGAATTTGTGCCCAAGTAACAGTTGACTATTTCCAATAAAGTCCACCAATAATTTGTATTAACTGGTTATAGCAGAAGAAATACTCAACCAAATAGTAAAGTAAATAATAGAAGAGAAACTATGATGTTCAAAAGATAGATAAAACGTTCACAAGAAAAAAGTGATAATATAGTTAGCGCAGACTGCATTGTCTAATGTAGAGAAAAAGGAGTTTCAGAAGTTTGCCCTTATGTTCTATTAGCTAAGATCTGTCAAATTCAACTTCCTTCAACTACTCAGTGCCCATTGTTCTTTGCCTCTCTACTACTACATTTATCTTGAAGAAAGTAGAACCAAGGAAAACAGTACTCCGTGCCTATCCATCTTGATAACTTAATGCTTCTCTATGCCTGCAGCATTGCACATTAACGTTTTGAGTAAAATCTATAGGTCGATAAATCTCCTTCTTGAAGCACAGTGCCAATCTCTCATGCACTGTAAAGTACTGTCTCTCTTCTAACCAAATTTTTAGACCCTGAATTTATTTTTTCCAGATGATTCTGTCACAATGTTGGATGATAGAAAATAAGCCATATGTTAGCTATGCTTACGCACATCCTGATAAGCATTAGCATGAACTACTACTTGATAGATGACCACATTAATGTAAATATATCTTCATTTTAAATCTATAGGCCACGGGATTGCTGAAAAATAATTCTAACATTACATTATACACAAGAGGAAAATAAATTACAAAGCAAAAATTTTCAGATTCTATAATGCAGATAATAATATTTCTTCCCATTATTTTACAGAAACATTACATAAAGTGCCTATCTAATTATAGATTTGTACAGTATGACTATTTAAAATTACAAATATATTTGCAGGAATGTGTGTTCACATAAACAGTTGCATTAGCAATACAACCTAGGATCAACTACTTAAACTCTCTGAGTTTCGATATCTTCTTTTACCGAATATAGTAATGACACTTCCTAAGACCAAAAGAAGGTCATAGGTAAGTATTTGCTGTTTTCTTACATCAGATATTATGTTCAGCACTTGAGAAATACTGTCTCAATTAATTTAATTAAACATAATATTAACTAAATGAAGTAACAAAATGTATGGAAAGTTCTTAGTACAATACTGATTCAAAAAAGTACATGATAAATGCCAGTCTCCATTGTGCTCCATCTTATTGGAAATATGACAAAAGTGTTGTATTTATGCACTTTTATTGGTGTCCACTTCAACACTTTATCCTCAAAAGGCCCTAAGCTATCCCAGTCACTGCTAGATAAAATGTATTGGATTATATTACCTTTACCTCCCATCAAGCTCATTGGCACCCATTTGTAATTACTGAGGAAAGAAACCATATCAAACAAATCAAAAGTCTGTGCCACATGGCCTAACAGAGAAGAGTTTAATATAAAAATTCCTAGTAATTTATCTTTGTTTCCCCATAATGGTTTTGCTCCAATAAGGATGAAATATCACCGCCAAAGTTGGTATGATTTTTGGGTGCCTTACATCTTTTAGAGGAATACTTAGCTCTCATGGTCCAAATATATTGAATCTGTCAAAAAACACTAAGCGAAGTTGACCAAATTGACACGCTACTTTAGTTCATGCTACGCAGTGTAACAGTGAACTGTGTCACTTCCTTTTTTACAGTACTGTAAACCCCTTATTCCTCATCCTGTATTTAATACATTTCTTTATTTCCCTTTTTAAATAAAAAAGTAGTGGCCACATAAAAGCAATTTGTGGCAGTGTTCTATCTCAAGAGACATCAAGATATATAGCAAATTCCAGAATTAGTAATATTTACAAAATTTCCATGGGACAAATTGTCTAAAAATGTGTTGACTTGCTGTGAAATTTGCTATTAAAACACACAGCAGGACCTGTCCACTTTAACAGCCCCAAATGCAGCCATGGAGCTCTGAGTGGACCTCACCATGGCCGATATCTGTCCTAAGAGAAATAAAAGGAGTTAGAATGAATATCACCTTGTGGTAAATATCCTTTACATATATTGTGAAGAAAAGCAGGGTTGAGATATGCTTACCCATGTAAAACCTCAAGACAAAAGATCACAAGCAGACAAATAAAACAATGTGGTAAATATATAAATATTGTCAAATAATCCTAGAGTAGTCTCTAGACAGATTATAAATGTTCTAATAGTTTTCCCTTAATTGCTAGCCATAAAAATGAGTGGTAGCCTACCAAAAGGTATAAATTCTAATTCTGTCAGATCCTTAATAACATCTAGTTTCGAAAGATGTCTATGCTGAGCTGCAGATTCCTTAAAGGGACATTCCTGCGCTTAGAAAGCATTATAACAGTTCTTAGTAGGTAAAGTGTCTCCACCTTATTAGTACTGGAGTCAGCCAATAAAAAATTAAACAATCCAATCATATTTTTCCTTGAGAGAAGTAATAACATACACAAGCACAAGGTGTGTACCATGCCATGTACATATCATGCTTGCCGTGTATATCTTTAGCTTACTAGATATTTTCACATTAATGAGAAAATCAATACTTCTGTATATCCCTCTTCTATGAAAAAAAGACCATCATTTTCAATTTTTCTTCTGTGTGCCATTTAAATAGAGAGAAAAGGAAAGCTTTGGTTTAAATATCATTGGGGAATAAGTAAATATGATATTATCTACCTCCAAAGAACCATTGTAATGATTCGAAAGAGCCATGGGAATGAACGGGGTATTTTAATCTTTATTTCCACACTGCAAGTATCGACATGGATTCTTTTGTCTGTCCACACTGACACTAAGCTCTCAAGATTTCATCGTTAAGCATTATGATCTATGGGTCTTGTAAATGGCTAGCACTGTGGGTAAGTGCAAGCACTTTGAATTTCAACTTCATATGTTTTCTTTATAGGTGTGTGGATATTGCCTCTGAGATCCAGTTATATTTCCCAGTACGTCAGCATTCGGTGTAAATTCACTCAGTAGTCAGCGGGTTACAATTGTTGGGAGTGGGGTTCTAAGAACTCATATAGAGAAAAATGAAGCTTCCTGTTCAGAGGTCCATGTGAGCAATAAGAAAGTCTTCTGGCTGCAGCTCAGGGTTCAGGGTTATTGTCTGTGACCATCAAGCAGTGAGCTGTAGCAACTTCAAGCACACAACAGTAACAAAGCAACAAAACAGCTCAAAGGAGATTTGACTTGAGTGGGGTAGAATATGACCAGACAATGTGGAAACAGCATAGATTCTTTTCCAACAACACTGACAATGCTCCTTTTCAACTAGAACAGAAGTAAAATGAGCGCGTGTTCTCTCTTGCAATCTAGCTTGATCAAAAAAATCAGATTAGACATTAACTTTAGCTACTTGTTACTTTTATTGATATTTTTATTTTATTTATAACTAAAAAAGTTAATATCAACGATATCATCCTTATCCCTTCCCCCAACTCAAATTTCATCATATATTGACCTTCATGTATAAACGAATAAATTTTTACATAGCTGTAATAACAACTAAAAGCAAAAGCCAATAGCTGCTTTTATCTGTCAGACAATATGAACAATAAATACCTATGTATGCTCCAGATTTTATATATTGTCAATATAATTTCAAACTATTAGTCTGCTAATTTTTATAACTGTTAGGAATTTCAAAGCATAAAATGTATCTTTAATGTCTAATGTGAATATATATCACATTATGACCACCATGAAAATATACAAATTTTAACCCTGAAGGGCAGTAATTGAATTTAAAGGTCTGCCCAAATACTCTCCAAAGGAATTCAACTGGGAAAGTGATTAAGCCTCTCAAAGCCTCAATTTCTTTACTTTCAAAATGGGGATAAAATTGGTTTTATTTCCAGCATTATTTATTTACTCCATAATTAATATTTACTTCATGGAAAATGCTGAGGAAATATTATCTGTACAGTACTTAAGAAATAAATGCAATTTAAAAGAGCTGATGCGCTATTACCACTACAAACTGGTGGGGGGCTTTTTTTTATGGGGGGTTGTGGGAAAGTAAGCTGTTTCTTTTTGGTGAATATATCACTATTGAAATTTATAAGGACTAACAGAGGTAGGCTCAGCTATGTAAAATTACTTCCAATAATGTGCACTATTTTGAAGCATGACTTTATAAGAGCAAGCGTTTTCGGTTTTTTGAACAAGAACTTCAGAATAATTCATTTATTTTGAAAATAATTAAATGTGAAAGAAAAATACACCTTTTCAATTAATTTCAATTTTTCTCCATTTCTCCCTATAGACTTCTTTCCTATATTTACTATGTCAAATAAATATATCCATTGATTTGACTGTTTCCTAACATAATGTGCTTCTCCTCTATAGCACCTTCTCTCTTTCTCTCTTACTCCTGAATTGTTTGAGCTGCCAAAAGATGAGTTCTTGGCATCACCATTCACAACACTTAGAATTTCATAAACTTTGACTGGGCGTGGTAGTTCATACTTGTAATCCCAGCACTTTTGGTGGCCAAGACGGGTGGATCATCTAAGGTCAGGAGTTCGAGAACAGCCTGGTCAACATGGCGAAACGCCATCTCTACTAAAATTACAAAAAATTAGCCGGGTGTACTGGCAGACACCTGTAATTCCAGCTACATAGGAGGCTGAGGCAGGATATTTGCTTAAACCTAGGAGGTGGAGATTGCAGTTAGCCGAGATCGTGCCATTGCACTCCAGTCTGGGCAACAGAGAGAGAATCGGTCTCAAAAAAAAAAAAAAAAAAGAGAAAGAGAATTTTATAAACCTTACCTGTAATTGCAAACTGCAATTCAGAGTTCCATTAGAAAGTGTAACATAAAACAAAATATTGTTGAATATATAGTAAGTAAATACATCAAAACAAATAATGTCTATAAATGTTAGATTTAAGACAAAATTAAGACATACCTCCTTTATTTATACTGAACAAAATTTAAAATCTAAAATCCTTTGGAAACCTCTTTTTCTGTTTTTAAGTTAATCTCATGAATTTATTGCAATACTATTTGGGGGACTTGTTATGACTTCTATATTATTTCACTAAATAAAATATCTTTCCAAAGAACTCTATATATTAATTACAAATAGAGCATTTAAATTTTTTAACTTTTAAACGTTCTATTTGTGACTTTCAAGTCCAAGAATTCTATTTTATTTTATACAAACAAAAATGAAAAAGCATGTGGAGGACAAGCATACACTACAACAGTTAATGATACATTTTCCCCTGTTTGTTATAATATCAATTTTATTTATTTTATTTGGCAGTATTAAGGAGAAATGTTGGAGTGTTAATATCAAGTAGTAGAACACATTGTTTTTCAATGTTTTTGCTTCTTTGGAGCAGTCTACATAAATATAAATAACATGATCTTAAGTAATAGAATAAAGAATGATTCAAATATTTTATATGTCTGCAGATTTTTGCTCCATTTTAAGCTGTAAACAAGAGTATAATCTTCAAAAGCTCTCTTACAGAAAGGATCACTGTCTTAACAATCAAATAATAAATTTGAATCTAGTGTATATATTTAATTTGGCCTAAAACAAGTAATCACTAGGTAAAAAATTAAGATAGCTATTATGGGAATATATACATATGCCTATTCAAAGTCACTATCTTATCCAAATCCAATATTGAACATGAATATAAGAATTATGTGTTTATATACTTGATTCTATTTTTTTACTATAATGGAAATATAGTGTTAGTGATCTGCTACAAACTATTTCTACCAGGAAACATCCTTTGCAGAAAACATACTTCATTCCCTCTATGAATTTTGACAAAATAGAGTCTCTTTAAATAAACAGATTCTGAATAAATGGCATTATAGTTGCACTAAACATTTTATACTTTTATATCCACATAGGCTATAGCAAAAAAATTAACTGGCTAATGGTATGAGATTATTACTTAGGATTATAGACTTTAGGGCAAAGCCAGGACTGGACACTATGTCATTTCACACACACACACACACACACACACACACACACACACACACACACACACACACACAAAGAAAAGGTAATCTATTGAAAATTCAACATTTTTTTGTTAATAAAACAAAAATATACTGTTATTGAAAAAATATGAAAAAAAATTCTTTTAGGAGGATTCAAAGATAATCACAATGAAGTTTTCAATGTGATATTGTCCTACATAGTGTGATATTGATTCTTGACCTTAGCTTTTCTTCCTTTCCTTCCTTCCTTCTTCTTTTCTACCCTTCTTCCTGTCTGACTTTTTTCTGGCTTTCTTTTTCTCTCCTTCCATCCCTCTTCCCACCTTATAGTCTCCTGCTGTCTGTCTGCCTATCTCTCCTGGTTATTTCCTTGTTGTCCTGTGTTTCACTCTTGCCTGTCTATGCTCTCTATTTTCTAGAATTGGGAATCTGCACAGTGTATTTCATTGCCAGATGATTGATGGCTTGTGTATTAGTGCATTTTCACACTGATAAAAAGAACTGCCCAAGACCAGTTAATTTATAAAGGAAAGAGGTTTAATTGATTCACATAGTTCAGCATGGCTGGGGAGGCCTCAGGAAGCTTACAGTCATGGTGGAAGGTGAAAAGGAAGCAATATACCTTCTTCACATAGCTATAGGAAGGAGAACAAATGCAGGAGGAACTATCAAATACAAAATACCATTAGATCTCATGGGAACCCACTCACTGTCACAAGAACAGCATGGGGGAAAACTGCCTCAATGTTTCTGTTACCTCCACCTTCCCATAATCCTCATAATCCCCTTGACACATAGGGATTATGAGGATTATGGGAATTACAATTGTTTTAGTCTATTTTCATACTGTAAAGACATACTCAAGAGTGGGAAGAAAAAGAGATTTAATTGGACTTAGAGTTCCACATGGCTGGAAAGGCCTCAGAAACATGGTGGGAGGTGAAAGGCACTTCTTTCATGGTGGCAGCAAGAGAAGATGAGGAAGAAGCTAAAGTGGAAACCCTGATAAACCTATCAGATCTCGTAAGACTTAGTCACTATCATGAGAATAGCATGGGAAAGACTGGCCCCTGTGATTCAATGACCTCCCCCTAAGTCTCTCCCACAATACATGGGAATTCTGGAAGACACAATTCAAGTGGAGATTTGGGTGGGGAAACTGCAAACCATATCATTCCACCCCTAACCCCTCCAAATCTTATGTCCTCACATTTAAAAATCAATCATCCCTTCCCAACAGTCCCCAAAAGTCCTAACACATTTCAGCATTAACCCAAAAGTTCACAGTCCAAAGTCTCATCTGAGACAAGGAAAGTCCCTTCTATCTATGAGCCAGTAACATCAAAAGCAAATCAGTTACTTCCTAGATACAATGGGAGTGCAGGTATTGGGTAAATACAGCCATTCCAAATTGAAGAAACTGATCAAAACAAAGGGATTACAGGGCCCATGAAAGTGTGAAATCCATCAGGGCAGTCAAATTTTAAAGCTCCAAAATGATCTCCTTTGACTCCAGGTCTCACATCCATGTCACGCTGATACAAGAGGTGGATTCCTATGGTGTTGGGCAGTTCCACCCCTGTGGTTTTGTAGGGTACAGCGTCCATCCCAGTTGCTTTCATGGGCTGGCATTTAGTGTCTGTTGTTTTTCCAGGTGACAGTACAAGCTGTTCGTGGGTCCACCATTCTGTGGTATGGAGGATGGTGGCCTTCTTCTCATAGCTCCATTAAGCAGTGCCCCAGTAGGGACTCTGTGTGGGGGCTCTGATCCCACATTTCCCTTCCACACTGCCCTCACAGTTCTCCATGAGGGCCCCACCCCTGCAGTAAACTTTCGCCTGGACATCCAGGCATTTCCATACATCTTCTGACATCTGGGTGGAGATTCCCAAACCTCAATTCTTGACTTCTGTGTACCCATAGGCTTAACATCACGTGTAAGCTGCCAGGGCTTGGGACTACCATCCTCTGAAGTCACAGCTTGAGCTGTAATTTAGCCCCTGTCAGCCAAGGCTGGAGCAGCTGGGACACAAGGCACCAAGTTCCTAGGCTGCACATAGCATGGGGACCCTGGGTCTGGTCCATGAAACCACTGTTTCCTCCTGGGCCTCTGGGCATGTGAGGAGAGTGGCTGCCATGAAGGTCTCTGAAATGGCCAGGAGACATTTTCTACATGGTCTTGGAGATTCACATTAGGCTCCTTGCTACTTCTGCAAATTTCTGCAGCTGTCTTGAATTTCTCCCTGGAAATTTTTTTTTTTTTTTTTTTTTTCTACTGCATAGTCAGGCTGCAAATTTTCCCAACTTTATTCTCTGTTTCCCTTTTAAAACTGATTGTCATTAATAGCACCCAAATCAACTCTTGAACACTTTACTGCTTAGAAATTTCTTCTGCCAGATACCTAAATCATCTCTTTCAAGTTCAAAGGTCCACAAATCTCTAGGGCAGGGGAAAAATGCTACCAGTCTGTTCGCTAAAAACAACAAGAGTCACCTTTGCTCCAGTCCCCAACAAGTTTCTCATCTCTATCTGAAACCATCCGAATTTCAGCCTGGATTTCATTGTTCATATCACTATCAGAATTTTGTTCAAAGCCATTCTACAAGTCTCTTGGAAGTTCCAAACATTCCCACATTTTCCTATCTTCTGAGCCCCTCAAACTGTTCCAGCCTCTACCTGTTACCCAGTTCCAATAGCACTTCCACATTTTTAGGTATATTTTCAGCAGTACCCAACTCCACTGGTACCAATTTACTGTGTTAGTCTGTTTTTATGCTACTGATAAAGACATACCTGAGACTGGGAAGAAGAAGAGGTTTAATTGGATTTACACTTCCAGATGGCTGGGGAGGTCTCAAAATCATGGCAGGAGGTGAAAGGTACTCCTTACATGGCAATCGCAAGAGAAAATGAGGAAGAAGCAAAAGCTGAAACCTCTGATAAGCCTATCAGATTTTGTGAGACTTATTCACTAACACAAAATTAACATGGGAAGACTGTCCCCAGTGATTCAATTTTCTCCTCCTGGGTCCCTCCCACAACACTTGGGGATTCTGGGAGATATAATTCAATTTGAGATTTGAGTAGGGACACAGCCAAACCATATCAACAATTCGAGATGAAATTTTGCATGGGAACACAGCCAAACCATAGCAGCTTCCTACTAACTCCTGACAACAAGAAGCACTGGCAAGAGATCAAATGGCAAAAGGAAGACAGGAGATACCATCTTCTGGTTCTTATAAGTGACCTTTGCCACCAATACCAAGAACCTGCTAACACTATAACTTGAGGAGCTGGGGATGGGGTGGGGAGAGAAGAGAGGAGACATCTGGCCTTTGGATTGTTCTAGTTTTGACTGAAGCTGCACCACTTCCGGGGATCCAAAACCAATCACAAAAACATCTCCAACATTACAGCCGTAGATGCAGCTTTGTAACCCTTATCACAGGAGCATCTGCAGTTTCTCACCACTGGCCTCACCATTTTCTCCTGTCTGATATTCCAGGCCCCCCACCTGGTCTACCCCTTCCCTCTCCCTTCATCTTTTCTATCCTTATACCACTTTGTAAACAGTTACCTGTAATAAACTGGTTTTCTTTGAAATGTCTGGACTTGTTTCCATTTTGCTTGTGTTGCCTACTTGTCTATCTCCATCTATTTTTCTGTCTACCTATCTATTTATTCATCCGTCTATCCATCTATTCACCTCTTTATCATCGCTCTCCATCACATCTGTCTTCCTTTTATCTGTACATTATTTCATGTGTCATAGACACTAATATGGTGTGTACAATGTTTTATAAATGTTTATGTTCATATGACAACATATTGTGGATATCTTTACATGTCAACTCTCTGTAAAATACATTTATGATATGCATTTTAAGTAATTTATTTGACCAATCTTTTAGCTGTTTCCAAGGCTTCTTTTATTATAAACAACATCACAGTTGTATAGGTAATTTTTACACATATAGTTATTTATTGCTAATATTCTAGAGCAGAAATTATTGTCAATGTTGACATATTTTTCTACAAAGGATTACATCATAGTTATACTCTCCCTGTAGTAAATTATAATGATTGTTTCTTTCAAACTCTTGCCTCAAACATTTTTATATTGTATTCTGAGAGTTATATTGGTAAAAATTTTATTGTTTTGATCTCCAATGAGGCAGACTATATCCATCATTTATATTTCTTCTTTTTTTTAATTGCCTAGGATGGTTATTGTTCACTATTTTACTAGAATGCTTATTTTTCTTATTTGAAATTTTAAATTTCTCTCTTTAAATAAGGCTAGTGTACACTAGCCTTATTTTCCTTAAATGTTAATCTTTTTAGATTTTTTACTTGTTTGTAGATTTCACATTATTATAGGAAACATTCACTATTAATATACAAAAATGATTTTTGGTATAAATTTTAAACTATTATGTATTTACATTCATCTTTCTTTTTCTAATTATTTTGCCTCTTCTTATCAGACTCAAAAGATCTTTTCTAATACATATTTGCAAAGACCTACAAATATATTTTTTCTCATTAATACCACCTTTAATCTGTTTTACTAAAGTCAGAAGTAATGAGTTCATATTTGAAAAATTCCCTCTCCTTATATATCAATTTGTGTTGATTCTACTTCCAAAATGTTTCCCAAACCCACTTGTATAACAAGTCAATGGCCAATCACCCTCCTCCACACTATATTCTAGCCCTAGAAATTATGCAGTTGCCTTCAAGCTGGTCTTTCTAGTTTCATTCTTACTTTCAAAATCCACTATCCACAATCTGAGTAATTATTTTACAAATATAAATGGAATGAGTGTCTCCTGCCTGAAACCCTGTAAGAGTTCACCTTTTCTTAGAATTAAACCTAAACCCTTCCTATGTTTGGCCTGAGCTCCCAACATCTCCAAGCTCTTCAGATAATGCAGGCATCAGTCATTAATATCATATCACACTGGCTATATTAGTTTGGTCTCATGCTGCTATGAAGAAATACCTGAAACTGAGTAATTTATAAAGAAAAGAGATTCAATTGACTCATAATTCCACATGACTGGGGATGCCTCAGAAAACTTACAATCATGGGGGAAGGCATCTCTTCACAGGGTGGCAGGAAAGAAGTGAAGAGTGAGGCAGGGAAAAGCCTCTTATAAAACCATCAGATTTCGTGAAAACTCACTCATTATCATGAGGACAGCATAGGGGATCTGCCTCCATGATGTAATCACCTCCCATGAAGTCTCTCCCAAAATACGTGGGGATTACATTTCAGATTGCAATTCAAGATGAGATCTGGATGGGGACACAGAGCTAGAACATATCTTTTTGCCACTGGCCCCTCCCACATCTTATGTCCTCACATTTCAAAACATAACCATGTCCTTCCAACAGTCCCCCAAAGTCTTATCTCATTCCAAGATTAACCCAAAAGTCCAAATTCAAAATTTCATTTGAGATACGGCAAGTCCCTTCCGTCTATTAGCCTGTAAGATCAAAAGCAAGTTAGTTCCTTCTTAGATGTAATGGGAATATAGGCATTGGTTATACATCCATTCTAAATGGGAGAACTTGGCCAAAACAAAGGGGCTAAAGGCCCCATGCAAGTCCAAAATCCATTAGGGCATTTATTAAACTTTAAAATCACAAAATGATCTCCTTTGACTCCATGTCTCACTTCCAGGTTATCCTGATGAAAGAGGTGGGCTGCCATGGCCTTGGGTAGCTCTGTCCCTATGGCTATGCAGTGTACAGTCCCCCTCCCGGCTGCTTTCATGGCTGGCATTGAGTGTCTGTGACTTTTCCAGACACATGTTGCAAGTTGTCTGTGGGTCTACCATTGTGGGGTCTCTCTGGAGCATAGTGGACCTATTCTTACAGCTCCAACAGGCAGTGCCCCAGTGGGGACTCTGTGTGGGGACTCAGACCCCACATTTCCTCTTCTGTACTGCCTTAGCAAAGGCTCTCCATAAGGGTTCTGCCCCTGTAGCAGACGTCTGCATGGACATCCAGGCATTTTTCTAGATCCTCTGAAATCTAGATGGAGGTTCCCAAACATCAATTCTTGACTTCTGTGCACCCACAGGCTCAAAACTAGATGGAAGCCACCATGGCTGGGGCTTGTGCCCTCCGAAGCAATGGCCTGAACTATATCTTTAACTGTTTTACCTATGACTGGAGTGGCTGGGATGCAGGGCACCAAGTCCAGAGTCTGGACACAGTAGAGGAGACCTGGACCAGCCTAGGAAACCATTATTTCCTCCTAGGCCTCTGGGCCTGTGATGGGAGGGGCTGCTGCAAAGGTCTTCGATGTGCCATGGGGATTTTTTCTCCATTATCTTGGAGATTAACATTCAGCTCCTTGTTATTTATGCAAATTTCTGCAGAGGGCTTGAATTTGTCTCGAGAATGCATTTTTATTTTGTATTGCATCATCAGGCTGCAAATTTTCCAAACTTTTAAGTTCTACTCCCTCTTGAATGCTTTGCTGCTTATAAATTTCTTCTACCAGATAACCCTAAATCACCTCTCTCAAGTTCAAGCTTCCACAGATCTCTAGGGCAGCGGCAAAATACTGCCAGTCCCTTCACTAAAGCATAGCAAGAGTCAACTTTGCTCCAGTTCCCAACAAGTTCCTCATCTCCATCTGAGACCATCTCAGCCTGGACTTCATTGTCTACATCACTATCAGTACTTTGGTAAAATTATTCAACAAGTCTCTAGGGAGTTCTAAACATTCCTATATGTTCTTCTCTTCTGAGCCTTTCAAGTCTCTAGGAAGTTCCTAACTTTCTCACATTTTCCTGTCTTCTTCTTAGCCTTCCAAACTGTTCCAATCTCTGCCTGTGACTCAGTTCCAAACTTGCTTCTACATTTTTGGGTATCCTTATAGCAGCACCCTACCCCCTCAGTACCAATTTACTGTATTAGTCCATTATCACACTGCTATGAAGAAATGCCTGACACTGGGTAATTTATAAATAAAATAGGTTTAATTGAATCACAGTTCTGTACGGCTTGGGAGCCCTCAGGTAACGTACAATCATGGCAGAAGGCACCTCTTCACAGGGTGGTAGGAGAGAGAAGTGCATAGGAAAGTGGGGAAAAGCCCCTTATAAAACCGTCAGATCTCTTGAGAACTCCTGGATATCCTTGTTAACCTTCTGTCTCATTGATCTGTCTTATATTGACCATGGGGTGTTAAAGTCTCCCATTATTATTGTGCGGGAGTCTAAGTCTCTTTGTAGGTCTCCAAGGACTTGCTTTATGAATCAGGGTGCCCCTGTATTGGGTGCATATATATTTAGGATAGTTAGCTCTTCTTGTTGAATTGATCCCTTTACCATTATGTAATGGCCTTCTTTGTCTCTTTTGATCCTGTTGGTTTACAGTCTGTTTTATCAGAGACTAGGATTGCAACCCCTGCATTTTTTGTCTTTCCATTTGCTTGGTAGATCTTCCTTCATTCCTTTATTTTAAACTTTGTGTGTCTGTGCATGTGAGATGGGTCTCCTGAATACAGCACACCGATGGGTCTTGACTCTTTATCCAGTTAGCTAGTCTGTGTCTTTTAATTGGGGCATTTAGCCCATTTACATTTAAGGTTAATATTGCTATGCATGAATTTGATCCTGTCATTATGATGTTAACTGGTTGTTTTGCTCTTTAGTTGATGCAGTTTCTTCCTAGCATCGACAGTCTTTACAATTTGGCATGTTTTTGCAGTGGCTGGTACTGGTCGTTCCTTTCTATGTTTAGTGCTTCCTTCAGGAGCTCTTGTATGGCAGGCCTGGTGGTGACAAAATCTCTCAGCATTTTCTTGTCTGTAAAGGGTTTTATTTCTCCTTCACTTATGAAAATTAGTTTGGCTGGTTATGAAATTCTGGCCTGAAAATTCTTTTCTTTAAGGATGTTGAATATTGATCCCCACTCTCTTCAGCCACTTCTCTTTCTGCCAAGAGATCTGTTGTTAGTCTGATGGGCTTCCCTTTGTTGGTAACCCAACCTTTCTCTCTGGCTGCCTTTAACATTTTTTTCCTTACTTTCAACTTTGGTGAATCTGACAATTATATGTCTTGGGATTGCCCTTCTCAAGAAGTATCTTTGTGATGTTCTCTGTATTTCCTGAATTTGAATGTTGGCCTGCCTTGCTAGGTTGGGGAAGTTCTCCTGGATAATATCCTGAAGAGTGTTTTCCAACTTGGTTCCATTCCCCCTGTCACTTTCAGGTACACTAATCAAATGTAGATTTGGTCTTTTCACATAATCCCATATTTCTTGGAGGCTTTGTCCATTTCTTTTTCTCTTTTTTTCTCTAATCTTGTCTTCTCACTTTATTTCATTACTTTAATCCTCAATCACTGATATCCTTTCTTCCACTTGATTGAATCAGCTATTGAAGCTTTTGCATGTGTCATGAAGTTCTCATGCTATGGTTTCAGCTCCATCAGGTCACTTAAGGTCTTCTCTAGACTGTTTATTCTAGGTAGCCATTTATCTAACCTTTTTTCAAGGTTTTACCTTCCTTGCGATGGGTTAGAACATGCTCCTTTAGCTCGGAGAAGTTTGTTATTACTGACCTTCTGAAACTTACTTCTGTCAACTCATCAAAGTCATTCTCCATCTAGCTTTATTGTGTTGCTGGCTAGGAGCTGTGATCTTTTGGAAGAGAAGAGGCACGCTAGTTTTTAGAATTTTCAGCTTTTCTGCTCTGGTTTCTCCTCATCTTTGTGGTTTTATCTACCTTTGTTCTTTGATGTTGGTGACCTACAGATGAGGTTTTGGTGTAGATGTCCTTTGTGTTGATGTTGATGCTATTCCTTTCTGTTTGTTAGTTTTCCTTCTAATAGTCAGGTCCCTCAGCTGCAGGTCTGTTGGAGTTTTCTGGAGGTACACTCCAGACCCTGTTTGTCTGGCTATCAACAGCAGAGGCTGCAGAACAGCAAATACTGCAGAGCAGCAAATATTGCTGCCTGATCTTTCCTCTGGAAGCTTCAACCCAGAGGGGCACCCACATTTATGAGGTGTCTGTCAGCACCTACTGGAAGGTGTGTCTCAATTAGGCTACACAGGGGTCAGGGACCCACTTGAGGAGACAATCCCTCTGTTCTCAGAGCTCAAATGTTATGCTGGAAGAACCACTGCTCATCCGAGCTGTCAGACAGGGACATTTAAGTGTGCAGAAGTTTTCTGCTACCTTTTTTTCAGCTATGCCCTGCCCACAGAGGTGGAGTATATAGAGGCAGTAGTCCTTGCTGAGGTGCGGTGGGCTCCCCACAGTTTGAGACTCCTGGCTACTTTGTTTACCTACTCAAGCCTTAGCCATGGTGGACACCCCTCCCCCCGCTAGGCTGCAGCCTTGCAGGTCAATCTCAGACTTCTGCACTAGTAGTGAGCAAGGCTCTATGGGTATGGGACCCACTGATCCTGGCATGAGAGATAATCTCCTAGTCTGCCAGTTGCTAAGACCATGGGAAAAATGCAGTGTTTGGGCAGAAGTGTACCAATTTTCCAGGTATAGTCTGTCACAACTTCCCTTAGTGAGGAAAGGAAAAATCTCCTGACCCCTTGCACTTCCCAGGTGAGGCAACACCCCACTCTACTTTGGCTTGCCCTCCATGGGCTTTACCCACTGTCCAACCGGTCCCAATGAGATGAACCAAGTGCCTCAGTTGGAAATGCAGACATCACCCATCTGCTGTATTAATCACTCTGGGAGCTGCAGACCAGAGCTGTTCCTATTCTTCCATCCCATTTTTTCCCCATTCTTTAAAAGAAAGATGTTGAATAAATCCATCTTGCTAAACATGAAGTTAATCTATACAGATTTCTAATTCATTCAGCAAATATGTTGCTTTCCCATGAATCTCTTATTTGCAACTCAAAACATTTTTACTGAGGAACAATTTTTCTTGAAAATGTGACCTTTTATGTTTGAAAACTTGCAATACATATACTCAAGTTGAAGAGACTATATGTGACAAAACCTACACAATATAATTTTTGTAAATTATCAATCACATTTTAGGCATAATAAATGTTGAAGATATAAAAAATGGGATTTGTGTCTAAATCTCAGAGATATATTAGTATACAGGACCTCTCAATAACAGGATAATATACAATATCCTCCTTGTTCTCTGCTCTTCCTCTTCTTTTTTCCCTCATAGTACCAATTCTTTTCCTAGTAACAATAGCAAAGCTAGGTTTTTACACACTTCATCTTGGTTAATCTTCACACTGCTCTGGAAAAGTAGATAGCAGTAATGTCATTTACCACTAATTAAATGCTCAGTCAGCATTGTTACAGTACTTGTTTAAGGTCACAATATTGGTGTCAGGGTCAGAATTCAAACCCAAAACTGTGTTCTGAAAACAGTTGCTAGATAAACTGGAAAAGGGATAATATTTTATCCACGTTGCTATAATAGTGTCCACACTTCACTTTAATGAAAAAATGTAAGTGGTTTTGCTGAATTGGAAGATGTCCATTAGACCCTGAAGGAGAATATGATCTCATTAAAGAACATATTTTTATGAGGTTGTTGTGTAGAGCTCCTGAGAACAGTAGTAGCAAATTAAAGTGAAAAGAAGACTTGGGACCAGGTCATAGATCATCTCTCTAAGGAATTTAAGCTATATTTAGGAAGCTGTGGAGTCATTATTTTTGTTTAACAAGTAGAAATATTATGTGATAAGCACTATAGTAAGAATATATTAATTAGGACATTTAAGAGGTATCAAATAAATGCTTGATAAATCAAACAAAGAGGGTGGAGGAAAGGATCTATTAGATGATCTCTAGGAAGTTAAGAATGAAGTAATAAACTATGACATAGAAAAAACAGTAGATTTATCAGATTTGGAGAAAACAAAACTTAAACCTTATTTCATCACTAGATAACTCAGAGACATGTTTTTCCCCCTCCAGAAGCCACAGTGTTCTCAACTAAACAATGGGAACATTAATGATCAAACCTCTTAGCTCAAAAATTATGTGACTTTGATCTAATCAATTTTTTAATTTTTTTAATAAAACAATTTTGAGTGTGACCATACCAGATCTTTGTTGTATATGAATTGTGTTTTCTGCAAGGGGCAAATGATTTCTACTAGATAGGGTGGAATAATACCATTAATGCAGAACTGAATATGGGTGAAGGATATTTCCGTGAAAATAATGAGCTCAAGTTGGAGCAGGAGCTCAGTGACTGGTAGATTAAGGCAGACTGTTTGGAAATGCCCTACGAAAAGGACACTGCAAATCAGAAACACTGGGATATAACCCAAATTGGGAAGCTAGTCCAAGGAAATATATACAAAGCCTCTAATTAAAGCCTCATGTAGATGTTGATAAAATCTGGAGAAAACACTTAGAATGAGAGGAAGGAATCAGTGACACAGACAAGTGCCCTAGAAAAAAATATGCCAGTGGAAGAGATTGTGCAATAAGAAAATCATAGAAAAGCTGAGAGGGAATGGTCAGCACAATAATAGCAGATTCAAGAATGTGCACCTGACCAGGCATCTGTGACTCAAGCCTGTAATCCTAGCAGTTTGGGAGACGGAGGTGGAAGGATCATTTAAGTCTAGGAGTTCAAGATCAGCTGAGGCAACAAGCAAGACCCCTACTGTACAAAAAAATCAAAAAATTAGCTGGGTAAAGTGATGTGAACCTGTAGCCCCAGATAAAGGAGAAGTTGAGGTGGAAGGATCACTTGAGCCCAGGAAGTCTAGGTTGCAGTGAACTATGATCATGCCACTGTACTCCAGCCTGGGCACAGAGTGAAACTCTATGTCAAGAGAAAAAAAAAAAAAAAGTAAGAATGTGCACCCTTTCAGAAAAAAAGAAAAGGAACAATTGACCCTTGAACAACGTGGGGGATAGAGGGTTAGGCAGTTAGGAATACCACTCCCTACACAGTAAAAAAATCCACATATAACAGTTGGCTCCCTAAAAACTTGTGTAGTAATATTTCACTGTTCACCAGAAGCCTTACCAGTAACATAAAGAGTTGATTAGCAAGCATTTTCTATGCTATGTGTATTATATACTGTATTCTTGCAATAGAGCAAGCTAGAAAGAAAGTATGTTTTTAAGAAAATCTAAGAAAAATATATTTACCATGCATTAAGTGGAAGTGGATCATCATAAAGGTCTTCAGCCTCATCATCTTCCTATTGAATAGACTCAGGAGGAGGAAGAGGAGGGATTGTCTTGTTGTCTCAGGGGTGGCAGTGGTAGAAGAAAATCTGTGTATAAGTGAATCCACACAGTTAGAACCCAGGTCGTTCAAGGGTCAACTACAGTGCTAAATATAACCTTTGTCCTATAGTGTCACATGCAGTAGAGAGATAATTGAAAACAATATTATTCAGAGAGCTTAAAGTGCTGTACAAGGAAGGTCATTATTGACCTTCAGTATAGTTTCACTTCGTGATAGGGCCTAAAGCCAAAGAGTAATAAGTGTTTTAGGAGAAATACAAAATATACTGTTAGTAGTTCAAGATATTCAGAGATGTAGAAAGGAAGTAAATCCTGTTTAATGTGTAAGCCAGATCTACAAAAGAATTTTTAATACTAAGAGTTACTTGTATATCCTATGATACATAGGAAATTTGTTTTTTTGCACTGAGTGTTGAAAAATATACATCGACTTGAACTAAACAACATCAATTTGGGCAAAAGTATAAGCAAAGATGATTATTTTTAAAAATGTAAAAATATAGAATAAGCCAAGAATACTTAATGGAGAAAGACAACAGAAGTGGGGGATGGAGAGGGTATCACAAATAATATTAGAGAGAACAAATTGGGGGTATAATAATAGTGAAAAAGGAGAAACAATGCAAATACAGTAAGAAATTTTAGGTATGCAAGAATGGTGTGGCTGCGAGGACAGGGTTGGTAAGAAAGCAAATGTGTAGAAATTCCTGAAAAAGTGCTGACAGTTTGCACACATCATGGAAAGCTGAGCCAAGGTTGGATAACATGACATTCTAATGCATTGTAACAAAAGGAGTCTTCACCTATTTGGATTCTCTTCAATGAGGCTTGGAAACCTAGGGAGAGAAGAATACAAAAGAAGTGACATGTAGTCAAGATCAATATCAAGCTTCTTTCCCCTTGCTTCTGCAAGGATCATATGCATTCACAGCACAGGATGCTGAAATAAATCACAGATAAAAACTGTGGTTGGAGTAGAGCTACCTGCATGAAAGTTAAGTTATGTAGACTAAAGACAGAGGTGGGATTTATGACTTTATTGCAAGTGGAGTTTTTGAAAATACTATAAAAATCTGAACTTTAAGCATTGTGCCCATTGAAAGATTAAAGGGGAGTCTCCAGGCCATTCCAGGGAATGAGGCCACTAGGTCCTGTCAATGTTTTGGAGACAGCATTTACTCCTTGGCAATAATGGAGGGATGGAGCAGAACATCCTGGGGCATTATGGGAAGTGCCTCTGGGAGAGCAGACCAGAGAACAGAGTAGCTTGCAAGGACAAAGATTGTAATATCTTAGTTTGACCAAGCCATTAAGCTGCCTGACTTCAAGGATCACATGAGCTTAGATTCTGACTCTTTCAACAGTGGTTAAGAGGGGCTGAAACAGGTATATTTCCTCCAGTTTTCAGGTACCATAAAAGTGAATATCACGTACACTTCTCTTTACCTGAAAAAAGTCAAACTCATTACTTTGAAGTTATACCTTGTATTGAAATTTCCTAAAAAGAGTAATTTTCATGTCTCCCCTGGAGGTTACGTATAAGTTAAATCTAATATATTGTAATATGTGATAATGTAATTGAGGAACAGAAAGTAATTGAAATTCATTAATGAATTAATCCTTGGAAGACGACTGTAAGATATAGAAGGGAAACATATTATTTTATCTCAGGAAAAACTGAGGCATTGAGTAGCTACCTATCTAAAGCCATTTAAAAAAAAAGCTGAAAGTTATAAATTCTAGATGATTTTATATTGTACCTGACCTATCTCAGAAAAAAAATCAAAAGAGGCAGATTCATGCTTTCCAGGCATGCCCCGGGAATGATGGAGGATTCTCTTTTTATGTTAATCCATTCTCTTTGAGTCAAAAGCTGACAGTGCACAGACAACAAAGGGACTGCTAAGTCTGCTGTCCAAAAATACTCACCACAATTTGTCAGGCTTCACATTATACATGGCTTTTTACACATCGCTGGCCTCTAAACATAAAAGATCCTGTTGGTTTCCCTAATTAAATAGAGTGAGATCAAAGGTTCACCAATGTCTATCTGACTGTCTCACGGTATTCCAGAACTGAAAGCAAACGAGAAGTGTAGGAAAAATGTGTCAGAAGTTCCAGAGACTGAGCTCTCTTTTTGGTTTCTTTACCTTTAGAAAAATAAAAATAAAGCCAGGGGAGACTCTGAATGTTGCTCATGTTTCTTTTGTTTGTGTTTTTCCTTAATCAGTTAATTGTTTCGTCCTCACAGTTGGGGAAGACTGAAGTTCAGAAAATAGAAATACCAGACATTTCACTTGTGTAGAAAAGATGACATTGCACTAGGGTCCAAAAATGCTATGATGAATACTTTCTAGGTACAAAAAAGATCCTGACACATGCATTTTTGTAAGTCAATAATACATAATAGAAGAAGATGCAGTAAAATAATATATGGCTGGTCTTGAGTGACTAAACTCCTACTTTAGAATTGTGAATCCATCCATAGATTGTTCACAATGGAGTTACTGTTTACAGGAAATTCCAATGTCAAAGAGATGATCTAATCCTGATTCCTTTGGGGTGAGTCAATATTGATTATTCTCATTAGGTGAACAATAAGTAATGGATTTGGAAAAGGTCTTCTCTTTTAAGACTATTATGCTTTGGCTGAAAAAGACTTTGAAAAAAATTCTTAAATATTTAAAGAAAATATGCTAGGATGTACTCACTACATCTTTCTCCCTCCAAACATATTTAATTATTCCAAGATTCATAAAGATAAACAAAATATATTTGAAATATTAAATAAATAACTTTTATCTAATAGGTGTTTTGCATCTGATATGATATCTTATATGACTCTCAACATACATCAAAGACATGGGTTTTCTATGTAACATAAAATAGGCTAACCAAAAGTGTAAATGACAAATAATTATCAATGAAAGGTTACCAGGGAAAAAAAAGTAAATGCTTGCATACTTTACTAAGCAACAAAAATTACTTTCTTCAATATGCTCTTTATTAAAATGTAATAAAAATCTCTCCTGAGAACCAGATGGTAGATGACATGATAAATTAAAGCCCTACATAAGTGCAAATAGAAAAAAAAAAACTTGCCGCTGACATAAATGACATTTACAATATCACATATGTTTTTTCTAATGAATATGAGATGATCTTGATATTGCAAAAGGCCTTTATTCCAGAAATGAAACAGCTAGAGGAGAAAAAAGTGAGGCAGCAACTTGCAGTTCTATAGAAATAGAAAATGCTATCTATAACCTATATTACAATTTGAAAAAGAATATTTGAATAATAATGAAAAATTGACACAGCTAGAAAGAATACTGATTATTTTTCAATTAGGATGTTCTCTTATTCTTCTTTTATTTCTATTTGTCAGACATGGAATAAAAATAAATTATGTATCTAATATATTTAATACCTACCTAAGTACCTTGACTCTGGTCAAATGTGCTCCAAATTATTCTGTTAATATTTATATGATTATGCCGCAATTTAGCTTACCAGCCTATGGAAAGGTCTCAGTAAGTGCTTATGAGTACCTATGATATTCTGGGTTATCACAGGCTTAATTTGAAACATTTCTCCACCATTTACTGGCTGTATGATTTTAGGCATGTTACCGAACTAGTGAACTACCCTAATCTTTTGACTTCTTTTCCTAAAATTGAGGATTTCATTAGTATATATGCTAAAATAGTAGATTTAAACAGGGTGATGAAAATAACACTTAATAAACACCTGACACATGTTAGACCTCAATAAAGCATCAGTCATTATTATTATAGTTCACAGGTTATAATAAATACAGACAAAAATATAAATTAAATACTTCAACACTAATTGAAGGCCATTTGCTGTCTCAGTTATAAGTCTCATTTCTTAAGCTACAACATAACCTGTTTTGGCAGATCCTCTTCAACAGTTGTTTTTCGTGCCTGGCTGTGAAAACATTAATGGCTGTGCATACCAAACGGATCTCAGCTAATGCCATAAACCAAATATATAAACATTTTAGGAATTGTTTCTTGTTAGAAATGGCCAATAAACTGCTTATTGCTTTGCAAATATTTAACCTGGGAAAATAATGCTACATCTGCTAAAACCTTGAAGGGAGTAGCTGATGGCCCATTAATTACATAAATGTGGAAGAAACAAGCAAGAATTGTAGGACCTTAAGAAATCTGGTCATTAAGTATGCTCATAGCAAGCTGAGAAAGAGGTGACATTTTGAAAAAGAAAAATAAATAAACAAATAATATTCTTAGAAAAATTTTAGATTGATCATAGCAAAACATAATAGAGAGCTATGAAATGAAAATATTTAAACTGAAAGCCCATATTTAGTTAGCCTTATCTCAGTAGTAGCACCTTTTCTCACCTAAGTATATGGCAGTAACTACCTTTACTGGTACTCTGTCTCAGTGTAAAAAATGAAGTTGAATGCCAGCCCACTTCAACAAAGTCATACATGTTGATAGAAATTAATAATAGGAGAGCTCTTCATCTGACCTAAGAATTTGAACTCAACATTTTTGCAAATGTTACATTTTCTTGGCATTTGATGAATCAAGACGTGAAGGTTTAGTCTGGAAACTAATCTCACATACCATATTTAGTAAGTAGTTCATTTGTTTCCCAGTTGATCATCATTCATATCACACATTGTATATTAAAGATGTATAAAAGAAACTGATTTATGAATTCACATGGATGATATGCGAGTTAAAGTCCCAGCATGAAACAGATGGTCTTCAAAGTGTTTAACTGAAACAAATTTCATAGAGAGTGTCTATACATGGAGGTGAGGGTGAAGTTAAGAACAACAAGGAAAGCTAGAGAAACAGCAAGGGAATAGCAACAGCAGAAAACCAACAGCTCCCTGAGCTGAAGGGGCTAAAAGTCAGTGTAGTGTTTATGAAAGTCCAACCAGAGAGGTCTCTATGCAAGTGGACAGCCAACAGGAGTTGAAGGCTCGGAGGAAGATAACCACTCACAGAACAAGAGAGGAGTAAGTACTAATACCCAGACCAGTCTTTCCTCCTAGCTGTCATCTCCATCACATACCTCCCATTGGCTGAATACAACAGAAAACCAGAGGACAAGGAGCTGACAGAATCTCTAAGGTTCAAACTCCCAGGCCACAGAGCAGTATAGAGAAGAGCTGGGATTGAATAAGGAGTTCTGGGGCGGGAGAGACGATAAACAAAATGAAAAGCACAGATGAATAAAATGTGATTGGATTGCAAACTTAACTTTTAAAGTGCACGATAGTGATACTATAAAAAGCAATGATAAAACTTTTCTTTATGGTAACTGTTTCACTATATGCACAAAATTGTTTCATCCACATTTCAAATTTAAGTATTTTTTAATTCATACAAATGCATGCAATAAAGTGCAATTACAGCTCAATTAAAGTTCCAGTGCAATTAAAGCACATTGAAAACAAATGATACAAAACAAATCTTTGGTGTTGCTTTTGTTTGCTTTTACTGGGATTTTGGCTCTTTCAAGTACCAATCTGTTATTAGAGATACAGTGGAAATATATGGATTTTCTATGTAATTTAACCAATAAACAAGTTATAATAAGTCATTTATCAAAATACCCCATTTAAATTGTGTATACAAATCTTGGATTTGAAATGGTAAAAAGAAGGTTAAAATAAGCCTCTGTGCATTCAAATTGAAGGATATATGCATTAAGGTTTGGTAGCATTTTAATGGAAGAAATTGGGAGGGCTGACAAGTTCTCAAAATGTTCAAAGATGACACAGATATACCAAAATCAGTAAATGAATTTAAAAATACTAAATAAAATAATAATGTGGTATCAAACATCTGCTTTCATTTGCAACCCAAGCAATAAATGCTATATATACACTTATCTTCTAGGTTCTAATAGAGTAGAATGTTATGGGAGTTTAGAATCAGGGCTAAAAAATAAACAAATATTCCCTTGACTCATATTACATGAAGAAATTCAAACTATCAGACTAAGTGATGCTGATAACACAAGGAAGTCTACACTATGGCTTCCCATTTCTAATGTTTACAATTGAAATGAAGACGTGAGACTTCAACACATCAATATTCTGTTTGCACACACACACACACACACACGCACAACAGTACTAAAGAAGAGTTTAATAAAATCCTTACATCAAGTGATAAGTAAATAGGAAATAATTAAAAAGAAAGTGGCATTTGGATTGAACTTGACAGATGTGCAATAATGAGCTCAGAAGACAAGGACACTCAAAGAATGGAAAATGGGGCAAAAATAAAATTAGTTGAGAAAATGATACACACACAAGTACATACATATCATTTAAATGGCACTATCTAAATGTTATATTTCTTGAATAGGAATTCTTGAGGGAAATACTTTGCAGTATGTACAGATAATTTTGCAAAAGCAGGCAAAATCTAATTATGAGTGACCTTACGATGGAGATTATCCCAAAGGCATAATCTGACGTTCATCCTATAGGCAATAGGAAACCACCGAAGCTATTTCTGATGAGGAACAGTCTGATGAAAGAGATTTAGAATGAACTGTATCAGTTAGAGAAAAGAAGAAGAAATAAGACATTTCCAGAGGGATATGAGACTGAAATTGTAAGAATGTAAGAATTAGTGGTAAAGATATATATATATATATTCTTTTTTGAGACAGAGTTTCACTCTTGTTACCCAGGCTGGAGTGCAATAGCGCGATCTCAGTTCACTGCAACCTCCGTCTCCTGGGTTCCAGCGATTCTCCTGCCTCAGCCTCTCGAGTAGCTGGGATTACAGGTATATGCCACCACACCTGGCTAATTTTTTGTATTTTTGGTAGAGATGGGGTTTCACCATGTTGGCCAGGCTGGTCTCGAACTCCTGACCTCAGGCAATCCATCCAGCTTGGCCTCCCAAAGTGCTGGAGTTACAGGCATGAGCCACCAAGCCCTGCCTGGTAAAGATTTTTTAAAAGTTTGTGTGCGTCAGGAGTGGAGGGGAAGATATGGGAAATATTTAGGAAATAAATAAAGTAAACTTGCTTTTTGTTTACAACAGGACACCAGTGGAGAACAGAGAGTTAAAGATGAGTTAAAGATGACTCCAAGATCTCCAGTCATGGTGATCAGAACAATGCCAGCAGTGGAAACCACAATAGACAGCTGGCCATAGAGAGAGTTCAGGCCCTCTGGCATAAAGCAGCCTCAGAGGGCAGTTCTCAGAGCAGCTTTGGAGAGGAAACTTCAGTGTCTGTACTCAAAAATCTTCAGACTGTGTGATAACCCCAGGGAAATTTTGTTGTTACTGATCTTTTAAATTGTATTTATTTTTATTTTTAGGTTTTATTTTATTCTGAATTAACAAATAATAATTGCATATATTTATAGGGCAGAATGTGATGTTTCAGTACATGTACACATTGTGGAATGATCCAATTAGGCTAATTAGAATATCCATCACTTCAAATACAGTATTTGTCATTACTTTATGATGAGAACATTTAAAATCTCCTCAGCTACTTTGTATTATCAATACATTATTAAGAACTATAGTCACCATGTTGTGAAATAGAACACCAGAGCTCATTTCTTTTATCTAACTGTATCTTTGTACATGTCTCTCTCTTCTCATCCACCACATCCCTTTTACATCCTCAGGTGATAATCGTTCTACTCTCTACTTCTATGAGTTGAAGTTTTGCAGATTTCACATATTAGTCAGATAACATGATATTTGTCTCCCTGTGCCTGACTTATTTCCCTTAACATATGAGCTCTAGCTTCAAGTATGATGTTGCAAATGACAGAATTTTCTGTTTATAAAAAACTATAAAACACTGATGAAAGATGACAGAAATAAATTGAAAGATATCCCATATTAATATGTTAGAAGAATTAATAATGTTAAAATGTCCATAGCACTCAAAGCAATCTACAGATTAAATAAAATTCTTGTCAAAATTTTAATGTCATTCTTCACAGAAATAGAAAACTCGAAAATGTCTATGAAACCATGAAAGACCCCAAATAGCCAAAGAAATCTTGACCAAAAAGAACAAAGCTGGAAGCATCACAGTACTGAATTTTAAAATATATTACAATGCTATAGTAATCTAAACAGCATCATACTGGCATAAAGATAGCAACATTAACAAATGTAATAGGACAGGGAACACAGAAATAAACCTACACATCTAGGATCAATTGATTTTTGACAATGGTGCCAAGAGCACTCAATGGGGAAAAATGGTCTCACTAACAAATGGTATTGGGAATACTGGTCATCTATATACAGATAATGAAAATAGATCCTTATCTTACCCTGTCTATAAGAATCAAATAAAAGTGGATTGAAGACTTAAATGTAAGAATCAAGAAATTTTATGCTTTCTAGATTTTATAGTTCCAGCCTAATACTTTAGATAATCTTGAAGACGTTTTAGCCCCAGATTAAGAAACTGTTCCCTAGAGTTATGTTTAAGTTTATATGCTATTATAAATACGTTGAGTGTCTTGTGATTCCTAGGGTTCTGTGAGGCAGGATAGAAATGGAGGTGATGGGCCGGGCGCGGTGGCTCAAGCCTGTAATCCCAGCACTTTGGGAGGCCGAGACGGGCGGATCACGAGGTCAGGAGATCGAGACCATCCTGGCTAACACGGTGAAACTCCGTCTCTACTAAAAAATACAAAAAACTAGCCGGGCGAGGTGGCGGGCGCCTGTAGTCCCAGCTACTCGGGAGGCTGAGGCAGGAGAATGGAGTAAACCCGGGAGGCGGAGCTTGCAGTGAGCTGAGATGCGGCCACTGCGCCCCACCCTGGGCGACAGAGCGAGACTCCATCTCAAAAAAAAAAAAAAAAAAAAAAAAAAAGGAAAGAAATGGAGGTGATGAGAGTGATGTGAGTAATACAGGAAGATGGCCATCACTCCTTGCTCCCAGGAACTTATAATCTAAATCTGAGTTGAAGATTCAAATTTTCCCTTTATATTTTACCAGAAAATTTTTCAAACTTCTAAGTTCTGATAAGAAATATTTTGATCGCACGAAGCTGATTTGTAGCCAAATAGTCTATTAAAAATCTTTCAACATTGGCATCAATTATGTGATAAAATATATTAAATTTCACTTTTCTCTCTGACTTCAGAGAAAAGCGTCTCTTAGAAATTGCAAGGCAATATATACAGCATAGTGAGAAGGAGTCAAGGACATTAATCCACAAAGAGAAGGCACTAGAGTGTAGTTTCAGATCCTTGATCAGAAACTGTTTTGTCTTACAGTTGTTCTTATGGGGTTAATATTTTTTGTTATAAACTTTTGAAAGGCATCACATATCTCTGTATTCCTACCTCTCCTCTCAGATTGTTTTTAAGGATAAAATAGGGAGAAAGTATGAAGGCATGTGAACTGCTTGAAGAATGTAAAGTTCTATACATTAATGATCTCTCTACACAGAGACTATTGATAGCCCTTCCAGTCACTGAATACTGATAATACTTTTAATACAATTCAATGAGTGTTTCAGGAAAACAGAGCTCAGGCTTAATAGTTCGAAAGAGATTACTTATTATGGGGAACTAGTTGCTGAAGTCTTGGATGATCTGAAAGGCCAAAACGGAGACTGTGAGGCAAACCAAAGTTTACCAGGCAGTCCCCATGATATACCCAACTCTACAGGAATCAAAGTTCATGGACAGGAGTCGGTGTTAAAGCCTAAGACCTGAGAGGACAAGGTGACTGGTTTGCAAAAAAAAAAAAAAAAAAAAAGGACGAACTAAGGGGAAAAAGAGTTTTGACTGGGAGTTGTAATGCCTGAGAAGATGTAGCCACTGCTGGGGATGTGCCTGAAGCAGAGAAGTTGGAAATAAAAACCCTGACTTTTTCATTCTTTCTACCAGTGCCTTCCTATTGGGGGAGATTAGATAGAACCGTGTTGACAGGAAAAATCTGGAACAGGAGACTGCAGAGATTAGATCACTACAAAATAGCAAAGAGGGAAGAGTGAAGAGTGGATCTGAGGGCAAATTATCAGCATAGACAGAAAATAAGATAAAATAAATGATCTGAATGAAAACAAAAATTACCATCCAATCTAGTTAAGAAACAAAAGCATAAAAATCAGCAAAATTATACTCACCTATCTTATTTATGTAGATGAAGGGCTTCGAACCTGACCAAGACCTGTCAATACAACTTTTATATGTAAGCTGAACTCTTCTTCTTAATTCAGGCAATAATTGTCTCCTAACTGGAAAAGCTTAATAATCTAAAATCCTTCCAATACATCATTCATACTACCGTTAAGTGAAAATTTAAAGATAAATCATGCCAAATATCTAATTAAAAGCTTTAAATTTACTGGTCATTATGTTGCCAACAGGATTATTACCAAAGTACTTTCAAAGCATTCCAAAGTATCTAAAATCTAAGCCTTACCTGCCACTATGCCCTGTCTTACACTGATCTCTGCTCACATTCAAAGTACCAGCCACACATACTATTTACAATTTTCAGAAAGTACCATTATCTTTGTCAACCTCTAAGCCTATTCCCATACGATCCACTTTGAAATATCCTTGACTTCCATGTCCAGCCCTACCTAACCAATAATAATATTTCAATATTTCTTTTATATATCGACTTCTCTATGAACTCTTTTCTAAAACCATCTTACAACCATTGGTTGATTGTAATCAACCAACTGATTACACTCTTCTGTTCTACTTCTGGTCCCTGTACATCTGCAATAGCAATTACAATACTAGTAGGCTCCTCCACCAGAGATTAAAATTAGATTTTTAATTTTCCCTAATGTAGATAGATGCTAAATAATCTTTAAAGGGAATTGCTCTAGAAGATTGCCAAAATCACCTTGGAGTTTCTAGAAGTAGCTTTCATCAAAAAACAATGTAGAACAGTAGACTTAAGGATAATTGTCCTTGGAAGATGGAAGAGTAGTTTAGATTCGAAGGAAAGAAAAATGTCAGGAAGAAAATAAAGACATGGCTACTGAGATAAACAAATGTTGGAACATTACTAAATTTGAAAGCAACATTCTTGGGAAAAGGGAGCATTCTAACTGATACCTTTGAGTGGAAGTTCATAGATCTGGACTACAGTCTTAGAAGACTAACCATGGTTATGACAGAAGTTTACAATGAATGAAAACAATTTCACTGAAGAAGCACTGCAGCATTGACTAGAATGATGACCAGAAGTCACATGACACTGACACAGTATCTTTGGACTCTGTGTAGAGGACTTAAACAGCTGTGGCTGTGGGAGTCAATGGCAGAAGTGGGCAATTGATCTTCTTGGTTATAGGGCCTGACTGCTTCCCTACTTGGACTCTGTAAGCCAATTTCAAGAGGAATTAGAGGAAATGCAAGTGGGGCTACCAAGATAAAATATCAGGCCATTATGGGCTTGAGCAAGTAACTGGAAAATTAAATACGTATGCTCAGGGTCTTGCTCTGTCACCCAGGCCAGAGTGCAGTGGCACGATCATGGCTAACTGCATGCATTCTTGCTCTCCTGGGCTCAAGTGATCCTCTCACCTCAGCCTTCCAAGTAGCTGGGACTACAGGCTTGCACCACCACAAGTGGATACTTTTTTTTACTTTTTTGGGAGAGATGAGGTCTCACTATGTTTCCCAGGCTAGTCTCTAACTCCTGGCCTCAAGTGATCTCATCTCAGCCTCCCAAAGTGTTGGGATTACAGGTGCTTGCCACTGTGCCCAGCTTGTTCGTAGTTTTTATACTAAAGTTCATAGTGTCAAGATTTATATTACTTTATCCTACTTAAATATTACTTCATTATAATTCACTGTTGACATGTTTACCCCTTCTCTACTTTAATTGTTTGGAGGATAGGAAATAGATTTTATTTGCTTAGTGTCTCCAGTGTCATCCACAGGTTTTGGAATCTATTAAATAATCAGTGAGATTTCATTTTAAAAAGTCATTAATATATAAACAAATCATTTTACTAATCTCACTTATTTTAGATAAAGGCAAATTCAAGGAGGAAAATAACACTAAAACCATCTTTCCATACATTGACAAAAAAGAAAAAAATCAAAATATAACAATTATCTGATCAAAGTCTATGATATCTTCCAAGTAGGTTTAATGAAGAATATTAATGTTAGGGAGTAGATTATATAATCAAAAGCAGATATCTATAGTTTTAACTACTTTTATCCATACTATACAGGTAAGTATTTGATAACAGATAATTACGTTCTCTGGGCTACGGAGTCAAGGTTCATGCCCCATTATCTGAGTCATTCATTTTCTAATATAATTTAAAGATAAAATTATTAAATTTATGTGTGCGAAATGTTCTAAGCTTATTGTGATCTGTACATATTTATGGATTTTCAACATCACCTCAGTTCTACATGGCTAAAGTCAAAGACACACTTCTGTAATAAATAACAGACGTTATAAAAGGAGACAAGGGATATTAAGAAGTTCCTTTAAAATATCCTTGATATTATTGGTGTCTATAGACAATGTTTGTCTGCACATTTTCCAGAGAACAAATTGCAAATAGAGAAATTGTAATAAAAAGCAGGGAGACAGAAGTGGACATGTGCTGATGAAGAGGGAAGCTTAAAGAAAATAGTCTACTTAAGAGTGTGATATGTTCTGAAGCCAGAGGACAGTACTTGTTTTCAGTAAAGCAAAGGGTTAATTAATGAGATGAGGTAGGAAAAGTAATGCAACTGAAGAATTACTTAGGTGAGAAGCTTAAGTCCTCTAGTCTGCAAGGATAGCTCATCTTTAGGTTTTAAATAAATCACTCATGTGAATGTCAAATAAAAAAACTCGTTATTTCCCTATGCTTTTCTCCAGGGATTCTAAGAGAACTGAAGTTTTCCATCCTCACTTCTGACTCTAATTTTCTGCTTCTACTTACTTCTTAATTTCTGCAAGTTTTATTCTTTTCCAAATAGCCCTTTTTTGGGAAACATGCCAATCACTTAACTAAGAATGGAAATGTGGGAGGTTTTTATTGAAGTGTTGAAGTAACAGGAAGAATAAACTGCAGTAAAGCATTAAAAAAGGACTTACAATTAGAATTAGTAATCCTTGCTAATTATAGATTAAGTTGCCGAAACAAAATGAATCCAGAATTCAGTGGCTCAAGCAACATAGAACTTTATTTCAATTTCGTGTAAAAGTACAGAGTTGAGGAGAATCAGGGTAGTATGATAGTTTTTATGCCCAAAGGGTGGCTTCTTCTGCCCACCATTTCCAAACCCATGGAAATGCTGAAGGAGGAAGCCCAGGGAAACTGGGGTCTTCTTTATACATGTGACTCACAGCTATATATATCTCTTCTGTGCAAAACCCACTGGGCCCCATTAATGTCCTGGAGAGATTTAGCTGCAAGAGAGGCTGGGGATTAGAGTTATGACTCTGACAATCAGAAGCAATAGGAAGAATGCATTGGTCTCTTCTACACCCTGATATATATATGTGTGTGTGTGTGTGTGTGTGTGTGTGTGTGTGTGTGTGTGTGTGTGTGTGTATGGGGGAAACGTACTTGCACCACCTCCAAGATCTTATTGTTCCTACTTGCCTTAATAAGCTAAAATATCTTCTTACTATGTTGTGCAAATAAATTTACTTAATTTTATCTCACTTTTGCCTTCTAGACAATGCCTTGATGATTTACTATTTGTGGCAAATAAAGCCTACCTTGGTGTTTTTCTTAACTAAGAGTATATGCCCAAGTGAATAAGTTTGTTTCTTCTCATGGGAAACAGAAATTCAGATGTAATTTTTACAGAGTAATCTCTTTTTCACCACTGTCACAGGCAAAGATCAGGTATGGAAGACTGAGTGCAATCATAACATATTTGCACACTGAGAGATAGGTTATATGGAGTCTTTGAAGATTTTCATAAATTGGAAGACCTTTCTTCTTTAGAAGACACACAAGGCTGAACTTATATGCAGGTTGAATTATAATAGGAGGGACAAAACCTGGACCCATTCAGAAAGGAAGGTTTGTTCATAATGCTATGCAACATCAAATATAGCTTTAACATGTTTTTTAGATTATGTGCCCCAAATATCTTGTTAATCAAGTTGGCCTTTGTTCTAGTTGTAGCCTCCTGTTCCCCTATTAATAAGTGCTATATAAACAGAACCCCACAAAATCAAATTAAATAAAGAAATTTGAAGATAGAAAGATATCATCTCTGACCCCATGAAGGTTACAACCTAGAGAGAACAAAGACAGGAAGATAGACAATTGTGACACAGTATAGTAGATACATTATTAGAGGTTGGCAGTGGATGTCTAGGCTGGAAAAGCATACTAGGACAAATAGGGAGATTCTCTCGGAGGAGTTGACATCAAATAATTAAAGGAGGAAACACAAATATTCACAAGAGGACAGAGGAAAGCGTGTGGAAAAAAATATCTTAGCAAAATGATGAATGCCTAGGCTAGAAAGATCTCAAACATTGGAGACAGCAAGGAGAGTGGGTTGATTTAAATACGGTGTCAAGAAGACAATAAGAAGAGACTGGTGGCTCTTATGTTTCACTAAAATTCGTGAGTTTTCACATGATGGCATTAGAGTGCCATTAAAGGATATTACAATCTTCCTTTATAAAGATCAACTTGGTGGATTTAAATTGCACCAAAAGTGTAGTGACAAATTAAACACTGTTGGTATTAAGCATGTGGTCGCCTCCCCAGCATCCAAATGTTGGAGCCACAGAGATTGGCTAGTACTTTCAGCCCCATCACTAAAGGCAGCCATGTGAAAATTCTGATACAGGATAGAGTATAACTTTACATAATTGAGTGTATTATTTAAATGCATACATTTTAAAATATGTAATTTGAATATATATTATATATATATATAAAACTTTTGGAAAATTAATCAACAATAGAACTCAACCCTGAAAATCATACAGCCGCCAAGGGAAACATTTCAGACTGACACCAGGCCATTTAAATCTCTTCACAAAATCTCCCCATGGCTTTCCATCACACGTAGAATAGAAACGGGTTTACCATCTCCAACAAAGCCCTCATGATTTGACCAGACTTGTTGACCTCATTTCTTGCGACTTTCCCCTCACTTCTTGGATGATCCACTCCGGTGGTCATGAAGTGCAGACTTTTTGCAAGTAAATCCTAACTACCTAGAATAGCACCTAGTACCTACGGAGCACTCAACACATTTTGACAAATACATTTTGAATGCATACGGGCAATACAAAATAGCTGTCTGATTGTAGTGTTTTTCTAATGGCACATTTTCTGTGGGAAGTTGGCCAAATTGCCCCACAATACAGCACAGACCATAGATTTTCTCCCACACTCTGAGCTATTAACATTATTTGAACATCCTAGAGGGTGATATTGGCGTCACCCATCTTACAATTGTTTTAAAGTGGCAAGATGAGAAACCAAGAAAAATTGGGAACAAACGTTGACGAATCTGGAATGGTTTAAGTGTTCACTGTTTAAAAAGAGACCTCTTACTAGCTAATGGTAATAATTGCAAGGAATTCAGTTCAGTGAAACAGTGAAAAACGATATTCACAGTATTTCTGGCCTTAAACTCACTTAAAACATCATATTTCATTGCTAGCCCCTGTAAGGTAAGAAGAAAAAGTGTTACCCAAGCTCTACCCCCAGGGAGGTACAATCAAATTGGTCAGATTAAGCTTAGTATTCAATGTATCCAAGTATTCAATTCAGATTTTATAGGTCAATGATGTAGCACAGAAAGTAAATAGTGTGGCTGTCCAAGGGGGCAGAATGAACAAGGCACTGTGATGTTAAATGTTATTGATGTAAACTTCTTAAACAGGTTGGGTTAAATGGAAAATGAAAGAGAGAAGAGGGAAGGAAGTAATGCTCAAGGCATAAAGGCCAGCATGCATAAAACAAGTTAGAAAAAAGGAGTTGGCCTGCTAGGCTTAAAATTTGAAAATGCTGGATTAGTAAAGAAGTACGCTTGAAATGTAAGAGAATCCGATTATGAAGGAACTTAAACATTAAGATAAGTGGGTAAATATTTCTGATTAATTTATTCATGCAGATTGAGAACTGCAGGGATTTCTGTCATTGTCTCATCTGTTTTAGCCTTTGCACTAACCTACAACTCAAATTATGTTTGACGACCCCTAAGACTCTGTAGTAATGTGTAAATAGTACATAAAAGTCAGAGTTATGGGTAGAATGAGAAGCTGTATATACTGTCTCAGAAAAAAAGAACAAAGGCCACTAATTTAAAAATTCATCATTTAATATTGAAGTGGTTCACAATGTTTGTACTTTATAAATAAAATTTAATTTCTATAAGAATGTGGCACATTTATTTCAAAAAATATACTTTCTGGGTTAAATGTCTCTGCTGCTGTAGAGAAATATATTCATTGTTTATTAACTAGAAAGATTAAAAGTTTATGTTCAAAGTAGAGTGTTAAAGCTCTCTGAATTTTAAAATTTACTGGTTCTGGTGATGGCTTTATAGCATAATCCATACAGCAATATTGCTATCTAATACCACTACTTCTTACTTAGAAGCTAGCTTAGTGAAGTCATAGCTTAGGTACATGTCAGTTTCTCAAATGAAATTTCTAATTGAAAAAACAATTATAAAATTTGCATATTGTGAAATTACCTTTGAAAAAATAGCCACAAACTAACCATAAATTACAGTAAAGGTTATTGGGATAACAACTTGATATGTTAATTTTCACTTGCACTATAGTTTGTGAACCACAGAATTTAAATAAATCAGAAGTCCATGTGTTTATGCTCGGAAATTAAAGACATTTTGGCTCATGGTAAATGTTGTACTCCAAAGATTAAAAGACAGAGAGAGGAGGTCTAAAATTTTCTTTCAAGTGCATTAAATTTACTTCATTTTGCTAGCATTAAGTTTTTATAACACTGAAGAATATATTCATATATATTTCTTTTTAGAGATGGGGTCTCACTCTGTCAGCCAAGGTGAAATATAGTGTTGTAATCATAGCTCACTGAAGCCTGGAACCCCTGGACTCATGCGATCCTCTTGCCTCGGCCTCATCTGGGGCTACAGGCGCATACCACCATTTGGCTATAACATTAAAACGTATTAACATACCTGTTATTCTTCTCTTTCCTTCTTTGTTTCTTTTTTTTTTTTTTAGAATGGAATAAAAATTCAGAGCTTCCCAACCAGTGTGCCATGGCGTTACACAGTGCTTTACAAATTTGTTGGGAGATTTAGATAGTGTTTACATCCATTGAAAAATTTACATTTAGAATTATATTTGAATACTGCATGTATTGCTTTCTCTGCAGACTCTTGTATTTAAAAATTATTATCTTGCTCTTTAAGTCTTTATTTTTGGCATGCACCACCAAAGAAATCTCTACAGCATTAAAACCGAACATCTCCCCTGAGTAACACATTTAATATCCCAGGTAGTCTTATGACTTCAATTTTCATCTGTAATCATCAGTGAAGTTCTTTTTATGTGAACATTTAAAATACTTAGCTTTGCCTTTCATTTCATGAACTCTTTATTTTTTGCATTTTTATTATGCTTGTAAGACTTTTTAGATAACAGTCACCAACATAAACCGCTCTGTGGCCGCTATGCCATGCTGCACATTTCTCTGACCTTTCCATTGGTTCATTTCAGTTAGTGAGATTATTACTTAAGTAACAACGTAGTTATCATGAGTAAAATTCTGTATTTGCTATGAACATTTTTATTGTACTATATTTATCAACTGAGGTTAGTACATAGCTGATAGTACTAGTTAAAATCCTTGAAGAAAAATGATAAAAAAGATTATTTATTGAACAAAGATATATAAAAATAACGCAATTGAAAATAAAATCCTAAAATATTCAGCATGATAAATGAATATTATGAAGCACATAAGATATTACAGACACTAACACTACCTTAGAGTAGTCCAAGAACAATTTGATATTCAAGTAATAACTTGTTTTGTTCACTGAAATGCTATCTATGTGTAAAATTTGACCACAACTTTAATTTTATTAAGCAATATGAAAATAACACTGTGCATACACTGCAGTGCGGTCTGCTTAAATTCTGACAATACAGATGCCAGCAAAGATGTATGTAGAGCAACAGGAATTCAAAAACGGGGCTAGAAGGTGTTAAAGTTTGTATAACCTTTGGAAAACTGTATTTTCTAATGCTAAAAATACATATACCCTAAGACCAAGAATTTCACATAAGAATGTAGAAATTCGTACGTATGTGAATCAAAAGACATGTACCAACATGTTTATGGAAGCATTATTAATAATTGGCAAAAATAGAAATACCCCAAATACGTGCTAACAGCAAAATGGATAAATCAATATATTCATATAATGGAATACTCAGTAACAAAAATGATAAAAGTACTGACACATAAAACAACATGGGTGCATTTTCCAAATGCCTTATTGGGTGAAAGAAATGTTAAAAACCCACACATACAATAGATACACATTGAGATTGTTACCATTATTTTAATATCTTCTAATTTTATAAGTTCACAAATGTTTTATTAAACTTTCTTAGTAGAAATTCACTGATCATGTAAATTCAGTTCGAATCCAATTATATTTTGCATGACAAATTTTTTTAAGTGATGATAATGATTTCTCTCACATATACACAGATGTTGCTCTCCTAGGCTTATCAATTATTCACTAGCATATGAATCAGAAAATTGTCTAAATTTTATTAATGAATGAGCACTTAATAAACTTTTCAGCAAAGTAAAAGGCATATATTGAAAATCACCTTCTCATAAACAAATGAAGAGTCTACAACTGGAAGGATTATCACAAACTAAACGCATCTAAGAAATTGTCACCTACCACAAACAATGTAAAGCACTCCAGATATTCCCCTTATGCTCTGCTCAATCACTACCCAACTCTCCAATACAAAGGGAAAAATAACCCTGACTTTTAATATTAAGTTTTATGTTGGCTCTTTTGGTTTGCAACTAATCCTACTGCTAGTTAAATGAAAGCACTTTCTTCTTCCTAGGTACATCTAGGAGGGCATTAGCAGGTTTCTATGAACCTCTTTTGTATTTTATTCCCTTGCTTTCTCTCTCATGCTTTAGACATTGACATTATTATTTTGTACTTGATTCCCTTTTAAGTGGTTTTTAACACTTCTTTCATAGGCCCTTTTGGGTCGAGAGTTACTTGAATCCTCTAGACTAAAGCATTTGTGTGAGGGTTCAAAATGGTTGCACATCCTTACCTTTACAGATATGAAGCAGAGAAAACGCCTGAATGCAACACAGTACTCTAAACAGAAGGAAAGTAGGCTCTTTGCTTTTCTTTCTCTAGTTGTTTCCGCAGACAAAATATCTGATAGCATCAAGATTTATATACCCTTTTCAGGAAGCTGATAGAATTAGTCATTGCTTTTCAGAAGTAATTATCAAGGACAGCTAAAATCCAGTCTCTGGAAGCATCTTCGATCATGCCCAAAGCCTAAATCTCATGAAAGCTCTTTAAGTTAGAATGGGAAGCTTATGAGAATTTTCCTAATCAAAAGAAAAAAATGTCTTAGCCTGGGGATGATAAACAAAATGATTTTTTGCAGACAGTCTAAAAAAATATGCTTTATGCAATTATGATGTGTAAAGATAGAACAAAAATTCAATTTACAGGCTTGTAACTTAACTTTAAGAAGTTCTAGTAATTCATTATCAGTTTAAACTAAATTAATTTAAACTACCAGCCTTAAAAAGAATTATTTTCTTGTCCTTTACACACATCCAGACCATTCTGCCCTCAATGACCTCAGACCAAAAGATACAGTCTCTTTCTATTGAATGAAATTTAATAAAAAGGAACCATTTTATAACAATGAATAATGGTAAACTTCATCCTGTCATTTTCACTATTGAAACTTATGGCTACAGAAGGCTGCTCAGGGATATCCTGTTTTTAGAAAGTTTAATCAAAGTTGGCAGCCTACGCGGGGGTAGACATCATAGAATAGTGTAAAGAATTTTCTTCCTAATGGGTGGTTGCACATGAAAGATCTTTGGGAAAGTAAGTTTTGTTTTCTTCCTAAGCGAGAATAGCACATGAGAATGTCTCTGAGCTTCTTAGAAGAAACCATGAATTTTGAACAAACATGGAACAGATATGGGTTGTTCTTTTATGTCACAAATACTTTTATCATCTGTAATCTATTTATAAGTAAAATAAATAAATAAATTCATCTTTGTAAAAGAATTAATTTTTTAAAAATTCAGTTGGTAGAAGAATATTGACTATTTTTGGAAAAAACAGAAACTCACTGCTATAAGTATATAATATTGATTCTCAAAAGGTTGTTAATATATTTACTTACTGCAAAACATATTAAATAACATTGTCTTTTAGTTTTTATGTTTGTTTTTGTGTCTTCATGACTCTGTTCCAAATGTTCCAAATTTTAAATGATGTACTTAGGATCGTACTACACCAAATAGAGTCATAGTATAATCCCAGGTCATTTTATTGTCAATTTTTTTCTATAAAAAGATAATGTTTACATTAGAGGAGGGGTTTTGATAATGATATTTCACACAAAATCCATGTTTTTATAATGAGATTTTGTGTGTGAAGATGGATAATGTAACCCGCTTTTCATTCATTACTCAGGCGATACATAAAAAATCACAGAAAAGTTAGAATCCATTCTGGTCAAAAGGACCTTGGAAAGAGACTCACCGTAACTTTCTCACTGTCAGAAAAGACTTTACTACTTGCTGATTCAAATATGTCATGCTTAATATTAAGCCTAGTTTCCTATGTTCTGTTTTTAATATAAGAAAGTTATTTATTCTTATAGTTGTACAAAGCTCTTCACATATGTGAGGATTTATTAAATCTTCGGAATCCTTCTTCAATAGTTAAATTCCTAGTTCTTCAATAGTTAAATTCCTAGTTCTTCAATAGTTAAATTCCTAGTTCTTTATTTTTCTAATTTTATTCAACTCTTCTCTTTCCTTTAAATGCTTTCCTACTTTACATTTCTTACTTTGGAATATCACTCTTAACTGATAAAAATTCAAAGTACTATGACAATCAGAAGATTTTTGGTTTAGAACTAATATTAACTGTTCTAGTAATTAGCAAAGAGTGTATAAAATATATTTGATTTTATTTTAATTAAGAAGATAACACCTCCTTAAGCCCCCCCCCCCCCCCTTTTTCGGCAGCTGTTTCTTTTTCTACCTTGCCATATTTTCTAATTACAATTTAAATTCACAACTGTTACAGTACACTCCTACTTAAAAGTGGCTAAACCTTGCACATACTAAACAGCAATGAAGTACTGTTTTTGTTGTTGTTGTTGTTTTGAGATGAAGATTTGCTCTTGTTGCCCAGGCTGGAGTGCAATGTCACAATCTCGGCTCACTGCAACCTCCACCTCTCGGATTCACGCGAGTCTCTTGCCTCAGCCTCCAGAGTAGCTGGGTTTACAGGCACCCACCACCACACCCAGCTAATGTTTTGTATTTTTAGTAGAAATGGGGTTTCACCATGTTGGCCAGGCTGGTCTCGAACTCCTAACCTCAGTTGATCCACCCGCCTTGGCCTCCCAAAATGCTGGGATTAAAGACATGAGCCACTGCACCTGGCCTGAAGTATTGTTAAATAAATGAATATATGTTATCAAAACTTTTTTGATTATTTTTTCTGTCTTTTCTTTAGTAATACTTTTTTGTTTTCTGCTTTTTATTTATGTCACTGTTTATATTTTATCATCAACTAATTTTTAAACAAGGATGCTTAGCTCCTTAGCTCACCATAGTCAGAACCACTCTTAATACTTTAATTATTTTCAGCATTTTGTACCTTTTTCTTTTTTTTTTTTTTTGAGACGGAGTCTCACTCTGTCGCCCAGGCTGGAGTGCAGTGGCGTGATCTCGGCTCATTGCAAGCTCTGCCTCCCGGGTTCACACCATTCTCCTGCCTCAGCCTCCCGAGTAGCTGGGACTACAGGCGCCCGCTACCACGCCCAGCTAATTTTTTGTATTTTTAGTAGAGACGGGGTTTCACCGAGTTAGCCAGGATGGTCTCGATCTCCTGACCTTGTGATCCACCCGCCTTGGCCTCCCAAAGTGCTGGGATTACAGGCGTGAGCCACTACACCCAGCCAGCATTTTGTACATTTGATTTAAAAACTTATCACACATGTGGCCATTGTTATTCTTTTTTGGATAAGTCTCCTGCACTTAGAATTGCCTGTGTGGTGGGACTTAAAAAGAAAAGCTTTCTCCCAAATATAGAGGTTTCAAATATTTGTATTTAAATAAACCAAATAGAATATCATAGTTTACACTATTTCTCATCAGTGTCATAAAATTGTAATGAATATAACATTCAAGCTATTCAATTACCACATAATTTGAAGCAATATCTTAAATCAATTCAGATATTTACCTAATTGTTTGCTAAAACTAGAAAACATTATATGTAAATACAACAAATATACATTATAAATATATATAAAATAGTATTTTAGATGAACATGTTTCAGAGAATGCTGGTTCCCTGTTTTCAATGTCCCCTTCTTCTTCAGTAACAAAATCCAATGTTATTTTAATGTTGCAATATACTCAACTTAAAGGTGACATTTTTGGTCTTTCTTGATGCTGGATGAGCTATGTGATTATGTAAAGAGCCAACTTGGACATACCATTTGGCCCTTTGTTTCTGCTTCCTGGAATGGAATGAAAGGAAGTTTCAACATTTATCTTAGGCGAGAAGTAACCTGGAACTCAGAAACCAGGCTAGGGAAGAAAGAGCTGGAAGACAGAAGGTCCCTATGTTCCTGATTACTGTAGAGCCACTATATAGTATCCAGGACCTATTAATACTCTCTTTGTTTCTGCGAAAGAAAATAAAATAATTGTATGCAGAAGCCATTTGTTAAGAGTCAAGAGATGCAATCAAAGATGGAGAAACGAAAATGGAATTTTATTCTTTAGTTAAAATGATGGAGTCATGTGCAGTGGACACTGTGAGCCACTGCTCTGCTTCTTCCTCAGCACTGAATAATGTAAACCTTTCACTGCTGGGACTGTAAGCAGCTGGTAGCCTTTGGCTCCTGCCAACTCCAAGAGTTGCCCTTGGCTGAAAGAATCACTCTACCCAAAATCACACTCCTTTTCTGGAAGCAACCACCATCCAATTACTTGTTCATGTAAGGGTATAAGTCCCAGGCCTTGATACACCATTTACGGATAACTCTGAAAGGCCATTCCAGCTTCAAATGCTACATGGAGGCTTTAGTAAAGTTTTCATGGCACCCTAACTTTGCCTCTGCTTCTTCCTTCTTCTTCTTCTTCTTTTTTTTTTTTTTTTTTTTTTTTTTTTTTTTTTTTTTTTTTCAGAGGGAGTCTAACTCTGTCGCCCGGGCTGGAGTGCAGTGGCCGGATCTCAGCTCACTGCAAGCTCCGCCTCCTGAGTTCACACCATTCTCCTGCCTCAGCCTCCCGAGTAGCTGGGACTACAGGCGCCCGCCACCTCGCCCGGCTAGTTTTTTTGTATTTTTCTAGTAGAGACGGGGTTTCAACGTGTTAGCCAGGATGGTCTCAATCTCCTGACCTCGTGATCCGCCCGTCTCGGCCTCCCAAAGTGCTGGGATTACAGGCTTGAGCCACCGCGCCCGGCCTTCTTCCTTCTTCTTTCCCTTTGATTGTCAGAGCACTTCCTAATAAACTTCCCACACACTAATTTCCATCTCAGGCTGCTTCTGGGAAAACCAATCTGCAATGGTATTCATAGAAGGATTAAACATTAACATTTAATTTAAAGAACTTGCTTGGAATGGTGAGATCAGCCTTAGTGTTAAGTAAATAAATTCTTCATCTCTTATATATGTGCACGTTATTTTAAGTTTGGTAAAGTTCGTACCACAAAAATCAAAAGACTTAAAAGCTTTTTGGGATGAAAAAAGTAATGTTTCACTTCCCATGTATTACCTTAGAACTTCTTGGCATATCTTTCATTATGTGCATATAAAACTTTTATTTAAAAATTAACAGGAGTCAATTGAATTCAATGTATTTTTGATCATTTACTAAAACGAATGCATATTACCGTATACTGAGGAAAGAAAATTATGTTTAAAAAATTCTTGACTGGGCTTGGGGTGGCTCTCACTTGTAATCCCAGCACTTTGGGAGGCTGAGGCAGCCAGATCACCTGAGGTCAGGAGTTTGAGACCAGCCTGGCGGACATGGTGAAACCCTGTCTCCACTGAAAACACAAAAATTAGCTGGGCTTGGTGGTGCAGGCCTGTAATCCCACCTACTCAGGAGGCTATGACAGAAGAACCACTTGAACCTGGGAGGTAGAGGTTGCAACGAGCCAAGATTGCACCACTGCACTACAGCCTGGGTGATAGAGACTCCATCTCAAAAACTAAAAGTAAAAATAAAATAAAAAGTTTTAACCTTGGAGAAACTCATAATTGCAAAAGAGAAACTGGTAAGCAAATAATATTTAAAATAACTATTTTAAGATCTCCATCACCAATGAAACATCAAACTAGCCCTGAACTCACTGCAGTTTTTAATGGTTTAACCGAGTTCAAACAGACACAAAAGAAAAGGAACACAACACATTCTTAACTATAAAGTATTTTCTTCACAAGCCCATAAAAATTATCTCAAATATGGGAAGGTATATTTAATTCTTTAACTTAGTACCGAAAGCCCATTTCACTTTATTTCAGAGTTATATTAACTGTAACATCCATATATCTAGTCACATTATGAGATCTCTCTACACTGAACAAGGTACCCCCAAAATCATACATTTTGCTACTCTAGTCAACTAGAATAGAAACACTCCCATACTTGTCTCAAACTACCTCTTCTTCATTAATATCCTAAACACAAATATTACAATAAGTGCAATTTACAACCTACAACAGTACTAGCTAAAGACAATTTATTGTTAAAGAACATAACAATTAGAAGACATACGTTTTCATTGACATTTGATTGGTGCCAATGAATTAAGGCAAATATACATAAATGAATACAAATCAAAAGCTTTGCTTTTGAAAGATTTTCCAAATACTCATTATTTTACTCAACAGATAGGTCCTTAGTGTCTGTGATATGAAAGGCACTCATTTGGGCAGCCTGTTTTTTATTAAACTGCTCAACTTCTTGACCATAAATACAGTGTTGAGATAACTAAAAACAGAGAAGAGTGGATTTGACAAGGGGTGTTCGCACTTCTTAAGGACACAAATAGTATTTTTCCCTCAAAAGGAAAAGTGTTTGCAAATAAAACCAGGCTTTCTGACTATGATTAGAAAATGATTTTTACTCATGCAGACAATCATAATTCAAGAATTGACAGAGTTTAATGTTGTGGGCCTTGTGGTGCATTTCCACACAAATACAAGTGCAAATCACACTGCAATACTAAAGAGTTTGTCTGCCCTGGATGTCAAAGGACATTTCTCTGGTTGGCAACGTAGTTATGATTTGATATACATCTATGTCTGGTGCCACTTAATCAAGTAAAGTTTTCCCTTGCAATAGAAGGTTTTGTGAATTTTACAGAAAAGCCATAATTGTGTGTTTTTTAATGCAAAATGACATTTCCATTCTTCTTGAGCAGGTAGTGACATTTCCCCTTGAGCTCTCCTAAAGCTCTTTTCCCCATAAATATCCTAGTCTTCCTTAAATGGAGTTAGAAGTCATTTATTTTTTATTAAAAAATCACTGCCATGAAGTCAAGCTTTTTCTATCTGAGGATGAAAATTATGCTAACCAAAATGTGTGCATTTCATTTTTAAAAAGTGTTTTCAGACAAGAGGCCTAAAGTATTCTCTAATTTTTCAGTATCCTTTCACAATTTTAATATCTACTCTGAGAAAGCCCTGTGTTGTTAGAATAACTAACTCCCATGTTTTCAGTTATAGTTTTTTAATCACACTAGGAATTAGACAAAGTTGAAATGTCAGATCATCCAGTCATCTTATAATCACTCAAAGTGTAAATCAATCACATTTACATGACAGGTGATTCTTAAAAGTGAAATATTCTGTTGTCAACAATTGTTAGACTAAATTAAATTTGCTTTATTCAAACTATTTTGTTTGTGTTCATGGAGCACTTTTCAATTCATTGAAATTTTAGACAAAAGCAAAAGCTAAACTCAAATACAGAATATAATCTTTTTAAAGAAAGCATATCATACCAAACAAATACCCACGAGAGAGAGAGAGAGTGAGGGATAGAGAATGTGAGAGAGTCTTATTTTAAGGAATTAGCTCAAATGGTTGTGAAGGCTGTCAAATTCAACATCTGCAGGGTAGGTTGTCAGGCTGTAGGCCTAAAAGGAATTGATGTTGCCACTTGAGTCTGATGACAGTTTTGAGAAGCTATTTCTTTTCCCTGACACCTCTGTTTATTTTATCTCAAAGTCTTCAACTGACTAGATGAGGCCCACCCGCATTGTGGAGTGTGATTTTCTCTATTCAAAACCTACTGATTTGATTGTTAATCTTACCTTAAAAACTTTCACAGCAACATCCAGAGTGCTTTTTCACCAAATCCTGGGGCATCATGTCCTAGCCAAACGGACACATAAAACTAACCATCACAGACATTAAATAGATCCAGCTGCTGATACACAATTACTGATATGCTTTGGATATTCTGTACCCTTCAAATCTCATGGTGAAAGGTGACCTCCAATGTTGGAGGTGGGCCTAGTGGTAGGTGTTTGGATCATGGGGAAGAATTCCTCATGAATGGCTTAGTGCTGTCCTCACAGTAATGAGTGAGTTCTGAATTCATGCAGGATCTGGTTGTTTAAAAGAGACTCACACGTCCTCCCTCTCTCTTGCTCCCTATCTTGCTGTGTAACACATTGGCTTCCTTCACCTTCCGCCATGATTGTAAGCTTCCTAAGACCTGACCTGAAGCAGATGCTGGCAACATGTTGCTTGTACAGCCAGCAGAACTGTGAGCCAAATAAACCTCTTTTCTTTATTAATTTTATAACTTCATGTATTTCTTTATAGCAATGCAAATGGATTAACACAATCATTATCCAGTTCATTTTGCATGTATATGTAGAAATTTATATGCTGTTAATCTCTTCCCATTGCTGTAATGAATCGAATACACAGATCTTAAAACAATGTGGGAAATTTGATTGTATTCATAAAAGAATTTGTTGGATCATTCTGGAATTTAAATGATTTAACAATCTGTTCCCCCAGCACTAATGACCATGAGCATTGAGAGCAGTAGCTTTTCCAGCTTAGCACCTTCAAATTGATGGGCTATAGGCATAGAATTAAAAACAAAATCATTTGTTAATTTAACACCTCACAGTTTCATATAACAACTATTATACTTGAATGTCAAAGATCATGGCAAATTCAAAAAAATAGATATTTTTATTTGTATTTTGTTATAATGTTTTAATATACTCCAGAGACAATATTTATGTTTCAAAGAAAAATTGGAATAAATAGAAAAGAAATTGCTCAGACAAGAAATCTGAAAACAAATATTAGAGATACTCAGTTTTACTAACCATCTTTAATACAAGCATGAAGTACAGACATAATGATCCTTTTTCTCAACACACATATGCATATCTTCTCTTCTTTTATATGCCTTTAATGACACTGCGTGCTTGTTATTTTACTGTATGTTTAATCACCATACCTTACTAAATTTTATTTTGGAGTAAGCAATGCATTCATATGGTTGAAAAATCAGTGGAAGTATCCACTTAAATTCCTCCCCGTATTTGTCTCTCATTTCCTTAGTTTTCCCCTCATCTATTCATCCCCCCAATGTTATTACTTTCCTATACATCCCTCCATGTACATGTTTAATGCATTGTGATGGAGATAATGAGTGTCCCCTCAGTAGCTATCCTATTTCTTTCTTAGTAAAATATGTTTTAGTTAGACCTAGGACTACCTTGCTAAAACCTAAAAGCTACATTCACAACTGCATTATGTCTAACTTAAAGTAACTGATGTGAATGGAAGAGATATGAACAATTAAAAAGTAGAGTGTTCTCTTGCTTACACACCTTTACCTAATCCCATTGCCCTGCATTCAGATACACTGTTGGAAGAGAATCAGTTATCCTTGATCATGAAAATATCACATGTTGAAGACTTTATAAGAACAAAATAGGAGGCTGAACCTTCAACCACATAGAGTACTTTCTTTAGAAAACTTCCAAAAGGCCTTAAAATTACCTTCAAATAAATATTTTTTGTCATTTTAATTTTATTTGGGGGACTCTGTATATTGGCCATCTCTTATCATCTTCTATGTCTAGCTTTAGCTCTGTCTCTAAAGAGAGATCGTTTATCTTTATTCTTTCAATTGTGTCTTCTTTATGTTAGTGGATCTCCTTATTTCCATTTTTCATTGCCTTACTATCTTTTCCATGTGTATATATTCCTTCTTATTCTTTTATTTTTGGTGGTTTGGGGCAGATTTTATTTTACTTTCTTCCTTAGTTGCCCTAGTTTACATTCAACTCTTGCTTTTGTTTCGTGATCTCCTACCTATTATTGAAATTTTTTCTTTCAAAGATATTTTTCAAAGATACAATTTCTCTTCCTATTCCTCCTCCTCCTCCTTCTTACTATTATTTACAGAAGACCATTTTCATTTTTTATAAAATATTCTTCTGGTCAGTATCAATTGATTTTGATAAATGTTGTAAAATATCATCTACATTTTCCCTTATGGTACCAGTTCTTTATTTTTTCCTGTTTTAAAACATGAATTAGTAAATGAGTGGGATTATCTTAAACCATATATTTGCAGAAAGTTTCTGTGGAAATAAAATAGTGAAATGATGCACAACCAAAGCTTTCCTCCTTCTCTGCTAATTCAGAGACAGGCAGCATCTTTCCAGTATGGCTCATTTGTGTGAATCACTGTAAAACCTGTTCTTTTCTGCTTCTCACCCTTTTTTCTTCATTTCCTACAACCTTTGTTAAAAATTAAGCACACGGATTTGGCATTTTAAAGTAGATTGTTCACCTAAGAATTTGTCATGTTTGCCATCACTTTCTCACCCTCACATTTTTGGATTCTCTTTACCTTTATTGGCCAAAGTTCACATTCACATGAAATCAATAGTAATGGGATATGGAAAAAAATAGGTGATCTATTTAAACAAACTTCTTGAAGGGACAGGGCAAGGATTTGTGACTAATTATTCAAGGTAGAGATGTTGGAAATACAAGAGGGTAGTCTTGATTTATCAGTAAGACATCATACTGAGATAGTAAGTTCAATATGTAATGGCGCATGGTACAATTATTAATATTTTCTATTGACAAGATCATAGTCAGTGTAAATAACTAAGGTGTTCATGCATTCAAATAGCCTTATCATTCCTACCCAGAGGTCATAGCTGCAGAGTTGAAAATTCCAGTAATAGTGGACAAGTATATTTTGTTTAATGATTTGATTGAACTGTCTCAGGCTGCTGTCACCATTTGGAGAGTTTGGGTGCTTCTTGTTCTCCCTAGCCCTGGTTAAAATCAAGCCAAGAAACATTGCTCAAAATTCTCTTTCAAATATATTTGAAAAAGTGTTGAGTATATTTTTTCCTTTGAACCACGAGAATAAATATGCAATGATAACCAGAAAATATGTGAACAGATGCAGGTAAAATAAAATGCCTTCCAAATGTTTAAATGAATTTGGGAAAATATCTCTTTTACTTACATATTTGCAATTAATAAGATAATTTTATTTGGAAGTGTTCTTCATTTTCAGATTCCTACATTTTTGCTAACTGCATCAAAACTTAGAGGAATATGGTATTTTCGATCCTTTATTAAAATCTAATCTTGAGACAGTCTTGGCCTACTTTTAAAATTAAAAGTTGTCATAGTTTAGTGAAATTCAGCTAAATTTTCAAAGATTCTATCTTTACAGGAATCTTCCCTTATTTACTATTGAGCTATTATATCCTAGTTCATATAGGTTAAAGAGTTTTAATAATACAACTATTAAATCTTGCTGCTTTTATTTCAAGAAAATGAAAGTGGACTAGAGCAGCAGAGATAATATAAAGTAACTCACAGATATGCCAACAAAAGAATTCATTCTCATCAAAATTAACTAACTCAGCATTATGATTCTCATAATGCTCACTCAGCATTAATGAACCTATTCCTATCTTAGAAAACAGTACCTTCTTTTTCCTCTTTAATGTTCCTCCACACCACTACTACCACACAAAAGCATTCAATGGCTGGATTTCAGTCGGTGATGATTTGAACAATACATATTTGGAATTAGGAACAATCACAGCACAGAACTGTGAAAAGAATTGCTAAATGAGTTTATATAAGCCTATCACTAACCAGTTGGTCCTGATACTAACTAGTTGATTGACTTTAGAAACAGAATTTTATAAAATCCTTAAGACCTCTCCATTTCATTTTATTTATAATAAAATTGATTTTCTTAAAATGGAAAATCATGGTAATCTAGGTACATTATTATATAGTAAAGCCTGTTTAACAATGTTAAGACACTACCATTAAATTATTGATTACTAGCACCTATAATGATATAATTAAGCATTTTAAATCTCTTTGAAACCAATGTTCTCCATTCATTTGATGATAGAGATAAAAATACTAATAAAATAACTTAAATATTTGCATTTCAAACTATCCATAAAGAGCAAACTCTATGATATCTAAGATTAGGTGTGGATGTAGAGACAATTCCTGTCATTTACAACAATGTGGATGAACCTGGAGGACATATGGTAAGTGAAATACACCAGACATGGAAATACAAAAAACATGCTCTCACTCATGTGGAAACCAAAAAAGTTGACCTCATAGAGGTAGTGGATAGAACTGTGGTCATCAGAGAATGAGGGGAATGGAGGGAGTGGGGAGAGATTGGTCAACAGGTACAAAGTTACAAAGAGTAAGGAAGAAAAGTTCTACTAACCTTTTTCATAGTAGAGTGACTAGAGTTAACCAAAAGATGTTGTACACCTCAAAATAGCAAGAAGAGAGGATTTTGAGTGTTCCTACCACAAATAAATGATAAATTTTTGTTATAGTTCATTAATTATCCTGATTTGATTATTACACAGTGTATACACATAAAGTGAAATATTACCTTGTACAGCATAAATATGTGCAATTGTTATTTGCGAATATAAAAAGAATAATAATTTTAAAAGATTAACATAGTAGAAACTATCAGTTCCAGGTGTGGGTCCCTTCATATCCCTGAGGCTTTTTCTGTGATGCCTAGCTTTATCATGTGTCTGATTGCATAAGCAAGCCCTCATCTTCTGAAAATAGAGAAATGAGACATAGAAAAGTTTGAGCGAAAACAACCACTTAAGTATTACCTAGTATTTTTAAGAAAATACAAGATATAAATGATGAATTGATGGGTGCTGACGAGTTGATGGGTGCAGCACACCAACATGGCATAAGTATACATATGTAACAAACCTGCACGTTATGCACATGTACCCTAGAACTTAAAGTATAATAAAAAAATAAAATTAAAAAAAAAAAAAAAAAGAAAAGAAAACCATCTGGATTTTTCAATTTTATCTTTATTAAAACTATCCAAGATCTAAAAACAGGTTAATACTCTAAAAATATGGAACTCAAAGCCCTTCAGGGCATGGTCTTAAACTGCCATTCAATTCTTATCCATTGCAAAAATTCTAAGCATAATTTATATTTAAACCATTGTAAGCATCATTCCTCCAATACCCCAAATTATACTATAGTAGTATGCCTCAGTTTTTGTTTTACTTTTTCCTTCACCAGTTGAAATTTGACAGATATTTTTGAGCCTCAAATGAAAGTGATATTGATATATAACGATTCATTTCTAATAGAGATTACTTGAAAGGAAAATAATGCTTTGAACCAAATTGCAGAGAAAATGAAAGATTTGTTGAAGGAAAGAAAGATTACTAGATAATTTCAAAATTAATGAAAGTGAGGAAAGAGTAAATAATAAGAATAAGACCACGAGCATTTTTAAAGTTTTGTATTTAAATTTAGTCATTAGGAAAAAGACAGCCTTACAAAAAGTGAATGATACATTTAAAATTATGAATTAAAGAAACAAAAATAAGTCAGATAGATGTCCGGTCATAAAAAGGAAATAAATAACATGTTAGAAGTATCAGAAATTAAAAGAAAAGTGCACTACAGATATTTTAGTCATAAAAAGATAAATTCTTTTCTGAGAGTGATGGACTGTTTTTGGATAGCTCACCAGAATAAAACATCTATCACACATGGCTAAAATTAAAAAGCAGCTACCTAAAAGTGCTGGGTAGTGGACAGAAGCAGACAAACTCTTGTAAAATGTATGTTCTTGAAGGACAGTTAGAAGGACCTGCATTAAATAAGATACATTTTTGAGGCATGTAACCTGTAATGACATGCAGTCCCAATGTGACATACGCAAATTAGCAGGGGTGTGAGGGGGAAAAGAATGATTTTTCTTAATGAGACTGTTAGTGTAACAAAGCCAGAGAAATCATGGCTATCATAAATGACTAAAGATTGCTATAAGGAAAGAGTCAAAAAAGGGGTATCTAAATCCTGTCTAACTACAAGTTTAACTGACCCCCAAATAACTCACACAACATACCCACAAAAAAAAAAAAAAGAAAAATGTTAAGAAGATCTCAACTGAAACCAGAAATGCCACTAAAGATCCAGAGTTTGTAGTTCAACTCCAATTAAGGAAATGTAAAGAGAAGAAAAATAATAATTATAGAAACACCAGAATCCACAATCTCACATATTAACATGAATAATGAGCAGTATATAATTCACAAAACACCAAAAGAAAAAGAGCAACAATTGAATGCATACTCTAGAGTGTTGCAGGAAATCAGGGACCACGAATGGAGGGAACAGCTGGAGCCAAGGCAGAAGAGCATAGATTGTGAAGATTTCATGGACATTTATCAGTTTCCAAAATTAATACTTTTATATTTTCTTACACCTGTCTTTACTGCAATCTGTGAACATAAATTGTGAAGATTTCATGGACATTTATCACTTCCCTAATAATACTCTGATAATTTCTTATGTCTATCTTTATTTTAATCTCTTAATCCCATTATCTTCATAAGTTGAGAATGTACATCACCTCATGACCACTATTGTACAAAATGATTGTAAAACGTGTGTGTTTGAACAATATGAAATCAGTGTACCCAGAAAAAGAACAGAATAACAGCAATTTTCAGGGAACAAGGGAAGATATCTGACTGCCTGTGGGGTCGGGCAGAATAGAGCCATATTTTCTTCTTGCAGATAACCTATAAACAGACATGCAAGTAGGAGAGGTATCACTGAATTCTTTTCCCAGCAAGGAATACCCTGGTGAAGGAATGCATTTCTTGGGGAAGGTCTATAAATGACTACTCTGGGAATGTCTGTCTTGTGCAGTTGAGATAAGGACTGAAATACACCCTGGTCTCCTGCAGTACCCTCAGGCTTACCAGGATTGGGAAATTCCAGCCTGGAATATTTTGGTCAGACCAGTTCTGGACTCTCAAACCCTGTTTTCTGATAAGATGTTTATCAGGACAATATGTGCACAGTGGGACATAGACCCTCATCAGTAATTCTAATTTTGCCCTTTGCCTTGTGATCTTTATTGTCCTTTGAAGCATGTGGTCTTTGTGACCTACTCCCTGTCTGTATACCCATTTCCTTTTAAAATCCCTAATAAAAACTTGCTGGTTTTGCAACTCAAGAAACATCATGGACCTACCGATGTGTGATGTTACCCCCAGAGGCCCAGCTGTAAAATTCCTCTCTTTGTACTCTTTGTCTTTATTTATCAGATCGCCTGACCCTTAGGGAAAATAGAAAGAGCGTACATTGAAATATTGGGGACTGGTTCCCCTGATACTAGAGAAAAATAAATCTGCCAAATCTGACACTGAGATGGACCAGAAATGTTCCTTTGTTTTGTTATGTTTTGTGTAATGTCTACCTTATCTATTCTAAATTAAGTGAAGCAAATGAGTCTGACAATGAATAAAATGATAGCGAAAAGTAGGAGAAAATTCAAGCAGAAAAATTGAAATCAACAGAAATTTTTTAAAAACTTCAAATAAAAACTACCTAAAATTAAAATAAACAAAAAGTTACTAGATGGAAGGAACAGCAGAATGAAGTGATAGAGGACATATCTGGTGAGCTTGAAACAGAAAATTTATCTCGAATGTGAGGAATCAGAAAGAGAAAAAAAATGGACAATAAAATAAACAGAGGCTCAGAGTCTGTGAGATAATATCAAACCATTTAATATGTGTGGCATTTGAGTCCAGGAGGAACAGAACAACAGTGGACTTTGAAGAGGGCACTTAATTGTTTTCTGGCTTGCATAGTTTTTGTTGAGAAATCTGCATAATTAATGTGTTTCTTCTTTTGTAGGTAATGCATCTTTTTTTTTGTTTTACTTCTATCTTCAAGATTTTCTCCTTATCTTTATTCATCAGAAGTTTGAATCTTATGTGTTTCGGTGTGTTTTATTGCTGTTGTTATGTTTTTATTCTGATTGAGATTATCTGAAGCTTATGAATCTGTGCTTTTAGGTTGTTTATATTTGTAGGAAATTCCCAACCATGACATCTTCAAATAATTATTCTTCCTGATGCATGCTTTTCTCTGTATTCTTTTTGGGAATCCAATCACATGTAAATGGATATTTGCTTGTTTTATTTTTATATTTTTATGTTTTTATTTATTTATTTATTTATTTATTTTTGAGATGGAGTCTTGCTCTGTCTCCCAGGCTGAAATGCAGTGGTGTGATCTCAGCTCAGTGTAGCCTCTGCCTTCTGGGTTCCAGCAATTCTCCTGCCTCAGTCTCCTGGGTAGTTGGGATTACAGGTGCATGCCAGCATGCCCAGCTAATTTTTGTAGTTTTAGTAGAGATGGGGTTTCACCATGTTGGCCAGGCTGGTCTCGAACACCTGACCTCAGGTGATTCACCTGCCTCGGCCTCCCAAGCTGCTGGGATTGCAGGCGTGAGCCATGTAATTGGGTAAAAACAAAACTGTGCCCAGCCATTTTATTTTTTAAACATTTTTTTCCCCTTTTTCAAGTTTTGCTTTGGGTAATGTCTAGTGATCTGTCTTCATGGTCAGTGAACCTTGCCTCCACTATGTTAAATCTATTATGGAGCCCATTGAAGGAATTTTTCACCTCTGATGCATATTTGTTTGTTTTATTCTTAGCCGTTCCAATTGACTCATTATTATATATTCCCTCTTTCTGTTAATAATTCTGTCTAGTTAATAATGTTGTCCACCTATTTCACTATGTTCTTTAACCTATGATTTATAGTATTTTAAATTCCCTCTTCACACCCACAGCAGGCACTATATTAATGGAAGGCTTCTCTCATATTCCTATCCCACATTCAGCTATCCCTGCTTACCTGTACCGCACATGGAGACTACTTCTTGATTCTTTTCTCTCTCCCAGTGCTAGGCTTCTGTTTCTTGTTACATAATGCCTGCCAGGTTTGTGGTGAGAAGTGGCTTGTCCCTTACATTCTTTGTCCAACCTCAGTCTCAGGAAGAACCTGTGAACTTGAATGTCAGAAATAATACCTTCACAGCATTCCTCTTACTTCTGCTTATGGCATCCGGACTTGTATCTATGTCAGGTCTTGTGTGGTAGAGTTTCCTTTACCAGAAAAAGGAGATTTTTAATGGTAGTGGCATAAGTTAATAGGCCTAAGACAGCCTTTGTCCTCTCCTACAGAATTATAAGCATATTTTCTTCCAGCAGTAATTGGGCAGGGTTTGTGCCCTATGTTTGTGTGGAATTACTACAATTATCCCAGTGGTTTAATGTTTTTGCCTCACATGAGGGAAGTTCTCAGAAAAAACGTGCATAGTTTCATGGCTCTTAAGCAGCACTTACACACCCATCCCCCTAAAGGCAGCTCTTTCTGGTTTTCACTCCTCCCTCAACCTTTTTTTTTTTTTTCTTTTTTTCTTTTATTTTTAAATATCTGGTGGAGGTTTTTGGAAAAAAGATTGAACAAGTGAAAACTACTTTTGTGTTTAAAGCTACCAGGGGTTATATAAGTTAAGCTAAACTGTAAGCAATTTGTTGCAATTGTATCTAACTTGTTTTTCCCCATATGTGTGGTAATCACTGACTCTTCCTCCTGAGTGCTGTAGTAAGTAAAACAATCCTTATTGTCTCTCACTGGAGTGTCCCTATGCCAGGTTCAAGCTGTCTATTAACTCCCCTTAGCTGTCTGTTGGGCTCAAAAAATTGTTATTTTGTAGTTCATTCATATTCCTCTTATTGTTAAGGCAGTCACAATGTAATAGGCAAAAATTGAATTAATCTAACAGTATAAGAAGGACACAACAAAAAGACTACTAAATCACATTAACAAATCACAGCTTATCACAATAATGGATTATAAGGAGAAAAAACATACAACCATCTCAATAGACGCAGTAAAAAACTTGCTTAAATTCAAGACCCATTCATAATCACACATAACAAAAGAGTAACAAGTCTTCTATTCTGAGATTGGGAAATACACAAGGATGCCTACTGTCACTATTTCTATGCAGCATTGTACCTAAGGTCTCAATCAAAGCAATGGACTAAGATATGTACTCATTGAGAAAAAACAAAACTGTGCTTATACTGAAGTAAAATGATTGCATATGAGAAAAATAAAAAACTCTAAAGATAATTATTGGAAATAATACTTGATATTATCAATGCTGTTTAGATATAAAATCAATGTTTGAAAATAGGGTATATTTTCTTTTAAAACATCACATTTGTAAAAGCAACAAAACTAACCAAATACATAGCAAATACATCTAATTCCGAATTTCTCAATGAAAAATTTGAAATATCATTAAGAGAATATTTTTAAAACTTAAAGGAATATAGTTTCCAGTATTTAAATAATTAATAATTATACTATATCAATTCCCTACAAACATATGTATAAATTAAATCTATTATTAAAGTAATACCAGTCCTCTTCTGAAATTGAAAAGTTGATTGCAATTCATACATAAATAAAATCATACACAAATTGCCAAGAGGATCTTTCTTAAAAAAGTTGGACCAGATGTAGGGGAGCAAGATAGCTGAATAGAAACCAAAACAATCATCCCCACTGCAGGAACAACAAGCTAAACAACTACCCAAACAAAAGAGCACCTTCATAAGAATCAAAAATCAGTTGATCACAGTACCTAGTTTTAAAATCATGTTAAGGAAAAAATACATGCAACAAGGTAGGAAAGACTGTTCTGAATCATCTACACTACCCTTTCCCCATCCCCCAGCAGCAGCTGTATGGCACAGAGAGAGATTCTCTGCACTTGGGAGAAGAGTACAGTGATTGCGGGACTTTCCATTGGAACTCAGTACTGCCTGGCACAATGGAAAGCAACATGGGGCAGAAGTCAGCCAGCACTCATAGAGGGAGCATCCAGACGAGTTCTAGGAAGAGGCAAATTGTCCTCTAGGAAGAGGCAAACACTAGAAACCTGGGCTCCAGCAAGCTCTGCCACCACAGGCTAAAGCTCTCTGGGGTTCTAAATAAGCTTGAAAGGCAGCCTAGGCCACAAGGGCTGGAATTCCTGGGCAAGCCCTAGTGCTGTGCTGGGCCCAGAGCCAGGGGAATTGGGATGTACATGAACTAGTGAGATACTAGCTGGGACAGCTGAGGGAGTGCTTGCATCACCCCGATACCCCTCCCCCAACCCAAGGCAGCACAGCTTGCAACTCTGGGAGACACTCCTCTGCATGAGGAGAAAGAGGGAAGAGTACAGAAGATTTTGCTTTGAAACTTGGATACCAGCTCAGCCATAGTAGAATAGGGCATCAGGCAGACTGCCAAGATCACCATTCCAGGCCCTAGCTCCCAGATGACATTTCTAGATATACCCTGGATTAGTAAAGAAACCACTGCCCTGAAGAGAAGGACCCAGTCCTGAAAGAATTTATGACCTGGTAACTAGGGCCATGAATAAACAGCAATGGTAGCCAGGTAATACTCACCATGGGCCTTAGGGGAGGTTCAGAATTGTACTGACTTCAGATGTGACCCAAAGCATTCCAAGCCATGGTGGCTGGGGGGAAAAGTCTCCTCTGCTTGAGTGAAATAAAGAAAATAGTAAGGGTAACTTTGTCTTACACCTTGGTTACCAGCTGGCCCACAGTGGGGTAGAGCACCAACAAGTTCCTGGCATCATGGATTTAAGGTTTTGCCTCCTGGACAGCATTTCTAGACCTGCCCTTGGCCAGAGGACAGCTTTCTGCCCTGAGGGAGAGACTCAGGACTGCCAGCATTCACCAAAAGCTGACTGAAGAGCCCTTGAGCCTATAGTAAACAATAGGGTAGCCAGGTATTACTTGCCATGGGCCTGGGGCACAGGTAGCCCCTTTCACTTGAGGAAAGGAGAGGAAAGAGTGGGAAGGACTTTGTCTTGTGACATAAGTGCCAGCTCAGCTGCAGTAGGACAGAGCACCAGCTGGGTTCCTAACATTCCTGACTCCAGGACCTGGATCCTAGATGGAATTCCTGGACCTACCTGGGGCCGGGTGGCAGGGTGGGGAGCTCACCATCCTAAAGGGAAGGACACAGGCCTGACTGGATTTGCCTCCTGCTGACTGTAGAGCCTTTGGGGCTTGAGTGAACATAGCTAGTAGCCAGGGAATTGTCATGGAAGCCTATCTGCAAAACCCAGAGCTATACAGGCTTCAAATCTGGCACAGTACAGTCCCAATGGTGGTGGCCACAGGGTACCTGTGTCATCCTTCCCAGAGCTCCAGGAAGCTCAGCATCAAGAGAAAGAGATACCATTTGTTTGGGGAAAGTAAGAGAAGACAAGAATAGTCTCTGCCTTCTAATCCAGAGAATTCTTCTGAATCTTATCCAAGACCACCAACGCAGTACCTCTACATGTCTGCAAGAGCCACAGTATTACTACACTTGGGGTGCCCCCTAAAGCAGATACAGTCCCAGTGACCAAAGACATGGGTCACAACATGCAAGTCCCTTCAAATACCTGGAAAGCCTTCTCAAGAAGGATGGGTACAAACAAGCGCAGGCTGTGAAGACCACAATACATACCTAATTCTTTAATGCCCAGAGCCCAGACACTGACAAACATTCACAGGCACCAAGACCATTCAGAAAAACGAACTCACCAAACAAACTAAATAAGTCACTGATCAACCCAAGAAAGACAGAAACAGAGTTACGTGACATTTCAGGCAAAGAATTCAAAATAGTAGTCTTGAGGAAGCTTGGTGAAATCTAAGATAACACAGAGAAGAAATTCAGAATTCTATCAGATACATTAAACAAAGTGATTGAAATAATTAAAAAAGAACTATGTAAACATTCTGGAGTTCAAAAATGCAATTGACATACTGAAAAATGTATCAGAGTGTTTGAGTAGAAAGACAGAAACATGCATCTATAAAAAATAAAACATTCAAAAAATTTTCAAGAAATAAACAAAATAACTACATATTAACAGAAACTACAAAAAGTTAAAAAGTAGAGGATGAAGTTAAAGTGTAGTTTTTATTAATTTTCTCTTTGCTTGTTTGCTAGTTTATTTATTTTTGCAATCAGTGGTAAGTTGTCATCAGTTTAAAATAATGATGTTGTTGGCAAGCCTTGTCGTAGCTTCAAATAAAAAAGGGGTATAACAGATATACAAAAAATAAAAAGTAAGAAATTAAAACACACCACCAGAAAAAAATTACCTTAATTAAAAGGAAGACAGAGATAAAAGAAGGGAGAAAAAGAAGACCACAAAACAAAACAAAACAAAAAATCAAATAATAAAATAGCAGGAGTAGGTCCTAACTCATTAATAATTATAATGAATGTAATTGAACTAATCAAAGACACAGAGTGGCTGAATAAATTAAATTTATTACCCGTTGCCCATGAGAAACACACTTCACCTATAAAGACACAAATAGAGTGAAAATAAAGGGGTGGAAAAAGATATTTTATGCAATGGAAACCAAAAAAGAGCAGGAGTAGCTATACTTATATGAGACAAAAGTGGGTTTCAGGACAACAACTATAAAACACAGAAAAATAATGATTAATATATAATGACAAAGGGGTCAATTCAGCAAGAGGATATAATAATTGTAAATATATATGCACACAACACTGAAAACCACAGATACATAAAGCAAATATTGTTAGAGCTAAAGAGAGAGAAAGAATGCAATACACTAATAGCAAGAGACTTCCACACCCCCACTTTTAGCATTGGACATATCTTCCAGACAGAAAATCAAAAACAACAACAACCACCAAAAAAAAAAAAAAAAAAAAAAAAAAAAAAAAGGGGGACATAATCTGTTCCATAGACCCAATAACCCTAACAAATATTTACAGAACATTTCATTCAACAACTGAAGAACATACATTCTTCTCAGCACATACATCATTCTCAAGGATAGATCATATGCTATGTGACAAAATAAATCACTAAAAGGTAAAAGAAAAAAATGAAATTGTATCAAGTTTCTTCTCTGACCACAATGGAATAAAACTAGGAATCAATAACAAGAGGAGCTTTATAAACTACACAGATACATGGAAATTAATATGCTCCTGAATTAGCAGCAGGTCAATGGAGAAATTAAGAAGGAAATTTTAAAATTTCTTGAAATAAATAAAAATGGAAACAGAACATACTAAAACCTATGGAATACAGTGAAAGAAGCAACAAGAACAACGTTTATAGCAATAAGCACCTACATCAAGAAAAGGAGAAAAACTTCAAATAAACAACCTAATAATGCATCTTAAAGAACTAGAAAAGCAAGAGTCAACCAAATCTCAAGTTAGTAAAAAATTAAAAAAAAAAATCAGAGCAGAAATGAATGAATTTGACAAGAAAACCATATGAAAACCAATGAAACAAAAAGTTATGTGCTTTTTTAAAGATAAACAAAATTGGCAAATATTTAGCCAGATGAAATAAAAAAAGAGGGAAGTCCAAAATAAATCAAATCAGAGATGAAAAAGAAGACATTACAGCTCATAATACAGAAAAGCAAATGATCAATAGAGGCTGCTATGAGAAACTATATGCCAATAAACAGGAAAACCTAGAAGAAATGGATAAACCTAAACACATACAACTTACTAATGTTGAACCATGAAGAAGTTCAAAACCTCAACCACCAAATAAGAAGTCTTTAGATCAAAGTCATAGTAAAAAGCCTCCCTGCAAGGAAATGCCCAGGACCCAATGGCTTCACTGGTTAATTTTACCAAACATTTAAAGAACAAATAATACCAATCCTACTCAAACTATTCCGAAAAATAGAGGACAAAGGCTTACTTCCAAACTCATTCTGTGAGGCCAGTATTACCATGATACTGAAACCAGACAAAGACACATAAAAAAAAGAAAAACTACAGGCCAATATCCCTGATGAACATTGATGCAAAATTTTTGAACAAAATACTAGCAAACTGAATTCAACAACATATTAAGAAGGACATTCATTACATATGAGTGTGATTTATCCCAAGAATGCACGAATGGTTCAACATGTGCAAATCATTCAATGTAATACATCATATCAACGAAATGAAGGACAAAAAACATATAATCGTTACAATTTATGTCAGAAAAGCATCTTCTAAAATTCAACGTTCCTTCATGGTAAAAATATTTTAAAAACTGGGTACAGAGGGAACATACATCAACACATAAAAGCCACATATGATAGACCCATAGCTAGTATCATACTGAAGGAGGAAAACCCGAAAGCCTTTCATCTAAGAACTGGAACAAGACAAGAATGCCTATTTTCAGCCCTGTTATTCAACACAGTACTGGAAGTCCTAGCTAAAGTCATAAGACAAGAGTAAGAAAGAAAGGGCATTCAAATTGGAAAGGAAGAAAATCAAATTATCCTTGTTTGCAGATGATATAATCTTATATTTGGAAAAAACTAAAGATTCCACCAAAAAAATTGGAGTTGTTAAGTTACTGGATACAAAATCAACATACAAACATAGGTAGCATTTTAATATGTCAACAGTGAGTAATTTGAAAAAGAAATCAAGAAAATTATCTCATTTACAATAGCTATAAATGAAATAAAATAAAAAACTTAAGAATAAACTTACCAAAGAAGTGAAGAGTGCCACAATGAAAACCATAAAACACTGATGCAAGAAATTGAAGAGGATACAAAAAATGGAAAGATATTCCATGCTCGTGTATTGGGAGTAACAATATTGTTTAAATGTCAATACTATTTAAAGCAATCTACAGATTCAATGCAATCCCTATGAAAATACCAATGATATTCATCTCAGAAATTTTTTAAAAATTCTAAAATGTATATGAAACCACAAAGACCTGGAATAGCTAAAGCTAAGCAGAAAGAACAAAACTGGAGGAATCACATTACCTGACTTCAAATTACTGCACACAGCAATAGTAACGAAAACAGCATGTTACTGGCATAAAAACAGACACATAGACCAATGGAACATAATAGAAAACCCAGAAATAAATCCATACATCTATAGTGAATTCATTTTCAACAAAGGTGCCAAGAATATGCACTGGGGAAAGACGGTCTCTTCAGTAAATGGTGCTGGAAAAATTGGACATCTATATACAGAGAATGAAACTAGACCCTCATCTGTCACCATTTACAAAAATCAAATCAAAGTGAATTAAAAAGTTAAACATAAGATCTCAAACCATGAACCTACTAAAATAAAACATTGGCGAACCTCTGCAGGACATTGAATGTGCAAAGATTTCATGAGTAATATCGTACAAGCACAGGTAACCAAAGCAAAAATAGACAAACGGGATCACATTAAGTTAAAAAGCTTTTGCTCAGCAAAAGAAACATTCAACAAAGAGACAACCCACTGTATGGGAGAAAATGTTCACAAACTAATTGACAAAGAATTAATAACTAAAATATATAAGCAGTTCGAACAACTTAATAGAAAAAGAAATCTAATAATCCAACTAGAAAATTGGTATAAAATGTTAACAGCTGCCAGGCACAGTGACTAACACCTGTAATCCCAGCACTTTGGGAGCCTGAGGTGGGCAGATCACGAGGTCAGGAGATCGAGACCATCCTGGCTAACAGGGTGAAACCCTGTCTCTACTAAAAATACAAAAAATTAGCTGTGCATGGTGGTGGGTGCCTGTAGTTCCCACTACTCGGAGGCAGGAGAATAGTGTGAACCTGGGAGGCAGAGCTTGCAGTGAGCCGAGATTGCACCACTGCACTCCTGCCTGGGTGACAGAGCAAGACTCCGTCTTAAAAAAAAAAAAAAAAGAAAGAAAAGAAAAGAAAAATGTTAACAGCTATTTCTCAAAAGAAGACATTCAAATGGTAAGGAGTATATAAAAAGGTGATCAATACTACTAATCATCCGAGAAATGCAAACCGAAGCTCCAATGAGATATCATATTTTGCTGGTTAAAACGGCTTTTATCCAAAAGATGTGCAATAACAAATGCTGGCCAGGATGTGGAGAAAAGGCAACCCTTCATAAACTGTTGCCAGGAATGTAAGTTAGTATAATCACTACGAAAAACAGTTTGAAAATTTCTCAAAAAATAAAAATAGGACTACCAGATGAACCAGCCATCCCAATGCTGGGTATATAACCAAAAGAAAGAAAATCAGTATATTGAAGAGTTGTCTGTCCTCCCATGTTTATTGCAACATTATCCACAATAGCCAAGATTTGGAAGCAACCTCAGTGTCCATTAACAGACAAACAGATAAATAAAATATGGTAGGTATACCTTATGGAGCACTATTTAGACATAAAAAAGAATACAATTCTGTCATTTGCAATAACATGTGTGAAACTGAAGGTGTTTTGAGATCCTGTCATTTGCAGAAATATGGATGAAACTGGAGGTTAAGTGAAATAAACCAGGCACAGAAAGACAAACTTTGCACGTTCTAATTTGTAAGAGCTGAAAAACATTAAAACACTTGAACTAATGGAGATAGAGAGTAGAATGTTGATTACCAGACACTGGGAAGTGTAGTGGGTAGAGGTAAGTGGAAATGGTTAATGGGTACAAAAATATAGTTAGATAGAAAAAATAAGTTCTAATATTTAATAGCACAACAAGGTGACGACAGTCAACAATAATTTATCATACATTTTATAATAACAAAAAGAGTGTAATTGGATTTTTTTAACACAAAGAAAGTATGAATGTATGATGTGATGAAAACCCCATTTACTTTGCTGTGATTATTAGGCATTGTATGCCAGTATTAAATATCTCATGTACCCTATAAATATATACACCTACTATGTACCCACAAATGCTAAAAAGAAAAATTGTAAAAGCTGGAGCACTGGCACAATTCGATATTAACATATAAAACTACAGCAGAAGTATCAGACAATAAACCAGTCAGGCGTGTTACAAAGAGACACAGACATGAGGAATTTCTTCATGATGAATTTCTCCATGACAAATTTGTTATCCCCATTTGAACAGTGGGTAACAAATGGAATTTTTACCAAGAGATGCTGGGTCAAATAGACTTCTATATGCAGGAAAAAAATAGAATTTGAAAACTGCCTCACAGTATGTACAAGGCTGAACAATAGCACTTTTAGTAGAAAATAGAACAATATTATCATTGCCTTGGGTAAGAAACATTTGTTAAATTAAACACAGAAACCATTAGCTTAAAGAGTAAAATGATAATTGGATGACATTAAAATTAAGAACTTGTGTTAATCAAAATTACCATTATGTGAATGTTAAAGTAAATCACATATTAAAAGAAGGCATTTACAATACATATATCTGAAAAGAGAACTACATTCAGAAAAATGAGACTCCAAAATCAATAAGAAAAAGACAGACAGCTCAATTAAAACTAGCAAAAGACTTCAAGCAGCCACTTCATGCAAAAAAAAAAGATATACAAAGGTCCAGATATCCAAGAAACATTTGAAATGTTGCTGAATTACATTAGTCATCAGAGAAATGTTAATTAAAGCCACAGCAAGATACCACTACGCACTCACCAACAAAGCTAAAATACAGTACACTAAAATACAAAGGTTTTTGTCTTTTTTCCCTATGCTGTCTCTGTCTCAACCAAGACTGAATGAAGTGTTGTATAACTAAAATTTTTGTACATTGGTAGTAAATTGGTATAGCATTTTATAAAAATGTATTTACTAAACTTAAGCAAATAAATGCTGTTATCCAACAATCCTACCCCTAAATATATATCCCAAAGAAATTTACTGGAATGTTTGCAGTAGCTCCACTGAAAAAAGCCAATAATTGAGGGCAGCCCAGATACCCTTCTACAGTAGAGTGGATAAACATCTTCCATAATGGTTTCACAGGTTGAGTTCTCTGGAGGAAGATTCTGAGATGGAGTTTGGAGTGCAAGATGATTATGAGGGACCAACATCTGTGAAAGGAAGGAAAAAGAAATACTCATTGAACAGAGAGGCAAGGCGAACTGATGCAGGAACATCAAAGCCTTAGTCTGAAACAGGCCAGGATCTCAGGCATGCAAACTGCCCATCAGAGTTGTCTAGATTGGGTTAAATTCATGGGGTTTTGTAACACTCATCATGCTCAGTAACCAGATGTGGAGCGTCCCAGGAAGTACACAATATAAGTGAGGGAGTTCTCTGTAGCTAAAACAGAACATGAAGGAGATGACAGCTGGAGAATGTTTGCTGACATTGGTGCCTTCAGCTGGACAGCTCTAAGCACCCATTGCCAGGTCAGCAACTGCTATTATGGAATATCATATATTCAGTGACAATGAGTAAATTATTGTTAAATGAAATAGGAATAAATCTTACAAATATCATGTTAGGTAAACACATAGATGGCATAATTTCATTTATATAAAGTTCAAAAACAGGAAAAGTTGAACCTGATGTTCAAAACCAGTATACTTTTACTTAGGGAGAGGGGTCAGTGACTGAGAGGACTCCAGAGCCTTCTTGGGTGATGGCAATGTTCTATTTATTGCCTACCTGCATAATACACGGGTGTGCTTGCTTTGTTAAAATTAATTCAACACCTCTCTTATGTTCACATTTCCTTAGAAATGTCATATGCTAGGAGAAGGCAAATGAAAAGTGGTTGATAGTTATGCACGTTAAAACACAGCCAAAAACTCTCCTAGAGCAGAAATAAAACATACACAAGGAAAGGTAGAAAGAATCTCACTGGTCACAGAAAATTTTAAGACATCTCTTACAATTATGTAGACAAAATGTAAGTAAATATAGAAAACCTAAAAAAATAATCAAAAGTGTGTGTGTTTATTACATATACATATATACACGAGCCATGATAAAAATAAATAAACTTTTAAAAATACTCATGGAACATTCATCAGGAACTTCTCAAATATTAGACCACAAAAGAAAAAAGCAACAAAAACAACCCTCCCACCAATAGTTTCCAAAGATTCAAATAACACAAACAGCATTTTCTGACTACAATGAAATAAAACCTACATTGAAAACATATCAAAAATAAAAAAGGTCCTTCCACTGGTGAATAAAAATTACATTTTAAATCAAAGAAGAAATACAAAGCAAATTTCATGAATTTATGGAAAATAAAGTGAAAATAAAATTTATCAAAATTATGGGTTATAAAATGCAGGTAAAATGTTTCCAGCTCCCTTATACACACAACATGGTTCAAGGGAACTTGATAAATTGAGGCTTGCCAATATTTTTTTCCTAGAATATTACTTTTTCTATTTTTTTCTATTTCAATCTCACCCTTTTTTCAGATCCATCATTGAACACCTCTTCATTTTCTCCAAAACCAAATATAAACTTGCCTTGTTTAATACTCATAGAAGATATAAATAAGTTGATTTAAATTGTTTGATTCAGAGATGTGAGTAGACAACAGGATGTCTTTGTACATCTTTATTGATACTTTTATTTCCTAGTATGCTTTGCTATTAATTGTCAACTTTTCTTAATCTCCAATTTAAAACAGAAGCTAGGCCAAATTTTATGTGTCTTTAGACATAATGTACACTCAATAAATTGCATTGCTAATGGATGGTAAATAATACATATTCTAACTAAATAAAAACTGTCTAAATGGTCATTGTGCTCTTCATTCCTCTTGTCTTCATTTTCTTCATCAGGTATGTTTCTTAAAAAATTAATGAAAACAATTATAATTATGATTTTGTCATTTGTATTTTACACAAACCTCTGTAAACCCAATAATTCAATGGCATACAACTACAGGCATTTTAAACCAAGTGCAAATTTTATTTCTGAAGCAGCATTTCTTAATTAGTCATTTTGGAAATGCTTAATATTTTGGATGGAAATAACTGACATATCTTTTTCTCAGTGTCCCTATATGAACAGTAATCACTGGTAGCAATTAAGACTGCTTAATTTTTGACGAGTATATTTTAGTTCACTTATGAGTTTCTCTCTTACTTCTTTTGTGTTGAATGATAGACTGATGATTTTGAATGTTATATTGATTTTTTTTTTTTGTACAGTAGAATCTCAGGTCAGATCAGGTTAAATTTTTCCCAAGTGCCTTAATAATTAGAAGAATGTTTCTGGTGTGTACGTGAAAACTACTGGCATAACATTTAATATAAGTCAGCATGCCAAAACTAAATGATGGCAGCATTCCAGAGAGGATTAAATTCATTGAATAGTTGTTAATAAGGTTTTTACTCAGGAATAATTCTTCTCTCTCATTTCCTCTCTCTGTGTTAGCAACTCCACAAACAGCCCTTCCTAATGAATTACTGAATCAACCAAGATAAAATAATATAAATGAGCATACAAAATTTTCCATTAAATGATACAATCCTAAAGACTTTTACAAACTCATTTATTATGTAAAATAAGCTTAGATAGCAAAAGAACACAGAAACAATGAGATTAATAAACATCTCCCTATGAGAAAAGACTTATGGAGATATATTAGTTATATATAAATGTGTCCTTAGTGAAGGTGCAGTTTGAACATGCAGCTTAGACTCCAAGTTTAAAAGACGGCAGAAAAAAAGTACAATTTTTTTATGTTGCCAAGTGTAAGAAGTCATTTATAAAATGAAGGAAATTGATTTTTTTATTTCATGCAAATTAGTCACGTGATTCACACGTTAGACATTTATAAGGAACAAATTCATATTGAGATACTAGTTTTAATAGTTGGGTCCTTCCCACAACCAAATGAGAGCATTATATTACTGTGCTTTCTTCTTTAAAAATTCACACATCTCCTCTTTGTGCTCCCACTACTAAAATACACGAGAGGCAAAGTATACTAAATTTTCAGGTAAGAAAAAATGTCAGTTGGAGAAAAACATGATGTTAAAGTCATTAAGTTAGAGAAAATAATTTTAGAGACTACATTTGTCTTGTCTATTACCAAAATGAATAAAAAGTATCTCCTTCATAAAATCCTGTGTTATTCAAATGTCAGCTACAGGGTTTTTTTTAATCACTTACAAAAAATATGCTAATGTGTTGCTTACATATTTAATAAATCCTTTTATTTTAACCTCAAAGTAAGCACCAGCATCTCATACTACTAAGGAGTATAGGCTTTATGGTTAGATGCACCTGTGTTTTAATTACTTTTCCAACCTGCTGTGTAATCTTGGAAAATTTAGTTCACTGCTTTGAGCTTCAGTTTTCTAATATACAAAATGGTCAAAATAACAGTTGTCTCACAGTGTTGTTCTGAAAATTAAATTAGATAACACATATAAAGGGCTTTGCGGAATGTCTGGTTCATATAATTTTAAAATAAACAGAAACGGTTATTGTTAACATAATTATCATTAACACTATCATTATTATGAAATATTGCATCTGTCCCAATATCCTCTTTAGTCCTTTCTGAAATTGTCTTTCATTATACACAATAGTTCTCTCTAAACTTCTGTAAACCCCAGTGTGCTGGGATTATAAACTGCAACAACAATAATCTAAAAGAGATACAGCTTTCACTTCACACATAGAAAGGATACACTTACTTTCTTCTTTGCAGTGGTAATATACGTGATTTTTGAAGTTTCTGAAATTGGTACTGATTTCAAAGTTTACTCAGTAGAAGGAAATAAACTCTGAATTTTAAAATCTTCAAATTATATATCAGAGTGATAATATAGCAAAGTGCAAATGGTATATTTAGCAAATATTTGATAAATGAATGAGTAAACGAAGTGAAAAACCTGAGAAATACTTCTTCAATATGCCTTCCTTCATGCTGCACTGGACCATAAAGTCTTCCACATTTTAGTGGTGAGTTTGGGACTAATATAAGTAATATACCAGTTATTCTTAGAGAATTCTTCCCTTGAAAGTTCTAAGAGACAGGATCTACTTTATGCCTACTTGATATTTTCTGTTTTCCTTTTCTCTTAAAGAGATTCTGCACCTTTGGTGACACAAACAATTAATGATATTATTATAGTATATGTTCATTCATCAAAATATGTATTACTTTTGATTGTATTAAAACACAAAGGTGCTCATGTCAGGAAAGTATTATTCTAAACACAAGATTAAGACACAGAATCATTTGCTCACTGTGAAAACTCTATATAAATCACTGGATCTTGCAATCCGTTTTCTTATACTTTTCTATATTCTTCTCCACAATGACTCTGACCACCTTTTGTAGTGCCTGTTCCCCTGAAACTAAATCCCAAGACAATGATTCCAGTGCAACAGTTTTATTTGGAAGACAGAGACCATAATCACAGGAGAATGAAGAAGAGAGATGAAAAAGGGGCAGGAAGCTAAAAACCACAGTGATCATCTGTAATTTAACCACATGGAGAATTATGAGAACTATGCAAACACATATCTTAGGATTTTTCCATCCTAGGAAAATTCCTAGGCGAAGGGAGAAGATACTGGAGCTTTTGTATACCAACTCCTGTTCTTCATGGGATTAAGGTTGTGCTACAGGAGTCTAATTCCCTGGCATTTGGTGTGACTTTAGAGGGAAAGAGGGTTTCAAATAAAGTCCTCAGACCCCAACATGCACAGCTTTGCAACTGGAAGTCTACTACAGGCTGCTTTACACTAACTCTGCAACTGTTACATGAGTGGCTGTAAGAGGCAGAGAGAAATAGAAACAGACAGCCAGAGAGAAAAAGGAATGGGGAGAGAGAGAGGGAGGAAAGAGGAGATAAATTATTCAATTGCCTTTTTTCTCTGCTAGATGTCATTTTGCCATTTTATAAGGATGACAAAATACAGTTTAAAGAAATTAGTATCTTTCCATTTTCTCATTCGTTATAAGTGGATATACAAGCAGATACTCACTTCTGTATTGCAGAGATCAGGAAAATTGTTAAAAAAAAATGAGGGCTGATTTACAGAGAAGGAAAGTGGGATTCTTGCTCATTTCAAAGTGATTTCAACACAGTTTTCTTTTTGTTTTCATTGAAAGTAGGCAAAAGTGACAAAACTTTCATAAACAAGCAATTTAAACAGGACAAATTTTATTTCTGTATAACATCATAGTTGCAGAGAAAGGCTGGCATTTCTCTCTGTGAAAGCATTGATAATACACTCCCGAAACTATTTTGTTTTCTGTTTATATACTTACATGATACTTAATGATAGCAGATTATTTCTAAAAATAATTTTATGTCTTTCTATTCTTTGTCTCCTTGGAATCTGTAATAAGTACATCTGTTTTATGACTCACAAAATTAGAAAGGAAATGCAAGGACAAATGTGTCTAAAGTTTCTAACAATCTTAGGGGCCATAACAATGACAAGTTAATGAGGTATCCAAGTTCATGAATGTCTGATGTGTGGCATTTGACACCCAACAATTTAATTTTTTTTTTTTTTTTTTTTTTTTGAGACACAGTCTCACTCTGTCGCCCAGACTGGAGCGCAGTTGCATGATCTCGGCTCACTGTGACCTCCACCTCCTGGGTTCAAGTGATTCTCCTGCCTCAGCCTCCCAAGTAGCTGGGATTACAGGCACCCACCAACATGCCTGGATAATTTTTGTAGTTTTAGTAGAGACAGGGTTTCCCAATACTGGCCAGGCTGGTCTTGAACTCCTGTCCTCAGAGGCCTGCCTCTGCCTCCCAAAGTGCTGCGATTACAGGGTTGAGCAACTTAATTTTAGATTCATCAAATCTGCCAAAAGATTAGACGATGGCTAACATAAAAGTAAGTACGTGTAGATTCCAAAATGTATTATGATATTGGGAAAGAAAGTAGATTTCAGATGATCAACCTAAAATTAAACAACTGCTTTCTATAGTTATATTTAATTACAAATACACAAGCAAGGTTCAATACAAACCCTAATGTTATATTTTTAAATAAATGACCTCATCATTTTATGCTGTTCATAAGCATTCCAATTTCTAGTCATTTATATCCTAATACCCATATCTACCATGAAGTGGATTGCCCTGTTCACTGATGTTTAGATGGCGATGATCCCCAAGCAGAACTGTACCTTCATTTCATAAATAAACTTTTGATTTTAAAATAGTTTGGGATTTACAGAAAAGTTTCAAAGGCATAATGAGTTCCCATTTACCCCACACCCAGCTTGCCCTACTATTAACTTCTCACATTATTATGGTGTCTTTGTCACAAATAATTAACCAACATTGATACATTCTTATTAACTGAACATCATATTTATTTGCAGTCCATTTGTTTTTCTGTAATGTCCCTTTTTTGTTCCATGATCCAATTCAGATTACTAAACTGCGTTCAGTCTTCATGTGTCCTTTGCCTCCTCTGGATGAAGGAGTTGCTTAGACTTACCTTGCTTTCAATGACTGAGAGTTTTAAGGAGTGCTGCTCAGCTAATTTGTAGAATGCTTTCAATGTTCGTTTGTCTCATGGTTGGAAAAAAAAAATAGTATGATTTTGGGGGGAAAGGCCGCAGAGGTGAAGTGCCATTCTCATGATATCACATCAAGGGTACACACTTCAGCTTGATTTAACACAGATAACGTTAACCAGGTCACCTTGCTAAGACAGTGTTTGCAGTTTTCTCCATTGTAAATTGTTTGTTTTTATCTTTGTTTTCAATGCTCTATTCTTTTGAAACAAAGCACTGAGCTCAGCTCACTTTTGAAGTTCCACCTCTGAAATGATTTGGCCCTGTGTCCCCAACCACTCTCAGCTCGAATTGTAATCCTCATAATCCCCACATGTGGAGGGCAGGACCTGGTGGGAGGTGATTTCCTTCATGCAGTTTTCATGATAATTCTTTCAGGCAATCCGGTAGTTTTATAAGAGGCTCTTTCCTCTTCACTGATTCACTCTCTCTTGCCTGCTGCCATGTAAGACATGCCTTTGCTTCTCTCTCACCTTCTGCCATGATTCTAAGTTTCCTGAGGCTTCCCTAAACATGCAAAATTGTGAGTTAAATATCCTCTTTCCTTTATAAATTACCCAGTCTTCGGTCTGTCTTTATAGCAGTGTGAGAATGAAGTAACACAACCTCCTTGAGGAATGGCTACGTATATGTTATTTGATATTCTTTAATTGAGATTGTCTCTTCTCCCCCATGTATTTAATTATCCAATCATTATTTATACCAATAGACACTCATGGATATTTATTTTATATTTTGGCTCATAATCCAATAACATATTATGTAATATGTTGCAGCTCTAGCTATTGGGAGCTCTTTCAGGTTGGACCTTGTATCCCTGTGACATATCTTTGTTACTTTGTACTTCTGAGTACTTCCTCAATCAATTTAAAATATTCAATAATTCTCACAATGTAGGGGAAAATGGAATAGTCAACATAAATAATGACAGCAGAAAAGCTTAATTAAGAAGAAAATGCAATTCCCTAGGCAATACACCAAACTTAAATTTATGCTTCATTTCTCTTCATGTAAAATACATGCAGATTTTGATACCTGAATGTACTAAGACATTTGTGTTGAGATATGTTTACTCTGCCTTTTGGCATTTACATCATTTCACAAATAATTTAATTTTATTCACACCAACCATGCATTCTAGTTGATTTATAAATATATATTATGAACATTTATGATATTTAGTATGTATTTTTTTCAATGTTAAGTAATAATAAATTTTGAAAATCAATGGTCCTATAAGAAGATATATATGATAACTAATTAGGAGTATATTCCAGGCAAATAAGGTTTATATTTTCAAGATAAAATTTAGTAAACTGCATTTCATAGATCTAAATCCATTACAGTATGTACATTAAATATTTGATTAATTGAATAAATGAATTTGGTTAAACAAAAAAGTTAATCAGCGTATGTAATTTCCCTTTAATACCATGCCAAATTCAGACCCACTCTTGGAAAGATAATCATCAGGATAAATTTGATGTCCTTTTTACAGATTGTTCACTAAAATTGCATACTTTTCTGAGAATCTGAGAAAAAAGATAATATTGTTTGTTTTTACATTTTAAATAACTTCTCTGTGAAATGGTTATAACAATAGTTGTGTCTCATGGGTTTTTGGAAGGATTTTGTTAATATGATTGGAGCTTAGATCAATGTCTGGCATATAGAAGCGCTCTGTGAGTACTACCTATTGTTTTCATTTCTGGAATATACTGAGAATAGTTTTATAAATATGCGTATATAAATTCTAATATTTTTAACTATTTCATTGTATTTCTTCCATAGAATGTGTGTCTATGTGGTTTATTCAAATAATTGTTTATCAATTAGTTTTTATATTTGTTTCAATATTTTTAATTATTTCAGGCTTTGCTGTCACTGTCACTTTTGAGAAAGTTGCCTTGAATATATATGTAAGGAAAAACATGCAAATATGTGAAACTTTAATAATCATCATTAAATAGCCCTCTGGCATGCCTATAACTATTTATGCTCCAACAATTATATCAAATGAGACCTACTTTTGATATATCTGAACTTCCTTTTTTGTTCTTATATTTATTGGTAAATAATGGCATTTTGTATTGTTTTCTTGATTGTCAACAAAATTAAACATGTTTTCATATATTACTAACAATTAGAATGTCCTTTCAATAAACTGTCTGGTTTTTTTACTTCATTTTTATTCAGACATATTTTTGACATCTTCTAAATATTTGAAATATTTTCCTGTCAGTGTTGTGTTTCTTAACATTTTAGATGCTGTTCCTTTTGGGATCAGAAGTTTACAATTTATCAATGTGATCTACCTTTTTCTTTTGCTTTGCATTTAATATTGTATTTAAGATGACATTTGCTATTGATATGCCATAAACTTCTTTTTCTGAATTTTCTGCTAATATTTAAAGTACTTTTTCAGTTTTTTTCTTAAATGTGTCAGGAATTTAATTTATTTTGGTGAATAGTACATTACAGGTTTACATTTGTTATTTTATAAACAGCCAATGATCTCAAATTGATTCCTTGATTTGTTTATTCTTTCTCTAACATCTCAAAAAGTCACTGTTATAGTAAATTCTCAGATTTGACTTTTCCTAAGCCCACTGTCTTGTTCTACAATTTTTACAAAGTTATTTTTGCAATTTTCTATTTCTTATATGAGTTTTAGAATCAGCTCATCAGATTGCATGAAAACACTGTACTAATTCCTTAATAACATTGTACTGCAACTAAGTGGGGGGCGGAGCAAGATGGCCGAATAGGAACAGCTCCAGTCTCCAACTCCCAGCGTGAGCGACACAGAAGACCGGTGATTTCTGCATTGTCAACTGAGGTACTGGGGTCATCTCACTAGGGAGTGCGGCACAATCGGTGCTCGTCAGCTGCTGCAGCCCGACCAGCGAGAGCTGAAGCAGGGCGAGGCATCCCCTCACCTGGGAAGCACAAGGGGGAAGGGAATCCCTTTTCCTAGCCAGGGGAACTGAGACACACAACACCTGGAAAATCGGGTAACTCCCACCCCAATACTGTGCTTTAAGCAAACGGGCACACCAGGAGAATATATCCCACACCTGGCTGGGAGGGTCGCACGCCCACAGAGCCTCCCTCATTGCTAACACAGCAGTCTGCGATCTAACTGCAAGGCAGCAGCGAGGCTGGGGGAGGGGCGCCCGCCATTGCTGAGGCTTAAGTAGGTAAGCAAAGCCGCTGGGAAGCTCAAACTGGGTGGAGCTCACAGCAGCTAAAGGAAACCTGCCTGTCTCTGTAGACTCCACCTCTGGGGACAGGGCACAGATAAATAACAACAACAAAAAAGCAGCAGAATCTCTGCAGATGCAAATGACTCTGTCTGACAGCTTTGCAGAGAGCAGTGGATCTCCCAACACGGAGGTTGAGATCTGAGAATGGACAGACAACCTGCTCAAGTGGGTCTCTGAACCCTGAGTAGCCTAACTGGGAGACATCCCCCACTAGGGGCAGTCTGACACCCCACACCTCACAGGGTGGAGTACACCCCTGAGAGGAAGCTTCCAAAGTAAGAATCAGACAGGTACACTCGCTGGTCAGCAATATTCTATCTTCTGCAACCTCTGCTGCTAATACCCAGGCAAACAGGGTCTAGAGTGGGCCTCAAGCAATCTCCTACAGACCTACAGCTGAGGGCCCTGACTGTCAGAAGGAAAACTATCAAACAGGAAGGACACCAATACCAAAACCGCATCAGTACGTCACCATCATCAAAGACGAGAGACAGATAAAACCACAAAGATGGGGAAGAAGCAGGGCAGAAAAGCTGGAAATTCAAAAAATAAGAGCGCATCTCCCCCCGCAAAGGAGCACAGCCCATCGCCAGCAACGGATCAAAGCTGGTCAGAGAATGACTTTGATGAGATGAGAGAAGAAGGCTTCAGTCCATCAAACTTCTCAGAGCTAAAGGAGGAATTACGTACCCAGTGCAAAGAAACTAAAAATCTTGAAAAAAGAGTGGAAGAAATGACAGCTAGACTAATTAATGCAGAGAAGGGCATAAACGAAATGACAGAGATGAAAACCATGACACAAGAAATACGTGACAAATGCACAAGCTTCAGTAACCGACTCGATCAACTGGAAGAAAGAGTATCAGCGATTGAGGATCAAATGAATGAAATGAAGCGAGAAGAGAAACCAAAAGAAAAAAGAAGAAAAAGAAATGAACAAAGCCTGCAAGAAGTATGGGATTATGTAAAAAGACCAAATCTACGTCTGATTGGGGTGCCTGAAAGTGAGGGGGAAAATGGAACCAAGTTGGAAAACACTCTTCAGGATATCATCCAGGAGAACTTCCCCAACCTAGTAGGGCAGGCCAACATTCAAATTCACGAAATACAGAGAACACCACAAAGATACTCCTCCAGAAGAGCAACTCCAAGACACATAATTGCCAGATTCACCAAAGTTGAAATGAAGGAAAAAATCTTAAGGGCAGCCAGAGAGAAAGTTCGGGTTACCCACAAAGGGAAGCCCATCAGAATAACAGCAGATCTCTTGGCAGAAACTCTCCAAGCCAGAAGAGAGTGGGGGCCAATATTCAATGTTCTTAAAGAAAAGAATTTTCAACCCAGAATTTCATATCCAGACAAACTAAGTTTCATAAGTGAAGAAGAAATAAAATCCTTTACAGATAAGCAAATGCTTAGAGATTTTGTCACCACCACGCCTGCCTTACAAGAGACCCTGAAGGAAGCCCTAAACATGGAAAGGAACAACCGGTACCAGCCATTGCAAAAACATGCCAAAATGTAAAGACCATCGAGGCTAAGAAGAAACTGCATCAACTAACGAGCAAAATAAGCAGTTAATATCATAATGGCAGGATCAAGTTCACACATAAACATATTAACCTTAAATGTTAATGGACGAAATGCTCCAATTAAAAGACACAGACTGGCAAACTGGATAAAGAGTCAAGACCCATCAGTCTGCTGTATTCAGGAGACCCATCTCACATGCAGAGACATTCATAGGCTCAAAATAAAGGGATGGAGGAAGATCTACCAAGCAAATGGAGAACAAAAAAAAGCAGGGGTTGCAATCCTAGTCTCTGATAAAACAGACTTTAATCCATTAAAGATCAAAAGAGACAAAGAAGGCCATTACATAATGGTAAAAGGATCAATTCAACAGGAAGAGCTAACTATCCTAAATATATATGCATCCAATACAGGAGCACCCAGATTCATAAAGCAAGTCCTTAGAGACTTACAAAGAGACTTAGACTCCCATACGATAATAATGGGAGACTTCAACACTCCACTGTCAACATTAGACAGATCAACGAGACAGAAAGTTAACAAGGATATCCAGGAATTGAACTCATCTCTGCACCAAGGGGACCTAATAGACATCTATAGAACTCTCTACCCCAAATCAACAGAATATACATTCTTCTAGGCACCACATCACACTTATTCCAAAATTGACCACATAATTGGAAGTAAAGCACTCCTCAGCAAATGTAAAAGAACAGAAATTATAACAAACTGTCTCTCAGACCACAGTGCAATCAAACTAGAACTCAGGACTAAGAAGCTCAATCAAAACCGCTCAACTATATGGAAACTGAACAACCTGCTCCTGAATGACCACTGGGTACATAACGAAATGAAAGCAGAAATAAAGATGTTCTTTGAAACCAATGAGAACAAAGATACAACATACCAGAATCTCTGGGACACATTTAAAGCAGTGTGTAGAGGGAAATTTATAGCACTAAATGCCCACAAGAGAAAGCTGGAAAGATCTAAAATGGACACTCTAACATCACAATTAAAAGAACTAGAGAGGCAAGAGCAAACACATTCAAAAGCTAGCAGAAGGCAAGAAATAACTAAGATCAGAGCAGAACTGAAGGAGATAGAGACACAAAAAACCCTCCAAAAAATCAATGAATCCAGGAGTTGGTTTTTTGAAAAGATCAACAAAATTGACAGACCGCTAGCAAGACTAATAAAGAAGAAAAGAGAGAGGAATCAAATAGATGCAATAAAAAATGATAAAGGGGATATCACCACCGACCCCACAGAAATACAAACTACCATCAGAGAATACTATAAACACCTCTACACAAATCAACTAGAAAATCTAGAAGAAATGGATAATTTCCTGGACACTTACACTCTCCCAAGACTAAACCAGGAAGAAGTTGAATCCCTGAATAGACCAATAGCAGGCTCTGAAATTGAGGCAACAGTTAATAGCCTACCCACCAAAAAAAGTCCAGGTCCAGATGGATTCACAGCTGAATTCTACCAGAGGTACAAGGAGGAGCTGGTACCATTCCTTCTGAAACTATTCCAATCAATAGAAAAAGAGGGAATCCTCCCTAACTCATTTTATGAGGCCAACATCATCCTGATACCAAAGCCTGGCAGAGACACAACAAAAAAAGAGAATTTTAGACCAATATCCCTGATGAACATCGATGCAAAAATTCTCAATAAAATACTGGCAAACCGGATTCAGCAGCACATCAAAAAGCTTATCCACCATGATCAAGTGGGCTTCATCCCCGGGATGCAAGGCTGGTTCAACACTTGCAAATCAATAAACGTAATCCAGCATATAAACAGAACCAAAGACAAGAACCACATGATTATCTCAATAGATGCAGAAAAGGTTTTTGACAAAATTCAACAGCCCTTCATGCTAAAAAGTCTCAATAAATTCGGTATTGATGGAATGTACCTCAAAATAATAAGAACTATTTATGACAAACCCACAGCTAATATCATACTGAATGGGCAAAAACTGGAAAAATTCCCTTTAAAAACTGGCACAAGACAGGGATGCCCTCTCTCACCACTCCTACTCAACATAGTGTTGGAAGTTCTGGCTAGTACAATCAGGCAAGAGAAAGAAATCAAGGGTATTCAGTTAGGAAAAGAAGAAGTCAAATTGTCCCTGTTTGCAGATGACATGATTGTATATTTAGAAAACCCCATCGTCTCAGCCCAAAGTCTCCTTAAGCTGATAAGCAACTTCAGCAAAGTCTCAGGATACAAAATTAATGTGCAAAAATCACAAGCATTCTCATACACCAGTAACAGACAAACAGAGAGCCAAATTAGGAATGAACTTCCCTTCACAATTGCTTCAAAGAGAATAAAATACCTAGGAATCCAACTTACAAGGGATGTAAAGGACCTCTTCAAGGAGAACTACAAACCACTGCTCAGTGAAATCAAAGAGGACACAAACAAATGGAAGAACATACCATGCTCATGGATAGGAAGAATCAATATCGTGAAAATGACCATACTGCCCAAGGTTATTTATAGATTCAATGCCATCCCCATCAAGCTACCAATGAGTTTCTTCACAGAATTGGAAAAAACTGCTTTAAAGTTCATATGGAACCAAAAAAGAGCCCGCATTGCCAAGACAATCCTAAGTCAAAAGGACAAAGCTGGAGGCGTCACGCTACCTGATTTCAAACTATACTACAAGGCTACAGTAACCAAAACAGCATGGTACTGGTACCAAAACAGAGATATAGACCAATGGAACAGAACAGAGTCCTCAGAAATAATACCACACATCTACAGCCATCTGATCTTTGACAAACCTGAGAGAAAGAAGAAATGGGGAAAGGATTCCCTATTTAATAAATGGTGCTGGGAAAATTGGCTAGCCATAAGTAGAAAGCTGAAACTGGATCCTTTCCTTACTCCTTACACGAAGATTAATTCAAGATGGATTAGAGACTTAAATGTTAGACCTAATACCATAAAAACCCTAGAAGAAAATCTAGGTAGTACCATTCAGGACATAGGCATGGGCAAGGACTTCATGTCTAAAACACCAAAAGCAATGGCAGCAAAAGCTAAAATTGACAAATGGGATCTAATTAAACTAAAGAGCTTCTGCACAGCAAAAGAAACTACCATCAGAGTGAACAGGCAACCTACAGAATGGGAGAAAATTTTGCAATCTACTCATCTGACAGCGGGCTAATATCCAGAATCTACAAAGAACTCAAACAAATTTACAAGAAAAAAACAAACAACCCCATCAAAAAGTGGGCAAAGGATATGAACAGACATTTCTCTAAAGAAGACATTCATACAGCCAACAGACACATGAAAAAATGCTCATCATCACTGGCCATCAGAGAAATGCAAATCAAAACCACAATGAGATACCATCTCACACCAGTTAGAATGGCAATCATTGAAAAGTCAGGAAACAACAGGTGTTGGAGAGGATGTGGAGAAATAGGAACACTTTTACACTGTTGGTGGGATTGTAAACTAGTTCAACCACTATGGAAAACAGTGTGGCGGTTCCTCAAGGATCTAGAACTAAATGTACCATATGACCCAGCCATCCCACTACTGGGTATATACCCGAAGGATTATAAATTATTCTACTACAAAGACACATGCACACGTATGTTTATTGTGGCACTATTCACAATAGCAAAGACTTCAACCCAAATGTCCATCAATTGTAGACTGGATTAAGAAAATGTGGCACATATACACCATGGAATACTATGCAGCCTTAAAAAAGGACGAGTTTGCGTCCTTTGTAGGGACATGGATGCAGCTGGAAACCATCATTCTTAGCAAACTATCACAAGAACAGAAAACCAAACACCGCATGTTCTCACTCATAGGTGGGAACTGAACAATGAGATCACTTGGACTCGGGAAGGGGAACATCACACACTGGGGCCTATCATGGGGAGGGGGGAGGGGGGAGGGATTGCATTGGGGAGTTATACATGATATAAATGATGAATTGACGGGTGCTGACGAGTGGATGGGTGCAGCACACCAACGTGGCACAAGTATACATATGTAACAAACCTGCATGTTATGCACATGTACCCTAGAACTTAAAGTATAATAAAAAAAAATTGTACTGCATTTATGTATAAATTAAGGAAGAAATGACAAAACATAATACCAGAAATTTCTATATGGAAATATGGTATATTTCTCTATTCATACAGAACTTCTGCTTGTTAGTATAGTTTTATATTTCTGTTTATATTGGTCTTATACATTCTGGTCAGTTCTATTCCAATTTATTTTATAATTTTACTGCTATATTAGATGAAAAAATATTTCATTTTGAATTGGTTATTTCTGAAGGATAATAAACAATAATTTCATGTTAATAACATAACTGGTCATATTGTTAAACTATTTTAGTTTAATGTTTCTCAGTTAATTCTGATTATCACATTCCTAGGTTGATTATCATATTTCCTTTTGTAAAAGATTTTCCTCTTTTTTTCTAGTATTTATGCTTTTATTTTTTCCGTAATTTTGGATGAAAACAAGTGGCCTTTTATTATTCAATAGTACTAGTGAGAAGAATCATCTTGTTTTATTTTTACTTAATTTGAACTGCTTTTAATATTACTTCTCAAATATATTTGGATATATTGGGAGCCTTTGGAAATAAAATTGTTGCAAATTTATTGGGAGCATTGATTGAGATGAATAAATTTTCTCTTTAATATATTGATAAGTATTTTCACTTCAATATCATTTTTAATGTTTAATCACTTTGTTATCACAATGCAAATAACAAATGGAATCCACTTGGCTATATTATTATTTTAATGATCAAATTAAAATACACTTATTTTAATAATGTTTTATTTAAAATGTGCACATCCCAATGGATATATAAGATTAATTTATGAGTGCTGGATTTACTTCATTGCTTGCTTTTTTGCATGATTTAAGGTTAGCTTTCTTCTCCCCACCCCCACCATTTTTTTGTATTTTCTATCCTGATCTTATTTCTTTTTATATTAGAAATATTAGTCTCATAAAGTAAATTGAATATCTTTTTGTACTGTCCTATGATCTGGAATATTTTATGCAAATGAAATGATCTGCTCTCAGTGTTTAGAAACTAAGCACTTGTCAGATCATCTGGGTCTGGTGTCCAGTTTAGACACAAATCTATGACTTCCTTTCTTCTTATAATATTATGGATTCAATTTTGGAAGGCAAATACTTAGAATGTCTATACACATCAAACACTTTTCACTATGTCTAGAATAAAATTACATTATAATTAAGATTTGAACACTAATGGCTTGCTTTTTTTCTTATCTAAGAAACTGTCATTATTAATCTCACTACGTGGTATTTCAAACATGAATCAAGCTAAAGCTGGGTGTAGAAAAGAAGTAGCGAGGACAGATGAAAGAAAAAAACTTTAATTTGGTGAATCCAGAATTTTTATCACCAGTAAACCATGACTATTTGTTAATTTTTGTCATCTGTACACACTTTTATCTCACCTGGGGGTAGGGCAACCCAGTAAGGCAAATTTGAAGGAGCCGTAGATGAGAATAAATAAGTAAAGTTGCTTTCTCCTCACTCTGGACAGACTCCAGCTTGTCCCATAAACCACTTCCACTAGCTAGTAGTATTACTTAAATTTGCAAGATATAGCTCTTACTTCATTGAAGAAAATTTTTATAAATTAGTGTAAATGGTGAGTCATGGTGGCTCACATCTTTGATCCCACCACTTTAGGAGGCCAAGGTAGGCGGATGACTTGAGCCCAGGATTTCGAGACCAACTTGGGCAACATAATGAAACCTCATCTCTACAAAAAATACAAAGATTAGTCTGGCATTGTGGCACATGTCTGTGGTTCCAGCTACTCAAGAGGTTGAGGTGGGAGCAACCCTTGAGCCAGAGAGGTGTAGCCAGTGAGCAGTGATTGCACTACTACACTCCAGCCTGGATGATAGAGTAAGACCCTGTCTCAGAAATAAATAAATCTAAATTTTAAAAAATCTAGTATGAAGCAGATTTTATCTCCTCATGCATAGCCTTTTTCCTATTTTATAATCATATCACTGCTTCACTATCACATTATCAAAATAATTTTTCTGAAACAAAGGAAACTTCCCAAAATTAATTCAAACCTCTATTGCTAATGAGATATTTATTTTTTTATTGAGATTTGATGTCTATAAGTGGCCTCTGTTCTCACTCTGAGCTCGATTCTGTTCATCAATAACTCAGAAGATAGAACTCTTCTATACTTATATTCCCAGTACCTAAGACTACAACTTGCTATAAAGTAGATAATAGTGTTTGACATATATATTTCACACACATGCATGCACACACATGTGCACAGAAGACAGTGACCCATGCTCATGTTAACATTTTCAGGTCTGACATGCTCTTGCGTTCCAAGTCATTTAAGTTGGGATAAAGTCATCTTGGTCTCTCTATCCTTCACTAATTCAGCCAGTCTGGAATACAGTACTTCCCAATGTGTTATCTTGATTTTATTATCCATCTCTCAGAGGAATACAGATGCTGAAGATCTCCTTTCTACTTACTCTCTTGGTTATATAGATGTGAAAGCATTAAGTGTAGCTAACTCTTTCTGCCACCCCCGCAAAAAAATAATAATAATAATAAATAAATAAATATAAAAATCTAGTTTGTGCAGAGGTATTGAGACATGATTCTGACCAATAGGGATGGGACAGTAAAGCATCATTATTTTTTCCCTTTTGTAATTCTAGCATCTATTTGCCAATGAGAACAAGGGCCAATCAGGGCAACTCAGTAACTTGGAAAGAAATTGTGTGTTGTTTCTTAGGACACTATCACTTTTCTACTACCCAAAACAGAAAAGCAATGTGCTACAATTGACTTTAATTTTACTTTTTTGCATTGGTTCTTCAGACGTTACACAATATGTGACACCTGTATGGGCCTAAGGTAAGGGACAAGGGTGACTGCTTCAGCATTTCAATATGTTAAATTTGCTATATTGTTATGTTACTGGGGAATAAAAAGTAGAGGCATCCTTAGTTTTGTTAACCTTGCTGCCAGGCTTTGATTACACTGTGAGCAAAGTGAAATTTGATGCAAGTCATTCTGATGGAAGCCATAATCTGTAAAATAATTTTTTGTATCACGTAAGATTTTTGATATAGATCAAAAATCTGATGCCCAGTCATTCCACAGAAAGATTTGTGAACCTTGAGCAACACTGTGCTTATTCCACTCCCCACTCCACCCACCTCCAGTGCAGGGAGAATACAGTTTCCTGAATTTACAGAGAAATACTTTTAGTATCTCTCTCTATCTACTTTCCACCATATAGCTCAAAGCAGAATATAAATGATATTAACAAAAAAATTCTTAAAAGTTTGAACGGACTTTTCATTGTCTTGAGTTTTGAAGAGAAACATGACTCTGAACAGAAGCAAGTAGGTGCTCTGAAGATGTCAAGTATGTAGTAGAAGTGTTTTTTCCAAAAGTCTTTGTTTTCTTTTGAGTTTTGCAAGGTAAAGTATAAAACCTGTCTAGGAAGGATGGATTTCAACATGAACGTTAAATTTGTAAAAAATGAAAATAAGGAAATGTATTTTGGAGCAGAATTTGGAAGATTTCTTCCTCACCTAAAAAATTTCAATCAAGAAATCTCCACACTGTTCTCCATAGTGGTTGTTACTAGTTTATATTCCCACCAACAGTGTAAAAGTGCTCCCTTTTCACCACATTCACACCAACATTTATTATTTTTAGGTTTTTGGTTATGGCCACTCTTGCAGGTGTGAGGTGGTATCACATTGTGGTTTTAATTTGCATTTCCCTGATAATTAGTGATGTTGAACATTTTTCCATATGCTTCTTGGCCATTTGTATATCTTCTTTAGACAATTGTCTAGTTCTGTCTTTAGCCCACTTTTTGACAGGATTCTTTGGTTTTCTTTCTTGTTAATTTGCTTGAGTTCTTTGTAGATTCTGGATATTAGTCCTTTGTCAGATGTATAGATTGTAGATTTTCTCCCATTCTGAGGGTTGTTTGTTAATTCTGTTGATTATTTCTTTTGCTGTGCAGAAGCTTTTTTTTTTTTGAGACGGAGTCTCGCTCTGCCGCCCAGGCTGGAGTGCAGTGGCCGGATCTCAGCTCACTGCAAGCTCCGCCTCCCGGGTTCACGCCATTCTCCTGCCTCAGCCTCCCGAGTAGCTGGGACTACAGGCGCCCGCCACCTCGCCCGGCTAGTTTTTTGTATTTTTAGTAGAGACGGGGTTTCACCATGTTAGCCAGGATGGTCTCGATCTCCTGACCTCGTGATCCGCCCGTCTCGGCCTCCCAAAGTGCTGGGATTACAGGCTTGAGCCACCGCGCCCGGCCTGTGCAGAAGCTTTTTAAGTTCTATGTTTATCTTTGTTTTCGTTGCATTTGCTTTTGGGTTATTGGTCATGAAGTCTGCCTAAATCAATGTCTAGAAGGGTTTTTCCAATGTTATCTTCTAGAATCTTTATGGTTTCAGGTCTTAGATATAAGCCTTTAATCTATCTTGAGTTGATTTTTGTATAAAATCAGAGATGAGGATCCAGTTTTATTCTTCTACATGTGACTTGCCAATTATCCCAGCACCATTTGTTGAATAGGGTATCCTTTCCACTACTTAGTGTTTTTGTTTGCTTTGTCAAAGATCAGTTGACTGTAAATATTTGGCCTTATTTCTGGGTTCTATTTTCTGTTCCATTGGTCTATGTGCCTATTTCATACCAGTACCATACTGTTTTGGTGACTATGGCCTTATAGTATAGTTTGAAGTCAGGTAATGTGAGGCTTCTAGATTTCCTCTTTTTGCTTAGTCTTGCTTTTGTTATGCTGGCTCTTTTTTGGTTCCATATGAATTTTAGGATTGTTTTTCCTAGTTCTGTGAAGAAGGTTGGTGGTATTTGGATGAGACTTGCATTGAATTTGAAATTGCATTTGGCAATATGGTTTTTATCATAATATTGATTCTACCTGTCCATAAGCATGAGATATGTTTTCATTTGTTTGTGTCGTCTATGATTTCTTTCAGCAGTGTTTTGTAGTTTTCCTTGCAGAGGTCTTTCACCTCCTTGGTTAGGTATGTTCCTAAGTATTTTATTTAATTTTTATTTTATTTCCCATTTTTTTATTTATAATTTTATTTTTATTTTATTTCCTAAGTATTTTATTTTATTTTATTTTATTTTATTTTATTTTATTTTATTTTATTTTATTTTATTTTATTTGCAGCTATTGTGAAAGGGTCTGTGTTCTTGAGTTGATTCTCAGCTTGGTCACTGTTGGCCATTTGATCCTGCAATCCTACTGCTAGGTATCTACCCAGAGGAAAAGAAGTCATTATATGAAAAAATACTTGCACACACATGCTTATATCAGCACAATTTGCAATTACAAAAATATGGAACCAGCTCAAATGCCCATCAGTCAATAAGTGGATAAAAAAAATATTTATACAATGAAATACTATTCAGCCATTAAAAGTAACAAAATAATAGCATTTGCAGCAACCATGTATGGAATTGGAGACTATTATTCTAAGTGAAGTATCTCAGAAATGGAAAACCAAACATCATATGTTCTCACTGACATATGGGAGCTAAACTAGGAGGACATAAAGGAGTAAGAATGACACATTGGACCTTGTGAACTCAGGGGAAAGGGTGGGGAGTGGCAAGGGATAAAAGACTACACATTGGGTACAGAGGTATAAAAGGAAAAATTAACTCCCTTTCAATTGCTTCAATGATATAAAAAATCATGAAATCTAGTCATTTTTCTGAAGCATAAAGCAGCTTTTGAAAATTTGTTAAAATATAGCTATCACTAATATAACATTTAACATAAAGACATTCAAATATTTTGAATCTTGTTGACCTGAGCCTCTCTCATTTCAATCTCTCTCCCTCTCTCTCTTTCTGTCTCTGATATATATATATATATATATATGAGATATATGTAAGGATTGTATATATATACACACACTATATATAGTGTGTATAATGTATATATAGTGTGTGTATATAGTGTATATATAGTGTGTATATAGCATGTATATGTACACACTGTATATATACACACACTATATATAATGCATATATATACACTCCTTACATATATCTCATATATATCATACATATATCTCATATATATATATATGAGAGAGAGACAGAAGGAGAGAGAGGGAGAGAGATCAAAATGAGAGAGGCTCAGGTCAACAAGATTCAAAATAATAGAATGTATATATATACACTATATATACACACTATATATACACGATATATAAACACACTATATATACACTATATATACTATATATACACACACTATATATAGTGTGTGTTTATATGTACACACACACACACAATCCTTAATGCATTGAATGAGTAGAATATCAACAAAGTTCTCCCAATACAGTAAGAGAAGGGCTTAAAATTTTTTTGTGTTTGTTTATTAGTTTGTTAGTTTTTTTGTTTTTTTTTCCTAGACTTCTAAAAGGCAATGTATTTTAAGAGATATGCAATCTTTCACAATGTAATCATAATTCAACTTCTAAAAGCTCTTCATCAGACCTCTAGATTCAGTGGATGTGGATTTATGAATAGAGTCTAACTTCAGTGAATGCTAATCCCAGCCCCACTGGTGATTTGTGGTGTGAAACTGGGCAAACTGCCTAACATCTGAAGAACATTTCCTTTTCTCATCTACTAAAAGGAAACAATAAAAACACTTCTCTTGAAGAAATTGGGTGTGGTTCAACTAATCAAATGTGTCAAAGCATTAGAAAAACACATTTCCATAAATCAAGTTCGTGTGGCACATTCTGGTTCAGATACAGTTGTATTTAAATAAATTTTTTAAAACTTACCCTTAATAAATCAACATTTTTGCTCATTCAGGGTGGATTTATCAAAGAAGTATGCTTAGTGAGGCCCTAAAGCATCAGCCACACACCTGTCCCGTGGAGATAGATCCATACACATATGCTTATTTGTTGAATGACAAACAGAGAATAGTTATTGACCCAGGAGGATTAAACTTTAGTGCAGAATGCCAAGGAATTAGAGAAGTGACATTGGACCATCATGCAGAGCCCCATGTAATCATAAATGACAATGTCAACAGAAACAAGAGCAAATGAATGAAAGCCGGGAGCTCACAGAAGCCCCTGAAAAGCATAGCACCTGCAAAAGTAGGCACACAAACACCAGCCCAACACAGGATTCTAGCAGAATTTTGAAGCAATTATTGCCTGCTTTTCCTAGCAGAAGTCAGTACTAATAATACAATTCTTGAGCCAAGTCAATAAAATCAAGTAAATGTTATTTTCCCATACGTCCTCTTTCTGGGTGGAAATTTAACAGTAATAGCCATCCTTATCAGAGTAGGGTAAACATGTTGTCTTACAGAGAATATGCTATCATTTAGCAGGGGCTTAAAATGTTCACCTATTACTCAAGTAACAAGTATAATTTTCTAATTCATTGTTGAGGACCCATTATTTTTACCTACTTTTACTTTCAAAAAATGGTATAAATAAATCTTTGAAAACCTAATTTTAAAAAATAAAGAAATTCTGAAACACACTGAAATTTGGACAATTAGTTTGGTTTCCTTAACTTGTGTTCACTTCCTATTTCAAAGAGAAATGTCTATATTCTCACAACATACCAAATTTGGATTTCTAAAACTTTTGAAAGACAACATTTCAATGGATTTTCTACTTTAAAATAGTTTTATAACAGTAATATTCTTTCAAGCACAATTTAGGTAACAGATCAATGCTTTGAAGGACATGAAGAATAAATTTGAATAAGCATTCCCATTTGGTATGGTTAATTTTTTAAAAATTAGTAAAAATTGAGATTCAGATAAACTGAAAATTCATCATGTATGAAATAATGTATAAAATGTGTTTACTTAGAAAATGTAATACAATATAAATTATAAAATGATTTGTGATCATATACTATATTATATAAAATAATATTGATCAAGCAAGTGTTTTTAAACACATATATATATAAATATACATTTTATACACACACACACAGAGCCAATAATAAAAAGATTTATTATTGCCCATGAGACTCCAGGTGTGTTGGGTGGTTCTGCTTACCTGTTTAGGGCAAGGCAGACCTCACCTAGGTTTGCTCACCCATCTGCAATTAGCTGGCAAGTCAGATGGAGGCTGGCTCATACAGCTTGGCCTCATAATGGTGATTCAATGGCTCCAGTCCTGTGGTCTCTCCTCCAGTGGGCTTGGCCAGACTGGTTCTCACATAAAGGCAGGAGGCCAAGAGAATGAGCAAAGCATATGCCTCTAGGCCTAATCTCAGACCTGGCACCCCATCATTTCACCCACATTCTGTTGGCCAAAATAAATCACAGCCTAGTTCAAATTCAAAGTAGGAAAATAAACTCTACTTCTTGATGGAAGAAGCTGTAAAGTCACACTGCAAGACTATAGGGGAAGGGGAAGAACTGGGGCCACTTTTACAATCAATTGATCACAGTGTCTAAATTTTAAATAAGAAAATAGAGAGAAATTTAGACATTTGAAAAATGCCATTTGAAAATATATTAAAATAATATAAATATTATAATTTAAAATCTAGAAATATTTCTGTCTCCATACCTGTAAAGTTGCCAAGTATGTCCTTGAAATGCTTTAAACAACACTCAACAATGGCCAAACTGGAGTAAAATAAAATCATAATAAAATTATTCTTAGCACTGCAATGTGAGATGAGATATAAAAACAAAAAAGTCTCCATTAGAACACTTACCATTCAGGTTGCTAGGATAGAGTGGAAAGTTTATACAACACAAATATTTCAGTACAAACAATCCCAGCATCTAAAGTGTCCTACTGTTAGAATACAATTATAATAATTTTTACTTCATTAATCTGCAAACCCAATTACTTTCATAAAATATCCCAACAATTTCAACTTACTTCTTACAAATATCTTAAAGTAATAGGCTGTTTTTTCTTGCAACTTCATTACTTTCATAAAACATGCATTAATTTAAAATTTTGTGAAATAAATTAAATAAAGCTGAATCAGCTCTAATCAAATAAAACATATTATCTCTTAGAGAATAAATCTAGCTAGTTATGAGTCAAAATCTGTAAGACGTGATGGTCTCTACTATACATTGAAAATTCAACATCTTGTGGAAAACTCAGGTGTATTCCAACTGGAAATGCCTGTGAGCAAATCTGGAGAGAAGAGTAAGCTGTAAGACACAAAACTTCATTTCACAGAGATTTGACATTAGCACACACTTTCAGGAAGCAGTCAAGTTAAGCATTGTCACGAAATATATCAGTTACCTATCGCTACATAGCAAAGCATTCCAATATTTAGTAGCTGAAAGTAACTATTGACTTGGCTTGCTATTCTGTGGTTTAGGAACTTAGGCCAGACGTAACAGGGATGCTTTTCTACTCATGAGTAGAATTCCTCATGCAATTGTGGTTAGCTGTGGGTTTCCTGTGAGTTGTCTTTTGTTAATCATGGCTCAGGTGTCTCACATGTATGGAGTCTCAGCCGGGACGTCTCACTAATTCAACTCTGTTCCATGTTGTTTTTATTGCTCCAGCCCCCTAGCTTATGCTTATTGCGATAAGAGGGACAAAGATGCAAAAAAAACAAGTGGAAGTGTACACAGCTTCATGAGTCCTAGGCTTAGAACTGGGACCCGTAATCACCCAACTCATTGCATTGACCAAAAAAAGTCACAAAGCTTGTCTACCTTAAAAAGGTAGGAAAACCTTGAGAAGAGCTTTAAAGTCACATCCTAAACACACTGGTATAGGCAGAGGAATGTCTGTGGCCAGTTTTCCAAGTCATCTTCTATAGGGAAATAGTTCATATCCTTTCAGTTGTCACAATAGGGGATGAGGGTTACTTAATGGGATCTAGTGGATAGAGCTGAGGATACTGTTAAATATCCTACAATGCACAGGAAAGTCTCCCACACAAAAATTATCTGGCTGAAAATATCAATAGTACAGAAACTGAGAAACTGTGATAGAGGGGGCAGGAGTATACATTACTTTGTTCCAGATAGATGATGAATTCTAGAATACAGCATAGAAGCTCATTACTTTAACTCATTTTGTGGTACAGAAGGAAATGAAAATATTTCCCTCTAAAGTACCAGGCATTGTCAGGCTAAGAGAAAGGATAAAAGGCAGAGGCAAACTCTGCCCTCCCCTCTGCCTTTCCCACATAAAGATGGGCCTATTTACAGCGCTTACTTATAATTTCGGAAACAGAACTCAGAGACAGTGGTGCCAGAAGATCTAGGAATAGGCTCTACTCTTCCCATAAATTTACCTTCCCACATATTTCCACCTTTTGGAAACCAGAAGATGTTCTCTCATTTGTCTTGTCACCATACAGGATTTGTGGCTTTTTGGTAAAATACTATCTAAACAAGTCTCCTATGCCATTACCTTGAGAGGGATGCTTTTGAACTAAGGTCTTTTCGTTTGATGGGTACAGCACATGCTAATAAACTTCTATTTATTTTTCTTTTGTTACTCTCTTGTTTTCAGAAAAGTATCTCAGCTAAGAACCTAAAAAGGAAAAAAAAAGTATGTTTCCTTCTGTATTAGTCAGTTCTCGCACTACTAATAAAGACATACCCAAGACTGAGTAATCTATAAAGGAAAGAAGTTTAATTGATTCACTGTTCCACATGGCTGGGGAGGCCCTCACAGTCATGGCAGAAGACAAAGGAGGAACAAAGGGATGGATGTCTTACATGGCGGCAGGCAAGAGAGCTTGCACAGCAGAACTCTCACTTATAAAACCATTAGATCTCATGAGACTTATTCACTACCACAAGAACGGTATGGGGGAAACTGCCCCATGATCCAATTATCTCCACCTTGTCCTGCCCTTGACACATGGGGATTATCACAAATCAAGGTGAGTTTCAGGTGAAGACACAGCCACACCATATCACCTTCCCTACAGTACTCATGGCCATGAACAGCACATATTTACTGTGTTAGCTCTGTTTCCATCTGTTTAATCACACCATCACTATATTACAGACCTATTTTTGCTTCTTAAATATTCTTTTCTAAATTTTCTCATAGACAGGCATATTTTGATAAACCGACAGTCAGTTTACTTTGCATCGGTCTTTCTTTCTTAGAACTAGATCAAGAAAGTGTTTCTAAGTTGCTAAGTAATCTTCAAATTAAAATAGGCCCTAATAACATTCATATTTCATCAATTGGCATGGGAGGCTTTAGCCCAAACTGTGGAATTAGGAGAATGCTTTTGGAGAAAACTGGGTTCAAGTCGAGGCTTGAAAAAATAGTTTAGTTTAACTAGATGTGGAATACAGACAGGAGTATTCTAGAAAGATGAAATAACATATATGACAGTCCCAGAGGGATGAGAGTATGAGAGCCTTGAGGACCTCAGAAAAACCCAAGTGGTTTAAATAATATGATGGAAGTGGAGAGTGTGGCAAGGTGAGCTTGAGGCTATGTTGGAAATTTTGAAAGTATGTTGGGATTTCAGATTCTAAAACAAGAGTTATGAAATGATTTTAAGGAGGGATGAGATATAATATGTTCCTATACAAATAATGGCCCTGATAGTCACATTTGGTAAAGGGAAGTCTCTATGGGTGGAAAATACAAGGGAACCAATTTCCCATTGTCTTCTACCTCCCATTTCTGCTCTAACCTTGCATTGACTGATGGGACCAACATACTAGAGCCAAAATTGTCCTACGCATCATTCGCTGGTTAAGTAACTTGTTCAAAAATAGTCTGTTTTAAGAAGTCATTTTTTTTAACAATGATATTCGTTCTGATTTCTAAAATCCTCAGTCCTCGTTTTTCTGTATAATAATGAATAACCTTGTAAGAAGTGATGTCAGCATTGACCTCTATTCACAGTGTTGGAAATTTTTATTCAGTACAAAAAGGACATCTAATGACATTTATTGTAAATTTATTTTATTTTTATTTTTTTTTATTTATTTATTTATTTATTTATTTATTTATTTTTTATTTTGAAATGGAGTCTTGCTCTGTTGCCCAGGCTGGAGTGCAGTGGAGCAATTTCAGCTCACCGCAACCTCCGCCTCCCGGGTTCAAGCTATTCTCCTGCCTCAGCCTCCTGAGTAGCTGGGATTATAGGCGTCCACCACTACGCCTGGCTAATTTTTTTTTGTATTTTTTAGTGGAAGCGGGGTTTCACCATGTTGGTCAAGCTGGTCTCGAACTCCTGACCTCGTGATCCGCCCACCTCGGCCTCCCAAAGTGCTGGGATTACAGGCGTGAACCACTGCACCCAGCCAAATTTCTCTTTCTTAAGTAATTCTTATGTACCCATCAAAATGGATTTGGGTTTTGAATCTATGAAAATTTGTTTGTACGTAATTGGAGGTTGATTATGCTTTTGCCAATGTACATTTGAGAGCAAACAAATAAACACTCAACCTTAGTAAGTGCTCCTGGGGTTTTCTCTCTGCTACTATGAATTTAATTAAATAGCAACCTTTTATACATATAAAATAAATATATATACACATATATATGTGAAAGTGTATATACATGCAGTAAATTTCACATGTATCATATGAAAAATATATATTTCTATATTATATTTCTACATAAAAGTAATTTCACTAAAGCATCTCAGACAGTTATACATTACATAGTCATAGTCCTTTTGAGCAAACATTTCTAATTTTCTTTTGATTCAGAATATATAACTCTCTTTCCCTCAACTCTCCTACTCCAGTCCCGGATCAAATCCTGTTGTTTTTCTCACACATACCTTCAATCTGTTTTCTGTTCTCTGTAACATCTACCATGACTGAATGTCCAAACTCCTGCACTTGTCTTGGGTCTCTTCTTGACTTCCTCCACTTCACATTCCCACTGCAGCCAGAGTTCATCATGCCAGCTTAATGATGTCCCATTCAAAAGTATTCATGAGCCCCTCAGCCAGACACATAAGTACTTACATGATTCGAACTCTGCTTCCCTCTTCAGCCTCACCTTTCATCACATAATGTTTAAAATGTATGTGCTCACAAGTCTTCACAAAGATAAGGCATTCACCACATGATTTCACAGCACTACACCTATTGTTCTGAATCCAGAATGTCCCAGATTGTTTCTCTGATTGATCTTCAGTATGCTACTTGTGTACAAGTATCTCTCAAAGAATTTCTTTGATCACAATCTCATATATTAATCCTTTATTACTTGGAGCTCTTCCTTTAAACATAATTACATTTTTGTATTACTTTGTTTACATGTCTAAAATCTAATATCTTTTCGAGGGAAAGAGTATTATCTTACTCAGAGCAGAACATTCTGATACAGCCATATTTAATGTGGAAATAATGTTGATGCAGCCATTTGGAACAGTCATGAATTGAAATATCTCTGTCAAAGTGCACCTTGACTTTCATTACAAAGGATCTCATCCCCTTGTTATATGGGATTGAAATTTCCATTTAATAAAATATTACTTTCTCATAATATTTTATAAAGAAAATAATACTTGTAAGCCAATAAATGTATAAAGATATCATTTTAAATCTCTTAGAATCGGAAACTGTTCCTCCCCTCACATAGTATTTACTTCCCACAGGGGACTTTGTTCAGATAACATCACCTCTGTGAGGGATTCTCTGCCAACCCTGTTATACATTTCAATAACAACCACAAAGGTTCTCTCAATCCTCTTTCTCCATCTTCCTTTATTTTAATTTGTTTGTTTTGAAACAGAGTCTTGCTCTTTCACACAGGCTGGAGTGCAGTCGGGAAATCATGGTTCACTGAAGCCTTGACCTCCCTGGCTCAATCCTCCCACCTCAGCCTCCAGAGTACCTGGGACTGCAAGTGTACACCTCCATGGCTGGCTAATTTTCTAAATTTTTTGTAGAGGCGAGGTCTCACTATGTTGCCTGGGCTGGTCTTTTCCCATCTAATATTCTCTTCAGTGCTTCCCAATCATATAATATAATCATGTGTGTGTGTGTGTATGTGTGTGTGTGTGTGCGGTGTGTTTGTGTGTGTATACTTATTTGTGTTGCCCTCTGTCTGCTAGAATATAAGTCCCATAAGGAAGAGATTTTTGTCTGTTTTACTCATATATTAAGTTATCCACAAATATTTGCTGAATAAAATTTATCTTAATTTTGTTTACCCCCAAGACATAACTAGAAACACAGATTAAACACAAGGAGCTTATCTGAGAGATCATTCCAGAAAACAAAGGTAGTGGGGTGAGTAAGTAAAGTAGAAAAAGGCAAAAGACGATGGTAATCAAAAGGTATGTAATCCAGCAAGTTGCCACTGTGGGTAACGTCAGGTTCATCTTGAGAAAAAGTACAGGACATGTGCTTTAGCATTATGCCACTTAATGGCTGAGAGAACTGAGGTGTTAATAGACCACTTCCATCAGTCATTCGTTGGTGGCTACTCCTAGAGGGCATGATTTTTCCTGTATTTCCAACTTACCATATGGAAGGAAAGAAGGTTTTGGCTACTAGAGAAAATCCTTAGGAAAAAAAAAAAAAAGCAAGGAGAAACCAAGTTAATGCATTGAGAAAGTAAAAGCTACAGGGTCTGGGCAAAGTGCCATCAGCATCTGCTACAGAATTATAAAGAAGTCTTACGATATGTTATATATAAGGAATATTGGGTTGTCTATATATGTGCATAGTATATACTGTAGTATATATTGTATAGTGTATACACCAAAGCTTCCCATGTCTTCACAAAGAAAATGAAACAGATTTACTCTATAGATAAAAGATAAAATAACAATGAATTCAGAATTTCATCCAAGCAATTTGCTTTAATGAATTTTCCATGCATGTTCTACTTGGTCCTATCCCATATTTAGCTCTAATAATACAAAAATAGGGATCTTAAGTTAATTAGAATTACTAATCTGACCCAGAAGATGGTAAAGAAACTTAGGTTATGCAAATATCCTCAATACTGGTAGAGTTTAGGCCAGATGCTTTAATGAGCTCTCACTTCATGAACTGCCTCAAAAGCTCCAGGCCAAGAAGACAATTTCCACAGAAATTGTGGGAAGAAGTTAATGAGGCAAAACAGGTAATGGCTGCAATGAAGACAGGAAACAGGGCTTCTAAACGTCTTGATATGACTGAACACACAATTGCATGTGATGTTATTTAATTAGTATTTGCTTTGGATGGAGACAAAATTGATGAATAGACTTCATAAAATAAGTTTATAACATTTGAATTTTCTTTAAGTCCTAATACATTATAATGTAACTAAGGAATTCGGTAATAGTAATTTTTTTTTTTCTTTTTTTTTTGAGACGGAGTCTCACTCAGTCGCCCAGGCTGGAGTGCAGTGGCCGGATCTCGGCTCACTGCAAGCTCCGCCTCCCGGGTTCCCGCCATTCTCCTGCCTCAGCCTCCCGAGTAGCTGGGACTACAGGCGCCCGCCACCTCGCCCGGCTAGTTTTTTGTATTTTTTAGTAGAGACGGGGTTTCACCGTGTCAGCCAGGATGGTCTCAATCTCCTGACCTCGTGATCCGCCCGCCTCGGCCTCCCAAAGTGCTGGGATTACAGGCGTGAGCCACCGCGCCCAGCCTAGTAATAGTAATTCTTAACCATTTAAACAATAAATTGCGTAAACCATTATTAAATCAATAATGAATACTAGAAATATATTGACTGAATTTGGAAAATGAATTATACCTAAGTACTTTGAAAGCATTTTCTAGAAAGCCAACAAAGTAATCTTTTTAAACTTACTTTAGTTACACTCAAAACTGCTTAACTTTTCGTATCAATATTTAATGTAATAACTTATTCTTGGGTGCTTTTATAGCAGCAACAATGAAGGATGTCAATTTTCTTGTGGCACTGTGAGTACCTAATATTATTAACCTGGATTTTTATACAAATGTGTTCTAAGTTAGGCATTACATTTACAATTACTGATAAGTTTACAAATCAATTACAAACACAATAATATATAGAATTCACAAACAATATGTTCTCACTCAACTTTTTTAGATAGGTATTAAGTTGTGAAGATCAGTTCACATTCTTTGTTAGATGTAAGATGTAACAAGATACACTTATTTTCACTGACTTTTTTAAAGTAGGTATTACAATTTTTAGGAAACTGAATATCCTCCTTTTTATTTCTCTTTTTTTTTAAAGACTGCATTATCATCATCATAATGACCTTTACAATATTTTTAATTTCACAAAGCTTACTTCAAACATGACAGTTACATTTGTATATATAAGAATTTATATTATATGTTCATATACAATTTCATAATGCCTGGCATAGAATTAAATTTAGGCTGACTGATAAGCATATTATAAATAACATAGAGCAATAATCAAACTATATTTTATAAACTCAGTCCATGTTACAGTGATTCAGAGGTATTACAAAGTACAAAGGAAAAAATCAAAAAGGACAAAACTATTTTATTTGACAAAATAAATAAAATGGATAAATATTTATCAAGTCTTATAAGAAAAACATTCCTTTCACAAATTGAAAATAAAATGAGTAATATGAATTAGTTTAAGCCAACAATTTTGAAAAATTGCTATTAAAATAACTTACCACAATTGTCATAGGAAGCAACTGAAATTCTGTATTTTCAAACTTTCAGTCTTTTCTCTTGTAGTTTTGAACTCGTAAAGCAGACACTTATTTACTGCGTATAGTAAGGTTAATATTTTTACAAGTCTGGTTTTATTGTTCATGAGTGGGCCAAGTATGGAGAAGGTTAGAAGACACTTTCAGAAAATAGTTTAATTAGTGTTGACTTTATATGGTCCATGTCTAACAGAAAAAAAACATTTTTCTTTTGATAGAAGCAATCTCGGGAAAGTAAAATAACACTCTTGAAAAGATTGCTATCACATTTTTTTCATGCCCCAATCTGAAAGAAAAGAACATCTTCAAAGAAAAATTAATTAAATATTCAATGCATCATAGGTAGTAAAATGTATTGCTAAAAGCCTTCCATTGATTATTCTCTAAATGTCAGAAACTATTTGAATAATTCTGAATAAATGCTGCCTGTCAGTGTGCAGGGCCTTATCTCACTCTCCAAAACAAGGAAACAGTTGTAGATAAGTTGAATAAATGATGACATGTAAAATATGTAGTATAACTTTTTAAAGTGTTTTCATGGGCCTGTAGGGGGCTTTGCAGATGTAGCGGCCTCCCATGAGCCCTGAGGGTGAAATAGTGGAGACAATAAGGTGGACAACAAGCTGAAGAAAGAGCTGGCCAAGTGCCAAGAAGTTGGCAGTGTTGAGGAAGCTGTGTGGACGTAGCCACATTCCTGGTGGCCAAGGAAAGTGTGATGACGTGAGTGCCCAGCAGAGAGTTGCCTACTTACACCTCACGTCTAAGTAGGCAGCAGTGAGGGGGTATCTGAGCAGGGGTGATGGAGCACCCAATAGCCAAAGTGGTAAGGGAGGGACTGAGCAAATACATAAATACATCGAGGGTTATGACCGGGTTTGTCAATGTTAGAGAAGAATCTACAAATAAGGCATGTAGGCAAATTGGAAAATAACTGAGATGTTGCATTAGAACTGGAGGTATTATTGTGAATGAGTTTTTATTTTAAATATAAAGAAATAGATATAGATGTATGTGTATGCATATATGTACACATATACTTCATAGCTCTCTCTGCTGAGAGTATCTAGCAGCAACGACACCTCACTAACAATCAGCATAAGTACTTTTAATTTTTATTTTTTTAACAGCCTTGGTCTAACTGTATCCCCTTAGCTAAAGTGCAGTTGTGTAATCCTATCTCACCACAAACTCAAACTCCTAGGTTCAAGAAATCTTCCCACCTCAGCTTCTTGAGTAGCTGGAACTACAGATATGTGCTACCACACCTGGTTATTTTAGTTTTATTTTTGTAGAGATGCAGTCTTCCTTTCTTGCCCAGGCTGGTCTCAAATTCTTGGCCTCAAGCGATCCTCCTGTATCAGCCTCCAAAGTGCTGGGATTACAAACATGAGCCATCATCTCCAGCCTTTGACTTCTATATGTCATTTTTCACTACAAGAAACTAGAGTTTGTGAGAGAAATAGCTGACTCCAGGACAGACTAGGAAAAGTACAAGGTGAGCCTGAAATATCTTGTGCAAGAAAAAGTGAGTGCCAAAAAAATGATGGAAATATGTCAAAAGACACAGAAGGTCTTACAAACCAAATCTAAGACTATTTGAGTGCCAAAATAAATAGTGATAGTAACAGAATAAAACTCATTGATTAAAACATGAATCCATGACCAGGCACAGTGACTCACACCTATAATCCCAGTACCCTGAAAGATCAAGATGGGTGGATCACTTAAGGCCAGGAGTTCAAGACCAGCATGGCCAACATGGCAAAACTGTCTCTACTAAAAATACAAAAACAAAAAACAAAACAAAAAAAAAGCCAGGTCTAGTGGCATGTGCCTGTAATCCGAGCTATTCTGGAGGCTGAGGCAGGAGAATTTCTTGAGCCCGGGAGGCAGAGGTTGCAGTGAGTCAAAATCATGCCACTGCACTCCAGCCGAGGTGACAGAATGAGACTCCATCTCAAAAAAAAAAAAAAAAAGGAATCCATAAATCCATACTGATATAAATAAGAAACCAACATCTGCAAGAGAAGAAAAAGTACATCCTTATACTTAAAAGACCACTAAAAGCTACAGGGAAAATAATGAAAATAATAATTCACCATTTGACAAGTATAATGGTACTTGATTCACATGTTAATCTATGGATGCTTAGGTGGTGAGAAAAGGTTTGAGAAGAAGCAGAATATTGGCCTAGATTTGGATTATCCTCCTGATATAGTTTGGCTCTGTGTCCCCACCCAAATCTCATCTCAGGCCATGGCATCAGACGGTGCAAGTCCCAAGCCTTGGAAGCTTACACATCGTATTGAGCCTGTGGGTGCCAGAAGGAAGAACTGAGGTTTGGGAACGTCCACCTAGATTTCAGAGGATGTACAGAAATGCCTGGGTGTCCAGGAAGTAGTCTGCTGCAGACACGGAGCCCTCATGGAGCACCTTTACTAGGACACTGCAGAGGAGATATGTGGGGTTGGAGCCCCCACACAGAGTCCCCACTGCAGCACTGCCTAGTGGAGTTGTGAGAAGACAGCCACAATCCTCCAGACCCCAGAATGGTAGATCCACCAATGAGCTTGCACAGTCCACCTGGAAAAGCCACAGGCACTCAACACCAGTTCACGAAAGCAGCTGCAGGGGCTGTATCCTGCAGAGCCATAGAGGCGGAGCTGTCCAAACCCTTGGGAACCCACCCTTAGCATCAGGGTGCCCTGGATGTGAGATATATGAGTCAAAGGAGATTATTTTGGAGCTTTAAAATGTAATGGCTGCCTTGCTGGGTTTCAGACTTGTGTCGGGCCTGTAGCCCCTTTCTTTTGGCCAATTTCTCCCACTTGGAAGGCCTGTACCTGCATTGTATCTAGGAAGTAACTAACTTGCTTTTGATTTTACAGGCTTGTAGACGGAAGAGACTTGCCTTCTGCCAGATGATGCTTCGGAGATGGACTTTTGAGTTAAATGCTGGAGTGAGTTAAGACTTTGGAGGACTATTAGGAGTGCATGACTGCTTTTTGAAATGTGAGATGGACATGAGATTTGTGAGGAACCAGGGCTGAAATAATGTGGTTTGGCTCTGTGTCCTTACTCAAATCTCCTCTCGAATTGTAATCCCCATATGTCAAGGCAGGGACCTGGTGGCAAGTGAGTGGATCACAAGAGCAGTTTCCCCCATGCTGTTCTCATGACTGTGAATGAGTTCTCACGAGGTCTGATAGTTTAAAAGTGTGTTGCAGTTCTCCCCTCCCTCTTGCCACCATGTAAGAAGTGCCTTGTTTCCCCTTCCATCATCATTGTAAGTTTCCTGAGGCCTCCCCAGACATGTGGAACTGTGAGTCAAACCTCTTTTGTTTATAAATTACTCAGTCTCAGGTAGTCCTTTATAGCAGTGTGAAAATGGACTAACACACTTTCCATCAATTACAAATTGGAAAATACTGTCTTTCTGGTGGAGAAATCTGGTTGACACCAAATTTAGCACATGATTGAGGTTTCCAGCACCGTTGGCAGAATGTATTCTTCTGATACAATTTCCTGAGACAAGCATAGCATCACTTCCATGAGATTCCTACACACAATATATGGCTTCAGTTGATTATGAGGAAAACGTCACATAAACACAGTTTATACTTAAAAAATCTATCAAAATTTTGAAAGAATGGGGCAACTGAGAAACTATTCCACATAAAAAAAGACTGAAATGACATGGCAAATAAATATCACACATGATCCTGGATTATATCCAGGATCAAAAAGACAAAATAAACATTGTCCATTAGAATATAAATGAAAATAAGTGGAGAAATATGAATGAAGTCTGGGAATTGAATGGTGGTGGTGTATCAATATTGATCTCCTAATTTAGAAGTAGGGTGACCGCCTGTCCTGGTATGCCCAGGACTATCCAGGTTTTACCAATGAAGATCCAGTGTCCTGGGAAACCTCTTTTCAGAACCAAAATGTTCTTAGTTTTGATTACAGGTACAGAAGATCAGGGGAAGGCTGGGCACGGTGGCTCTTGCCTGTAATTCCAGCACTTTGGGAGGCCGAGGTGGGCAGATCACTTGAGGTCAGGAGTTCGAGACTAGGCTGGACAACATGGTGAAACCCCATTTCTACTAAAAATACAAAAAAAATTAGCTGGGCATTGTGGCATGTAATCCCAGCTACTCAGGAGGCTGAGGCAGGGGAATTGTTTGAACCCAGGAGGCGGAGGTTGCAGTGAGGTGGGATGGAGATCACGCCACTGCACTCCAGCCTGGGTGACAAAAATAAAAAATAAAAACAAATAAATAAATGAAAAAGATTAGGGGAAGATTACAAAACCCCTATCATGAGTCCCCCAACATGGAAAACAAAAGTAACTCTGTTTTTAGTGTCAAATGAATACAGCACTGATTATTTGTCTTTCATAGTCACTGCTGCTGCTTTACCCCTGGCCACTAATATTGATACCAGGATTTATGAATCTCAATTATGGACCACTCATGGTTGCATCACACTCAACAATGTGACCTAAGTGTGCAACATATGTGGGTTATAATCATGAGGTTAACAGTTCATTCTTTGATGCCACTTGTGGATTAGCTGTTGTGCTTTGTATCCAACTAGTACTGTTTCAATATTTAACTTTGCAAATATTAGAAGCATATTTTGTAAGTGTTTATATAAGAAAAATGGAAATAAACAAGACAGGAATGCCATCATGAAACATACTACAGAATACAAAGATTTAACCCTACTTTTTTTTAAAGACAGAGGAACACACACAAATGGATCAGGTAGGTAATATGCAAAAGAGCATACTGTACAATATGTAGAAAAAAATTGGGACTGGGAACACTAGAAAAGGGTGGTGGAAGCACATATGGGGACTGAGTGTAACAATACTGGGAAGAGACAGGCAAGTTCTTCTAAACCAATTATAAATGTTTCATCTGGCAAAAGGACACAAATGCTCAGTTAGAAATAGCAGCATTGAATTAACTTGGGCATACCACATTGGGCATCATTGTATCATTCCCTTATTAATCTATGAAACAGAATCAGAGGTTACAGCTAAATTATCTGAGGGTAAACAAAAGGAGAGATTTTGATAACACATGCATTAATTAGCCCTTTACAGTGAAGAATTGATTCTGTCAGGGCTTAACAAGTATCATGCTTTCTATAGCATACCAAGTGATATGTCAGATCACAGCAACAACAAAACTTTTTCCCTTAGCTTTTAGATACTCTGATTTGAAATATGGAGTTTCAAATTATATTCTTGAATTATATGAAAATTGTAATACAACTGCAGAAAACACAATATAATATAAAAAAATTGCTAATACCTAGCCCAAATAAAAATTAGATTTTCTGCACCTATTGCATATTCTGTGGATGGTGCAAGTGTAAATGTTTGCAATTTCTATTCAATGTATAACCTTCTTACCGAATGAAATTATATTTTCTTCTAAATGTCTTACATACTTTGCACACAGCACTGCTAAAACAGGGTTTGGTTTGCCTACCTGTGTAGAGACTTTCATCATCTTTCTGGTAATTTTTAGTTTTCTCAATATGTGTGGAAGCACTTAATGAGATGTTTGACTTTATAGAAACTGAAGGTGATAGCCTCCTTAGGCAGGTCCTGACAGGATGACTATCATCATTGCCATCAATAATAAGAAGTAAGTTATTGTTCTGTTATAGCATCATATTTTTCAAACTGTGGGACAAGAGCAATGTCTTCCAATCTGAAAATGCATTGAGAATGAGAATCATTAAGAAGATGGTAGAAAAACAAAAATTTACGTTTTGTTTCTTCAAGCTTTGGTTGGTGATTTTTGAAGAAGCCATAAGGAAACTAGAAAAGGCAGAACTAACTGCATCTTCCTTTTTCAGTAGTATATGCGGGTTATAACAAAACCTGTGTAGAAAAATATCATTTTTTGGAAATAAGATTGGTTCAATACTCAAAAAAGACACCAGAATATTACAGCCAATTAAAAAAAAACAAAAAAACAGAAAAGTGTAGTCAATTTAAAAAGAGTTTTCAATTTCTTTACAAAAATAAAATGTATTTGGAATCAACCTTACATGTCATAGGTTACAATTACCACTGTGCTTTAAAACGGGTTTGCCTAAGAAAGAGAGGTTTATCCTACGTAGTTCATTGTGTAGACAAGGAAAGCCTATATATTTATGATGAATTTGTAGATGGACAACAAATGATTGAAAAATAGCTGGTCGGCCGGGCGCGGTGGCTCAAGCCTGTAATCCCAGCACTTTGGGAGGCCGAGACGGGCGGATCACGAGGTCAGGAGATCGAGACCATCCTGGCTAACATGGTGAAACCCCGTCTCTACTAAAAATACAAAAAACTAGCCGGGCGAGGTGGCGGGCGCCTGTAGTCCCAGCTACTCGGGAGGCTGAGGCAGGAGAATGGCGTAAACCCGGGGGGCGGAGCTTGCAGTGAGCTGAGATCTGGCCACTGCGCTCCAGTCCGGGCGACAGAGCGAGACTCCGCCTCAAAAAAAAAAAAAAAAAAAAAAGAAAAATAGCTGGTCTACGAGAACAAGCTTGTAGATACACAGAGGTTGAACATGTTTGAAGAGGTGAAAACCAATAATTCCTACAAGTCTATATCTGTAATAATTGTAAGTAAAATCCTAATAATGTCTCTACCTCACACTATATAGGAAAATTAATATAAAACATATCAAAGACCTAATTGAAATCTTCAGCTACAGAATTCTTGAAGAAAACAGTGACATCTATTCATAATCTTGGATTTGGCAATGGAATATCAGAAATGACATCAATCAAAAGCACAATAAAATAATTGCAATATCAATCAAAAGCACATTGAAAAAATAGATAAGTTTGACTTCATAAATTACACAAAAGGACAATTTCAGGAGTGAAAAGATATCACACAGAATGGGAGACATTTGCAAATCATTTATCTGATTAGGGTCTAGTATCCAGAATACATAAAGAACACTTATAACTCAAACACAAAAGAGCAAGCAATCTAATTAAAACGGGCAAAAGATTTAAATATATATTTTTCCAAACAAGATAACACATGTGGCCAAAAAGCACATGAAAAGCTGTTCAACATCATTAGTCATCAGGAAAATGCAAATCAACATAAAAATGAGATACCACTTTACATCCACTAGAATGGCTATAATTAAAAAAAAAAAAAAAAACTTTTAAAAAAAAAACAACAAAAAAACAAGTAGTTGCAAAGATGTGGAGATACTGGAACCCTTGTACATTGTTGGTGGAAATGTAACGTGGCTTAGTCACTACGGGAAAAAGTTTGGTGGTTGCTCAAAAAGGTAAACCTACAATTACCACATAATCCAGCATTTCCACTCCTGGGTATATATCCAAAAGAACTGAAAATATTTATTCAGAAAAACATATATATATACATCTATATGGCAGTTCTATTCATGAACCAGAAAGTAGAAACAACTCACATGCCCAGCAATAAATGAATAAACAAAATATGTGATATTCACATGCAATATTATTTAATGGAATATTATTCAGCCATAAAAAGAATAAAGTTTTGATATCTGCTACAACATAGATGAACCTCAAAAACATTATGCTGATGTTTCTTTAGTGAAAGGAATCTAAGAAGATAAAAGATCATGTGTTGTATGATTCCATTTATATGATATATCCAGCATAGGTGAATCCACAAAGACAGAAAGCAGATTAATACTGGCCAGGGCCCTGGGGAAGAGAGAATGGTGAATGCTATAGTCTGAAACTTTGTGTCCCCCACAAATTTGTATGTTGAATTCTTAACCCGCAGAGTGATAATATTAAGTTAAGTAGTGAGATCTTTAGGAGGTTGATTAGATCATGAGGGCACAGCCCTCATGAATGAGATTAGTGCCCCTATAAAAGAGACTGCAGAGAGCTATCCAGCCCTCCCACCATGTAAGGACACATTTGGAAGCTACCATCTATGAGGAACAGACCCTCACCAGACATTGAATCTGCCAGTATCTTGATATTGTACTTCCCTGCTTCCAGAATTGTGACACACAAAAAAAGTCTGTTTTTTATAAGCCACTCTCTTAACAGTATTTTCGTCATTGGAGTCCTGACAACCTGAGGCAGTGATTGACTGATTAGTAGGCACAGTGTTTCTGTTTGGGCTGTTGAAATGTTTTGGAACTAGATAGAGATTATGATTAGACAATTTTACCTCAACAAAATTGTTTTAATTAATATTTTTAAAAAAATTCTAAGTATCCCAAGCTCCAGTGCTTTTGTTACAAGGATATTTAGTGTAATGTCATCACGTTGGACTGACACCAGGAATCAGTGGAGTGTGTACCTGACAGCAGCAGACCTGCAAGTCAAAGTGAAGGTTATGTTTATGACTATTCAGTTTTACCACTATATAAAAGAAGCGAAATATGTCCTAAAGGCTGCAGATGGCTTAGAGGTGTAGTGTTAGAAAAGAAAACATAAAGTAAAAATATCTTATTGTATCATATGAAGGAAAGAAACTTGTCACTGTTACCTCTTAATAAGTGAAACTAATATCTATTTAATTGGTTTTACAGTGTTAACATTACGCATTTTAAAAAACTTAAACTTATGTATCTTAATATGTAATATAGCTACAGTTTCACCATGTTAGCCAGGATGGTCTTGATCTCCTGACCTCATGATCCACCCACCTCGGCCTCCCAAAGTGCTGGGATTACAGGTGTGAGCCACCATGCCTGGACAATATAAACATTCGATAACAATTTGTTTAATTTGTTCAAATACATGATTCTATCAGAACACATAAACCTTATAAAATATTGTTGTATTCATTGGCATATTATTTATTTTGTTAACCATATTAATTAAAAATGCCACTGTTAAAATAATGGCATTTATGTATAAATGCTACAGAAAAGCAAATACAGAATAATATATAAGTTCAAATAAACACCACCGTTTCTTATATTTGTGTTAAAATAACCACATGTGTATACTTATCAATTATATATGATATATATTTTATTGGTCTGTTATGGCTGTGCCCTGAGTTGGCCTTCTAAAAAGTTGGTTACCCTATTCAGAAGGTTGTATGGAGGCCATGAATAAAGTCTCCTTATTTAAGGAAAATGTATACTGGAGTATTTAGGGGTAAAGACATATTATGTTTATAGCTTGCTCAAATGGTTGAGAAACAAACTGATGATAATGGATACTGATACAGATATAGTTATAGATATAAATCCATCTAATACATTTTACTGCATATAAATTATACCTCAATGAAAATTTTAAAAAATCACTGTTAGGTCCCTTTATTTGTTACACTGCCAAAATTATTTGAGTTCTGAGTCCTTTGTTCTCTGTCATAAGTAAACATTTATCTGAATGTCTTTGAAACATAAAAAATTTTACAATGTTCTTCAAAACCATTGGTTAAAAAAAAAGGCACGCTACTAGCTTCTCTAGTTACAAAGCAAGGTCACGCATTTGGATTTAGCATCCCCACAGAGCCTGGCAATGGGTTGTTGTAGCAGCGGGTGGACAGCAAGCAAGTCGTGAGCTAAAGGAGGTGAGGAGTTCACAAGCAGGACACATGTGATAGAGTAGAAGCTAATCTGCTTTCCCACTGTGTACCATTAGGCAAGCCACTTAGCATTTCTAAGCCCGACTTTATTCTCTGCAAACAAAGTCACAACCTGTGATTCCATCCAGCTTTGGATAGTTATTTCTTTATTTCCATAAACAGGTGACATGAATATAATTATTTGACTCAGTGAATGATACAGTGAAGTTAAGATGTATTTAAAAGAGTAATATTTCCTTTATGATTCACATTGCCATGTTCTGATACACCAACAAAAAGACCAAGAGTGTGAAGGCAGAAACTACAGATGTTTGGATGTTCACATTGGCTTATTACCAAGAGGCTGAGCCTGACTGCTTTGAAGTAAAAAGCAAACATCAAATCTCTGGAGGCCGAAGCTTCCCTCGAGATTTCTCCAATGTGTTTGGTTCCGGCAGGGCCACTCAGCCTTCCAGAACATCCTTTTACAACACAAAGAATTGCCCACGTTTTGAAGTAAAATTCTGAATCATTTCCTGTTCCGATCTTTCAAACAGTTATATCTATTCTAAGTACTTTTTAATAAAACTCATGTCATGTCCTTAATTTCTGCTGAAAATTTTGTAGCAAGAAAAACAGCTATAGATATAGATATTCATAAATAAAAAGTTTTACTAGGGCAAATTTATTCTTGTTTCAAAATATTTTTGTTAGCCTTATTTTCATATATTCATGAAGAACATATAACTTTAAAAAGATGCATTTGAACAATTAAGGCATATTTCAACATAATTCTTGTTTTCCTTAGAACATAATTCAAGCAGCAGTCAAATCTATTCTTAGTACCTAATCAACTTTGTAAAGTTGCTTTCGTTAATTCATATTGTAATTCTAATTGAATTATTTCATAAGAAAGGTGAAAGATAAATGTAAAATTACTTTGATATTCATGCTAGGAATTTTATTAATTAATTGATATATATTTTTATTTTGTTATTATCTAAATTATGGCTCTGTGACTCAACTAGACCCTCCAAAAAGTGCACAGCCTTTCCTAGTTTGGGGAGTATCAAGAGACAGAGGACAAATAGAAAGGATTTCTCTCAAGAGGCTATGAACTTTCTAGGTCCATGTTTTTAAAAGTATGCCCCACTAAATAACTAATTCCATAAGGCATTACTAGATTATAAAAAATCATTTTTTGGTCAAATTTAGGTAGTAAAGCATCCTAGATTCCCTTCTTGAAGATTCACAATATTTCTCTGTATTTTAAAGCTCTAGAAAGTTCCAGAATGACATAAACCAAATATCAAAATTACCTGTCAGTCTCTTTAGTTCATCTGACTTTGTCCTGGGCTCTCCCTCCTACATCCCTTACTGTGGGGGATCCCTGTACTCTAAACTCAGTTCTGGCACAATCTGTGTTGAACATCATAGATGACTGAGGGTTGCCAAGGTGTATCCAAGACTTTACCATAGACCCTCATTGTCTATGATTCTAGCCTCTGCGAGTGCTTTCTTCAAAGAAATATTAAAATCATTTAATTACCAGAACAAATAACTATTGATGTCCTCCAGCCTTTCAAATGACTACCTTGGTCTATTTCTTCCTCAATCTTTCTTGTTGAAAAAGTAGCAGGGCAGTCTTAAAATATTCCTACATTTTATTTCAAATAATCACCAGATGAGGGACGACAGATTCTTAAAAGTAAAGTTCAATGTGAAAACTCATTTGGAGGTCAGAAAGAGTCTAGCATTGAATCAGGTTCAGTCTGATTGATGCTTTTCTAGTAATTCTTTAAATTGAATTTAATTATTTTTCCTACTTTTTTTTTCTTTTTTGGTATAGAACTGAAGTACCTTCATGGAAATGTTTCCAACTGGGAAGGCCATAGACTCAGGAGGAAGTCCAATTGTATCTTATTTGCATTTCTTTACCTGCCTATTGAATTTTAATCACCCACTGCCGTCACTTTTGTGTGTTTCCCTTTTTGTTTCTTGACAGTGTTTGGGTTGGTGAGTAAAGAATGAAAAATTATAAATCCTAGTTTTTCAGTGAAAGAATGTGGCAGCAGTAATAAAGAAAGAAAAAAACACTCTCTACGCCCATCTCTCATGCACCTGATATGTGTTTTACCCTTTAACACTTACGAGAATCCTATGAGGTGGGTATGATGATTTCCATGTTGTAAATGAGGATTTATGCTCTGGGAGATTTTCTTAAAAAATAAAACAGATTGATGATTATATTCTCTAAATTTTAAAAATATTAATGGACTACATATTATGGTTTGGTGAAAACATATTTGGATATTAAATACTTGATATAAATAAGGTTATTATTTATTTGGAGATATATCATTTAGTTTGTGTATAATTTACAGCCTTCATTTTGCCCTTTATATATGTGTGTGTATAATGTGTGTGTGTGTATATATATATATATTTATGTCTTTAGTAATAACCAACTAAAATATATACATATATAAAGATTTGCATTACATTCCAATTCTGAAATAGCATTTATAATATATTAATCATGATTTCCATAATCATTTACTTATTTCTTCTTCAAACCGATCAGTAATTTTGGTAGTGACCCCTCAGATTTTCTGAGAAAAAATTCTGGTAATTTCCCTCGAATACTTGTGTTCATTTAAGTACAGTATTGTCTGTCACTCAAAAAAGCAGCAATAATCCCAGACAGTCATGCTCTGTGCACAGTGATGAATGATCTAGCATCAAGCAGTGCTAGGTATGAGATATTTAAAGACACTTATGCCCATCACCCAACTAACTTGATCAATAGCATTCAGTATGATACAGTACAATTACAAGTGGAAACAAACAAATAAGTGGTTGTTGAAATCGAAACCAGCTAAATTCTTGCCAGCTACTTAATTGTATTTTATGGTCAACACTTAAACACTCATGCAGATTTACAGGTTTACATAAGCAAATCTAAACTCTCTAGTTATAAATTCATTGATTAAGCAAGGCACTGCTAAATGTAAAATCATCACTAGTCTTGTTGATAAAGTCAAGTTCCAGACATGTGGTATATGTCAAAATGTTTTTAAAAATTAATAGTAATGATAGCAATTTAATGAATGTTTTGCAATGGGATGTAAGGCATTTTTCCAATGAATCCCTTACTTCTTTTAACGAATTAAAATTGGTACATTTCTTTGCTAAAATTTTACTAATCTGCCTCTCCATTTATTAAAGGAAATAAAACTAATTGTCAACTGCATTTTGAGCAAAAGAAGTAAACAAAAATTTTCTACTCTTGAAAGATTTGTATTTGAAAAGACCAGTGAGTGGAATCCATTGATTCTCCATAGAGACCACAGATATGCTATACCTCTTTTCTGAAAAGTGGAGAATGCAAATAAATGGAAACTGGCTTTACACAGAAAAAAGGAAGTGAATAGGTCTTTAAGTATCGCATAAACTTATTATTTCTTCAACATATATAAGCAGATTTCATGCCAGATCTGAAACCTATTTAGGTTTATGAAAGATATCAATAAAAGCTTTCACTTATTTACAGATAATTATGTAAATAATTATGTAAATTTAGGCCAATCCTAGGCTAAATGCTTTACATACACTAAAAAGCTTCAAGCAGTTTCGAATGGCACCTATAAGGGAGAACCCCACATTACAGGTTATGCAAACTGAATTCTAAAAATTTAGTAAAATCCTTAAAATGCTTAAAAATGACTGGTCCAAGGAGGGTCAGATCATTTGTAATCTGCATGGAGTCTCTGCACTGCGCTGCCTCTCTGATTCTCCTCATTATGGCTCTTAAAGTATCTGCATAACTGGCAACAATACTTTGCTTGCTGCTGCATAGACTCAGTCTTCTTAAGAAATAGTGTGAGTACAGCTGTATTTGAGGCAGGGTGCTTTAGAAATACCCAGCCACCTGGAAAACCATAACAAATATGACTTGGTAATCAGCTTTTTCCCAAAGCTGTGATGTCTCACATGTCAAAAGTTGTAAGCAGTTCCTAGAGCTTCGACAAAATTACACCCAAATGAAATTTCTTCCTCACAGGGGAATCTCTAGAGCAATGAGTTACACTGGTGCATTTATAAACCACACTCCTGAATGCATAGTGATTTTTCCCCCTCTCTAAAGAACCATCAGTAAATTAATCCACAGACTTTCCTAAGGGGAGTAATACAAATGCAATCCTTGCAGCTAATACTATAGTCAAGACAGTAATTAAAGAAAAAAAAAAAAAAAAAAGACCTGATCATTTCACCCAAGAAATCAGACATTAGACTAGCCTAAACATTGGAATGGAACCCTTGCTAAAGATTTCTGTGTGCATGGAAATGACTGTCCTTCAGCTGCTTTTTGAGCCCCCTGCCACTGTACTGAGTAGAGACTTCTCTAGGGAGTAGAGAAATCACGTCCAAGGCCCCTGTATGTCGTTCTCTGCATGGCTCTCGGGCACGCACCAAAATATTGCAGGTGCCAGCTGTGCCCAGGGCTGCAGGATGCCGACCAGCAATTCTTTACTCTCACTGAAAAATAAACCTGAATTGAGCAGAAATTCAAGGAAGAAAAAAGAAAAATGACTGCCCTCCCTTTGGGGATTTTAGCTGTGGTCACAGACTTCAAAAATAACAACATGGGAAAATCAAGCTAAATTATAGTAGAATCTATGTGGCTTTTCACCCTGTGTTTAATTTAGTCAGCTGGCTCAGTAAATGATACACACTTTTAATGTAGCTATCTTAGTTTCAATTCCATGGTACAGGAACTCTGGTTAAATTAATTATAGTTGATCATGTAATTTCTTTTCTTAAAATGTTTTCCTATACATTGAAGTCTAACTTCCTTGGCATTTAATCCCAGATTCTTCATTACTCCAAATAGTTTATTCACACTAATGCCTTATTTTTGTCTAGTTTCTCTAACTTTCTCAGCATTTAATTCTACTTTCTTCATTACTCTAAATAGTTTATTCACACTAATGCTTTATTTTTTTCTAGTTTCTCTATATTGAATGTCCATCTCCCACACAATCTTCTCTGCCTCTCAAACCACATAGATCCTTTATTATTTCTTCTTTAAAACTCTTCTTACACATTATCGCCTCCTCCACTCCCTCTGCCTTTTAAAATCTATAACACTGTTAGCCCTTTTTGTGTTCCCACAGCACTGTGTTCCTAACTTTAATGCAGTACCTAATTTATTCTCCTAGCTGTGGTTCCATTTGTTCTAGGACAGCATCAGAGCCTTGTTCACAACTGTGTCTCAGTGTTTGTTGAAGGAATCAATTAGCAAATATGTTATTTATAGATGTATATCCATTACATAACATAATGTATGAAACATAGCAGGAATTCAATAAATACTTTGGAGTTAATGAATGAGTGATTCTACTAACTATATGAGCCCAAGTAACATCTTTATGCTGTACTTAAGATATAAACCGAAAGTAAAATTGTATTTTAGGTTTACAATGAGTCCTTTTCCTTAGGATCTATTGACCCCACCAAAGTGAGAAAACTCCAAGCCCTAAGAAATGAGTAGGATGCCTTTAATTTAAATGGAATGTCCCTCTTAGGGTTCTACAGACAAAGAATTGGTGATAAAATGTGAATTCTCTTCCTGATTCAAATACATTTCACAGAAATAAGAAGTAAATATTCAAAGGTAAACAATGAAGAAGGGAGGATACTGGCTTTATTTAATTATACGATGACTAATGGGAAAGAAGAACACAATATAAATTTCAAGGGCAAATAACCTTTCAAGAAACTTCTTCTCAAACTTTTGGTGAGATGTGTGTGTGAAAACATAAATAACTAATTCCATCTATAAAATATTACTTTCTAAATTTGGCTTAGTAATCTGGTCAAGATGGCTTGGATTTTTTTTCCACTTATGGGGAAAATTGGAGGAGATAGATGAATCATAATTCATGAAATGTTGATAATTTTTGTAACTCTCAAGGATCTATAGTAAAATTTTCTTGGCTTTTGTATAGTTCAAAAATGTCCATAATTGCAAATTGAAAACAAACTGATCAAGATCCAGATCTATGTATCTGTCTATCTATCTGTCTATGGAAATCTTACGGAGAAACGTAAACTCAGATTATCCTTTGTCTATGGTTAAAGATCCTTGTCTTCCCTAATAATTTCTCATTCCTATTTACTCTCCTTTATGTTTGCTTCATTTTAAAGATATGTTGTATCGGCAGAAAGTAAATTAAGTGAAATTATGTTATTTGAAATATTAGATCAATACTTAGTTATCAGCATTTAATTCTAGATTCTTAATAATAAGTAGCATTAAATATGCCTAACAATGTCTAGAACTTTGTAGGTTTTAAATAAATTATAGATTTATTTTTAGAATTACTTTTAATTATAAATTATTACTTTTTGTTTTTATTAGCTTTATTTTTATTAATTATAGGTTTTTTAAGAATTTGTAATAATTTTACAACATATAGATGAGTATGATAGATAATATGATTAAACAATAATATATAACAATTATATATCAAGTATGTATATAATTATAAACTCCAAAAATAGTTTTAAAGGATTTTTTAGAGAAGACGTATGACATTATCATAATAAAAATTTATTTATTCATCATGTTTCTAAAAGTAATGTATATTATGGTATTAGTTTACTCTTAATGCATCAAAGACTGCATTCTGATTATCTTAGCTTGTAACAAAAATTAACTGTGAAAACCATCAAGTAATCATGACAGTACTCCTTAATATGCAAATGGATACAAATTCTGTGTCATTCACATGATGTTAGATTCACCTAAAGGCAAGATGTCTTTATCACGATTTCTCAATTATTTAGGGGATAAAGAGGTAACATTTTGCATGACTTTCACAAACCACATAAATTTGAAAATATGAAAATTATGGAATAATTCACGACATTTGTTAAAATGTATTCACAACACTAAATTGGTTACATTAGGAAATGGATAATTTAACTCCTACATAAATTATTCAACTGAGTATGAAATCACAGTGTTTCTAAAGCAAAGAAATAGCAGACATAATGCTGATCATGTTCATTGTTCTTTATGAAACATGGAATTTTCCTACGTTAAGATAATTTTAAAATATTTCAGTTTGTGTATTATCAGAATAAATTATTTAGATGAAAGAGATGTAGGAAAATAGGCAATAGATAAAAATAATCAGACATTCAAAAAAGAAGGGGTTAAAAACACTCAAGATAATTGGTATCTAGTGAAAAAAGATTCTGATGAGCTAGAATTGCACAACTTTCCTGAAAGTGAAACGGGTTTCTCATATAGACCTTGCTTTAGCATTCTGGGAAAATTTCTTTTCCATTACAATCGTGTTGCTTAGCAAAGAAAATACATTCTGAGAAATGCATGGTTAGGTGATTTCCTTGTTGTGTAAACATTGTAGAATATATTCACACAAACCTTAGGATATAGCCTGATACACACCTAAGCTATTTGGCATAGCATACTGCTCCCAGGCTACAAAACTGAACAGCATGTTACTGTAGTGAACACTGTAGGCAATTGTAACACAATGGTAACTATCTATCTAAACATAAATAACCTTAAAAAAGGTACAGTAAAATTACAAAATACAAAATAAAAATTGATATACCTATATAGGTAGCTCCATTATAATAGGCCAAATCCATTATAATCTTATGGAATCGCTATTGTATATGGAGGCCTGTCATTGGCCAGAATATTGTTATACAGTTCATGACTCTCCCTACTTTCGCATCTTGGAGGCTATTTATTCTCCTAAATCCCTTGGGGATGTGTATGAATTACATGTTGGAAAGTAGATTCTCCCTGGGGACTTCAATTTTGCTATCCACTTTCTGCTTGCTCATTACTAAAAACTTAAAGATTGCATTTGGGACTGAAAAAACAGATTTTTTAGCCCAGAAATGTGGTTTCTTTGATAACATAATGACCTCAAAATGTCGTAGGTCTATTTGCTTGCAGTTGGTTCTGTGTGTCAATAACCATGGGTAAACTTCTTTTCTGGACTTAACAATTATGGAAACACCATCGTGTTTACTGTCTTCATACCTTTTCCTTAAAGCTTGATTCTTGGGATACAGAAGCAGCCAGACTTTTTAATTTTGTGGAGCCTCAAATTTCTGGATCTTTCTATGTCTTTCTTTTTCTGTTTACACACAGGAAAGTTCTTACCCAGGTTCATCTGTTCTTTGTTAAAACAACCAGGAACAGGTAAGATACATCAGTATTATTGCTCTCATCTCAAAGCTACAAGCACTGTAGCCATTTCCCTCAAAGGCACTGTAGAGCATTTTCCTTCCATGTAACTGTAGATGACAATTTTAACAAATGTTTGTCTAAGGTCTCACAAGGTCTCAACCTGTAGCATCAGATTCTCTATAGCTATTACGTGACCACTAGGCCAAAATCACATATTTCTAAGTCTGCTCTGTTGCACTCATTTCTGGTTTCAAGTAATGTGTCAGGCAGAGTTCAGCGGAGGAAATAAACTTGCTATTCTAGGTAGTTTAAACATAAAGAGGAATATAGTGGAATAGGTTCTTACAAAATCCTGTAAAGTATAAAGAAGCATGTACTAGCCCAAGTCTCTTAGAAAACCAAAAGAGTAGAAAACTGGCTCATCATGGAGCTACTTCCTCTGAGACCACCGCTGGAGCAATTTCACTGAGGTCTACAGCCACTACCACTACCCTATTATCTTGGACCACAAGAAACTAAAGGTTAGGCAGTTGAAGCCATGATCTAAATAATTACTGTGTCAGAGCAAGAAACCAATGCAACCCTCACTGTTTCTTGACACTCAGGGAGCTGGAAATAAATGCTGGAACCTGCTTCTGGAAAATTACTACCTTACTAGCTGATGTGCATGGGGTTTCAGAGGGAGTCACCTTTCTCTAACTTGCGTCTTTCAAATTCACATTAAAGAGTTTCTTGGTACAATTTAATTTTTACCAAGAACGCTGAATCCAAGAAATAAAGAAAGCCAACTCAAAAAGATACCACAGTGGCAAAAGTCAAGGAATAAAGATGAGGATCCCTGTAGTATGACTGCTGTGGGCTGCATCCTAAAGATGTCCTCCAAGAGTTTTACGCCCTTGTTGTTCAATCAAATGCTACGCTGGGTGCCAATTATAGGGGATTTTGTAGATGTAGTTAAGGTTGTGGTTCTTAAAATAGAGAGATTATCCTGGATTATCCAGATAAATCCAATCTAATTCCAGGAACCTTTTTTTAAAGCAGAGAAAATTCTATAGCTGGAGGCAGAAGAGATGCTGTGGAAGGGGAAGTCAGAGAGATTCAAAGCATGAAACAGACACTACCTGCTGTTATGACTTTGAAGATGGAGGAACGAGGCCACTCGCCAAGGTACAAGGAGCCTCTAGAAAGCTGAAAAGGATGTCAGCTGACAATCAACAAGAAAACAAGGACTTCACCCTTAAGACCACCACGTGAATCTGAATTCTGTGAATGACTTGCATGAACTTGGGAGCAAATTTATTTCCAGAACCTCCAGCAAAGGAATCCAGCCCTGGTCACACTTTGATATTGGCCTTGAGAGACTCTAAGCAAAGAACCAGCTGAGCCACTCTGCACCTAAACTTCTGACTCAGAACATTGTAAACTAATACATTTGTATTGTTTTAAGCCACTAAATATATGAGATTTATTCTGAGTAATAGAACATTAATATGCTAAGATGCCATTAACACACTACACACAGACACACACTCACACACACACACTACAATAAAGGGTGGGGGAGGAGAGGATTCAGAGAACAGAGTAGTCAATCTTGCCCAGAGTTGTCAAAGAAAATTCCTTTTAGGCCATGGGATATGGTTTACGTAAGGCTTAAATAAGTGTAGAGAGGTAGAGAAGAAAGAAATATTTATTAGTGAGGAAAATGGCCTGAGTAAGATACAGGTAATTCAAGAGATTATGTATCCGATCAGGGATTTTTGTTTGTTTGTTTTTGTTATTTCTTGGAGAAAAAGATGATAGAACTGATGTTGAGGGATAAAGTTGGGAGGGAAAAAATAAGAACAGAATGTGGAGGGCTAGAACAAGAGTTAGCTAATATATTTTAGAAAAAAATTATGTCACAATATGCAGCACACACAAGAAATAGGAGACCTATGAGTATGTGTCTAGAAAAGGCAATACTACCAACATTTTCATGAATGTGTTTCTGCTTGCATAACTGGTGCATCAGTTTGCTCTGTCACTGGAATTTTCTCCCAACCTGTGGAAATATCCACCATGGACAACAAGCTTCTTAACTTTTCTCTACATAGAATTACTGCTGATGTCTGTCTGCATGAACGTTCAATATTTGCCTAGACTTATGGCCATGTCTAAACCATAGTACATATGATTCAAAAGTAGATCAAGTAATAAAATTCAGCATGAATGTGTAAGCCTGACAAAGGTCAAGAGAAAAAAGCTATATTTTCATTCATTTGCGTATTGACATAGTTAATACGTGGACATCATCTTTTCCCATAACAAATGGCGTGCATATAACATAGTAAGTCTCCATCTCTCAAAGTTATTTCATGTGATTCTCTATTAGGCAGCAGCTGATTTTTATTCAAGCATATTATATTAATCTTTAAAAATCACCAGATTCCCCCATTCTACTTTCATCTACAGTTTTTAATTTCCCAATAAAGTATATCAGTATGACTAGAACATTCAAATATTATCTGTGTGCATTCAGTTTTGCTTGCCAGTTGTAGAATGCTGGTGCTGGATAAGCATTTGTAAACTGAGAAATACAATTGCCAAAATAAACACATACAAAGCCTTTTAGCAAACTGGTGGATGCCTGTGGAGCTGCCATCCTCAGATGATGCATCCAGCTCATTCATGCCTCCAGTTGGAACAGCATTAAACAAAAATGCACAGGATTCAGGTCCAAATATTGGTACATGCTAGCAACAAATTCAGTGTACTTCCTTCTTCCCTCCCTCAAATGGCAGCATTTCAAGCTAAAATAGCTTTTTTTAAAAAAAGACATCAAATTTTTCATTACATTGTATCCCCAACAACTGACTTGCTGTAATGTCAAATATATTCAAATTGGCAGAATCAGTTACACGTGGGTAAAGATGCATCCTTAAATTTTAAAGCAGACATTTAGTAATTTTAATTCATTATTTTAATTTGATCCAGATGACTCAAATATCTTAAATATGGATTATTAAAGCTTTCTTTTTAAAAATTAAAACTTTTTTTTAGAAGGACATTTTCTACTATTACAATAAGTTTTAAGTATGTCAAAGGGAAGGGGCACAATGTCACCCTTCTCTTTGCATAGCAAGAGTGACATTTACTCCAATTCCCAACAAGCTCCTCATCTCCATCTGAGACCACCTCAGCCTGGATTTTATTGGCCATATCACTATCCGCATTTTGGTCAGAGCCATTCAACAAGTCACTAGAAATGTTCAGACTTTTCCACATTTTCCTGTTTTCTAAGCCCTCCAAACTGTTCTAACTTCTGCCTGTTACCCAGTTGCAAAGTCACTTCCACATTTTTTAGTGTCTTTACAGCAATGCCCCACTACCCAGTACCAATTTACTATATTAGTCTGTTCTCATGCCACTAATAAAGACATACCCTAGACTGGGTGATTTATAATGGGAAGAGGTTTAATGGATTCACAGGTCCACATGGCTGGGGAGGCCTCTCAATCATGGCAGAAGGCCAACAGGAAGAAAGACACATCTTGCATGGTGGCAGTCAGGAAAGCTTGAGTAGGGGAATTCCCATTTATAAAACCATCAGATCTAAACCATCAGATCTCACGAGACTTATTCACTACCACAAGAACAGTATAGGGGAAACTGCCCATGACTCAGTTATCTCCACCTGGCCCTGCCCTTGACACGTGAGGATTATTACATTTCAAGGTGAGATTTGGGTGGGGACACAGCCAAATCACATCAGGCCTCAAACAATTTAGGAAGTTTATTTTGCCAAGGCTAAGAATGCAAGCCCAGAAGACACATCTGTACCTGTCTCCCAAGATGATTTTGAGGACTTCAATATTTAACCAGGAAACGGCTGACATTTAGGAAAAGAGGAAGAAATGTTTAAAATGTGTGGATAGATAAGAGATAAACAGTTGCATTCTTTTGAGTCTGTGATCAGCCTTTCAATGAATACACAATTTATATGTCAGAGAGGAATAGAGAAATCTTCACTTATGCCTTCTTCTAGTTTAGTGAATCTGCATTTTTACATCAGCGGAAGCAATCAGTTATGTATTTGTCTCAGGTGAGCAGAGGAATGACTTAGAGTTCTGTTCTTTGTCCTGCACCTGTGAAGATAAGCTATCAGTTTACATCGTCAGGGTAAAATTCAACAGAACTCTTTCAGGGTAAAGATCTTGGGACCCACAAGGAATTTTCTAGAGGGAAATATGTAAGGGAAGTAAGTAGCTCTTTAATCTTTGTAGATATCTTATTTAGGAATAAAATGTGAGCCAGGTTTGCCTCATTCAGTGTCCAGCTTGACTTGCCCCTTTGGGTTAGTGATTTGGGGGTCATGAGATTTATTTTCTTTTCACAAATAAAAAGAAAAATCTGTCAGATTGCCACTGCTTAGAAGATTCTGGAAGAGCTAGTCTATAAATTACTGTAGACATTAACCTTTGGTTTTCTTATGTTTCCATAGAAATGTCTCTTATCAAAGATCTGTTTGCCTGTATAATATAGAGAGGCTTAGGCCATTTATTTGCAGTGCCACCTCCTGGAATGGGACACTGTTGTTTAACTGAACTGATCTGTTCTCAAGACCAAGAGACAGCTAGAAAATATGGGATGATATATTTAAATTTGCTCTTTTCTGCTTATCCCAATTTATTTTTTAACTCCTTTGCTATTTGTATCAGATAACCTCTAACCTATAGCTTCAAATCTATCAGTGTGGCTTTTAGTATGTAAAACTTTTTTAAGTTTCAAAGAGGGAACTGAAGGAAATCAAAATATTTTACCCTCAAATATATTTCCTTGACATATTTTGTGATGGCTGTCAGAGGGCCAGTAAATAGAAGGGTCCCTGTAAAACTGTCTTTTGCATCTGTACAGAATCTTCTATAATATAGCAAGGACTTCCCTTGTCTGGATCTAGGAAAGATGAACTGAGAGTCTTACAGATTTAAAGGTTTGGGAAGAAAACAAACAAACGAACAAAAACACTTACCATATATTCTTTCTGAGGGCTCTGACCTGTGAGGTTTTATCTACATAACAAAGTCATCTTTACTAGTCAAGTCTCCTCTTCTCTCTCTCCCATAACCTGTCTTGCCATGTGATTTATCACCCTAATCTGTTTTGGGCCGTGTTCTGAGTCCCCAGTCTTTCTCTAACCTGCAGATGGCGTGTAAGTTTCTGCACCTTATTGGGGTGTTGGGTTCTTCATTCTGAAGGCTCCTGTGTCATGAGAAACTATCATCAAATACATGTGTATGCTTTTTCTCCTATTAATCTGCCTTTTGTGAGTTGATTTTTCATTCGACCTTCTGAAGCAAAGGGGAAGCTTTTCCTTTGCCCCTATAGATAGAAGGGGAAAAAAAAACCTAGAGGGTTTCATTACAAAATACCAACTTCCCTCGCCTCATTAAGCACCAACATAAGAGAATTTCAGACTTGATTTTCTAATCATTCTCTTCTGCTTGCACTTGGAAACATCCCCTGCTGTCACCTGAAAAATTACTAGCAATGTTCTAAACACAGAGGACCAAAAAAACCTTTGTCTGTTTGTATTTGTCTATAACTAAAGTAAAAACAAGTTTTCCTTTACTTTGGCTCATGTTGTCATCAAGACTTAATTAGTATTCTAGTTATTACAGAGAAAGTTTAGCTTCCCAATCCAAGAAGAATTTGCTGCTATTCAAAGCTATTATGGCTCCCCATGCAGAAAACTTACTTTACAGTATAAACCTATGGCTGGTCATTGTCTGGTAGTCCCTCCAGTTACCCTGTTTAACATTCTTTTGTGAGCATTTCTAAATATTGGCTTTATGCTTAAAATGTGCTTAAAGATAAAATATTTTTTTCCTTTCTAATATCTGTGAAGTCAGTCAACTAGGATTTACAAACCAAATTAATATATCCCTGGAGGTCCTCACCAATAAGAAATAAAAACATTAAGAAACAAACTTATAAAGCAGAAACCTAAAACAATTGTCATGTAACCAAAAGCTGAGGGCTTTTTGGAAAATCAGGGGGTTTCTTTTAGACTCAGCATCATCAAATCCTTCACAACTTTAGAAAGTATTAGCACAAGTGAAATTATAGATGATCTTTGGATGCAATGTACTAAATTATAATCTATGAAATTAAACCGTGATAATTAAGTCTCTCTCCAGAGTCTCTTTGTTATCATGAACTCAAAACATTTTTTTCATTCAAAAATAATTAAATTGTATCTTTTTCAAGAACTTATCTCAATCCTGATGGTTTACTCACAACAGATATTACTCAACGCTTGAAGAGGGCCATATGTGCTCTAATTTAGAAACTTAACAATTTGGGGGAATTTCTGGAAAGTTTTTGTGCTCTTGTTCACTTATAATAACTTTATGCAAAATAGGTTATCACAGTTAATCACCTTGACATGGCTTGTATTGTGAATTTTAAAGAGGATAAAATAGATAAGCTCTGGAGAACTTCAAACACTTGGAGATATAATTTAAAGGAAGTGGGGTCGATAAGAATTAAGGAAGTAGAAATATTTAGTAACTGAAAACACTCAGGTGTATTGACTTACAGAAGAATCTACGTATGAAATCTACTTAATCACACAAGTCCCAGACCAATAATTATTGTTATACATAATTATTACAAAGAAGAGATTCTCACTTATTCTAATGCTTTGAAAATTTGCCAATAATTGTGTGCTTCTCCTCTAATGAGAAGCCTTAGCATGTATGTGTTATCCAATCTCAAAGGAAATGAAAACTAAAAATGGTTCCAATCTAAGGAAAGATTACAAACAGCACTTCTTGATGTGAACGTGGTTTTCTTAAATTTATAATCAGAACCCACTGGAAGTCTTTCAGACACAGGTAAGAAATGTTCCTACAAAATGTGGGGAACAGAGACTCATCTGTTATCTCCACCTTCACCATCCATAGAAATTTCTAGGATCAGATGCACAGGTTAATAAATACATTGCAGTGAAGATTTTTCAATGTGAGATTATTAGGTATGTATCCAACCCCTGCTGCTTTCAGCCCCGGGTTTGAGAGGTGGGTCATATGCTCTTGCTTAAGTTTACCAGCACAGTGGTATTTCAGCTGAATGGACCACCTGTCAGGCAGAAAATGTGACCCAGTGGGAGGTCTGCACTAGCATCAAAAGTTATCATGAAACTCGTTCATTTGTCTTCTTTCTATATTTAATCAGCGTTAGGAATGTTGGAACATGGTAGAAATGAAACACATAGCATTTTTCTTCTTAAGCGAGCATATTTTAGAGTTTGGGAGCCCTAGATTCTTCTCATAGGAGTGACTGTGAGCTGTCAGGAAGTAGCTTTCAAGCACAGCAGGAACCTTAATGAACAGTGGGAATAATATCTCCATATGCGACTGTGAAGACTGAGAAAAAAGCAAGATAATAGCAAACGAATGATATTATTGAAAACATGATTTTAAGTGGAACTGTTGAAATGTGTTCCACTTTGGGGAGGTGGCAACAGTTTGTTACAGCACACAAACCAGCAAGCATTTTTTTATTGTGTTCTTATGAATTTGTGATAAGATGCCAAGGTATGAACATATGAAAAAGCTAAGATGATAAATAGAAAGATTAATGTCCTCAGGAAAATGAAGTAGTAGATGTTTCAGAGCACATGAAAAATTTTAATAGTTTTTTGTATCTGAAGCTTGTGATCTTTTATTTGATAAAAAAGTAAGACACAAAACAATTTGATTCAACTTTGCAATATATTTACCTTATTAACAACAGTGGGTGCCGGGCGCAGTGGCTCAAGCCTGTAATCCTAGCACTTTGGGAGTCCGAGACGAGCGGATCACGAGGTCAGGAGATCGAGACCATCCTGGCTAACACGGTGAAACCCCGTCTCTACTAAAAAATACAAAAAACTAGCCGGGCGAGGTGGCGGGCGCCTGTAGTTCCAGCTACTCGGGAGGCTGAGGCAGGAGAATGGCGTGAACCCGGGAGGCGCAGCTTGCAGTGAGCTGAGATCCGGCCACTGCACTCCAGCCTGGGCGACAGAGCAAGACTCCGTCTCAAACAAACAAAAAAAAAACATGTATATATCTCATTGAAATTCAATGGCTATTCAGAAATTGAGACCAAAACAAAAGGTGATGGTTCTCCAACTGTCAGAGGCCTTTGAACCAGAGCAACTCCATCTTGAATAGGGGCTGGGTAAAATAAGACTGAGACCTACTGGACTGCTTTCCCAGGAGGTTACACATTCTCAGTGACAGGATGAGATAGGAGATCTGCATAAGATACAGGTCACAAACGCCCTGCTAATAAAACAACATGCAGTAAAGAAGCCGGCCCAAACCCACCAAAACCAAGATGATGCTGAAAGTGACCTCTGGTTGTCCCCACTGCTCATTAGATGCTAATTATAATGCATCAGCATGCTAAAAGGCACTCCTGCCAATGCCATGACAGTTTACAAGTGCCATGGCAATGCTCAGAAGCTACCCTATGTAGTCTAAAAAGGGGAGGATCTGTAGTTTTGGGAAATCTCCATCCCTTTCCCCCTGGAAAGCTCATGAATAATCCACCCCTTTTTTAACATATCATCAAGAAATAACTGTAAGTACACTCAATCAAGCAGCACATACCACTACTCTGCCTATGGAGTAGCCATTATTTTCTTCTTTTATTTTCTTAATAAATTTGTTTTTACTTTACTTTATGGACTTGCCCTTAATTATTTCTTGCATGATATTCAAAAACCCTCTCTTGGGGTCTGGATAGGGACCCCTTTCCAGGAATACAACTGGTGGTCATGGAATGGTAGTACATAAAAATTTTCATAAAAAGCAAATGTCAGAAAGAAAAGTGTAAGCGATCTGAAATGTTTTTAATTTAAAAGGCAGTTTTCCTTTGGTCTTCCCAAATGAAACTTCTTAGGCTCTTATCCTTCTTTAGGATAAGGTTCTTAACATACCTCAGGGATCAAAACACTACTCAGTTTCTTGGAGGACAACACATTTGACTTTACCCATAACTTGGGTGTGGTTCCCAGGAAGTCAACCCTGAGGACTGGATGTGCTTGCAATTGATTTATCAAAGATGGGAGGTGTATTAGTTCATTTTCACACTGCTGATAAAGACATACCCAAGACAGGGCTATTTACAAAAGAGGTTTAATGGACTTGCAGTTCCACACGACTGGGGAAGCCTCACAATCATGGTAGAAGGCAAGTAGGAGCAAGTCACGTCTTACATGGATGGCAGCAGGCAAAGAGAATGTTTGTGCAGGGAAACTCCCCCTTATAAAACCATCAGATCTGGTGAGACTTATTCACTATAATGAGAATGGCACAGGAAAGAACTGCCCCCATAATTCAATTACTTCTCACTGGGTACCTCCCACAACATGTGGAAATTCAAGATGAGATTTGGGTAGGGACACAGCAAAACCATATCAGGAAACCAGGAAAAACTGAAGAAAGAAAGGGGAAAGTAAGGACAGTGAAGAGGAAAAAGACAAGCAGGAGCAAGACTGCAGAAAGAGACCTAACTTCAATGCAATTGTAGAGCACAACTTTGGAGTGTTAAATATGACTCAGAATTTGTCCTTAAATTCAAAGGAGATGGACTGTGCTAGTTCCATTCCAATCCTTGAATAAAGACTATCTCCAGTTGGAACTACAGGTGTGCACCACCACACCAAGTTATTATTATTATAACACTTGAAATTCTAGGGTACATGTGCACAATGTGCAGGCTTGTTACATACATATACATGTGCCATGTTGGTGTGGTGCACCAATTAACTAGTCATTTACATTAGGTATTTCTCTTAATGCCATCCCTCCCCGCTCCCCCGACTCCATGACAGGCTCCAGTGTGTGATGTTCCCTGCCCTGTGCCCAAGTGTTCTCATTGTTCAATTCCCACCTATGAGTGAGAACATGCGGTGTTTGGTTTTCTGTCCTTGGCATAGTTTGCTGAGAATGATGGTTTCCAGCTTCATCCATGTCCCTCCAAGGGACATAAACTCATCCTTCTTTATGGCCGCATAGTATTCCATGGTGTATATGTGCCACATTTTCTTAATCCAGTCTATAATTGATGGAAATTTGGGTTGGTTCCAAGTCTTTGCTATTGTGAACAGTACTGCAGTAAACATACGTGTGCATGTGTCTTTATAGCAGCATGATTTATATTCCTCTGAGTATATACTCAGTAATGAGATCACTGGGTCAAATGGTATTTCTAGTTCTATATCCTTAAGGAATCACCACACTATCTTCCACAATGGTTGAACTAGTTTACACTCCCACTCACAGTGTAAACGCATTCCTTTTTCTCCACTTCCTCTCCAGCACTTGTTGTTTCCTGACTTTTTAATGATCACCATTCTAACTGGTATGAGATGGTATCTCATTATGGTTTTGACTTGCATTTCTCTGATGACCAGTGATGATGAACCTTTTTTCATGTGTCTGTTGGCTGCATAAATGTCTTCTTTTGAGAAGTGTCTGTTCATATCTTTGCCCACTTTTTGATGGGGTTGTTTGATTTTTTCTTGTATATTTGTTTAAGTTCTTTGTAGATTCTGGATATTAGCCCTTTGTCAGATGGGTAGATTGCAAAAATTTTCTCCCATTCTGTAGGCTGCCTGTTCACTCTGATGATAGTTTCTTTTGCTGTGCAGAAGCTCTTTAGTTTAATTAGATCCCATTTGTCTATTTTGGTTTTTGTTGCCATTGCTTTTGCTGTTTTATTCATGAAGTCCTTGCCCATACCTATGTCCTGAATGGATTTTTTAAAATATTTTTTATTTTTACTAGAGACAAGTCTCTACTAAAGGCCAGGCTGGTCTCAAACTCCTGGCCTCAAACTGCTGGCCTCAAGTGATCTTCCTGCCTTGGCCTCCCAAAGGGCTGGGATTACAGGCATGAGCCACCACTCTCACCCCTAGCATTCTTAACATACTTGTGCCACTTACCATTCAGCTAACCACATGCTTCTGTTACATCTGTATAAAAGAAAATTGAAATAAAATATATAACTGCATCAATACAATTGTTTTTTACTCAGTATATATGAATCCTTGTTAAGTCGCTACATCAAAGCACTGAAAAAGAAAATATTAACAAGTGCAAATAAATTGTAAGATAGAAATGTGCTATGAAAATATGAACAGCAATAAAACTGGCTTGGGATCAGGGTCTACATGAAGTTATGTCTTTGTGACCTTACCCCTTTTCTTGACTTTTTCGTATGTATTTTCTTCAGGTATAAAATATAAAACGAACTTATTAATCCTCTCACCTGGAAATTAGCCTTTAAAGTATACAGAGCTAGTTTGAAATATGTGTGGTTCACTTGAAGTAGTTAGTTCTTCAGAATTCTACTCTACATAATATTACCTTTATTGAACAATAATTCACTTTGTACAATTTAAGCCATATTTCATATTCCATTCTGAGATCTTTAACAAAGAATGAAAGAAATAGAAAATGTGCTATGTAAGAAAATTTTCTCTAGGTCACTTCACCCTACACATGTACTGTCATCTAGACAAGTGCTATTTCACTGTAAGAAATGAAATCCCCACTCTGGCTGTGTGACTGTCCCCAGTGATCACTTGCTCCTGTGATGCCCTTCACATTCAGTTCCTTAGCACGGACAATCTGGTCACTACTCGGGAGTCCATAATGCCCCCAGGACAGAGGAAGAGGCCTGGCATTATTCCAGTTCATATAGTTGTACTCTTACTACCTAACATTTCCTCATATTTCCAATTAAATATGGCACTTCATTTTATCAAATCCCTATGTGCCAGTGAACAGTTGCTATGTTCTAATTTGTTTTTCACCTCATGACAATTAATGTTTACAAAGTCTGTAAATGTACAACCTTAAATGACACTATGTAAATATAAACAAATCAGTTTCATCACAGATCTAACTTTGACGGTTTATGAGGGAGCTACAGGCCTTCCAAGCCTCTTTCAGAACATCAGTAGTTTGCCTGGAATCATATTTGAGCACTGTCCAAAATTTTGATGTCAATTGACCTTTCCTGTTTAATGGAAAAAATAAAAAAATTGTATACCTAGGGAATCGAATCTAGATAGATTGTTGGTTACAGGAAGTAAATAATGAAAGCACATCACATAATACTGGAAGAGGCCATAAAACCCCATGAATGCCACTGCTTTCTAGGTAATTATACGGAATAAAAGACTGACTAGCACATTGATGAGTTTATCCCTGTATATTTTCAACTCAAAAGAAATAACTGTGGCTCTAACATAAAAATCTCAACGAGGGTTTCTGGTCTCATAGACTAACAACATTTAATCATACACTACGTTTATAAAGCTATCTTACACTTCATTTCAAATATCTATACCCTAAACCGTCTAGAAACACTTTGTTTGGCTCAATTCTCCCAAGGACCTTTACTGATGACATGTGGGTAAGGCACCAACTACAACAGGTAACAACGATTTTTACGCTCTTTGTGGTGTTTAAATAATACTTAGTCTGTAATCAAACAAGTTGAATGCAAACGTACTGTTTTATTTGATTCTTTTTGCCATGTCTGAAGATCTTCTCCTTGCAGTTAAAGTATAAGGCCCTTAGGCTATATTTCTATATTTTTTTAGCTTCTAGTGGAATTGAGGGCATGAGGTACCTGTAACACGAGTACATACAGATGAAAAAAATATCTGGCCCTTGGAGTTAACTGATTTGAGTAATCACAGCCAGGTAACGGAAACACCAAATCAAATTCTAAGTTTTCTGATTCAGTATACAGTAGGCATCCAACTCCATTGCAGAATTCCTCCTGAGAGAGGGAGTTTGCCCTTAAGCATTCTCAGCTGCTTTCTGGCTCACCTTTCTGGACAGAATATTTCATGAGATAGAGCATGCTATTTCAACTCCAAACAGCTTTACTGATTGGAGAATGAACGTTTGATAGAGGGGATGGACATTAGAGATAAATCTTTTCGGTACATAGCATCACTAGGGGCCTTTCTGATTGGTTAGGAAATCCACTCCAATGAAGACATAGAACAAAAGCTTATTCACTTTTAGGCAGAATCTAATCAGTAACACCACTATCACCAGCTGCATCTCAGTGTTGGGGCATTTGCAGCACATTAGTCCTCGGGGCAATTAAAATGTAACAACAAGCAACATCTCCTCTTTGTATAAACGAAGTTTGGCAGAGTATGTAGTCAATGCATGTTCACTGATTTTGATTGCATTGCTCTCTGGAATCATAACATTTCTAATATGCTTATATACTCATTCAAGGAAACATAATATAGAAACATTAGAGGGCGGTTGTGGGATGAATAGTTTCCACTTAGGAGGACCACAGAGATGCTGCAATTTTGGGGAAGAATTGAGTTCCAGTGACGGATGGGAACAAATAGAGCCTATTGGGGAAGAAGATCAGGATGGGATAATTTTGTTTACCACCAGCCTGTATTCCTGAAGATGCATAAGGATTAAAAACGGAAGTAGATTTTAGGTATCATACCATATATCATACACCTCACATATAGTACCTTCTGTGGTCATTGAAGCAAGCCCATGAAGTATTGACTTCTAGCCTATAAAGCTAGAAAATACATTGCAGGCTGGGTGCAGTGGCCTGTAATCCTGGCACTTTGGGATGCTGAGGCAGGTGGATCACTTGAGGTCAGGAGTTCAAGACCAGCCTGACTGACACGGTGAAATCCCAACTCTACTGAAAATACAAAAATTAGCTAGGCATGGTGGCATGTGCCTGTAGTCTCAGCTACTAAGGAGGCCGAGGCAGGAGAATTGCTTGGACCTGGTAGGAGGAGGTTGCAGTGAGCTGATATCACACCATTGTACTCCAACCTTTGAGATTCCATCTCAAATTAAAAAAAAAAAAAAAAAATTGTAAAAAAAAAAAAAACACCTAGAATTCACAAACAAGTCTTTCTCACATTAAAACTCTTGATCTCACAGTTTATCCTGCCAATAATGAAACACAAGACAATATTCAGATAAGCTCGTAAAAATGTATGTCAGTTATACTTAATAAAGTGATTTTCTAAAAGTATATAGGGGTGTGTTCTGAATTTAAGAGTTGAAGCGAAATTTTTAAGGGAAGAAGATTAAAATGGAAGTCCAGCAGGGTTAAATACCTCTCAAGGTTCAAATGGCTCAGCCCAAGGCTGCCTATCAGCAAAGGCCAAAACTCTGAAATGGTCCTCCAGGGAGTCCTATGAATACCGGTGAGCTGTATAGGTTTTCTTCAATATACCCCTCCCTAGCTGGATGGAAATGGGGAGCAATTAATTTGAGAAAGTTCAATCTGGGTAGTGGGCATGAGGAAGCTTTGGGTCCCATATGTACTGTGAGAAGTTTGAAAAGACCAAAACTCTGAGGTTTCCTCATCAATTACAGAGAAAAGAAAGAAGAGCTCTGGCTACAACCTCAAATTCGGTAGATTCTAACCCTGGCTGTGTTTTAACCCTGGAATTTGCTGGAGAGAATAAATACTGTTTTGGTGTTTCAGTCTCAAATATTCTGATTTTAATTTGTCTATAGTGAAGGAAAAGCTCAGATTTTTTATTTTCGTTGTTGTTTGTGTTTTTTCCCCGTTAGTGATTAGCTTTGAAAGCTAAGTTGGAGAACAATTCATAATTATTTCCCTCATTGTGAATGGGAAGGTAAGTTTATGAGCTATTTCAGAACTCCAAGAAAAGCACGAATACAATCATTGAACTACAAAGTCTGGAATTGTGATAACTTTAAATATCTCAAAACTACATTAAAAACCCCAAAAACTAGAACAGACAATTCTACATTGCAAAAACCACACAAGAAAAAGCATTACAATTTTAAAGAAGAAATCAGTCTAAATGTCACTTTTGAGAAGAACATTCTGATTTGGGTCAAAGAGATAAGCAGTTTTATTAACCTGTATGTAAAGTTTAGAAAATTAGACAAAGGTAATGTCAAAGGTACATAACCAAAGGAGGAAACCCTATTCTTCTAAAATATTGATATTTTCCTTTGTCTTCTTGTGTTATTTGATTAGAAAACTTTTAACCTTTCTATTAAGTATTGTGATAACAGAAATGAAAAAAAGTAGTTAAGGGAATGCTTGTAAGTTACAGACAGAGAAAAGAACTTAACAGCTGGTTTGGTAAAAGACAATTAATTTTCAAAACATACATTTATTTTTACTGTACAGGAAACATTTTAGGGACTAAAATCCCTTGTTGTTAGTAAGATATAGAAGGCACATTCTAGCCGTTCTATCTCTAAGCATGTTGCAAAATTTGGATGTTTTTTAAAAACATTTTGCAATGCAAGGCAGAAATAATTAGATTCAGCCTTCTACTAAGATTATCAGTTTACCCATTTGGTTATTGAAGGCTCAATTTTGGCAAATCACCACACCACAAGATAGACAGAGGCTTAGTAGTAAGTACGTACATTTGCAGCTAGTATGTTAAATTTAGTAAATCCCTGAAAATTAATATGTTCTGCCTGCTGAGAGGAAGCTCAACCAAGATATTTGCAGACACTTGGCATTGTTCACTTTGAGAAGCTCTACTAACCAAGCATTTGCCAGGTTTATTAATTCTTCCTGACTGTTGAGTTTTCCCAATTGTTTATTTGTTCGCTACCATTAGCAGATTTCTTTATAAATCCTCTCAATGCTGCCATATGTTGCCGCCTACCATCAGTCATGAGTGGACTGGAACAGCCAGCAGAGGAAATTGAATTATGGCAGAATTGAGGAAGAATGTAACTCTTTCTTTCTTACTGAAATACAATTTGTTCTTTTCAGCTGGTGATATGGAATTAAGAATTGTGCAATTAAACAATTGTGGTACCCATCCAAATGAACCGTTGACTTTTTATAGAAGTTAAAGAAGAAAATACCTCATAGCTCAGGTGCCAGCATTATAAGTCATTTTCAATGTATTTCTTTATATTTTAATCCCAAATTGTAAATAAACTATATGTTTTGAAAATATTTTTTTTGAAAATGTTTCTGAGTAAATCTTTAGGCAGCTAGATTGCTTTGTTCTTACTGATTGTTTTAATAAGAAATCACCACAATTAAAAATTTTTCTTACAATCAAGAGAAATCTATTGAAGCATCTTCAATAACATTTATGATTACATATAAGATAATATTTTTTAAATACTAAGGCTTGGCATGGTGGCTTATCCCTATAATCTTAGCTCTTTTGGAGGCTGAGGCAGGAGGATTCCTTAAGCCCAGGAGTTTGAGACCAGCTTGGGAAACATAGGGAGACCCTGTCTCTGTTAAAAAAATAAAAATCAAAAATTTAAATACTAAAATAATACAGATGGTGTTTGGAAATAATAGGTTACAAGGAAGAATTAGTTCAGAAAGTCATAACAAATCCCACTATCTGCTTGAAGGTATAACATAATTTTACTGTAAATATATATTCATTGTTTGGATTTTACATTCCAGATATTCAAAGAAATATCACTGTGGAAAAATAGATTGTTTTAATTCTTTTTCTGCCCTAAATTTGGTTTATTTTACTAGTTAATTTACACACACCACCTATGTTGTTTTATTCCGTCAGTTAGTCCATATTTACTCTGTGCCTAGTAAGTCCAGGAGAGAGAATAGCAGGTGCTTTGAGCGGAAAGTACATTACACAAACATCAAGGATATGTGTGGACAGAAGAGCTAGCAAAGGGAAGCAAATAGGAGATAAAAATAAGAGATATCAGGGAAACAAAACTGGACTTTTACTCTATATAAGGAGGGAAGCTAATGGGCTAATATAACAGAAGGAAAAATTCATGTTTCAGGTGTATCTCTGGCTGCGATGTGGAAAATACTGACAAAGGAGGATGAAGAAAAAAAAAGAAATGTGGAAGCAAGTTTGGCTTTAATTGAACAAGATAAATAATGGTGGTGTGGTCCAGAGTAATACCGACAGGAGCAGGGGAAAGGAGACAGATTTAGGGTATACTTTGAAGGCAGAGCTATCAGAATTTGCTGATGGATTGGATTGTGAGGAAAAGAGAGTAGTCAAGGATACTTCCCAGGCTCTCGGTCTCAGGAGCTATAAGTGTTGAATTACCATTTACAAGATGATGAATACAAGAGAAGGAGGTTTAGGAGCAAAATGAGGACTTTGTTCTCAACCATGTTGATTATAAGATGTTTATTATGGAGCCAAATGAATCTTTCAGATAGTCAGCTTCACGTAAGAGTAGACTTTAGAGAGCAACCTAGCTTTGCGTTATAAATGTGGGAGTTATCAGCGTGGAGATAAAATTCACAGATATGAAATGAAATGATGCAATTTACAAAATGAGTATAGATATGAAAGAAGTTCATGAAGTAAGCCATAGACCATTTCAAGGGTGAAAGGTTGAGGAGAAGACTGAAGTTCAATAAAGGGGAACTAAGTGAAACAGATGGTGAAGTAGGGAAGAGCCTATACAATAATTATTTGAGATCAAGTGAAGGAAGTATTTCAAGAAAAAGAAACCAGTAAATGACTCCAAATTTTGACAATGGTTGAGTACCACAGGGGTGAGGATTAGATTGAACTAGATTGGATCAGATTAGAGTAGACAATTTGGAGGTTACTGGTGATTTGGAGAAAGCTGTTTCGATGGAATGGTGGAGACAAAAGTTGGGTTGGACTAAATCCAAATGAAAATGAGAGGAGAGGACACAAATAAGAAAAGTATAAATCATGCCTTTTGGTGTGAACCCAAAAGTATCTGAGATAGGTCTCCATCAATTTAGAAAGTTCATTTTGCCAGGGTTAAGGATGTGTCCATGACAGCCTCAGGAGGTTCTAACAACATCTACCCAAGGTAGTCAAGGCACAGCTTGGTCTTGTACATTATAAGGAGACCTAAAACATCAATCAATATGTGTAAGATGTACCTTGGTCCAGAAAGACAGGACAACTCACAGCAGGGTAAATTATAGGTACATATAGGATTTATTTAAATTAACATAATGAGGAAAGAAGTAGAAGATATAGTAAGAAAACGAAAAGAATTATGAAAGCAAAATGATAATTGATGATATGTTTTTAAGTACAGATTATACACTACAGAAGGTAAATAGGTATTATACGTAAATAAGATACAAAACTTTGCATTCTTTTGTGTCTTTGATCAGCCTTCCACTGAGTACATAATTTTCATGTTAGAGAGGGATAGACAAATAGTCACTTAATACCTTAGACTGGCTCAGTGAACCTGTATTTTTACATAACAATAGGACCGAAAAAGCAATCAGGTATGTATTTGCCTGAGGTAAGCAGAGGGATGACTAAGAGTTGTATCCTGTGTCCTGCAGCTGTGTAGATAAGCTCTCAATTTACGTTTCCAGGGTGAAATTCAACAGAATGATTTCAGGGTAAATATCTTGAGGTCCACAGGGAATTTCCTTGTAGACAAATTGTGAGGGAGGTATGTAGCTTTAAATATATATATATTTGTAGCTATTTTATTTAGAATAAAATGAGAGCCAGTTTTCCTGATGAAGTTCCCAGCTTGACTTTTCCCTTTGACTTAGTGACGTTGGGTTTCCAAGATTTATTTTCTTTTCACAGGAGTTTATCTGCATAGAAGAGAAGGGAAATGGGATCAACACATGGATGGAGGAATTGTGGGCAGATGAAAACATGAATGGGCTGGATTTTTGTTTGTTTGCTTGCTTGTTTGTTTTTTAAGGATTTAGGATATTGTATGATTGGGGAAAAGGGGTATAGCATTAAAACTGGTATAGCATTAAAACTGGTATAGCATTAAAACTGTTGAATAAAGAGAAATACAGAAGAATTATTGGAGCAAAGTCCTTGAGTAGGAGGAGTAGATGAGTCTTAGTGCACATATGTTGGCACAGATCACTGTGAATAGCATAGCCATTCACCCAAGGTGATAGTAGGAAAGGCAGAGTGTATGTGCTCAGATGCCTGTAGGGAGATAGGTGTGATAAAAGCTCATTATTGTTCTCTTCTTACTGTTTCAAGTTTTCTTAAGTATCTAGAAAGCAAAGCCAACCAGCTAGTAATGAAGAGAACATAATTGACAGGAGATACGTAGAGAAGTAAAAAAAAATATGAAATGTTCACGTAAAACATTAATATTTGAAGCACAGAATTTGTAGCACCAGATTCTAAAAAGGTAGAGCTACTCAGGGAAAACCCTTTACATATATGCATAGAGAGCATCTTGAATGATTCACTGATTATTAATCTGTGCATATGTAAAGTGAAATTCCATGATATTGAGTAAAGAACAACTTTCAGGGAAAGAACAATTATAGGGGAACTATAAGCTAAATAATCAACAGAACACACTAAAGGCCAATAAATGTTCAAATTCTCACTAGCCAGAGTGAAGAAACCTTGTTGAATGTAAGAGAACTGCAGCTGAAACACAGGAAGATCATGCCTTTGTTGCGGGGCTAAATTAGCTCAACTGTATAGATTATGATAGATTGCCTTTTAATCACTTCTTAAAAATATTGAAAGCTCAAACTCATCTGCCAAAACTTAATTGAGTGCAATAACAAAGTCCAAGACTCTTTAAAAGAAAACAACAAAAGTCAACATTTAACAATGTAAAGTACACAATGACCATAAACCAATAGAAAATACTACATATACATAAACAGAAAACTGTGACCAATATTCATCAGAGGACAAAAAGGGAAAGACAAAAAAAAAAAAAAAAAAAAAAACCGGAGGTAAGATTTAACTGACAAGGGCATTAAAATAGCAATTATAAATATATATGCTCAAGGATTTATTTAAATTAATGTAATGAGGAAAGAAGTAGAAGATATAATACGAAACCAAAGATAACTATGAAAGAAAAAATGATAATCTATGATATGTTTTTAAGTACAGATTATACACTACAGAAGAAAACAAAACAATCTAAAGTCATAGCAATAGAATATATCCTGAATGGAGCACAGAGAAGAAAGACTGAGAAAAAAAAAACAAAAAAACAGAGATTCAATGACTTAATGATGGTGCGAAAATGTTATGTGTCATACATGTTTATAACTTGAATCCTAGATTGTGACCGTATGTGTGTAGTTCATTTTCACATTGCTATAAAGAATGACTTGAGACTGGGTTATTTATAAAGAAAAGAAGTTTAATTGATTCACAGATCTGCATGGCTGGGGAGGCCTCAGGAAACTTACAATCATGGAGGAAGGCAAAGGGGAATCAAAGCGCATCTTGTATGGCAGCAGGAGAGAGAAAGAGAGGGAGGAAGTGCTACACTTTTAAACCATCAGCTATCATGAGAACTCACTCAATATCAGGAGAACAGCATAGGGGAAACCACCCCCATGATCCAATCACCTCCCACCAGGTTCGTCCATAACACTGGGGATTACAATTTGAAATGACATTTGGGTGCGGACACAGAGTCACACCATATTAGTAGGGATCAGGAAAAAAAAATGTTTGAGGAAATAATGACCAAAATTTTTCCAATTTTGGTAAAAACTATAAACCCACAGATATAATAATCTTAATGATTCCCAAGTTCAATAAACAAAGCAAACCAAACACATGCACAATAAAATCAACTTTCTGAAAACCACCAATAAAAATAAAAATCTTTAAAGCTGCTAGCAATACCAACACATTACATAGAAAATAAAGAATAACTTCTCAGAAATCATGCAAACAAAAAGATGGAGGAATGATCTTTTTTAAAAAATCTCAATTAAAAAAATCCTATAAACCTAGAATTCTATATTCAGTGAAAATATTCCTCAAAAACAAAGGCGAGATAAAGAATGTTTCAGATGGGTAAAAGATGAGAGAACTTACCATCAACAGGACTGGACTTTCAGAAATATTAAAGAAAGCTCTTCAGGCAGAAGAAAAACAATACCAGGTGAAGACTTGAATATACAGAAGAATGCAGAGTACTGGAGATGATAAATGTGTGGGTAAATATAAAACACATTTTTATTATAATTAATTTTTTGAAATACAACAGAGAGTTTAAAGTAAAAGTAGAATAATACATTTTGGTGTATTTAAATGTATGCATAAGTAAAGGGTATGAGAGGTAAAGAGAGGGAAGAAGGGGAAAAGGAAATCCAATTAAATTTCTGTAAGTTCCTGTATTATGTCTGAAACAGTACAATATTAGTGAATATTGACTGTAATCAGTTAATTTTAGATATTGTAGGACACAGAGTAGCCCTTAAAGAAACAGTGGTGAGTAGACAAAAATTTTAAAAGTTCAATTAATTGTGAAGGCACAATTCAATTAATTGTGATGGCAAAGCAAAGACAAAAAATAACAGATGAGACAAACAGAAAACGTCAATATGGTAGATTTAAACTCCCAAACATAAATACTTATATTAAATGCAAATGATCTAAATACATCAATTAAAAGGTACATCTTATCAGATTAAACAAGGCAAGGTAGAAGTGTTTGCTGTCTAAAGGATACATTTTAAATAACAAGGAGAGTTAAAAATAAAATGATAAAAATATATATTATGCCATTCGCTAATCAAAGGAATACGAGTTGTGAGACAACTATCAGAAAAGCAGTCTTCAAGACAAAGAATTATACCAGCGATAAAAGTGAGTCATTCCATAATGATAAGAGTCAATTCATGTAGAAGACATTACAATCTTAAGTGTCTAAAATGCTGGAAACAAACTGACAGAACTGAAAGGAGAAAGAGACAAATTTACAATTGTAGTTGGAGATGTTAATGCTCCTCTCAGCAACTAATACTGACAGAGCAAAAATATTAAAATGAATACGGATAGAGAAGACATGAACAACACTATCGACCAACTGGTCCTAACCGACCTTTATAAAATACCCCATCCACTCTATTGGGTTAAATAGTGTCCTCACCCAAATTAATGTCCACCTGAAACCTCAGGATATGTATTTATTTGGAATAAGGATCTTTGCAGATATAATTAAGATAATGATCTCAAGATGTGATCATCCTGGATTGAGGTGGACTCAGATCCAACGATACAGAAGGAAATACAGAGGAGATACAAAGAAAGTGGCAAACATATCAAGACATAGCTTGGAACATGTTTATGGTTTGTAGGGAAACCAGAGATCATCTCTACCTCCTCCTTTTAGCTCTTAGTGGGCTCTTCAGCTGGATCTGAAAACCACATTGACTTCAGGAAGATTAACAAGAGAAAAGTACACAGAGTTTATTAGTTTTACACGTACTGGGGATTTTCACAAAAGAGTGAAGATCGATGACGTGGTCAAAGTAAGATTCTTTTATGCTTTTCAGAAAAAAAGTATATAAAGTTGAGAAGAAATGGGAGGAGAAATAATACCTGGCTAAGGGAGTCAATTTCTAGGAGAGTCACTAGGAGATATATGGGGGAAGTGTAAAACAGGTGGAAGATAAGAGTTATTTTATTAAGCATACTTATTTAGGTCCATTGCAGCCCCCAATTCCCAGTCTCTAGTAAGAAGGGCTATTTTCTTACCCTGGTATGGCAAGGGTACCCCTCCTACAGGAATCTGTTTGGTTTGCTGCAAGTAGGAAGAGACAAGTCAGTTAGACCTTTCTGAAACTATAATTTCTCCAATGTTTCAATGCAAAATAAGAAGTACACCAATATGGCATATTTTAGGATGGCACATTCTTTACTCCTTAAGCTTCTAAAAACCAAGGAACACCAAGAATCATTGACGGCCACTGAAGCTAAGAAAGAGGAATTGGAATGGATTCTCCCACAGAGCCTAGAAAAGGAACAAACCTTGCCAAAACTTGATTTCAGACTTCTGGCCTCCAGATCTGTGAGAGAATACATTTCTGTTGCTTTAAGTAGCTTAATTCATTGTAATTTATTACAACAGTCCGAAGAAACTAATACATCTACCCAATGACAGTGTAATACCCGTTCTCATTCTTTTCTTCAACTTTTATTTTAAGTTCTGGACTATATGTGCCAGATGTGCAGGTTTGTTGCATAGGTAACAGCTATTCTTCCTGATGCTCTCCCTCATGAAATCTTTGCCCGTGCCTATGTCCTGAGTGGTATTGCCTAGATTTTCTTCTAGGGTTTTTATAGTGTGGGCTTTACATTTACGTTTTCAATCCATCCTGAGTTAATTTTTGTATAAGGCATAAGGAAGGGGTCCAGTTTCAAATTTCTGTATATGACTAGCTAGTTCTCCCACCACCATTTATTAAATAGGGACTCCTTTCCCCCATTGCATGTTTTTGTCAGGTTTATTGAAGATCAGATTGTTGTAGGTGTGTGGTCTTATTTCTGAGGTCTCTATTCTATTCCATTTGTCTATGTATCTGTTTTTGTGCCAGTATCATACTTTTTGGTTACTGTAGCCTTGTAGTATAGTTTGAAGTCATAATACCAATTCTTTACAAATGCACATGTAACTTTCACTAAAATTGACAAGTTGATCATTCTAAACACATTGAGATCCTGTAGAGAAACTTCCAATGAGATGACAATATTAAATTAGAAATCAGCTACAGAAAAATGTTTTGAACTTACGAGTGTTTTGAAACTAAACAAAAAACTCCTAAATAAATCATAGGTCAAGGAAGAAATCACAAGACAAACTAGAGAATACTTTGAACTGACGGAAAATAAAAACACAAAACCTATGGGAGGAAATTATGATAGTGATTAAAGTTACAGTTGTATGTTTTGCTTTAAATGCTTTTATTAAAAAAGAGTCAAAAATTAATAATCTAAAAATTCATAATAAGAATCTAAAAGAATATTAGCAAATTAAATACAAACAAATAGAAGAAAAACAAAGTCAATGAAATAGATACAGAAATCACAGAGAGAAAATCACAGGGAAAAAAAAAACCAATAACACCAAAAGGTAGTTCTCTAAAAAGATCAAAAACATTTGGTGGGCATGGTCACTCAGACCTATAATCCCAGAGGTCTCTGATGGCTCATTTGGGAGGATCACTTGAGCCCAGAAATTCTACACTATGGTCAGTCGTGATCCTGCCATTGCACTCCAGTCTAGGTGACAGAGCAAGACCCTATCTCTTAAAAAGATTATATTCCTCTATTATAATAATCATTTTTAAAAAACACAAATTACTAGTATTAGGAATAAAATAAGAGAGAGAAGTACATATGCCACAGACATTACCAGAACAATGAAGGAAAATTACAAGCAAATAATGAAAATAAACTTAACAATCTACATGAAATTGTCAAACTATTTGCAAGTCACAAATTGCCAAAACGGACTCAAAATGAAATAAAAATGGCTGCATATCTATCAACAAAATTGACTTTATAATGAAAAACTGAATGTAAAGAAAACCTCAGACCTGTATAAAATCTGTAGAACATTATTAGTAACAACAAATCTCACATTTAGAAAACCGAAGAGAACATACCAATTCGTATGAAGTGTCTATCATTATTAATTATACTGATACCCAAACTTCAAAATCTAAAAAATGTATTTATACAAATAAGTGAGTGTAGTAAGTTCTCATAATAAAAAGTTAATATATTAAAAACACTTTTATTTTTATGTACTAGCAATACAACTTTGAAAATGGAAACAAAAAATAAGAGCTATAACTGTATACACTTGAAGCTGTTAAACATTAAGAAAAACTGATCAAGATCTAAATAAATGGTGAAATGTAACATGATGATTCAAAACACTCACTTCTTGTCAAATCAAGTTATCAAGCCAATGAGTCCCAATAGCAAATTTCATGGTAAATTTTTCTAAAAATTGACGAGCTGATTCTAAAATTTATACAGAAATTCAAATATAATAGAATAACCAAAATAGTGGCTAAAAATAAAATTGTTGGATTACAGGACTTACAATAAAGCCACAGTAAAAAGATAATTTGGTATTCATGAATAGAAAGACATATAGATGAATGAAACAGGATAGGGAGCTTTGAAATAGATTCACATATATGGTCAGTCAATTTTCACCAAAGGTGTAAAGTTTACACAATTGAGAAAGGATCATTTTTCAACAAATGATGCAGGAACAAATGGACATCCATTTATAAAAATGACCTTAGCCAATGGTTCATATTATACACAAAGAATAACCTAGAATTTATCACGCCATAAAAGCTAAACCTTCTTCTTAAAAAAAAAAATCAGGAAAAGTTTTGCAACTTTGGGTTAGAAAAATATTTTTCTTAATATGTTTTTTCTATGTGGTAAAAAAATACATAACATAAAATGTATCATCTTAATCATTTTTAATCATGCAGTTCAGTGGTGTTAATTATATTCACATTGTATTGACACTGATCTCCAGAACATTTTTATCTTGCAAATCTGAAACTCTATACCCATTAAACAATTCCCCTTTTTCCTCATCCTCCCAGCCCCTGGTAACCACCATTGATTTTGTTTTTGTTTTTGTTTTTGTTTTAAATGGAGTCTTACTCTATTGCCCAGGCTGGAGTGCAATGCCACGATCTTGGCTTACTGCAAACTCCTCCTCCCGGGTTCAAGTGATTCTCCTGCCTCAGCCTCCTGAGTAGCTGGGATTACAGGATCCCACCACCACACCCAGCTAATTTTTGTATTTTTAGTAGATGGGGTTTCACCATGTTGGACCAGGCTGGTCTTGAACTCCTGACCTCAGGTGATCTGCCCGCCTAGGCTTCCCAAAGTGCTGGGATTACAGACCTTGAGCCACCATGACCACCCACCATTGTCCTTTCTATTTCTATGAATTTCACTACATTAGATACTTTATATAAGTGGAATTATGCATATTTGTTTCCTTGTGAATGATTTATTTCACTTAGCATAATTCTCCTCCAGGTTCATCCACATTGTAGTATGTGATATAATTTTCTTCCTTTTTAAGGCTGAATAATAGTCCACTGTATGTATATATCACATTTTCTTTATTCATTAACTGATGGATATTTAGAATGTTTCCACTTCTTGTCTATTGTGAATTGTGCTTCTGTGAACCTGGGTATGCAAATATGTCTTTGGGATCTTGCCTTAAATTCTTTAGGGCAGGGGTTCCCACAGGGGTCTCCAACCTTGCGGCAATGGACTGGTACCAGTGTGTGGCCTGTTAGGAACTGGGTCACACAACAGGAAGTGAGTGGTGGGTGAGTGAGCATGACTATCTAAGCTCCCCCTCCTGTCAGAGCAGCGGCAGCATTAGATTCTCATAGGAGCATGAATCCTATAGTGAACTGTGCATGCAAAGGATCTAGGTTGCACCCTGTTTATGAGAGTCTAACTAATGCCTGGTGATCTGAGATGGAATAGTTTCCTTCAACCATTCCCACTCCATCCATGGAAAAATTGTCTTCCATGAAACTGGTCCCTGGTTCCACAAAGGTTGGGGACTGCTGCTTTAGGGTATATATACTCAGAAGCGTGATTGCTGAATCATATAGTGTATTCATTCTTTCTCACACTGCTATAAAGTAATACCTGAGACTGAGTAATTTATAAAGAAAAGAGGTTTAATTGGCTCACTGTTCTGCAGGCTGTACAGGAAGCATGGCTAGGGAGGCCTCAGGCAACTAACAATCATGGCAGAAGATGAACGGGATGTGGAAGCTGGGACATCTTCATGTGGCCAGAACAGAAGGAAGAGAGAGAGTGGGGAGGTGCTACACACTTTTAAACAAACAGATCTTGCAACAACTCACTCTTGCCATGACAAAACCAAGGGGGATGGTGTCAAACCATGAGAAACTGCCCCCATGATCCAATCACCTTCCATCCGGCCCCATTTCCAACATTGGGGATTACAATTCAACATGAGATTTGGGTGGGGACACAGATCCAAACCAAATCATATGGTAAGTCTATTTTTTAAAATTTTAGGAAGTGCTAGACTGCTTTTCACAGTGTTTGTATTATTTTACAATCCCACCAGAAGTGCACAAAGCCCCAATTTCCTCCACATTCTTATGAACACTTTGTTGTACAATTTTCTGATAATGGCCATTCTTAAAGGATGTGAGGTGATATCCCTTTGTACTTTTCATTTGCATTTCTTTGATGACTAGTGATGTGGCACATCTTTTCTTATGCTTGTTGGCCACTTGTACATCATCTTTGTAGAAATGCCTATGCAAGCACTTTACCCATTTAAAAAAAAATTATTTTAAGTTCTGAGATACATGTGCAGAATGTACAGGTTTGTTACATAGATATACATGTGCCATGGTGGTTTGCTCCACCTATCAACCATCATCTAGGTTTTAAGCCCCACATGCACTAGGTATTTGTCCTAATGCTCTCCCAACCCTTTTCCCCCACTCCCTCATAGGTCCCAGTGTGTGTTGTTCCCCTCCCTGTGTCCATGTGTTCTCAATGTTCAACTCCCACTTATATGTGAGAACATGCAGTGTTTGGTTTTCTATTCATATGTTAGTTTGCTGAGAATGATGGCTTCCAGCTTCATCCATGTCCCTGCAAAGGACATTAACTCATTCCTTTTTATGATTGCATGGTATTCCATGGTGTATATGTGGCACATTTTCTTTATCCAGTTTATCATTGATGGGCATGTGGGTTGGTTCCAAGTCTTTATGTAGTAAACAGTGCTGCAATAAACATGTGTGCATGTGTCTTTATAGTAGGATGATTTATAATCTTTTGGGTATATACCCAGTAATGGGATTGCTGGGTCAAGTAATATCTCTGGTTCTAGATCCTTGAGGAAACTCCACACTGTTTTCCACAATGACTGAACTAATTTACACTACCAGATTATTCAATTTTTTGTTCAGTTGTAAGAGTTATTTATATATTCTAGAAATAAACCCTTTATCAGATATGTAACTTCTAAAATGTCTTTTTTCATTCCATATTTTGCTTTTCACTCTGTTGACTGTGTCCTTTGATGTACACATTTTTTTTCAAGTTTGATGTAGTGTCACTTTGTCTATTTTTGGTTTTATTGCCTGTGCTTTTGATGTCATATTCAAAATCATTGCCAAGTTCATTGTCATAGAGATTTTCTGTTTCCTGCTAGGAGTTTTGGAGTTTTAGGTTTTACAATACAGTCTTTAATCCACTTTTAGTTAGTTTTTGTATGTTGTTAAACAAGAGTCCAGCTTTATTGTTTTACAGTTGATATTCAGTTTTCCTCACACCATTTGTTAAAGAGGCTGTCCTTTCTTTTACAAGTAGTCTTAAGATTCTTTTGTTGAAGGTTATTTGACATATATTTGAGTATTTATTCCTGAACTCTCCATTATATTTCATTGTTCTATTTATTTGTCTTTGCGCTTGTGTTATACTGTTTTTATTACTGCAGCTCTGTAATATGTTTCGAAATTAGGAAATATGAACCTTTCAGTTTTGTTCTTTTTCAAATGTTTTGGTATTTTGGGGTTTCTAGGGATTCCTTTAAAATTTTTAATCTGTATTCTTTATATTCCAAATATGACATTGAGATTTTGAAAAGGGTTGTAGTGAATCTGTACATCTCTTTTTGTAGTATGGACAACTTAAGAATATTAACTTTTTCAATCCATAAACATAAAATGCTTTTCATTTATTTGTTTTCTTTAATTTATTTCAAAAATATTTTGTAATTTTAACATACGTGACTTATACCTTCTTGATTACATTTTTATTCCTAAGTATTTTATGATTTAAGATCCTATTGCACATGAAATTGCTTTCTAAATTACATTTTTGGAAAGTTCATTTTAGTGCATAAAAAGAACTGATTTCCATGTTGATTTTTTATCCTGCAGCTTTACTGAGTAAATTTATTAGTCCTAACAGGTTTTTTAATTTTTTTAATCTTTAGAACTTTCTACATGTAAGGCTATGTCATCTATGAAGACAGATAATTTAGCTTCTTGGAAATTTGGGTATCTTGTATTTCTTTTTATTGCCTAATATTTCTGGCCAGAGTCTCTAGCATTATATTGAAAAGAAATGGCAAGAACCAGGATCCTTGACTTGTTCCAGAACATAGAAAAAAGCTTTCAGACTTTCTTCCATTGACCATGATGTTAGCTGTGAGCTTTTCAGAAATGACCTTTATTACGCTGAGGTATTTTCCTTCTATTCTTAATTAGCTTGAAAGATTTTATAAAATGTTGTTCAATTTTTTCAAATGTTTTTTCTGCATCAGTTGAGATTATCATGTAGATTTTTTTCTCCATTCTGTTAATGTGCTGTGTTACCCCAATTGTTGAACCATCTTTGAATTCTAGGAATAAACCCACACCTTCACAGCTCCAGCTACTCCACACGCAAACACTTTATGTTATCAATGTCAAAAATTACATCTTTATATATTATATATCCATGAACTTAGATGTAAATTTTTTTTTATCATTTAAATTCTAGTCATCAAAATTACAATAGTACAGGTTACTATATTTGACCATATATTTACCTTCACTGGAGAACCTTACATTTTCATGGAGGTTCCTATTGCTATCTATCATCTTTTTGTCTAAATTTGAAGGACTCTAGCATATCTTGTACAGCAGGCCTAGTGGCAGCCTCAGCTATTATTTATCTGGGAAGCCATTCATTCCTCCTTTTTTGAGGGGGACGGCATGGAGGACAGAGTCTTGCTCTGTTGCCAGGCTGAAGTACTGTGGCATGGCTTTGGCTAACTGCAACCGCTGCCTCCCAGCTTCAAGTGATTCTCCTGCCTCAGCATCCTGAGTAGCTGGGATTACAGGCAAGTGCCACCATGCCCAGATAATATTTGTAGTTTTAGTAGAGACTGGGTTTCACCATGTTGGCCAGGCTGGTCTTGAACTCTTGACCTCAGGTGATCTGCCTGCCTCAGCCTCCTAAAGTGCTGGGATTGCAGGTGTGAGCCACTTCACCTAGCCACTTTCTCCTTCATTTTTGAAATACAGTTTTGGTACATGCAGTATTTTTTATTTGCATTTTTTCTTCTGTACTTTGAATATATCATCCCACTTCCATCCTGCAAATTTCTGCTAAGAAATCCACTGATACTTTTTTGGAGCTCCCTTGAATATGAATTGCTTTCTTTTTGCAGCATTCAAGGTTCTGTCTTTGTCTTTGTCTCTAAACAGTTTGATTACCTGTCTTGGCATGCTTCTCTGTGGATTTATTGAAATTTAAATTATGTGAGCTTCTTGAATCTGCATGTCTATTTGTTTCCTCAGATTTTATAATTTCCAGCCATGATTTCTTCAGATAATTTCTCTGTTCCTTTCTGTTTCTCTTCTCCTTACGTGATTTATATGCATACATTGTTTTCCTTGATAGTGCCCCATTAGTCCATTAAGCTCTCATTTCCTGCAATTTTTTTTGCTCCTCTAACTTTAACTGTCTTTAAATTCACTGATTCTTTTATCTCCCTAATGAAGTCTGCTGTTCAACCTCTCTAATAAATTTTTCAGTTTAGTTGTTGCATTATTCAGTTTCAGAATTTCTATTTGTTACCTTTTTATAGTTTTTATCTCTTATATTCTCATTTTGTTGATGGATAATTTTCCTAGTTTTGTTTAGTTGTTTATTTGGGTTCTCTTTTAGCTCAGTTGACATCTTTATAATAGTTATTTTAAATTCTTTGTCAGACAGCTCATAGGTCTGAATTTCTTTAGAGTAAGTCTCTGAAGTTTTTATTAAATTTCTTTTATTGCAATTTATTACTTTGCCCCTTTGTATGCCATGTTTTATATTTTTCTGGGGTTGGGCATGTATAAAAACAACCATAGCTCCTAGGCTTTGCTTACTGCATTCATGCAAGGGAAGAGCTTCACCAATCACCCTTGCTGAAGATTCTAGGACCTTTCATGCCTTTTCTGATCTCTTGCTCCCTCTCATGACTGCTTGTAGAATTATACCTGTAATGTATTGCTTGCCTGTTTTCAGGAGCTTCTAAACTCTGGTGCAGGTTCAATTTAACACTCTGAATCAGACAGGCAGCAACTAATCCCTTCAGCAGCCCTCAGACCAACCCAGAATGTTGACTATGTGGTCCATTCCTTTGTTTTCATCCCAAGAGAAGATTCCCAGTATGAAAGGCTTCCTTTCAATTGCATCATGCTATGCTGAATAGGGAAAGGGGCTCAAATGAGCTCACCAAATGCTTTGTGTTTTCTATTATTTTTGCTGAAATCCTGTCTTGCTTGGTTTTAGAATAGCTTGGCTGTTATTGATTCTCAGCTGGTCTCTTGAGTTTTCACAGAGGTGTTCTGGTCCACATGTTTTTTTACTCAGTGTCTCTGTGAGAAAAGGAGGCTTTATAGCTTCTTAGTCTACCATGTTGTTTATATCCAGAAAGATATTTCTTAAATTGGACACTAAAGGATCATCTACTAACAGTTACAAGATGAAAACCCTGGCTCAAAATATTAAAATGGATACTCTTCAAGGTAAAATATATGGATGACCAATAAAAAATTATATCACTCCTCATCAAATAAATGCAAACTAAATGTAAAATTATGTATCATTAATTACACACATTCTTTAATGACTGAAATTTGTAAAATACTAGCAACTTCAACTTTTTCCAAGGATGTGAAGCAACAATAACTCTTGTACATTTTTGCTTAAAATGTAATATGGTAAAATCACTTTAGATAACAGTTAAGCAATTTTTTAAACAGTTAAATGTATACTTAGCATACAACTCAGTTATTCCACCTTTGTGTATTTACACAAGATAAATGAAAACATATACCCACAGATACACATGTACCCTAATGTTCAAGACAGTTATAGTCATAGTTCTCAAACATTTGAAACAATTAAAATGTTCATAAACGGGTAAATGGATAAACATAACAATTTAACTGTAATATAAAATACTACTCAACAATAAAAATGAACATACTACTAATGCATGGAAAATAATGAATGCATCTAAAAATATTATGATGAGTAAAAAAAATATTCAAAGAGAATATACTATATGATTTTATATATGAAATTACAGAAAACAAATAGTAAAAGGAAATAGAGCTAGATAATTGGCAATTTACCTTAGATTTTAAAACTCCTTGAATTGAGATTCTATTAATTTTCCATCTATTCACATTTCTGTGAATATTTCATCTAATCACATTTTAGAAATGGCTAGGCTCCATTTTTTTCATTAAAAGAATCTGCCTATTCTACCAACTACTATATTTTTTCTCTGTATATAGAGAATCCTAACTACAAGTTTTTGCCCATACCTATGTCCTGAATTGTCTTGCCTAGGGCTTCTTCTAAGATTTTAAAGGTTTTAGGTCTTACATTTAAGTCTTTCATCCATCTTGAGTTAATTTTTGTATAAAGTATAAGGAAGGGGTCCAGTTTCAGTTTTCTGCATATGGCTAGCCAGTTTTTCCAACACGATTTATTAAACATGGAATCCTTTCCACATTGCTTGTTTTTGTCAGGTTTGTCAAAGATCAGATGGTTGTAGACATGGCATTATTTCTGAAGCCTTGTTCTGTTCCATTGGTCTATATATCTGTTTTGGTACAAGTATCATGCTGTTTTGGTTACTGTAGCCTTGTAGTATAGTTTAAAGTCACATAGCATGATGCCTCCAGCTTTGTTCTTTTTGCTTAGGATTGTCTGGGCTATGTGGCTGCCTTTTTTGTTCCATATGAAATTTAAAGTCTTTTTTTTTTTTTTTTTTCTAATTCTGTGAAGAAAGTCAATGGTAGCTTGATGGGGATATCATTGAATCTATAAATTACTTTGGGCTGTATGGCCATTTTCACAATATTGATTATTCCTATCCATGAGCATGGAATGTTCATGACTAAAACACCAAAAGCAAAGGCAACAAAAGCCAAAATTGACAAATTGGATCTAATTAAACTAAAGAGCTTCTACACAGCAAAAGAAATTATCATCAGCGTGAACAGGCAACCTACAGAATGGGAGAAAATTTTTGCAATCTATCCATCTGACAAAGAGCTAATATTCAGAATCTATAAGGAACTTAAATTTACAAGAAAAAAAAAACATCAAAAACTACGCAAAGGATGTGAACAGACACTTCTCAAAGAAAGACATTTATGCGGCCAAGAAACATATGAAAAAAAGCTTAGCATCACTGGTCATTAGAGAAATGCAAATCAAAACCCCAATGAGATACAATCTCACACCAGTTAAAATGGTGATCATTAAAAAGTTGGGAAACAACAGATGCAGAAGAGGATATGCAGAAATAGGAATGCTTTTACACTGTTGGTGGGAGTGTAAATTAATTCAACCATTGTGGAAGACAGGGTGGTGACTCCTCAAGGATCTAGAACCAGAAATATCTTTTGACCCAGCAATTATAAATTATAAATTATTCTACTATACAGACATATGCACACATATGTTTATTGCAGCACTGTTCACAATAGCAAAGACTTGGAACCAACCCAAATGCCCATTAATGATAGACTGGATAAAGAAAATGTGGAATTTACGGCGGAGCAAGATGGCCGAATAGGAACAGCTCCAGTCTCCAACTCCCAGCGAGAGTGACACAGAAGACCGGTGATTTCTGCATTTTCAACTGAGGTACTGGGGTCATCTCACTGGGGAGTGCCAGACAATTGGTGCTGGTCAGCTGCTGCAGCCCGACCAGCGAGAGCTGAAGCAGGGCGAGGCATTCTGGGAAGCACAAGGCGGAAGGGAATCCCTTTTCCTAGCCAGGGGAACTGAGACACACAACACCTGGAAAATCGGGTAATTCCCACCCCAATACTGCGCTTTAAGCAAACGGGCACACCAGGAGATTATACCCACACCTGGCCGGGAGGGTCCCATGGCCACGGAGCCTCCCTCATTGCTAGCACAGCAGTCTGCAATCTAACCAAAACGGCAGCAGAGAGGCTGGGGGAGGGGCGCCCGCCATTGCTGAGGCTTAAGTAGGTAGACAAAGCCGCTGGGAAGCTCGAACTGGGTGGAGCTCACAGCAGCTCAAGGAAACCTACCTGTCTCTGTACACTCCACTTCTGGGGACAGGGCACAGCTAAACAACAAAAGGGGAAGCAGCAGAGGCCTGTGCAAATGCAAAGGACTCTGTCTGACAGCTTTGAAGGGAGCACTGGATCTCCCAACACGGAGGTTGAGATCTGAGAACGGACAGACTGCCTGCTCAAGTGGGTCCCTGACCCCTGAGTAGCCTAACTGGGAGACATCCCCCACTAGGGGCAGTCTGACACCCCACACCTCACAGGGTGGAGCACACCCCTGAGAGGAAGCTTCCAAAGTAAGAATCAGACAGGTACACTCGCTGGTCAGCAATATTCTATCTTCTGCAACCTCTGCTGCTGATACCCAGGCAAACAGGGTCTGGAGTGGACCTCAAGCAATCTCCAACAGACCTACAGCTGAGGGTCCTGACTATTAGAAGGAAAACTATCAAACAGGAAGAACACCTATACCAAAACCCCATCAGTATGTCACCATCATCAAAGACCAGAGGCAAATAAAACCACAAAGATGGGGAAGACGCAGGGCAGAAAAGCTGGAAATTCAAGAAACAAGAGCGCATCTCCCCCTGCAAAGGAGCGCAGCTCATCACCAGCAACGGATCAAAGCTGGTCAGAGAATGACTTTGATGAAATGAGAGAAGAAGGCTTCAGTCCATCAAACTTCTCAGAGCTAAAAGAGGAATTACGTACCCAGCGCAAAGAAACTAAAAATCTTGAAAAAAGAGTGGAAGAATTGATAGCTAGAATAATTAATGCAGAGAAGGTCATAAATGAAATGATAGAGATGAAAACCATGACACAAGAAATACGTGACAAATGCACAAGCTTCAGTAACCGACTGGATCAACTGGAAGAAAGAGTATCAGCGATTGAGGATCAAATGAATGAAATGAAGCGAGAAGAGAAACCAAAAGAAAAAAGAAGAAAAAGAAATGAACAAAGCCTACAAGAAGTATGGGATTATGTAAAAAGACCAAATCTACGTCTGATTGGGGTTCCTGAAAGTGAGGGAGAAAATGGAACCAAGTTGGAAAACACTCTTCAGGATATCATTCAGGAGAACTTCCCCAACCTAGTAGGGCAGGCCAACGTTCAAATTCAGGAAATACAGAGAACGCCACAAAGATACTCCTCGAGAAGAGCAATTCCAAGACACATAATTGCCAGATTCACCGAAGTTTAAATGAAGGAAAAAATCTTAAGGGCAGCCAGAGAGAAAGGTCGGGTTACCCACAAAGGGAAGCCCATCAGAATAACAGCATACCTCTCGGCAGAAACTCTACAAGCCAGAAGAGAGTGGGCGCCAATATTCAACGTTCTTAAAGAAAAGAATTTTCAACCCAGAATTTCATATCCAGCCAAACTAAGTTTCATAAGTGAAGGAGAAATAAAATCCTTTGCAGATAAGCAAATGCTTAGAGATTTTGTCACCACCAGGCCTGCCTTACAAGAGACCCTGAAGGAAGCCCTAAACATGGAAAGGAGCAACTGGTACCAGCCATTGCAAAAACATGCCAAAATGTAAAGACCATCGAGGCTAGGAAGAAACTGCATCAACTAATGAGCAAAATAACTGGTTAATATCATAATGGCAGGATCAAGTTCACACATAACAATATTAACCTTAAATGTTAATGGACTAAATGCTCCAATTAAAAGACACAGACTGGCAAACTGGATAAAGAGTCAAGACCCATCAGTCTGCTGTATTCAGGAGACCCATCTCGCATGCAGAGACATACATAGGCTCAAAATAAAGGGATGGAGGAAGATCTACCAAGCAAATGGAGAACAAAAAAAAGCAGGGGTTGCAACCCTAGTCTCTGATAAAATAGACTTTAAACCATCAAAGATCAAAAAAGACAAAGAAGGCCATTACATAATGGTAAAGGGATCAATTCAACAGGAAGAGCTAACTATCCTAAATGTATATGCACCCAATACAGGAGCACCCAAATTCATAAAGCAAGTCCTTAAAGACTTACAAAGAGACTTAGACTCCCATACAATAATAATGGGAGACTTCAACACTCCACTGTCAACATTAGACAGATCAACGAGACAGAAAGTTAACAAGGATATCCAGGAATTGAACTCATCTCTGCACCAAGCGGACCTAATAGACATCTATAGAACTCTCCACCCCAAATCAACAGAATATACATTCTTCTCAGCACCACATCGCACTTATTCCAAAACTGACCACGTAATTGGAAGTAAAGCACTCCTTAGCAAATGTAAAAGACCAGAAATTATAACAAACTGTCTCTCAGACCACAGTGCAATCAAACTAGAACTCAAGACTAAGAAACTCACTCAAAACCGCTCAACTACATGGAAACCGAACAACCTGCTCCTGAATGACTACTGGGTACATAACGAAATGAAGGCAGAGATAAAGATGTTCTTTGAAACCAATGAGAACAAAGATACAACATACCAGAATCTCTGGGACACATTTAAAGCAGTGTGTAGAGGGAAATTTATAGCACTAAATGCCCACAAGAGAAAGCAGGAAAGATCTAAAATTGACATTCTAACATCACAATTAAAAGAACTGGAGAAGCAAGAGCAAACACATTCGAAAGCTAACAGAAGGCAAGAAATAACTAAGGTCAGAGCAGAACTGAAGGAGATAGAGACACAAAAAACCCTCCAAAAAATCAATGAATCCAGGAGTTGGGTTTTTGAAAACATCAATAAAATGGATAGACCGCTAGCAAGACTAATAAAGAAGAAAAGAGAGAGGAATCAAACAGACGCAATAAAAAATGATAAAGGGGATATCACCACTGACCCCACAGAAATACAAACTACCATCAGAGAATACTATAAACACCTCTATGCAAATCAACTAGAAAATCTAGAGGAAATGGATAATTTCCTGGACACTTACACTCTCCCAAGACTAAACCAGGAAGAAGTTGAATCCCTGAATAGACCAATAGCAGGCTCTGAAATTGAGGCAATAATTAATAGCCTACCAACCAAAAAAAGTCCAGGACCAGATGGATTCACAGCTGAATTCTACCAGAGGTACAAGGAGGAGCTGGTACCATTCCTTCTGAAACTATTCCAATCAATAGAAAAAGAGGGAATCCTCCCTAACTCATTTTATGAGGCCAACATCATCCTGATACCAAAGCCTGGCAGAGACACAACAAAAAAAGAAAATTTTAGACCAATATCCCTGATGAACATCGATGCAAAAATCCTCAATAAAATACTGGCAAACCGGATTCAGCAGCACATCAAAAAGCTTATCCACCATGATCAAGTGAGCTTCATCCCTGGGATGCAAGGCTGGTTCAACATTCGCAAATCAATAAACGTAATCCAGCATATAAACAGAACCAAAGACAAGAACCACAGGATTATCTCAATAGATGCAGAAAAGGCTTTTGACAAAATTCAACAGCCCTTCATGCTAAAAACGCTCAATAAATTCGGTATTGATGGAATGTACCTCAAAATAATAAGAACTATTTATGACAAACCCACAGCCAATATCATACTGAATGGGCAAAAACTGGAAAAATTCCCTTTGAAAACTGGCACAAGACAGGGATGCCCTATCTCACCACTCCTATTCAACATAATGTTGGAAGTTCTGGCTAAAGCAATCAGGCAAGAGAAAGAAATCAAGTGTATCCAATTAGGAAAAAGAAGTCAAATTGTCCCTGTTTGCAGATGACACGATTGTATATTTAGAAAACCCCATTGTCTCAGCCCAAAATCTCCTTAAGCTGATAAGCAACTTCAGCAAAGTCTCAGGATACAAAATTAATGTGCAAAAATCACAAGCATTCTTATACACCAGTAACAGACAAACAGAGAGCCAAATCATGAATGAACTTCCATTCACAATTGCTTCAAAGAGAATAAAATACCTAGGAATCCAACTTACAAGGGATGTAAAGGACCTCTTCAAGGAGAACTACAAACCACTGCTCAGTGAAATCAAAGAGGACACAAACAAATGGAAGAACATACCATGCTCATGGATAGGAAGAATCAATATCGTGAAAATGGCCATACTGCCCAAGGTTATTTATAGATTCAATGCCATCCCCATCAAGCTACCAATGAGTTTCTTCACAGAATTGGAAAAAACTGCTTTAAAGTTCATATGGAACCAAAAAAGAGCCCGCATTGCCAAGACAATCCTAAGTCAAAAGAACAAAGCTGGAGGCGTCACGCTACCTGATTTCAAACTATACTACAAGGCTACAGTAACCAAAACAGCATGGTACTGGTACCAAAACAGATATATAGACCAATGGAACAGAACAGAGTCCTCAGAAATAATACCACACATCTACAGCCATCTGATCTTTGACAAACCTGGGAGAAAAAGAAATGGGGAAAGGATTCCCTATTGAATAAATGGTGCTGGGAAAATTGGCTAGCCATAAGTAGAAAGCTGAAACTGGATCCTTTCCTTACTCCTTATATGAAAATTAATTCAAGATGGATTAGAGACTTAAATGTTAGACCTAATACCATAAAAACCCTAGAAGAAAATCTAGGTAGTACCATTCAAGACATAGGCATGGGCAAGGACTTCATGTCTAAAACACCAAAAGCAATGGCAGCAAAAGCTAAAATTGACAAATGGGATCTAATTAAACTAAAGAGCTTCTGCACAGCAAAAGAAACTACCATCAGAGTGAACAGGCAACCTACAGAATGGGAGAAAATTTTTGCAATCTACTCATCTGACAAAGGGCTAATATCCAGAATCTACAAAGAACTCAAACAAATTTACAAGAAAAAAACAAACAACCCCATCAAAAAGTGGGTAAAGGATATGAATACACATTTCTCAAAAGAAGACATTCATACAGCCAACAGACACATGAAAAAATGCTCATCATCACTCGCCATCAGAGAGATGCAAATCAAAACCACAATGAGATACCATCTCACAGCAGTTAGAATGGCAATCATTCAAAAGTCAGGAAACAACAGGTGTTGGAGAGGATGTGGAGAAATAGGAACACTTTTACACTGTTGGTGGGATTGTAAACTAGTTCAACCATTATGAAAAACAGTATGGTGATTCCTCAAGGATCTAGAACTAGATGTAGCATATGACCCAGCCATCCCACTACTGGGTATATACCCAAAGGATTATAAATCATGCTGCTATAAAGACACATGCACACGTATGTTTATTGCGGCACTATTCACAATAGCAAAGACGTGGAACCAACCCAAATGTCCATCTGTGACAGACTGGATTAAGAAAATGTGGCACATATACACCATGGAATATTATGCAGCCATAAAAAAGGATGAGTTTGCATCCTTTGTAGGGACATGGATGCAGCTGGAAATCATCATTCTTAGCAAACTATCACAAGAACGGAAAACCAAACAACGCATGTTCTCACTCATAGGTGGGAACTGAACAATGAGATCACTTGGACTCGGGAAGGGGAACATCACACACTGGGGCCTATCATGGGGAGGGGGTAGGGGGGAGGGATTGCATTGGGAGTTATACATGATATAAATGATGAATTGATGGGTGCTGACGAGTGGATGGGTGCAGCACACCAACATGGCACAAGTATACATATGTAACAAACCTGCACGTTACGCACATGTACCCTAGAACTTAAAGTATAATAGAAAAAAAATACTAATTTACAATGGCAAAAAAACAACAACAAAAAAAGAAAATGTGGCACATATACAGCATGGAATACCATGCAACCATAAAAAATTATGAATTCATGTCCTTTGCATGGACATGATTGAAGCTGGGAACCATCATTTTCAGCAAACTGACACAGGAATAGAAAATCAAACACTTCATGTTCTCACTCATATGTGGGAGTTGAACAATGAGAACACACGGACACAGGGAGGGGAACATCACACACTGGGGCCTGTCAGGGGTTGGGGGGCTAAGGGAGGGATAGCATTAGGAGAAGTATCTAATGTAGATGATGGCTTGATAGGTGCAGCAAACCACCATGGCATATGCATTCCTATATAACAATCCTGCATGTTCTGCATATGTATCCCAGAACTTAAAGTATAATAATAATTTTTTTAAAAAAGAAAGAAAAATCCCAACTACAAAAACTGACCTATTTTTATCAAGCCGAATCATTGACACATCCATGGATAAAAACATAACAACTGATAAAAATGTTTTAAGAAATAAATTGATTAGTTAGCTTCATTAATTAAGCATTAACTCAGATTTTTAAATTCTACATATATTTATACTGTGTATATATATTTATATATATATACGATGGAAATGCAGTAGCTTTTTTCTTAAAGATTAAAGTATAGGGTTCTTGATACATATTATTTTTCTTCCCATTTGCAATTACTCTTATATTTTGTGTTTGCTTACATGACACCCACATTTGAGAAAATTGCATGTGCTTACTATATTATAATAAAAGTCTCCATTGGACATTTTTTCTTCTAAGAACCAATTTAGTCTATGTAAGAGCAAATGTGAATATGTTTTCTAAGTAAGAGTACATGTGGATATTTGAATTCTATTACGGTTTGTTTATTGAATAGAAATTGAAAATTGTTTAACTAGTTTTCACACTTCTTCAACAGGTCTAGGTGTTGAAAGCAAAGGTTGATATTATGTTCTGGATTACTTAGTTCTCTTATTAAGTTCTGAAGAAATGAGAAGAATCTTTTTTTTTTTTTTTTTTTGAGGCGGAGTCTCGCTCTGTCGCCCGGACTGGAGTGCAGTGGCCAGATCTCAGCTCACTGCAAGCTCCGCCTCCCGGGTTTATGCCATTCTCCTGCCTCAGCCTCCCGAGTAGCTGGGGACTACAGGCGCCCGCCACCTCGCCCGGCTAGTTTTTGTATTTTTAGTAGAGACGGGGTTTCACCGTGTTAGCCAGGATGGTCTCGATCTCCTGACCTCGTGATCCGCCCGTCTCGGCCTCCCAAAGTGCTGGGATTACAGGCTTGAGCCACCTCGCCCGGCCGAAATGAGAAGAATCTTAATCTAAACATGTGTTCAGACACTTCACATCTTCATTGCTGCATCTAGAGAAACTCAAAATTTCTTCCAGAACAGGCTTTTTACTCATTTTTCATGTTGATGGTCTCCAGGGCCAGACAGAATTAAAAATTATGGCATTTCACCTGTACACATACTTTTTAACAGTGTATACAAGTTTTGCTGAGCTTAGAAATTATGCTGAAGGTTTATTTTGTGTTCAGGGCAAAGAGTGACTTCCTTCTTATTGCAAACTGTTTCGCTATCTCAATCTTCCATGAAACAAGAGGCAGAATTTCCTTCAGAAAGTCATAGCCTTGCAGGAATACAAATTACAAGTCAAACAAGCAGTCCTCAGGAAATATAAAAGTTAATAGTAAGTAACCTGTTTTGCATGCACGTCCCATCAAACAAGACTGTTCTAGATTTGATGGCTTAGTGAGAAAATGATTTTTCCTTTAAATCCTGACAGTATGTTCTTGCTACTACCTTTACTAATCTCACCATGGTTAAAAAAATATCCTGTCATGGGATCCTGAGCAAATGCAGTATTTATTTTGAAAGACAAAACTATCTGTGATTCATCTCACATAGGCAAGTCTGCTTAACATCTTAATAAAGGATGGCTTAGAATTTGGCAAAACTCCAACCTCTAATATTAGACAATATAGAGACAAAAGTTCATGAAGCCTACGAACTCTTCAGGGTTCAGAAGAAGATGAGGGATCGCCATTAATAGTGAATAATACAAACATTCCCAAATAAGAACAAAACTAAAAGAAATAAGGTTACACTTATGCTTATTAATATGTGTAAGTAAGCATGCAAAAAGTAAGGATAAGAACCAATTTTTGGGGAGAATCCCGGCTGCATTTAAGAATTCTTGATTGGAATCACTATTGATCCATTCATCTGTCTCTGTCTTGAATGAGAGATCAGTGTTAATAATTAACGTAAGTAAACTTCAGACAATGTATTTCCTATGCATGAATGAGTCTATAAAATTTCAAATATGTTATTATAGGAAGCTTAGTTACCCTTCTTCTGAATTTTTTTCAAAATCAATCAATGGCTGACATTTATACACAGAAAAATAACATATGATTGATATCCATATTCATATATAATATATATGTGGGTGTTCATATATGTGTTTAGTGTGTATGTCTGTTTTAAAGAAAGAACTTCAAAAGAAAAATATTGTGCACACTTTAGAAAGATACTATCCATTATTTTATTATTAATTTAGGTAAATAGATTCTTTAAAGAATACCAATATGCTCTCAATGAATCATGTTTTCTTGATGTATTAGCAACATTTAAGGGCCTGTTCTTTGGAAAGTGCCTACACTGGAGTGTCTGATTTTCTTGGTATTTTCAACTTATAGTGTATTACTACTGCCAACTAACAGTATTGTAGCTTATTTGTTACAAAAATGCTGCGGGTTTGGTCTAGGTCCTGCTGCTCCCCTCACAGAAAGCTAATCACTAAGACACCTACATTTGAGCATCTGCTGTAAGGAAAGTTCTTGCAAAAGTCTGGACATGCGAAAATAATTAGGGAATATGTCTACTTGCAAAATTCATAGTAGAATAAGCCTCACTAAATTTGAAATACTAGAAAGACAGCACAAAACAATTGCAATCTCTAGAAGAAAAAGACCTCAAGACTTCTTATATCTTTCTAAAGTGTTTGGAGAAATATTCCATATTTTAATCTTTTTGCTAAATGTTATTGTAAGTTTTATAGATTTTTTTTATTAAAGTAATACATGCACAGTTTAAAATTGCATTGGCTTAAAATAAAGGACAATGGTTTCTTTCTCCACTGTTCACTTTGTTAATCCCACTTGAAGAACTCCTATAAAATATGTATGCATTTCCATTTTTCTGATGGTTATTTTCAGATCTCAAAATATAATGCTCATATGGCCCTGTCTTGATGCTCCATTGTTGTAGACATTTTATAAGATAAAAATATTGGCCAGGCGCGGTGGCTCAAGCCTGTAATCCCAGCACTTTGGGAGGCCGAGGCGGGCGGATCACGAGGTCAGGAGATCGAGACCATCCTGGCTAACACGGTGAAACCCCGTCTCTACTAAAAAAATACAAAAAACTAGCCGGGCGAGGTGGCGGGTGCCTGTAGTCCCAGCTACTCGGGAGGCTGAGGCAGGAGAATGGCGTAAACCCGGGAGGCGGAGTTTGCAGTGAGCTGAGATCTGGCCACTGCACTCCAGCCTGGGTGACAGAGCGAGACTCCTTCTCAAAAAAAAAAAAAAAGAAAAAAAAATTAGCGAATATATTGTTCTGTCACCAATTTACAACAAGAAGGATAGAATTTATATTCTGCACAATCATAATTTGATGTGATCTTTGCACATTACTTTTAAATGTTGAAAAGTTAACACACTAAAATACACATTATTATGAATGTATAAATATTATTTAATGTAATGTCAAGTAGTATGATGATATGTTCTTTCTTGAACAAGTTTTTTTGGTATTTTGTATTTTTACTTTATCATAGACTTAGGGAGTTTAAAAAACTAATTTGTTATACTACATTTATACTACATTTTTGTTAATTTTTTTTTTTTTGCTTTTTCCTAAATATAGCATCTCAAATTTTGCTGAGATCACAAGATTTTTTAAAAGTTTATTTCTGTTCTCTTAATTGTCTCGCTTTGCACAGGGTCTGTTTTCTACTTATTCTGGTCTTTTCTTCTTTGTTTTTTCTTCTAAATTTTCATAGGAGTTTTCGTTCTTATCCTTTTATATTTAAGAATGAAGCAATGGAAAGGGTTTTGGCATTTCTCAGTATCTTACTGGATATTGCTGACTGGCAGGATTTGCATAGGAATTAGTTTTTGGGCAGCTATTACACGAAGGTATCACAGGTAAAACAAAAAATGGCTTTATTTGCAGCACAAATACATTAGCTGAAGCATCATCTCATAATCACTTTCATTTCTGTAAGAAATAGTTCATAAATATATGTGTTTGCATTCTTCTGGTGAAAGTGTAAACATCTTTCTCTGTTCTCTTCATGTGATTGTTTGGAGAGTCTACTATTCACGCAGGTTTCCTCCATCAGTGCTTTATTTCCTACCTAACTTCTTCCTCGGCTTCCACCATCCAGCTGAATCAGGAGCCCTGATGTTTTACTATGTGCATATCTTATATTCCAGCTGTTCTTCTTCTATTCCATTTCCCCTACCACTCCTCTTACACAAGATTTCCCTCATTCTACTATTCTACTTTAAACACTCATTTTGTTTTACTGTTTCACTTTAAAAATTCCTTTATTCTCATTATAATGTATACTCAGGAAAGAGAAACTATAAACGCTTGTTCTTCCTATGAACAAGTGATCTAGCTCCTAATTTTCCATCTATAAAATGAAAGGGGTTTGGATATTTGGCTTATATTAGCATTCCCCTCACTATGTACCTCAGAATACTTGTTCCATTAAGTATTAATAGATACTTTATGATTAAATAATAGATGCTGCATAATCTATCCACTGTTAGAGACTTACACACACTTTAGTATATGAACATCTCCGAAAATCCAGTAAAGAAACTTGTTTAACATTTTGTAAATCGACATTATTCACCGTGAAAATCTATAATTAATGAAGAACATATAATATCTCAAAGAACCAGTAGATTTGTAAAAATTTTATATATAATGACTCTATGAAGTTAGGGAAAAGTCTATGTCACAAGCTTCCTACAATGGAAAATGGGAAATCTTCACAGCACATTTGCTCGATTGTTTAGAAATTATTGTAAAAACACAGCAAAAAGAATCAATCAGTGGAAGTACTACAGAGGAAAGAGCTCACGAATAGTCTACTCTTCACTGACATTTGTGAAACATTAAGGTATCTACTTATTAATATAGTCAAAAGTGTAGACCCTGCCAAACATTCTTGGTCATTGTGCAAATCTATAATTAACAAGAAGAAAATACTTTAAAAGAGATGACCTAATTGCTCTAATGCTTATAGGAATCTAAGAAAATCAAAACTCTGCAAAAAACATTTATGAATAGGTTAAATAATAATGCTGATTACCACGCATGCTGATTTTCTTGGTGTTTTCAACTTACAGTGTATTATTACTGCCAACTAACAGCATTGTATACTTGTTACCAAAACACCAGGGGTTTGATCTAAGTCCTGTTGTTCTCCTCTCAGAAAATCAATCACTGAGACAATCAATCACTGAGAAAATCAATCACTGAGATTGCTGGGAAGGAGCCTTTATTTGGGTGCTGCAGATCAGTCTCAAATTCATCTCCTTAATGGACTAAAATTAAGGGTTTATAGAGCAGGGAAGAGGTGTAATTATTTGTGGGTATACAAGAATTAGGGAGGGATAAGGAAGAGAACTTGGTCAACTGACAGCAGGTGATCAGTTAGGCAATCAGGACAAGTGAGGGGTCTGGCATTTCATTGTCCAGATATGGAGATCTGGAAAGTTTCAGTTCCTTAATACTATCTAGGAGACCTGATGTTTGGTTTCCTGAGAAAGGAATTGAGATAAGGCAAATGTAACTTTCCCAAGTTTTAAGACTGGGAAGGTCAATTTCTAGGTTTATTCGAGAGAAACCATAAAGCTCATTTTGATGGGATAGGTGGACCAGTATTATATTCAGCATTGAAGTTTAAAACAAGGCTATATAAAACCTTATCTAAATATCAGAATTCCTTGAATGAAGGGTAACTTTTTGTAGCTGGGAAACACAGCCAAAGTTAACTCTAAGCTTTTCTCCTTATTTCGTATGGTCTCTACACAGATTCTGACCTCCAGTCAAGGTCCATCTTGTCTCGCTTAGACTGGAGTGCAATGGTGCGATGTCAACTCATTGCAATCTCTGCCTCCCAGGTTCAAGGGATTCTCCTGCCTCAGGTATTTTATATTATTTTATTATTTATTATTTGTTGGCTCTGTATTCCTTAGTCTCCCTATCTAAACTGTGATTTCTTGAAAGCATATTAATTTTATTCAACACCTAGCTATTAGTGAAACCATTATAATTATTAAGATATTTATTGATTGATTGGAATGCAAAAGGAAGAATCAAGATAGTTCTTTTAAAGCCAAAATATGAATCATGTGAAATAAAACATCAATTACACGTTACAGAATTTGAGAGAATGTGGAAATTCATTAATAATTTTGAACTGTTTTTATTAATAATTAAATGAACATATGATAAATGCCCATAAATTTTGACCCAATGAATTTCACAAACACATTTACATCCTAATTGAACATATATTTTGGCAGTATTCACAGAACCTTGAAACATAACTGTGGAGTCTCCACTTTAATACCCACAACTACTCTAACGAATAAAAACGAACAAGAAGATACATTCTCTACAATCTTTTGTACATTAAATAAAGCCAATAACTGCCTAAAAGAGATATCTATAGATGTATATAGATATGTGTGTGCATATATATGTATGTGTATGTGTATTAGATACCTGTACATATACACACACACATACACACACACACAAACACTTACACAAATAGAATACATGTTCATGTTTTGGGAATTTGTTTTCATTATGTAATTGTCAAGCATCATACAACCTCGTATTGTTTTTTCAGCCTATTGGCACATATAGTTGACATTGTTCCATATACTATATTTTAGTCTTGGTCCGTAATTGTCTATGTAACTTAAAATATCTCTCTTGATTGAGTAACAAAACTAATAAAGCCTCTTCAAATATAATAGCAATGTTTCAAAGTTTTGCCAAAAATATAAACAATTATTGAAGCATAGTTAATGAACTGGATACTTTGCATAATTAAGATTTAATAATATATATTATCCTTGCCTTCAAAGATAACTAAAATAAAATAACAAAAAGTATAAACAAACATATGTATTAATTTTAAGTTATTAATAAGTTACCTATAATGCAAACAATAGAAGAAAAACAAGAAGGTTATGAGGAATGGCTTTATAAGAAGTTAACAATTAAGCTGGATATACAAGCCTCTGTTAATACTTGAAGGACCTGAAGTTTCCTTATGACCTTTTACTTTTATTCAATAAGTACATAATTCATGCCTACTATGAACCAAACATATTTATGATAGTAGAAAACCTTCAATTTTTAAGACTAGATATGGTTCATTAAACTTTCTAAAATCACCAGACCCTACATAGTGATGAATTTAGGTAATATTATGTTTGATCTAAAAGTACATGTGAATTTAAAGCAGTAGAGTTTTGATTATGACTTGTAAAATACATTCAAGGACATATTTTTAAAGTGTCACAACATTGTTTTGATCGATTGCAACAATTTTTTTTTTTTAAAAAGAGGATTATTTTAAAGGACAATTTGTATTGGAAAAATTGTTAGATTAAAAACAATTATTTTTATAAGGTATAGCCACACCAAAGATCCACAGGCTTAAAACAGCATTAACTAAGATCTAAGATAAACCAAGGTCAAGATTTAAATGGTTGCAGATCATTTAGACATGACTTGCTTCTTCTTCCTTGCTGATTAAGACAATTATCAGTATTCTATAGCTCATACATTTAGTGTAAGACTTAAGTAGACCAAACTTATTAAGTAATTTGCTGTTTGGAGAAAAACTTGCTCAGCTAAGTAAGTATGAGATATATACTGTCACGAATTAATTAACTTGATTACTGTTTCCTTAAGTATTTTTCTAGGAATCTGAGTTCAAAGAAATGTTTCTATAGTCAAAATAAATTTCAAGCCACAGACTCAGATGTTCAAGGAATATAATATCCTATGCTGTTTCTTCATTAAACACAATTTTATTTTGAGCCTTATTCCAACTGATTATAGAAATACAGTTTTAATCACTCAAGGACCATAGAAGGATAAGCAACTTCTGGCAGGATTTCTTGTTGCTTACCACAGATAATGTCTTCTGAGAAGCCCTTTTCCCTTTCTCATGCTTGTTGACTAGGCCATGCAGGCCACCCCTAACCCATCACTGGATGCTGTTCAGGGCTGCTGGCTCTCTGTACTAGGTCCATGCTAGTCTCATTCACATAAAAAAACATCATTGTGCTGCGCTTTCATGGAGCCAGGACACAGGCTCCCTGTGCTTTAATTTATCAGCTCTTTGTTTCCCCTGTGATATGTCTCTCTTCACTCATTTCTCTCACACACAAACACACACACACACACACACGCACATACACACAATACCTTAGAGAGTTTCCTAAGAGGAAACCTAATCATACGGGCTATTCTAAAAACTGCAAATCAGAAATGCTTTTCAATTTGACATTCTTAAAACTTATTACAGGGCACTTTAAAACAAACATTTATTAGCATTCACCAAAACAAATGTTCCCAAGAACACAACTTGAGAAACACCTGGATTCATCCTTAGAATATTTTGATAGCAGTAAATGTGCAATTAAAACTTATTGCTACTGTTTAGAAATAAGGGAGAAAACTGTATAAATAAAGTTACTAAAGTGTTTTGACATGCAATAACATCTAATTTTAAATTCTGTTCAGTTTCATTTTTAAATATTTTGTTTTGGAAAGAAATACTTAAAATAAGTGCTCAAAGAACAGAATAGGACATTTTATCATAAACCCAAATTATGTAATTTTGAAATCGTTTCCTTGTTTCAGAGGAATACCTACAGTCTTTCCCATGAATCTGACACCATTAGTAGATAATGAATGTCCTTTGTAACACGCACTAAAGAAAGAGCAGTTTGCTTGTCATGTAATGACATGCTTGGGCATGTCATTAAGCTTATATAAAGCCTTACTAGTTAGATCTCAAAAATCTAAGACCTTTTCAACAGTTTGCCTTTTAGGTCTACTCCACAGTTAGACAATTATTTAAATTTTTTAAAAGCATTTTTAATTATCTAATGGGAAGTTAGAAAGTAGATAAGCATATATTTAATATCATCATAAAAGCATTACTATACATTTTGGAATCAGCATCATGATGCATTTTATGTCCAAATTAATGTTCCTTGGGAAACCATATATAAATTTATGATTCATGTTAACATAATTATCTTATGAAATTAACTCTGAATCCACAAGCAGAGCTTTGTATATTAAAATTTAGTTTCATCTATAGATTTGAAATGTTCCTGATTTACTTAAGGCTCCCCCCCCCCCATATTTCTAAGTGTGATAAAAGTGAGTAATGTTAACGAAATTAGGCCTTTATTTTTCTTTAGATTGTCAATGACATCTGAATATGTCAGTATTTGATGCTTTGGATTTGAGAATCTCTGCAACAAAAAAGAAATTAAGTAAACTAAAGATTAATGCAAGTAAGTGAGAAAGATGTAAATACAGGGATTATGTAGATGATGCAAATTTGCTGGATGATATGGCAAGATACGCATTTTCTGTGTCAGAGAAATTGTAGAACTTTTAAAATCTTACCTTTACACAATTGACATACTGAAAATATTTTGATTTTTACTATAACTATGTATTTTAAACATAAGATTTTAACATATAAATATTATTTTTAAATGTATTAAATTGGTTTAAAATACAGAAAAAACTGGAATTTATTACCTCTGTAATTTTATTTTTTTCCATATATAAGGTAGTAAAAATGAAATTAAGAGACTGAAAAACAGTTGAAAAGCCACTCTTATGGGAGACTAAGGAGAAAAGAAGATCAAAATTCATAACTCTATCTCTAATTGGCTGTTTGCCATTTGGCCAGAAATTTAATTAATGTGACTAAAATTAATCAATTATAATAAATGTCAGTCATGTAAAGAAAATTTATGACTTAATATAAACCTGTTATGACATGTTGCATTCAAAGGCCTCCTATAGTGTGGGGAAAAGAAAGAGAGATCAGCCTGTTACTGTGTCTATATAGAAGGAAGTAGACATAAGAGACTCCATTTGGGTCTGTATTTGAGATGCTGTTAATCTGTGACCCTACCCCCAACCTTGTCCTTGCAAGAGACATGTGCTGTGGTGACTCAAGGCTTAATGGATATTGGGCTGTGCAGGATGTGTCTTTGTTAAACAAGTACCTGAAGGCAGCTTGCTGGTTAAAAATCCTGCCCGTCCCTGGGCAATAGAACATCTCCGTGTAAAACCCATTGTGTGCTTTGTTTACTGAGCAAGGAGAAAACCACCTTTAGGAATAAGGTGGGACTTGCTGGAGCAATGCTACTAAAAGGTTTATGGAGATGTTTGCATATGCATCTCAAGACACAGCATTTTCCTTTAAACTTATTCATGTTACAGGGATTTTTGTTCATACGTCTTACTGCTGATTTCCTCCCTACAATGATCCTATTGTCCAGCCACTCCCTTATGTTTAAGATGGTAAAGATAATTATCAATAAATGCTAAGGGAACTCAGAGACCGGTGCCGGCGTGGGTCCTCTGTAAGATGAGCACCGGTCCCCTGGGCCCCGCTTTTCTTTCTCTACACTTTGTTTCTGTGTCTTATTTTTCTCTCAAGTCTCTCGTTCCACCTAACGAGAAACACCCACAAGTGTGGAGGGGCAGGCCACCCCTTCACTATAGTGTAACTGCTATATATTCATCTGAAGTTACGTTTTATCATTAAGCTACTATTCCACCATGTACTAATGCCTGTCAGAGTGTTGGAGGTGGTAAATGACTGAGATTTATTTACGTTTGACAAACTTCTGCCCTATAATAACAGCATACTTTGAATAATGGTCCTGGGTAGTATTCGGTTTGTCATTAGTGTAAGGCATTGTGTGTTTTTAGAATTAGTATAGGAAAGCAGAAACAAACATAAACTCTGTTATCCTAAAATGACAAAATCAATACCAATTTGAACGATCATGCTGAAATCTGCCTTGGGCAGCTTTCCATCTCTGCATTGATGATCAAGCAGTAACTCGGAAGTAATACAAAGTATAATTCTCACACCACAAGAGCTTTCAGAATGCAAACGGAGTGCCTTAAGCTGAATCAGTCATAAAACTGGGTAGGCAGATAGAATGAAGAATAGTAGTTCTTGATATGCCAATGAATTTTAAATCACCACCCAGTCAATTTTATAAGATGCCACCCAGTCAATTTTATAAGAGATCTCATTGGTGCAGTAGAGATTTGTCTCCACCAAATTTTATTTTGACGGCAAAATTCTGAGAGCATGATGACATGATCCGATTGTGCAAAAGTAAAATGTAAAATTAATGATAATCTTTTTCACTAACAGAAAAAACTCTAGGGGCTTAAAAATGAAAATTTCTTCTTATACGTAAGATTTATTATTTATTCATTCTATTTATAATTACTGCTGTAAACTAAATTTTATTAAACATACAAAATTATATCTTTACTTTTTTGTGATAGAGTACTCATTGCTATTTATATAAAAATTTGGACCCAATTTTAATTAGATTCACATCAAGTGGGTTTTTTCGTGGACCAATTTGTTTTCGAAAATGAGAAACTTCCACTATGTGTCAAGACCAGAACTCAAAATAATTGCACATTTAATACTTAACCCAATGATCACATTGTATCAGGGATTATTTAGATTTCAATTTATATCATAAATATATGTAGTTACAAAATCCCTAATCTCCACAATCTTGAGCAAATCATATCAATGATGTAATAAGAAAATACTGTGAGGGCAATGTGTTATGTTCAAATTATATTGATGCATATATATATATACATATATACATAATTATAATTTTGAAACCATAGCCACATATGAATGCAAAACAAAACTGTGTTTTTTGCGTGGATATGATGTATTGCATTATTTCAACAACATTTGTGGTGGCCTTTTTATTATAAAGTAATCTTGTTTAAACATAGTTCATATGGAAAACATGAAAATGTAAAAAAAAAAAAAAAAAGAAAGAAAAAGAAAAAGAAAAACAAGAATTAATTCTAACCAGACCACTCAGTGATTACCTTGAACACCTGAGATGGTTTTTCAAAATATCTTTTTCTATTCAAATGCATGCAATTATTTCTTTACAAAAATAAATTCATTTTTTTCTGCTTCTTTACATTTGCCAAAATATTTTGAACATTTTTAATTATAAGATATTCTTTTATACTGCTCTACTAAAAGGTTACACGTGTGCCATTACTTATTTAATTGAGTTCTTCTATTTAAGAATATTTTATTGTGGTAGGAACATAACATGAGATCAATTATCTTAACACATTTTTAGTGTACAATGCAGTGTTGTTGACTATAAACACGCTGTTGTGCAGCAGATCTCTAGAACTGATTCATCTTGCTTAACTGAAACTTTATGCCCATTGATTCAGTAACTCCCCATTCCACTCTTCCTCAAGCCCCTAAAAACCACCCTTTCACTTCTTGATTCTATGAATTTGGCTATTTTAGATACTTCATATAAGTGGAAGTATGTACTATATATCTTTCTTTGACTAGCACAATGCCTTCAACATTCATCTGTCTTGTTGCATATTGGAGAATTTTCTTCCTTGGTAAGACTGAACAGTATTCCGTTGTATATATGTATACACATACAAGTATACCACATTTTCTTTATCTATTATTCTTCTGTTGATGAATATTTAGATTGTTTCCACATTTTGTTTCTTGTGAAAAAGTGCTGCAGTGAACATAGAAATACCAATATCTCTTGGGAGATCCTAATTTCATTTTTTTAAAAATAAATACCAGGAAGTCTGTTTATTATATACACTTCTTTGTTGAATTGCTGGATCCTTTGGTAGTTGTAGTTTTAATTTTCTGGGTAACCTTCATATTGTTTTCAATAGCAACTGTATCATTTTGGATTCCCATCAATAGTGTAACAAAGGCTGTAATTTCTCCACATCCTCACCAACACCTGTGGTGTTTTGTTTTTTTCATAAAAACAATCCTGATAGGTGTGAGATCATTACCTCATTGTGGTTTTGCTTTGCATTTCCCTGATAGTGATGTTGAGCATCTTTTCAAACACTTATTGGTCATTCGTGTTCCTTATTTAAAGAAATGTCTGTCAAAGTCCTTAGTCCATTGTTTAATTGGGCTATTAGTTTTTTTGCTATTTAGTTGTAGGAGTTTCTTAAACATTTTGGAGATTAGCCTATCTTAAAATATATGGTTTGCAAATATTCTCTCCATTCCATAGAATGAATTTTGCTTTTTGACTGTTCCCTTTGCTGTGCAGAGGCTTTTTTAGTTTGATGTAATTCCATTTGTTCCTTTTTGCTTTTGTTGTCTGTGCTTTGGAATCATAGCTAAGAAATCATGCCTATGACGAATGTTGTGAAGCTTTTTATTTGTTTTCTTCTATTAGTTTTAAATTTTTGGTACTTACGTTTAAGTCTTTTATCTACTTGGAGTTGATATTTGTGTGTGGTATAGCATAAGTGTTCCATTTTACTCTTTTATATATGGATATCTAGTTTTCGTAACATCATTTACTGAAAAGGCTATCCTTTTCCTAGTCTGTATTATTGGCACTATTGTCAAAGTATAGTTGATGATAAATACATGGATTTATTTCCAGGCTTTCTATTCTACTGGCCTATATGTCTGTCTTTATTCCAGTATCACAAATAAAGAAATAATAAAACTCACATTATCATCTCAAATGATGCAGAAAAATCATTTGACAAAGTTCATACTGGAATCAACTGCTTTGATCACTACAGCTTTGTAATATATTTTGAATCAGGAGATGTGACTCCTCCAACATTGTTTCGTTTTCTCAAAATTCATTTGGTTATTTATGAACTTTTGTGGTGTCATATGAATTATAGCACTCTATTTTCTATTCCTATTTTTAAAAATGCTATTGGATTTAGATGGGAGTTTCATTGAATCTGTAGGGTGCTTTGAGTGGTACAGACATTTTACCAATATTAAGTGTTTCAATTAAAGAACATAAGTTATTATTCCATTTTTTGTGTCTTCATTAATTTGTTTCATTAATGTTCTGCTATTATCAATATACAAGTCTTTAACCTCCTTAGTTATGCTTCTTCCTAAGTACTTTTATGGTGGTATTATAAATGACAGTTGTTTTTCTGATTTCCTTTTCAGAGAGGTCATTGTTAACATATACTAGGGCAACTGAGTTTGTATGTTGATTTTGTATACTGCAATTTTACTGAATTCATTATTAGTTCTAACTTTTTTTGGTGGAGTTGTTAGCGTTTTTTATATATAAAATATCATCTGCAAATAGTAACAATCTTACTTCCTTCTATTTTGGTTGTCTTTTATTTCTTTTTCTTGAATAATTTTTCTACCCAGGAATTTCAGTATTATGTTAAATAGACGTGGCAAGGGTAGGCATACTTGTCTTACTCCTGATCTTCGAGGAAAAAGCCGTCAATTCTTCACCATTGGGTATTATGGTAGCAATGGACTTTTCATACATGGCCTTTATTATGTTGAGGTACTTTTCTTCTTTCCCTAGTATGTCAAGAATTTTTATCATGAAACAATGTTGAATTTAGTCCAATTCTTTTTCTATATCAACTAAGATAATGGCATGATTTTTATCTTTTGTTCTGTCAATGTCATGCATCACATTAGTTGATTTCCATATGTTGAACCAACCTTGCATTCCAGGAATAAATCCCACTTGATCATTCTGTATGATCATTTAAACGTGCTGTTTGGAACAGCGGCCCAGTACTATTTTTTGGAGGAGTTTTACCTTATATTCACCAGGGATATTGACTTACAGTTTTGTTTTCCTGTAATGTCTTTCTGTCTTTGGTATCAGGGTAATGCTACTTTTAAAAAAAATAATTTGGAAGTGTTTCCTTCTTTAAAATATTTTCTGAAGATTTTGAGAATCATTAATAATTTTTTAAGTGTTGGTATAATTGATCCTGGGCTGTTTATTGAGAGGATTTTTATTATGGAGTCCATCTTCATACTAGTTAGAGGTCTGTTCAGGCTCTCTATTTTTTCTGGACTAAATCTTGCTAGGTGATATGCGTGTAAAACTTTACCAGTTTCTTCTGGGTTATCCAGTTTGTTGGCATATAATTGTTCATAGTAGTCTTTATAATTCTTTTGATTTTGTTGGCATACATTTTAAAGTCTTTTTTATTTCTGATTTGAGTCTTCTCTTTTTTTATTATTAGTCTAGCTAAGGGTTTGTCAATTTTGTTTACCTCTTCAAAAATTTAACTCAGTTCCATTGATTTTCTTCTATTGTTTTTCTATTTTCTAATTCACGTACTTTGATTCTAATCTTTATTATTTCCCTTCTTTTGCTTGATTTGGGCTTAGTTTGTTCTTTTTCTAAGTCTTTGATGTGGTAAAGTTTTCTTATTTACTTGAGATCTTATTTTGTTTAATATAGGTATTTATCAAAATAAACTTTCTCTTAGTACTTCTATTTCTGCATTTCATACGTTGGTATGCTGTGCTTTTATTTTTGTTTTTATTTGCCTCAAGGAACTTTCTAATTCACCTTTTTAAATCATTGTTTTTTAACCAATGGTTGTTCAACAGTGTTTTTTAATTAACATGTAGCTGTAAATTTTTCTGTTTTTTTCTGCTATTGATTTCTAGTGTTATTGCACTGCAGTCAGAAAAAAGTAATTGGTATGATTTCAATCCTCATATATTTTTTAAGATTTGTTTTGTGACTTAACATGTGATCTGTCCTAGAGAAACTTTCATATACACTTGAGAAGAGGGTGTATTCCTCCCATGTTAGGTAAAATGTTCTACATATTTTTGTTAGGTACGTTTGCACTATAGAGTTGTCTGAGCTCTCTATTTTCTTATTGATCTTCTGTCTGATGTTCTATCTGTTATTGAAGGTAGGCATTAAAGTCTCCTATTATTATTTTATGGCTGTCTATTTTACCCTTTGGTCTGTTAATGTTTGCTTTATATATTTAGATATTCTGATGTTGGGGCATATATATTTATGATCATTACATTTCCCTAGTGGATTGACCCTTTCATCATTATAAAATGTCCTCATTTGTCTCTCATGAGAGATTTTGACTTAAAGTCTATTTTGTCTGGTCTCACTATAGCCAATCCTGAACTCTTTTGTTTACCATTTGAATGGGCTACCTTTTTTCAGCCCTTCACTTTAATCCTATGTTAGCCCTTAAATATGAAGTTCAGCTAACTGGAAACTCTCTCAAACAAATCATTTTTGGTTTTGGAAACTTCATTACATTAGCCTGATTGATTAAATCATTGGCACTGGTAATCACCTAATGACTTTATGTGTGTGTGTGTGTGTGTGTGTGTGTGTGTGTGTGTGTGTGTATAAATTAATATGTGATTATATATATATTTCACAGCATCAGTTTATCCCACCTCTTCATGATCCCTTACATCAAAATGATCATCTAAGTCAAAAGGTACTGATACATTACTAGAATTCTATTCAGTCATGAGTAATTAGTCCAGGCTATCATCATATCATACAGAAATGTCTCTCAGGCAGAGGACACTCAGGTTTGCAGCTTTCCATTTAGTCTTGTCAGGTTCCAAACACAGGATTAGTCTTGGCAAACATACAGCTTCACCCTTTAGGTGTGTGATATAATTGAGCTAAACACAATATCATCTTTTGCTCTGAGCCTTTTCTGAGATGTTAATGTAATATTACATTTCCCTCAATTCATAACCCAGTTATGTCTTTACCTCAGCTATTATTTCTCCCTCTCTTCATTGATATCCAAACTTTTTACCTTTGGATGGGACATTAGAATTAGCAACTATGCTAGTCCAGACATTAGGCAGTAATACCAGTTTAGCAAGTACTTCCTCCTCAACATATATTTGTTGACATTTTTCTACATTTACCAGTGTTATAACTATTAGATAATGGTGACCAACCAGAGTAAAAAGAACACAGTGTTGTTCATAAAATGAATTTTGCTAGTTCTATAATATGAAACTCATAAATAGTACCTGGACATTTGTACCTTCACTTTGGAGGAACATGGATTATATAGCTAATAATAATCATATCATAATTGCTAATTTTCATTTATTTTAAACTATATATTTCCATGTAATATGTAAAGGTGTTCTTATGTATTTTTTATTTGATCATCAAAAACTTAAAATTGGCATTTCTCTATAAACAATTAATCTATGCAGTTTGCTGAACTGGACAATTATTTTCCTTTCTGTAGAAATTCGTTTTTATCAAAATAGTTTAAATCTGATTCATCATATTACTAAAAATTTCTAAAACCCCAACACCTTCTTGTGGTCCTTTATTAGTAATGTAGTTTAAAAGTGCACCTAACTCAGCAATCTTTTCTGTAGCAGGTCTAATTTTGGGGCTTTTTGTTCAACTTCCAGAATTCTGATATTGATTTCTTAATAACAAATGATGCATGCTGGGATAGACCATATGGCTTCCAGAACAACCTCGGGAATAATGACTTCAAAATTCTTTGCACACCAATGTATTAAAATCTACTTCCTTTGCATTTTATAGCAAGCCTTGACAATGATAAAGGCAGATTTAATTTGGGATTCTGGTTCTCACTCAGATTTCACAATTCAGTTCTTAGCATTTGATTCACTATGAATTTTATTGCTTATCTTTATTATCCTCTAAGATGATGCCCCAACCCCCCAACCGTGTTCTGTAAATTCCATGTTATACTTAATGATCTCATGTTGGCTTCTGTGCATATCTTAGAATTAAAATCAAGTGCATTTTGTAAGATTACTGAAGCACATGTATTTTCAACACCTAAATATTAACATTATAAGTTTAAAATTTTAAAATGTGGCTTCCTTTACCCTATCTCTTTCAAACTTTTAATATCCCATAGTGACACAAACCAGTCAGCAGAACTCAAAATCCCCTTAACTTCTCCCTCTCCTTCATTCCCTACTGGCTAGCATTGTCCAATTTCTCTCTATTTTGCTCCGATACCTCTTTTCTCCCATTCTCCCTAAAAGAAGCTCACACACTCCTGACTACTTGAAGGCCCATTAAATCCATAAAATGTTTCTTGGATCTCCTAAAGTTGACCTCTTTTATGTACTCTGCCAAAACACTCATAGGATCATAGAAAACATGGTGTTAAAGCAGTCTAAGAGATCTAATCTAAGTCTTTCTCTGTGTTTTTCCTGAAGCAGAGCTCGGTTTGTGTCTTCCTTCACATCTGGCTCAAAATTCACATGGCTTCCTCTAACTGAAATTAAGTTCAAACACACCAGCTTGTCATTTAAACTTGCAACCATCTGCAGTCAATTCATCTTTCTGGCTTTATTGCTTTCCACTCGTGTCTAGGATTCGTACACCCCAGCTTGCCCATCTTACCCCTTTCTAGTCATGTACTAATATATTTTTCTTTCCAATCCCCATCTATCAATATTTGATTCATACCAGTCCATATTTATCTAATGTTACTGTAGCTAAAGAGAACTTCAATCTTTGAGTTAACTATTGCTATGTACATACAGCATGGCTCATCACCATCTTGTGCACCATACTAAAGTAAATACCACTTCGTCTTTCTTCCCTATCAAAATAGTAATCTTCTTGAAACATTAGACTATCTATATTAGGCTCACATCTTTTTCTTCTATTGAGCACTTCCAATTGAGCTTTACATATAGGAGTTTTGAATAAATCTTTGATGAGTGAGTCAATTAAATCAAAAGATAGCTTTTTATTGGCCTTCCAATCATCCTTTTGGAATCTTTCAGAATACAGGCACTGAGCTCACAACTTTCCCAGCCTCAAGAGAATACATACACATACACACACACACACACACACACACACATATATATAATGTACACTGATATTTTTCATGGGTCTCTATGTTTTAATGACCATGTTCCAGAGATCTTTATTTTATTTGCTCTATACTGTTTTGTGCAGTTCTAGCAATATCATTTTCCCCTCTGACTGGCAGTTCTGTACCTGCAAATGATAAAATCATAGGTTCAGTGACTTCCTATAGTGAATAATAAGATGATTGCAGTTTCAGTGAATACAGTAACTGCATTGTGATAAAAGCATCTTTACAAAATACACACTCAAAAACAAACAAAAAAGTGATGATACACTGCTTTTGCTTTTTAATCTTCTTATCTTTTTTACATAAAAATCCCACCTCACATGTTTTTCTCTTTGGCATAAAAATCATGAACTTCTGGGAGAAAAATTATCTCTCTAACTGATTTTTATCGTGATGTTAGTGTCTTCGGTTTTCATATTATAAAGAAAAAAAGCATGATATTTACTAGTTTACTTATTCAATTCATATTCAATTCATGAATTATTTTACAGAAGAGTATACAGTTTTATAAGTCATTCTGGAATTTTGTGTGTTAACTTCTTAGTTTACTTTTAAATTAAGGTAAGAACAATCCAGTATGTACTAAAATTTCCTTTTCACTCTTAGCTACAATATGATATAAAAATTTACCCACAAGACTGTTTCACATTCCAGGTTCATATGATCAAGAGAGTCTTACTCCATCGCTTTTTCTGCCACAAGGAATGGACAAGAGTGTGAAAGAGTTTAAGAATGAGAATTAACACAACTGGAGAATGTGTAGTAAACATGGGTGGTGGTTAATTTTATGTGTCAATTTGGCTGGGCTAAGGGATGCCCAGATAGCTGACAAAACATTATTTCTGGAGATGTCTGAGAGGTTGTAGCTGAAAGAGATTAGCATTTGACTCAGTAGACTGAGCACAGAAGATCCACCCTCACCAATGTGGCCATCATCCAATGCATCCAAAGCATAGAAGGTCCAAATGGAACAACAAAGGAAGAGGAAGGGCAAGGAAAAAATCTTCTTCAGTTGATCTACCTTCTCCTGTCCTCAGACATCAGAGTTCCTGGTTCTTAGCACCCCGCCAGCATCCCATACCTGCACACTCCTCCCCCTGTTCTTAGGCCATTGGCCTCTGCCTGGACTGAGAGTTCATGCAATTCCCTTGAATACCTTGATTCTCAGGCCTTCAGACTCAGACTGTAACCACACCACTAGCTTTCCTGGTTCTCTAACTTGCAGATGGAAGATCATGGGAGTTCTTTTTCTCCTTAATCGTGTCAGTGAATTCTCATAATAAATCTCCTTTTATATACCTATAATTATATATGTTCTATTGGTTCCATTTCCCTGGAAAACCACAACTAATGCAACGTGGTTGTACAATATGACTTAACATATATGAGTTTAAGCTTAGATTTGTTTCCATCTTAATACCTACATTATAGGTATTTCAAAACTTCTATGACTGCATAGTTCAAGTCTACAATGAAACCTCCCCCTTAAATATCTACATTTTGTTTAGCTATTTAGCATATCCATTGTTTTAAAATGCATTCTTGTAATGTGACACAATATATAACTTATATTTTTAATTAAATGCTGACTTTTGCCTTATGTAAAATTACCTAAGTTAGTAATGTAGCTCATATGCAAGTATTTTTTCTTTCTTCTTTAATCCAGAAACACTTATTAAGTTCCAATTTTGTACCAGACTCTATCCTTGTCATTGGAGATGTAAAATTAAGTAAAGCACCCTTCAGCCAACAAAGAGCTTACAACTTAGAGGAAGGAGACACAAGTTTACATAAGAGAAGACAATCCCATTTACACTAGTGTGGTATCTTATGCAATGAGAAAAGATATTAAACTGAGCCATATGAAAATGTGATTTTATAAGTCAAGAGTGGTTGAATATCAAAACTTCATGTGGTTCTTTTTATAGAAAGAAATAAGCAACTCTAAAGGGAGAAGAATGATTATTAGAAATAAAATAACTCTTGAATAACAAATCCGCATTCTCTACACCAAGCGAAATATAAATTGAGTCTTTCTTAGACTTGTTTGCCTTTGGATCTATTTCATCCTTCCTCTTTTTCTTTGTCACAAAGGAAAGACACCTTTAAGCTGTGGTTTGGCCAATTGAGACATTCTCAGGGGCTTGGAAGATAGCCCTTCTGCATCTCTTGAGGTGTCTTAGTCCATGTATGTGTGTCTTCTCTGTGGCTAAAACTTCTACTGGGCAAACTCACCAGTATTTCTGTTTTTTCTACATGACCAAAAACTCTTAGGCTCTGGTAATGTTATCTCTTTCCTTTGTCCCTCTAGTTGAGGATATGTAGTGTCCTTCTGCCATTATGAATCCGTAGTTGTCCCATTTCCCTGCCTAGCTTTTCAGGTTTTTTAAAAATACCTCCTTTAAAGTATCTTAGATTTACATATGTGTAATATCTTGTCTTAATGGTAAACCTTGACTGATACAAAATGAGGGACCAATGTACTCACATCTCTTTCATTTTCTCAATTAATTGCTTAAGTCTGCATCTGCCTTGTTGGCAGGAAGTTCAAGATTTTCCTCCTCACTCTGTTTTCTTCACTAACCTTGAGGAATAATGTAATCCAGATATGTGTTGACCTTGAAAGGGAGCAGATCATATTCTCATTGTTGAACAGTTGTCCTACAGGTGGCCTTATATTATGTAACTGAAGACGGTTAGCCATTATGATGATGGCATCTCGCTGATCCACATTCTAGCACCACCACATGCCCCTGAAGAAGAATCATCCTATTCCTTCAAAGCTACCTTAGCCAAGATGCCCCTTTCTTGGGCTCTCTTGTTCCCTTTTCTAATGTTCGGGTCATTGGACTATGCTACATCTCAAAGGTATGTTAGCCACATGACAGCCAGCAAAGGAGTGTCTGGGATGAAGCTCCATAACCTGCAAAACTTCCTCCCTTACTTTTTTTGAGTTCACAAAAAGTTGAAGCCCTTTACCAATTAGACCTGCAAACATAAAGTGAACTATGCAACTCCTTCCCCCTGGACAATCATTCTACTCACACATCTTCCTGAGGAAGGATGATCTTCAGTGCCTTCAGGGGACTGACCAGTGATTCCAAAGTATCTGAACATGAGAAGAGGTTTTTTCCAATGATTTGCAGGCTATTTTCTGTTCTACAGAGCTGGCAAATTCCCTTTGCTAAAGAAAAAGAAAAGCAAACAAGCTAAAGGTAAAATGTAAGACCTCTCTAAGGTTTCCTTTACTCCAGGATTTCTGTTACAGGGGAATGATCATTCCAAGAAGAGACATGGCATTGTGAAACAACAGGGGTGCTTTGGGAATTCTAGTTATAGATGGCTAAACTAGAAGTAAGCTAAAAGGCATAGAGAAAAATGATATGAAAGCATGGACAGAAAAATCAAACTCTACTTTCCTTAAGTAAAATCTGTTTCATATCAATAGAATGTTTTTAAATTTCCTGTGAAAAATGAGATAGTTGCTTTTTTCTTTAACACAGAGTAACTGTTATTTTCTTTATATTCTTAAAGTGGTTCATCCCAGCACAACTCAGTTGTTAGCCTCAGTTCTCAGTTCTAATATTTATACTGATTACTGATCTGGCCTGAGGAATATGCAGGAATGTGAGAAAAAATTTGACATGTTACCCTTAAGATTTTTATATCAAAGAGTTAATTTAATCAAAGTTATCTATTGGGATAGAGAGTAAAAGTGGAAGCCATGAGAACAGTTAGAATTTATTAAAATGTACACATGTAAAATAGTCCTGAGCTTTAGTGGCTACACAGGCACTACAGGAAACTAGATTCCAGACACATTAGAAACATCAATTTTTGAAATGTTGTGGATAATACTAAAATGTAAATAAAGAAGAAATATTACTGTCAGGATTCCAGATATTAAAAAAGAGATAAAGGCACTGGAATCAGAAGAATCAGATACCTGGAGGAAAGATTTATCAGAGAAGTGAGATAATCCATTCCTGACCATAGGCCATCATTTCTGTCTGAATACCTCTGCTCTTCAGAGAAATTTCTTTCCTTCAAGAACAACATCTGATCACCACCATCCTAGGAAAGATAAAGGTCATACTTCCCCAGCCTCCTTGATTTCTTTAGAGACAAATGTGATTAAGCCTATTGACCAGTCATTAAGCTAAAAATTGTACTGCTTCTAAATGAGCTTCCCTCATCCCATCAAGTACTATTCTTTTCTAGTAACTAGGAAGCCTTAATTTTAGCCAAGATATTTTCTGCCAAGTAACCCTGATCCTAATAACAATTTGTCAGTCTCTGACCTCTTGATGGCACTGATGGCTAGATGTAAGAGTTTAACAAAATATTTTATATAAACCAGGCTATATAAAATATATTCAAGATATATATTCAAGACTGCTTTCTAGAAATACAGACATTAACATTTTGCCCAGAAATTCTGACTCAGGGGGTCTGAGTGTGTCTAAGAAACCTATTTTAGTGGAGTATCCCGAGAACGCTCTGATGAGGATTGTCCATGGGCCATGCTAAGATACGCTGCACCAGGGGAAATAACCAGAAATACATGGCTATTTGGGTTCAAATAGCTGGTCATCTTTTTTTTTTATTATTACACTTTAAGTTCTAGGGTACATGTACACAAAGTGCAGGTTTGTTACATATGTATGCGTGTGTCATGTTTACATTAGGTATATCCCCTAATGCTATCCTTCCCCCGTCCCCTCACCCCACAACAGGCCCCAGTGTGTGATGTTCCCCTTCCTGTGTCGAAATGTTCTCATTGTTCAAATCCCACCTATGAGTGAGAACATGCGATGTTTGGTATTTTGTCCTTGCAATAGTTTACTGAGAATGATGGTTTCCAGCTTCATCCATGTCCCTACAAAGGACATGAACTCTTCCTTTTTTATGGCTGCATAGTATTCCATGGTGTATATGTGCCACATTTTCTTAATCCAATCTATCATTGTTGGACATTTGGGTTGGTTCCAAGTCTTGGCTATTGTGAATAGTGCCGCAATAAACATATGTGTACATTTGTCTTTACAGCAGCATGATATATAATCCTTTGGGTGTATACCCAGAAATGGGATGGCTGGGTCGAATGATATTTCTAGTTCTAGATCCCTGAGGAATCGCCACACTGTCTTCTACAATGGTTGAACTAGTTTACAGTCCTACCAACAGTGTAAAAGTGTTCCTATTTCTCCACATCCTCTCCAGCACCTGTTGTTTCCTGACTTTTTAATGATCGCAATTCTAACTGGTGTAAGATGGTATCTCATTATGGTTTTGATTTGCATTTCTCTGATGGCCAGTGATGATGAGCATTTTTACATGTATCTGTTGGCCACATAAATGTCTTCTTTTGAGAAGCGTCTGTTCATATCCTTTGCCGACTTTTTGATGGGGTTGTTTTTTTCTTGTAAATTGTTTGAGTTCTTTGTAGATTCTGGATATTAGCCCTTTGTCAGATGGGTAGATTACAAAAGTTTTCTCCCATTCCGTAGGCTGCCTGTTCACTCTGATGGTAGTTTCTTTTGCTGTGCAGAAGCTCTTTAGTTTAATTAGATCCCATTTGTCAATTTTGGCTTTTGTTGCCATTGCTTTTGGTGTTTTAGACATGAAGTCCTTGCCCATGCCTATGGCCTGAATGGTATTGCCCAGGTTTTCAAATTCCTGAACGCACCCTCCCAAGACTAAACCAAGAGAAGTTGAATATCTGAATAGACCAAAAACAGGCTCTGAAATTGAGGCAAAAATTAAAAGCTTACCAAACAAAAAAAGTCCAGGACCAGACTGATTCACAGCTGAATTCTACCAGAGATACAAGGAGGAGCTGGTACCATTCCTTCTGAAACTATTCCAATCAATAGAAAAAGAGGGAATCTTCCCTAACTCATTTTATGAGGCCAGCATCATCCTGATACCAAAGCCTGGCAAAGACACAACAAAAAAGAGAATTTTAGAGCAATATCCCTTGTGAACATCGATTCAAAAATCCTCAATAAAATACTGGCAAACTGAGTCCAGCAACACACCAAAAAGTTTATCCACCATGATCAAGTGGGCTTCATCCCTGGGATGCAAGGCTGGTTCAACATACACAAATCAATAAACATAAGCCATCATATAAACAGAGCCAATGACATAAACCACATGATTATCTCAATAGATGCAGAAAAGGCCTTTGACAAAATTCAACAGCCCTTCATGCTAAAAATTCTCAATAAATTCGGTATTGATGGGACATATCACAAAACAGTAAGAGCTATTTGTGACAAACCCACAGCCACTATCATACTGAATGGGCAAAAACTGAAAGCATTCCCTTTGAAAACTGGCAGAAGACAGGGGTGCCCTCTCTCACCACTCCTATTCAACATAGTGTTGAAAGTTCTGGCCAGGGCAATCAGGCAGGAGAAAGAAATAAAGGGTATTCAATTAGGAAAAGAGGAAGTCAAATTGTCACTGTTTGCAGATGACAGGATTTTATATCCGGAAAACACCATCGTCTCACCCAAAATCTCCTTAAGATGATAAACAACTTCAGCAAAGTCTCAGAATACATAATCAATGTGGAAAAATCACTAGCATTCTTATACATCAATAACAGACAAACAGAGAACCAAATCATGAGCGAACTCCCATTCAGAATTGCTTCAAAGAAAATAAAATACTTAGGAATCCAACTTACAAGGGATATGAAGAACCTCTTCAAGGAGAACTACAAACCACTGCTCAATGAAATAAAAGAGGATACAAACAAATGGAAGAACATTCCATGCTCATGGATAGGAAGAATCAATATCATGAAAATGGCCATACTGCCCAAGGTAATTTACAGGTAATTCAATTCCATCCCCATCAAGCTACCAATGATTTTCTTCACAGAATTGGAAAAAAACTACTTTAAAGTTTATGTGGAACCAAAAAGGAGCCTGCATTGCCAAGTCAATCCTAAGCCAAAAAAAGCTGGAGGCATCACGCTACCTGACTTCAAACTATACTACAAGGCTACAGTAACCAAAACAGCATGGTACTGGTACCAAAACAGAGATATAGACCAATGGAACAGAACAAAGCCCTCAGAAATAATACCACAGATCTACAACTATCTGATCTTTGACAAACCTGACAAAAACAAGAAATGGGGCAAGGATTCCCTATTTAACAAATCGTGCTGGGAAAACTGGCTAGCCATATGTAGAAAGCTGAAACTGGATCCCTTCCTTACACCTTATACAAAAATCAGTTCAAGATGGATTAAAGACTTAAATGTTAGACCTAAAACCATAGCTGGCCTTCTTGTTCAATGCCAGTGGGTCAGTGTCCTTGAGATAGTCTTTCTCCTAAAAAGCTGTTGGTCTAAAAACATTGTAATTAACACATTTCTAAAGAACTTCTTAGTGATGTTACTTTTTCAGGACTAGAACCTTGAGTTGCTGATGACTTTTTGATGGAGGAAACCAAACATGATTTTCAGAGCATGGCCATGCACAGTGTGTGTATATGTATAAATAATCTACTTACCTGCTAAAATTGGGATTCAGATGGAATCAACTCACATATGGGTAATATAAAAAGACATAGTAAGAAAAAATAAGCCTATGTATGTTTATTTTTACTCCTTGAAAAAAAAGAATAAGTTTCCTTAAATGGCTCTAAGAGTTTTTCTGGGGTATCAACCCAATATCATTTAACTGGATTATGCTGCTCAAGCTCAGGAATCAACATTATTTATTGAGTTATAGTGAATCAGTCTGAATGATATAACATTGAATGACAAAATAAATCAAAATTTTTATCTCTTAGTATTTGTTCTTTTTTTAATAATTAGTGATGAGAAATAAAGATTACACTAACCATAATTTCTTTATCATTATTTTAAAGATAGGGAGATAGTATAAATAAGCTTATGTAAACAGATTTATCAAATGTGTATTGACTTAGCTGAAACCTCCAAGTTTTGGACTGCATGGGGAAATAGCAATGATTCCTCAAGTCTTAGGAAGAAGGGGAAAATAGACATTTTGTAGGGATCAACTTAGGACTGAGTTCCTATTTCCAAGACACATGTTTGGGGAAAGCTTACTTCTTGCGGACATTTTGCAGAAACTATCACAAAGCAATAATAACCTAAGTGCTTAAACTTTAGCATGAAATTGGTCATGAGATCTTTAAAACATTGATGGAAAATAGCACATTATTTTTCTTTTGTTAAATTAAGTTAACATGGATTTACATTGCTCTTTGTTTTCAAAGTACTGTGTATTCTTGGAGAAATATGTGCATATATTCTTATTTAAGCTATTGTACAAAGGAAATAAGGAGTTGAGCTCCAGGAAGTTATCAAAGTAATGGACAATGATTGGTCTTTCTCGCACATTGCAGCGCCATTAAAAAAGAAACTATTCTGGCTAGGCATGGTGTAGTTTGTCCTTTAACACTAATATCACCACATGTGACAAATTAACCCACAGTCTAAGAAATGCTAAGCAATGAAAGAGCTCTTCTTTTGTTACATAATTTATGGAGAATAAAATGTGAGAAAACAACCCTCATCTACATACATGTACTTCCTCTATGAAAGCTGAATTATTATAATGTGAAATGATTGTCTTTTGGGAGACAACAGGTAGAATTACATCCTTATGGGGAGGATATAGGGGAATCTGTTCAAGGATATATGCATTTCCACTGCCAATTATGTGGAATAATATGAGACACAGAAAGATACAAACTAAAACAAAAATGAGTCATTAGAAAGCAGACCAAAACTATGAAGAGACATGTTTTCTTTCTCTGAACCTTGCTATCATTGACTTGGATTCTAAGGATGCCAGTTATTATTAGGAGTGCTGTCTGCAAGTCAAGAAAAAGCAGTCTCTGGCATTTTAAACCAGGTTTAGAGCTAGATAAAAATGAGTCTTAAATCTAATAGATTGAAGCCATGCTGATGGAGTGCTACGCATTGTAAAGTGGGCACCATGAAGATGGGCTGCTCAGTGATACCTGAACTTTCAAAAAAGTCAATATCGAACATTTTCTCATACTCTACTAGTAAGTACAGCTAAATAGACTTATACTCTTCCAATTTCTTTAAAATGAGGCATTAACTCAGCTTCCACTAGAGACATAAATTCCTCTCTAGGTATCATTCACTTATTTAATCTCCCACATTTTAGTAGTGTTATATATAATAAATTATTCACTGGACCACAGGATGATCATATGCAAAAAAGAGAGGTTGAATGGCCTTTACTTCACACTATACAAAAAATTAACTTGAACTAGACTGTAAACCAAAATGTAGAAACTAAAACTACAAAAATTTAAGAATTAAACATTGGAGAGAAAATATTTTGACTTTGAAGCCATCAAACATTTCTTATATTGCACACAAACAGCATAAGCCATAAAAGACTGCAAGAGACACCACTAGTTAAAAAACGACAAGCCACATATTGGGAGAAAATATTCGATAAGGACTGTTAGCCAGGCTAAATAAACAATTATTATAAATTAATAATAAAGGCAAACAGTCACATTTTTAATGGAGAAAAGATTTGAACTAAAATTTTGTTTTAAATGATATACAAATGTCCAATGATCACATAAAAAGTGCTCTGTGTCATTGGTTGTCAGGCAAAAGCAAATTAAAATTATAATGAGATACCACTCCACATACCTCAAAATAACTACAAATAAAAAGACTGAAAATGCAAAATGCTAGCAAGGATGTTAGAGCAACCAGAGAGCTCAGACACTGTCAGGGGAAGCATAAAATGGTACAACCCTATTGAAACAATTTATGACAGTTTCTTCTAAAACTCAATGTAAATTTACCCAATAATCCAGCAATTCTACTCCAGGACTTTACTCAAGAGAAAAGAAAACATGTGTTCACAGAAGAAAGCATTTTACAAGGGTGCTTATAGCAGCTTTATTCCTAATAGATTTAAACTGGAAGAAAAATTCCATCAATAGGAAAATAGGCAAATAAATATTCAATGGAATATTACTCAGTAATAAAAAGGAACTCATACAACAACATGAATAAATCTCAAAAAAACTATACACAGGGAAAAAAGGCTAAATATAAAATCTATAATGGCAAAATAAAATTCCAGAAAAGGAAAATACAATCTATGATGACAAATATCAGAAAGTTGATTGTGTCTGGCAGAATTGGGGCCAAATTTGATTGTGAAGAGGCATGAGAGAATACTCTAGAGTAAAGACAACATTCCATATGTTGATATGAGTTTGTTTCACAAGTGCATGTATTTTTCATGAAAAAAGTTACATCAAAACTCTGGACATATTAAAATCCATTTACCAACTTGCATGTTCAGATATTTGGGATAAAATGCACTATTACCTGCAATGTACTCTGAAGCAAAACATAAGTTTCTTTGATGAACGAAGAATAGATTAGTGAATAGAAATGTGTTTTTTAAAAAAAAAAATCTTGTAGCAAAATGGTGGATACATACACATTAAGTGTAAAACTCTTTTAAATTTACTGTATATGTTTTTTAAATTATTGAAAATTTGGAGGAAATTAAGGTTTTGAAAAGATGTTGGAAAAAGAAGATATATGGAATAAGCATATGTAAAAATATTCACCATTAATCATCAGAAAAACATTAATTAAAACACACTGAGATACTACTAGACAGCTACAAGAATGGCTAAAATTTAAAAGGCAAGCAATTGTAAGTGTTGATGAGATTGTGGAGTAAACAACACCTTTCATACCTTGATGATTGGAATATAAAACTGTACAACCACTTTGAATAACAATTTGGCAGTTTCTTATACTATATAACCCAATAATTCCATTCCAAAGTGTTCAACCAAGATAAATTAAAGCACATATCCATACAAACACCTATGTCCATGAATCTTCAAAGTAGCTTTATCTATAATAGCCAAAAACAAGAAACAAACCAAATGTCCAACAACCAGTGAATGGACATGTAGTGGTATACCCATACAATTGAATACTACCAAGTAATAAAAGATTGGATTCCTGATAGGTGCAATATCATGGGTGAGTCCAAAACCATCATGCTAAACAAAAGATACCAAAATTAAAAGAGTACATTTCTATGAAAGTGTAGAATAGCAAACTAATGTTAGTTTCAGAAAACACTGGAGGTAGAACAATTGACAGCAAAGATGAGTGAAGTTTTGAGGATGTTGGAAATATTTCAAATCTTCTCCATTGTGGTGTGTGTAGACATGGGTGTGTACATTTGTCAAAACTTATGGAACTGTGAACTTAAAATGAGAGTATTTAATTGTAAGTAATTTAACCTCAATATAGTCAATTAAATATGAAAACATGAATTGCTGTTATGATTTCTGCTGTGAAAAAATGTAGAGAATTCCATGCTTGGGAAGAAGGTGGTAAAGTACAGGGTGGTGTCTCCTCAAGTGTGAAGGAGACCAGCAGTTCCTGCAGTTCCAGGTCATTATTCTTTACCTCCCCAGGGGATAGAGTTGTGTTTGACATGGGAATGGCCTCTATCATCACTGAAGTGAGGCAGAAAGGAAAGTGAGAAAGGTAAAGAGAAAAGCCAAGGCCAAAAGAACAAAGGAAAAGGGAAAGTCACAGACCTGGTCTTAGAATTGGAATTTTTTTTTTAGAGTGATTACGTATCCCGGTTTTCCAGGGATCATTTCCTGTTTATTACTACTGTGCTAATGTGGTTACTAATAGTACCCCCTTGTACTCTGGAAGGATATTGCAGGTAGAATCTTAATATTACAGTCACCAATCTTGCCATATATTCAATATTAATTATTAGAATCACTAGTGTTATAGGAGATCAACTTACTGTTTCCTACCAAGATTTGACTATTTTTTAGGTTTTTTAACTCCTGTGATACATCCCCTTTTCAAAATTGGGAACACTTTTATAGATCATTTTTAGAATTTTTCTAGCTGTTTGTATCTTTGGACCATGTACCCACCTGTTAGGTTTAAACCCCAGAACCACATACTGAAAGCAAGTCCTTCCTCCTGACCTAGTCTTTGGGACTCACACCTCATATCACACTTTCTTTCTATCTTCTCTGATTGGCCACCTTATTTCCTAGCAGAGTGGAAACCTCATTCTTCATGCTATCTAAAATATTTTAAGCAATTTTATTAATTTTGTTGTTTAAAAAGTTTAATTATATTATTAGAGTTTAATTTGAAAATGTTTCCTAAAATACTGACATGAATTTACTTCAAAGTTGAGTTTATCTCATTCATTCTGGGTTATAATAGAACTGTATACTCCCCAACTATCAGGACATTCTCTTCTATGATTTTCTAAACTATGCATGAATTATATAAAATCTTATAAAAATCACATCAAAGAGTGCTTTTCTTTTTTTGTTTTGTTTTTTAGGTAAGAGAAATGTAATGTGCATTTTACAGTTTCCTCCTGAATGTTCAAATGTTTGTGTCTCCACTGCTGTGAAATCCTTATGAGTTTAGACTATGTCAATTATCCTCAAGTATCTCATTCTATGCCCAGAGAGGTATAGGTGTACAATAATGGTTTACAAGTTAAAATAAATTTTGTGATCTGACTGCATAAAATCAGAGTGAAACAAAGAGACAGAGAAAGAGGAAAAGAGAGAGATTGCAAGAAGTGTCACTGCTTGTTCGGGAAGTGCACAAAGCTAGGAATCTCATATGGTTTATTAAGCATGCTGCAGACAAATCAATAATCAATAATACAGACACAGGATAGCATTAGTATTTGCTATACCCCGTTTAGGAGGAATTACTATTGTAGTTCAGTGCAGCTCTAAAGCATATGGAAAATCAAATTTATTGAGAGGAATACTTTACCTTAAAAAGTCATGAAAGCAAAATGGCAACACAGATGTCAAAACACAAATGTGTTACTTTTACTATCCAAAAAGGATATACTTTTTGATCTATTATCATAAAGCTGCCAGTATATTAACATTGTTTCACTTTTCTTTTGCTCTACATACCACTTTCGAGGAATATCAAACATAACTGCATGTTTAACTATCTTTTGAAAGAAAAACAGAAGTAATTATTGAAATTATCCTACTGTTTTGACATTGTGTTAGTATCGTATCTAGTCACCAGCACCAGTTGCTAAGGGGTAAGTGTCTTGTTTGCAGTACACTTTCATAAGTCATTTTTTAATTACAAATGTGCAAGCTAACAGCAATATTAAATTGCTGGAGGAAAAGAGAAAGCAAGAATGAAACCTTATCTAATCTGTAAAATACAATGATTAAGTATACTGTCTTCAGTAAGGTACTATAGAAAGTCAAATGATGAAACTTTCCATCAAGATTCTGAATTATGCAGGGGAGATATATTCAACAGCAAGATTTAACAACACCACAAGTATCAGGGAGCCAGGAGGAAATTGTAAAATGCCCTTTACAAGGGCTTCTTTGTCTTACATTGGAAAAAAGTTTATTGGAGTGATTTTTAATAATATTTTATAAAATTCATACACAATTTAGAAGAAAAATCACACTAAATTATACTCTTTATTTATAACTTTGGGTAATATGTCAGTGTTAGTCTTATGGTTTGAGTAGCTGATTTGCAAAATAATCAAAAACTAACACACAAATCCTTAAATTAAAACTCAATTAAGAATAAAAAATTACATCATAATCTTAAGTATTTTTAGCTATAATATGATTATTGCTTTCATAAAAATCTATGCTCTTCAACGGGCCTATATTTTCTTTGGTGGAGATTTTAGCTACTATATAAGTAAAACCTAAAGCATGGAAAAAGATTTTCTTGTAGCTGGACTTGCTTTTCAAAAGTCACTCAAAGATCATGGTTTGATTACATAAACAGTGACTAAAAAAAAAAAAAAGGAAGAAAGAAATATGTATGCAGAAACTGAAAAAACAGTAACAAATGCTTGTATTTTTAAGATACTTCCCAATTTAGAGAACATTTTCCCAAATATTACCATGCACTTCACTCAAATACTGGCACTATCATCCCATTCTATAGATGAAACAATTGAGCAATGGTAAATGTAAGTTGGTTCCTACTCTCACCAGTCAATAAATAACAGAGCAAAGAGTCAAGCCCAAGTCTTCTGTCTCTAAAACTGACTTGTTGCTATAATTGTAATCTACCAGTTGCTTGCATCCAAATTCTTCATGATCTGTTTGAAAAAATGAGATGAGAGGCAACTAATTGTATAAACCAGGCATAGTTCCAGAACAGCCTCGGATTTGATAATACCACAAATATTTGGAATATAACCAAAATTCATAAATTTATTATAGTTTTAAAAGTGTATGTGTGATTGTGTGTGTCTGTCTCTGTCTGTATATGTTATTACCAGAGTACACATTTCAAAACAGACCATTTTATAAATAAGCTTGCTTATGTAGAGCTAACCATGTTTGGGAAATTTATTTATGGTCTTAGGATTTTTGGTTGAGAGTAACAAAACAACCTATTCAAGATCAAAAATGTTTATCATTGTTTGCCTGCTTTTAAATGTCGCCACACTCAAAATTTCAAAGTCATATTGCCCATATTTTGTTGTGGTCTTTTTCTAGTTTATTCTATTGGAAAGGTTAAAATCAGCATCTGTATTGCTAAGAAACTTCTTTGAAAGTGATAGCACCAACAGGTTTCCAAAGACCCAATGATGACACATAAGGTCACCTGGAAATGACTGCTTTGACAGTAATTATGTTTATGTATCTTAAAATCAGGTACTCCCCTTAAAAATAATCCTGTATTCAAAACCACATCTACGGCCATTTCTCTCATGTCATCTAAATCTCTTGACTCTTCTATGAGTGTTCACTTTACTCTCAGGTTGTTTCTCTGTCTCCTCCCATTAAATGATGCACAAAATGTAAGATTCTTTTCTCATTTCTCCGATTAGATCTTGGCTATTGTGCTGCCTTCTCCCCATCCCACCTAAATCCCTGCATCCCACATAAATATGAGTGGTCTCCATTTTTTAACCGCGTTGCCTTTTCTTGCTAAACTATTTGCCTTGAGCGAGATGCAAACAAAAGCAGTGAAAGAATTCAAATTTGGGGCCAGACAGACATGTATCCAAATCTCTGTCTGCCACCTACAATCTGTGTGAATTTTAACAAGTTATCTGTGCTTTCTGGGCACCACTTCCACCTCTATAAATGGAGGAGGGAAGTGGGTGATAATACCTGCTTCAAAGAGTTGTAAGAAATAGTAAATCAACATATAAAGCACTAAGCCATTGGAACATAGTAGAGGTTTGATTACTGATATTAAAATTTTATGAAAAATGATGTGATTATCTCCCACCACTTTCAATATTACTAATGTGGAGATGGTTCCCAAATCCATATCTCTCTATATTAATTACAAAGTTTCTTATGTTATCTATGTTTTACATTGCATCTTAAGTTTTTGCAGAATTGTCAAATCTGTTTTAATAAGATGCTAGATCTTATCGAAACTGTGTTCTTATTATCCTTAAAAATATGGATGAAAGAGAGTATATATGATATCTACATAAAATCCCTCACAATATAGATACAATGATAACAAAAGGAAAAATAATAGAAAGAGCATAATCCCCCAATTTTTATTGTTGTCATTTTAATTATATTGGTATTTCACTCTAAGACTATCCTGTGCAAAATGTGGGATAATGTATATGAGTAATTATGTCATAGTCTAACATTTGTGTGTAATTGGACACCAGAATTTTCAGTAAGGAGAAAAGAAAACACAAAAGTAAAACACAAGATATAAAGTGAAAAATCCTCTGGAATTTGAAGTAACAGATGAAATAAATAAAATATTTTATCTTTAGATAATATAAAAAATATATATGTAATACTTACACCTAGAACATTTTAATATATGTGAGGTGATTGAATTTGCATGTATGTGTATGTAGACTATAAACACACTAAAATAAACATATATCCAATCTCTGTCTGACTCATTTTTATAAAGAATACAGTTGTTTCTATAGTTTCTTAGATAATTAATTATGAGGGATTGGATCCTTCTCTTCAGTGATTCTCAAAAATATATTTTGTAGCTGGTTTACATTGAGAGTTTCTTGTCCATATGTCCCTGATTGTACATATTCTACCGGTTGCCAGAAAGGGGAAAATATTAGGACTTTGGTGGAGAAGAACTGTTAAAATAAGAAAAAAAGTTTTTCTTTGTTTGTCTTCATGGATACCATTTCTATTTACCATTCCATTCCATTGTCATTGTTAATGTGTATTTATTGACTGAAGCACACATGTAAAATCAGGCTCTTCTGTAAACAAGCTTGCCTGTGTAGAGTTAACCTTGTTTGGGGAAGCTATTTAGAGTCTTTGGTTGCTTGCTCAAAAACAAAACAACCTATTCAGGTGGAAAAATGTTCAGTAGTGATATAAACATTTACACGCTTCTACCACAGATAGATGAGAAACATATATCTAGATGTAATTGGATACATTCAGAAATATTCTTAATTGCTGCTGAACTTGGTGCATCCCCAAACTTTAAACATGATAGGTTTTTTTGTTTTGGTTTGGTTTTGGTTTTGGTTTTCTCTAAATCACATTGAATTCTATTTTGTAGTGACACACTTCCGTGGGTTGACTTCAGGACTGTTGGCATGGAGAGTTTGTCCTCTGGACTTTTTTTGTGTGTCTTCCAGCAGTATTTCTGATAAATGATTCTATCTCTTCAACCTAATTATTTGTTAAGAGGTAATTAAGGCATGTCATATACCTGTTTTTTCCAGATTTTGAATCAACAAGAAGCCATGTGTCATCCCCTCTTCCAAATCACTCTTCAAAATCTCTACCATTTAGCTGAAACAAAAGAAATAGTTTGCTTACAACCTGAAATTTCTGAGAACAACTTTTGTCTTTTCTCTGTGGTTCCACAAAGTTTTCCCACACTGCCTCCTGGCTTTTGCATTTTTCTATTTCTTTGTAAGAAAAATTTTTATTTTCTTTTCTGCCTGAAATATTTCTAGCCATTGATGCAGATTAGATGGTCTTTGAAATTTCAACACATTAACACTTCTATTAATCACAGGTTAAACTTTGCAAAATAAACTTCCCTAATTAGAGAACTCATCAAAAATGTAAGTCAATTTTTTAAAAACATATTTGTACCAATAATAGGAAAAATATTTTCCAGATTTTCTAGAAGAAGATTCAATTGAATTTCCTCATATTACTTCTGGGGTCATGATTTTACTCAAATATTGGGGTCTGTATTGTACAGATTTTGAGGGACCACCTCTGTTCCTTACAGAAATACCTCAGAATGATTTTGATACATTTAAAAGTTCTTGAAATCGTTCTTCAGAAAGCATCTGTCTATTTTATTAACAAAATAAGAGTGGGAACATTGTTGGCTGAGGTAACACACAGGAAGTGTTTAAGAGCAGAAGAGAGAAATAAGCCATCTAAAATTAACACCCATATTAAGGGGGAAGGAGAAAAAAAAACCAAGGAAGGAGAATAAAAATAACTACTAATGTAGACTTGTAAGAAGAACAAGAAGTGCATCTTAGAAAGAGAGAAAAATTTTACTAAGTCATATGCCTCCCCTTTTTAAAAATAACTTTCTTGAAATACATTTCAGAGTCATATGGATTTGACTATATTTCCTGCCAAAGTGGGAAACTGGTCTCTAAAAGAAGTAACAGAGCAGCAAGTCACCCTGAGTGTTATGTGCTTTTAGATGGAAATCTGCGACACCCTGGCAAAATAAAGACCAAGGTAGCAAATGGTCTTATTTCATGAAAGGTGCTATGAATAGAAAATTGAATATCCATGAAGGCCTGTGTTTTATTAAAGAATTTATATTAAAGATGACATGACACCTCCTTTGAACCACTATATCAACATAGATATAAGAAGTTTACAAAAAATACTTTTTTTTAATAAAAAATAGGTAAGTTTCTACAGTTTTCTTTTGCTATTTCAGCTTTGCAGCTTCTGAAAGAAACACCTCTGTTCATAATTTCCCTCATTCTTGTGCCGTGTTATCTTCATTTTAAATAAATAACCTCATTCACACATACACACTCCAACAATACCCAGCCTCATCTATCTAGAATTTCTTGTCCCCAGAATGTTCTAGGACTGAGATCTCTCTCAAATCCTCTTTCGATATAATTCCCTTCTCAAGGATGCTTAAGTAGAACATAGGTTGAATTTTTGTCCTTCACCTCACTGCTGCAAGAGCTGAGGCTAGAGCTACTTGATGAGAAGCAGTGTGGATGGCCAGTCCATAGCTGTAAATATTTTCACCACAATTGAAAGTGGATAATAAAGCAGGAACAGAGGAACAATGTGGAAATCACAGGAGAAATAGACTCTAGACCCCTACCATAAATCCAATAGTAACTCATATGTATATGTGTTTGGTATGTACTAGGAACTTTTCTAAATTGTTAATATGTATATATTTAGTGAATCCTCCCCAAACCCTATGGAGTAGGAAGTAAAATATTTTCCACTTTACAGATGAGAAAACCATGGCACAGACAAAGTAAGTAGCTTGCCAAGGTCACACAGATTGGCCTACTCATACCTAGGCATTCTAGTTTTAGAGATCCCCCTCTTAACCATGACAATATATTGTCTCCCAGGAGATGGGAAATATTTTGGCCTCCACAGGATAGTTTTAGGTGTTGACTGTGACTCAGGGGAGTTACTGACTCCTCCTCTTATTGATGTTCTTCCGGCCTCTGAGATACCGGAGTATGAGCCGCTAGACGAACTGGATCTGGTTCAGGTGTGTAATCACAAAAACATATAAATGATTGATATTACAACACTTTGTATCAACTACTATTTTAATTCAACAGGGAAAGCAGGTTGATGACAAAGCATACCTAGACATTTTTACTCCGGAATTTTAATAAGAAAAAGTTACAGCAAATTATATGGGAATGTTGTGGCCATGTTAATGAATCGCTAACAGCTTCTCAGTAAGCCAGCTTCCAATTCAGTGGTCTTGCTGACAAGTTCAGAGGTGATTTTCTGCTGATAAGCACTGGTAGAGTTCTTGCAGTTAATTCGGGCACCATCCCATTTTGACCGGTCACTGCCTATTCCATACCACTTAAAACTTTGACCCCTTCATCACATCACTAGTGTTTTCCAACACACCCTTCACTCCTCCCTTTCCACACCTACACCTGTAGATTGGGAGGCAAATTATAGCTAGAAGTAGAAGTGGGAGAGCTGCTAGATGTTTTTGATTCCTCAAAATGAAAAAGGCTAAATGGACTTTGTTTCCAAAGCAGAAACCAAAATACAGATGATGAAGGCACAACATGTGTGCTTGATTTAACTTGTTCAGGTACATCTCTGAACTGATGTCTTCCGAAATTGTATCTTTCCCAAAGTACAGAATGACTACAAACTCCTCTCTAGGACCTCACCTTGAGTTTCATAATATCAGAGAGCATATTTTGAAAATTTCAGGGTAGAGAGAAATCATTTCAAGAGTTCACACTGTTCCCAACTCTTTCAAAGATCATGCCTTAAAAGAGTATCCCTACAGTGGGGAAAAGAGATGCACGGTTTTCTCTCTTTTTCTCTAGTGTCTCTACATTCACACCAACCCAGCTATCTTTCATTTGAAAATTCTCTGAGCTTCTTCATGACCTTAGAATTTTTGCATCTGGTCATTTGGCCATTTTTGAACTCCTATCACTAGAAAACTCTAAATTCCTGAACAAGGCATTTATGACTTAAATTAGCTGTTCCCAACCCTTTTAGCACCAGGGACCAGTTTCAGGGAAGACAGTTTTTCCATGGATGATGGAAGGGGGATGGTTTCAGCATGAAACTGTCCCACCACAGATCATCAGGAGTGCAAAACCTAGATCCCGCACATGTGCGGTTCACAATAGAGTTCGTGCTCCTATGAGAATCTAATGCTGCTGCTGATCTGACAGGTGGTGGTAATGCTTGCTCAACTACCACTCACCTCCTGCTGTGCAGCTCAGTTTCCTAACAGGCCATAGACTTGTACTGGTCCGGGGTCCAGGGGTTGGAGACCTCTGGCTAAAATAATCTCCCTATCTTTCTTTTTGCACGGTTTTCTCATTTCTTTCTCGTTTCCTTTGATTTTACATTCTGTTTCAATTCTTGTTACTCATTCTGTCTATGTAACTGATTCTAATTCTTCCTCACAGCAGATTTTCTTCATTTTTATTTCACTTTGGAGCAATGTAATTTAGATGCTATGAACTTGTCTTTACTTCAATATAGAGTGTCCTATAAATAAGACCAAATTAGAGCATTAACATCAAATAAATATACATATATTGTAAATAACTGAAAATTTAAAGCAGTCAATAAGACATGGGGGGCAGCTCCATCCTTAATAGAAAATAATTTTTCTCCTTACCTCTAATGTCGCCATCTGTGCTTCTATTTTCAATATCTGTTTTAAGGCAGTATTATGCTGTTCTTTGGCTAATAGATAGAAATGACCTGCTATAAGTGGTTAGCACTAGCCATGCGGTGGTTACATCGAAGGTAACAGACCTGGACAGTACTACCCTTTATATGGTGAAATTTAAGTTTTGTTTCCTCTAAATTTTAGATAGAAAGTTGCTAGAGCTCAAATTTCAGAGTTTCTGTTTTAAAAACAAAACACAATTTCAGAAACAACAGCAAAAAGAAAGACATATATTTACATGATTATGCAAAATAGCGAACTTCATGTTAACCATATAGCTAACTTTTTGGAGGCTAGTGATACGTACCAAAGCACTCTTAATTACATATTAGCAATGTAATACCAACATATGTGTTATGCTTGATTATGGCTAATGTTTTATTGTTATTCTCATTACCATTGTTTTAATTTTCTCCTTATAATAAGTTTTTCATTTTTATTTCAGATGCTGAAAACTATATTTGACTGCCTCAAATAGTTATAGTATATTTTAGTTATGTTTTATTAAACCTTTTGACTGTTTCATAGACTACATGCCTAAAAAAGACCTCCAACTAAATATTAATTTACTACACAGTATAAAAAATGCAAAGGTAAATATTTCTATTTGTATACCCTCCAAACTAATGAAGTTATCTATTTACACAGAGCTTGTCTACATGTAGCCAAAATGTGGATTAAAAAAAAAAAAAAAGCTGTAACTGTCAAGGAACATTTTCAAACTAGAATTCTAGAATCTAAAGAACAACTCTCTGGTATGACCATTCACCTGCCAGACATTTTCCTTATTTTAAAGTTTTTGGCTTGGATGAGTTGAGGAAAAGAGGAAGCAGAGCAGAACTTCCACAATAGAGAAAATAATTCAATTCTATTATTTTCATAGAATGGAGTCATTTAAAAGTTTGATTGTGATAAATATTTTTGAAAGATGTTACTTTAAAAAGAAGAAAAATGGAAAATAAGGAGAAAGAGAAGAAGAAGAAGAGGTAAAGGAGGAGGAGGAAGAGGAGAGTAGTAAATAATTATTTAGGGCATTCGTCCTCTTCGTGTGATGTAATTGAAAGTTTAAACTGTGCACATATTTGGTTTATAACTACATAAAAGGTAAAAGATTAGTATAATCTTCCCCAAAGTTAAAGGATACTCTGTAACCTTGAAAAGGAAAAAGAAGTATGCATTGATGGTTTCATCCTTCTTTTTAATAGTAAAACTTTATCTTTCTGGTTTAAGATATTTGACATAATGATTTTGAATTCCTAAAAATGCTATGCCATTTAACTTCCCTGAGGCCATTGTTATAGTAACATCAATAGCAACACCACCACCACACACATAACCCCACAAATTGGCGATGGTTTCCAGTAATGAAAGTTTATTTCTTGCTCATATAAATAAACCAATGTTACTGTCTTTTGCAGGGAGCATCAAGTGGAGACCTGTCCCACATCCAGGCTGAAGGAGCAAATGGGCTGGGATTTTGTCATCTCCATGGTAGAGAAGAGATGGCAGTACCACTCATGGCTTTTGAACTTTTTAGTTGAAAGGCGTATACACCACTACTAATCACAATTCACTGGCTAAACCAAGACACATGGCAAGTTTGCAATGTCTAGGAAAGTAATATCCTCTCATTCAGGGAAGAGCAATGAAAATCACATGATCGTACCTGATTATGGAGGAGGGGGAGAATCTTTCATAGGCAAGAAACATTTGGAAGTTGTACAGATGCTCTTCAACTTACGATGGGGTATACATCCTGATAAACCCATTGTAAGTTGAGAATATCATAAGTCAAAAGTGCATGGAATACACCTAATTTACTGAACATCATAGATTAGGCTGATCCACCTTAAATTGAAAATATCATAAGTCAAAAGTGCATGGATTACACCTAATTTACTGAACATTATAGATTAGGTTAGCCCACCTTAAATGTGTGCAGAACACTTACATTCTCCTACAACTGGGCAAAAGCATCTGGCAACTCAGTATACTGTAGAGTATTAGTTGTTCATCCTGGTGATCCTGTTGTTGACTGTGAGCTATAGCTCACAGCCTCTGCCTAGCATTGCTGGAGAGGATTGTCTTGTTTTCTACTGAGTGCAGACTACTTTTGCACATCCTAAAGTCAAGAAATTATAAGTCAAACCACAGTAAGTTAGGAACTGCCTGTAAAGTAATCAATCACAAATACCTAAGCAATTAGAATTAGGACTAGTAGTTTGCCATCAAGAACAAGAATTAGTGGTTTCCTTTTCTAATGAATATGTCAAAATTGAAATTTGTCACTAAATCAGCATTTTAAAAGTCACTACCCTTAGATATTCCATTCGAAATTTAGAATTTTAATATTAAAAAGCATGGAGTCATGTAGTGATTGTCTTCTCCAGAACATTTAAATTTCTCCTGAATCAAAGAGTATTATTTTCATACCTTTAAAAGCAACTTCATGCCTTTCTATATGGAATTCACTTTCAAACAAGAATATTTATTCTCCCCTGTTGCCAGCACCATAAGGTGAAAAGTGCTTCTCAGTAGTTGTCTCACCACTAATGGGAATTTTTGATCAATAAATATTGTCGTGCTAATCTAATAGACCTTAAGTTAAGACCTCAGTGTCACTGAAGCCTGAAAATCCCTGCATTTCCACATATAGAAATCTCTGAATAATGCAGTCCATCCCTAAAGAGGTATTATGCAAATGATGCATTTAGTTAATATGTACTGTAAACAGATCATTTCTTCTATATTCCTTTCTAAATCACAGCAGAGATTAAAGCTGTAATACTCTTATTACCTAACAAAATAGCTAAACATTTAAAGTAGATCTGCAAAGAGCTTCAAGACCAAGATAACAGCCCCTTGAATTTGGATTGGGCTTTTCTTTCAAAGGCCGTAGCATCTTCTTACATGCTTTTTCCCAAACCCCAAGAAGAAACATTTCTCTTGGAAATGTAAGTTACACTGGCTCTCTCTGGCCACTAAGAGACTAGTATATATCTCACATTCCCCTATTACCAAATTCCAATCCAGTACTCACTGACAAATGCAACAGTACCAATCCTATGTAACATACAAATGGGAAAAATCAAACTCAAGATGCAGAATCGTTAGCAGAATATCGTTGATTGTTTACTTCCAATTTAGCGTCCTCTCAGTGAGCTAATGTCAATTTCTATTAGAACTCCTCCCTGCCATGTTGACCGATTTTAGCACTAGTAAATGATTTCAGGTGAGAATGAAAACTGAATGATGATCTTTTCATTTGTCTTTCCAACCTTTATTGAATACAGACAATGAAATAGAATGCTACGGCTTTGGCTATATAATTTTAAAGGGTTGATTTTTATGATGGTATTTTTGAGCCATGATAAAAGTTGGATGATACTGACAGCAAAGCTTTTCCTCTCAATTATGCAGAAGCCAATTGATCAAACAGCACTGTTTTCATTAAACATGCCCAACATCCCCTTGGGATGGTGTATTGTCTGCCAGAGAACTTTCCATCTGTTTCAAAGACACAAAAACAGAGCACGTTTAAATGATAACTTTCAAATCAGCAAATTTGCTTTCGCTTTTCTGATTTTAATTTGCTATTGAATTGAGGTTGTATATTCCTTTATTGTTCAAAAACAGAGAGAACAAAAGAAACGCCAGTCCAGTTTTGTATTTGAAGCAGAAAAGTTCTGCAACCTCACACAGGGGAAAGAGGAGAGGGAACAGATAAATCTACACTGGTCACTCTCAAGGAAAGGGAGACTCAATCAAATACATTACAGCTTCCTTAGAGAGGAAAATAGGCCTCAGTGCAGCACTGAAAGGCAGGTTTTAAGAGTGAAGAAAATGATTGGCTCAGAGTAGTGTAGCAGGCTGTAAGAAAATGTTGTCAGAGTGTGTTCTGTGTTCTTACTAATGGCCATTTTGACTTGCCATTGGTACATAATAAATGATTGTCCTTTAGGTGTGAAGAGGTCTGTAATGTTCAGAGTGGTAAAAAGACTTTTCCAGCACCCAGCATTCTCTAAGGCAGCTAGACCAGATATATGAATGTCAGGAGAAAAACAGAATGTACTAGGAAATCTGAGATACAGCCTATATATTCATACGTTTTTCAAATGACTATTTCACTTGTTCTTTGACCTTTTTCGATGACACTTTTCTATTTTATTTCTGCTGTTTTGCATGAATGTCTTTTTTAATAAAATTCTTTATATTTTCATTCCTGTTTTCTTATATTGATGCATCAATTTTCTCTAGTCTTTTTCCTTTTTGTGTCCTTTGTGATAAAAAGGAAAAGGGGTATCATTCTTTCTGTTTCCTACTGCTGTTTGTAACATTTAACTTTGTACAGAAACATAGGGTTGTCTAAGTAAGTATGGGATTTACAACAAGAGTGAAAACAATCAAATTGATTTTAAAAGATATGTTTCCATTTTCATCAACATGTATCAATTTCTCCCAAAGAAATATGGCAAGATTAAGGCACAGTTAATATTTTCAGAAGGTCCTTGTTGTGGTTTAAAAAATAACATTGTTATTCTGTATTTTACTTTCTAAAATATTTTCACTGCATTTATTGATGGGCAATAAATAGAAATCATGGTAAAATTTTAAACCATAAAGCCATTGAAATAAGAATATGATTACCAAAATAAAAATCAAACTCCCTGTAGTGGGGTAGAATGGAAGCCCATCAAACTATATGTTCATACGCTAATCCCCAAATTGTTGAATGTTTTCCTGTTTGGAAAAAAAGGATATTTCCAGGTACAATTAAAAAGGATCCTGAGATGAAAGGAAGATCATCTTGGATTATGCAGGTAAACCTGAAATGTGATGACAAGTGTCTTTATAGGAAACATACAGAAGAGGAGAAAACATAGGCACAGAGGTGGTGTGAAGACAGAGGCAGAGATTGGAATGGCATGGCCATGAGCCAAGGAAGCCAGGGGACATCAACAGCCACCAAATGCCAAAGGAGGCAAGGAAACATTCTTCCCGACAATCTCCAGAGAGTGAGCCCCGGCTGACACCCTGATTTTGGACGTATGATCTTCAAAACTGTGAGAGAACAATTTTTGTTGTTTTCAGCCATCCAGTTTATAGAAATTTATTACAGCAGTCGTAGGACACTAATGCATCTTCCAACATATATATATATATATATCTCCCTCAAAATCCTCTATATGAATTGTTAAGAGATACACATATATATGTGTGTATATATACATATATGGAGACCCTTTTATAGACTGAAATAAGCATTTCATTTTATAGTTATTTATAAGCTTTTTCTCAAAGCACATTTGCAACCACATCATTTCCTTTGATGCCATATATAAATTTTCTTCAAGTTCTATTTGCGATTATCTTGCCTTGTGGCAGCAAGCAAAATGGAGAATCAGATCTCTGTGTGAGCGGCAAATTTCCAACAGAAAATGTTCTTATCTCTCTGCAGAAATTAGGAATAAAATCCTATTGAGGATATTTGAGTTCATTTGGGGTTTACTTCTGTTTACAAATATGTAGATGAGTCAGAAAGAGATTAGTATGTTGGTCGTGATATATAATACAGTATACAATTCTTAATCACTGATTATGTTTAAAACATTAATCCAATAATTAAAACAAAGCATTTCAACTTTGCCCTTTGAGGTCTAACCCAACCCAAGTATTTCTTAATGCAGCCTGCCTTACCTCAACATTCTTGATCTTTCTTCCTACTCTACATTTCTTTATTTTTCCATTTATCGTCTATTATTTGTAGTGTGCGCTTTTTAATATTGATGATTTTGTTGTTCTTGTTGTTAATTGTCTGACAACCTGGCTTGAACACAGGCTTCACATGGATAGGAACCTTGGTATGTTCTGTTCCCTTATGTCTCCTAAGCACCTGGAACAACACATGGTCCATGCTCAATATATACTCAATAAATGAATGTACTCAATAAATGAACAATCAGAACCCCAGTTGCTCTCCTCTGCTAAGGTCTATGGGGAAATGAGATCAAACTAATGTGCTTGAAGGGAAGGAAAAATGAGTAGAACGGCTGCTTCTGAAGATCAAGAACATGGGAGAGGGTACAGGAGGGGAAATTAAAATTTGAGATGGCTGTGACTGTTGTGAGGCCCATTGCTATGACGGTGATTCTGTTATTATGGTTCAATCCTAAAAATGAGCTAAATATTAAAATATTGAGGGGTGAAATAAAGTATAATCAAAAAAAGACTAGTAACCCTGTATTCAAAATCATCCACATCCATCCTTAAGATTATTAGAAAGCCAAGAGCAGGAAAGGAAGTGGTCAATTGTTTCTTTGTAGTTTGCTGTTTTTCACAGTTCTACCTTTTCCCCTTATCGGGTTCTTCCCTTTTTTTGAAGTGCTCGTTTGTGTTGAGTGATGAGTGAGATATAAGAAGGTGTCTTCGTTTGTTCTGGCTGCTGTAACAAAATACCATAAACTGGGTGGCTTATTTAAAAATATGTGTATTTCTTACAGTTATAAGGCTGAGATATCCAAGATCAAGGTAACAGCAGATTTGGTGCCTGGTGAGGGCTTTTTGGTTCATAGACTGCACCTTCTTGCTCTGACCTCACATAGTGGAAAGGGGAAGGTAGCTCTCTGGAGCCTCTTTTGTAAGGACATTAATGCCACTCATGAGGGCTACACCCTCACAACCCAATCACCTCCCAATGCCTGCCCTCCTAATATTACCACTTTGAAGGGTAAGATTTCAACATATAAATTTTGGGGGAATCATAACCACTCAGACCAAAGCAGGAGGATTGAGGTGGTGTTATTTTTCTCATTGCATTTCTAAAGACGAATTTGTTTTTTCTTTACAATAACTTTAACGGAGGGAACAGATATTATTCCCATGTGACAGCTAATGAAGCTGCAGTTAGAACTATTGAAGGACTTACACAAGTTTACATGGCTAGGTAATTTGGCAAAGGGTTTACGAATTTTTGATACTGACTTTTCAATTCTTTGTCTCTCTAGTAATCTCTTTTTCATATCTGTTTTCTAGTTCACTAATTCTGTGAAATAGATTCTATCCTTTCATTTATCCATGGGTTTTTTGTTGTTGTTGTTGTTGTTTTATTTAAACAAGTAAAGAATTTCAGCTCAGAATTTGAAATCAGTATTTGCAAGTTAAAATTTATCTTTTATAATGATTACATTATGTGATTTTGAGAAAATTACTCAAGATCTCTGCCACTCCTTTTACATGTCTGTAAAATATGGACAACAAGAGCTTGTCATACATTATTATTAATTCCCATTATTATTGTTTTAAATTTACTCTTATATTTACCATTTTCTGTGCTCTTTATTATTTCCTGAATGTCACATATTCATTTTGAGATCCCTTTTCTTCTGTCTGAAGCATATGCTTTAGAATTTATTTTACTATGAATGCTGCTGAGGACAAACTCAGTTTGTGTTTGTCTGCTCTTGCTATTGAAAGAAATTTTCACTGCCCATAAAATATTGGTTGGATAAACATTATCTTTTAGCACATTGTGTTCAATATGATGCCACTGTCTTCTGGTTTCCACTATTGCATATGTAAAGACAGCTGTCAATCTAACCATTTCACCATTAAAATGAATCTTGTCACTCTGACTGCTTCCAAGATTTCTTTTTCTTGGGTGTTCTATACTTTCACTATGGATACAGTGGGTATTTTTTCTTTGATTATCTTGCTTGAGGGTTTTTGGGCTTTCCATATTGGTTTTGTGATTTCACCAGTTCCATAAATTTTTGAATAATATACTTTCAAATAGTTTCATTGTCATACTGTCTTTCTCTTCTACTTTTAAAACTAAAATTAGATGTATATTAAACCTTTTAACTTTGTTCTTTATATAACAACACTTTTTCTATTTTATATTTTATATCTCTTTCTTGTCTCTTTCTTTAGTTCTAACTTCTATTTTATTAATTTCTTACCTAATTTCTGTTAAAAATTGTCCACTGAGTTCTAACTTCAATTATTTAGGTTTTCATTTCTAAATGTTTATGGTGTTATTTTTCAACAATTCTTGATTATTCTTTATTGTTTATTTGCTGCACATATTTCAAGATTTGATTTTATATCATTAAGCATAACAGTCATTTTAAAGTCTGAAGATTTTTGAAATGTATATTACATATTTTACAATTATTATTTTCAACAGGCAAGGCTATTCAAGTATCTAGTCCACCATGTCATTAAACCAACATGAAAATGGAGGTAATACTCCAAGCTCAGAATTGTTATGAGGATTAAGTAAGTCTATGTATGAAAACTCAAAGTTTGGCACAGAATAAGCATGCGGTACATGTAAACAGTTTTTACTATTCAAAATTTATGACAATTATTTTAAGTTGAATATGGGTTAGAGCATTAGCACTTTCCTCAAATCTTAAATGTAGCAATTATCAACTTCTGTTTTGAAAAATAGTTATAGAGGGCACTGAGTTATTTATCCTTTTCTAAGACTTACAACAAATGACATGACTTGGGGCAAGAAGACACCAATGCAAAATATTACATGCCATTGGTGCATTTCTCTAATTATTCATATTTTTAGCTCTTCAACTACAGTCCTTTCCTTTCTTTGTAAAATGCCCTGAAAATGTACACATTTGCTCTGTGTAGTAGTCAACTCAGGCTGCCATAACAAAATAAATTTATTTAAATGAAAGAAATGTATTTTCTCACAGTTCTGGAGACTGGGAAGTCCTAGATCAAAATGTCACCTAATTTGTTTCCTGATGAGCATTCTCCTCCTGGCTTGCATTTGGCAACCTTCTCACTATATCCTCACATGGCAGAGAGTGAGGGGGAAAGAGGTCTTCACCTTCACACAAAGCCACAGCTTTATTAGATTAGGGCCCCACACTTAAGATCACATTTTAATAATTACCTCTGAGGGATCCCATCTCCTGATACAGTCACACTGGGGGATATAGTTCCTACACATAAACTTTGCAGGGGGAACTATTCAGTCCAGAACACCCTGATTTTTTTGTGCAAAGTATGAAGACTCCTAGAAATGTAAATTTAGGTCACCCACACTGCAATATATTCATTCACAACCTATTAATGTGTAAGATAGTAAGTATCTGATATGGTTTGGCTGTGTCAGCACCCAAATCTCATCTTGAATTGCTGTTCCCATAATCCCCACATGTTGTGGAGGGACCCAGTGGGAAGTAATTAAACTATGGAGGTAGTCACCCCCATGCTGGTCTCATGATAGTGAGCGAGTTCTCACGAGATCTGATGGTTTTAGAAGGGACTTTCCCCACTTTGTTCAGCACTTCTCTCTCATATTGACACCACCATGTGAAGGACATGTTTGCATCCTTTACCACCATGATTATAAGTTTCCTGTGACCTCGTCAGCCATCCAGAATTGTGAAGCAATGAAACCTCTTGCCTTTATAAATTACCCTGTCTCAGGCAGTTCTTTATAGCAGCATAACAGACTAATATAGTATCATTGAATTTTACAATTTAACACACCATTGCAGATGTGTATCTTTAAATCACTAAATTATATATTCTATATATCTTAGCTCACTATTCAAGAACTTTTTTGGGTCATTGTGTCAGTGATATCTGGTCATGAGTTCTTGTCATGGTTAATACTGAATGTCAACTTGATTGGATTGAAGGATGCAAAGTACTGTTCCTGGGTGTTTTTTTTGAGGTTGTTGCCAACCTCATTTGCATCAGTGAGCTAGGAGAGGCAGACCAACCTCAATCTTTTTGGGCACCATCTAATTAGCTGCCAGTGTGGCAAGGATAAAAGCAGGAAGAGGAAGTTGGAAGGATTACACTGGCTAAGTCTTCCAGCCTTCATCTTTCTCCAGTGTTGGATACTTCTTGCCCTTGAACATTGGACTCCAAGTTCTTCAGCTTTAGGACTCCTGGACTTACACCAGTGGTTTGCCAGGGGCTCTCAGGCCTTCAGCCACAGACTGAAGGGCCCACTGTTGATTTCCCTACTTTTGAGGTTTTGGGACTTGAACTAGCCTCCTTGCTCCTCAGCTTGCAGATGGTAAGGACTGAAGTGGGACTTCACCTTGTGATCATTCGAGTCAATTCTCCTTAATAAACTGCTTTTCATATACGTTAGAACTTATCCCTGTTCCTCTAGAGAACTCTGGCTAATACATTTCCTGGGTGAAGTTACAGAGAAAAGAACTAAAAACTGGAAATATAAATACTGATAGAAAAAGAAAGCCATCCTTGAGAGAAATAGAAAGTCAATATACTATATAGAAAAATGAGTTTCTAAGAACATTTAAAATTAAGCTATTTAACTTGTGGAATATATAATAATAGCAGAAGCCCATAAAAAATGTGACTAATGCATTATCAGGAAAATGAGATGGCTAATCCAGAGATATTTTACAACTGAAGGTGTATATGATAGCATAATTCATTTTGAGGCAGGCTGTTCTAATAGACTTTATGTAAACTTTAGACTTGGATAAACATGAGTTTGTACCTTGGACCTGCCATAAAATTTAGCTGTAGAATATTAGCTATCCTACTCATCATCTTTGGTCTAAAACACTGCAACCCCTGGAAATACTAATATCTATATCTAGATTGCTGAATTAATAAAATTAAGTGACAAAACACAGAAGCATGTATATAACTGGTGCTTTCATATATATACATATATAATAATAGAACATATTTTATATATACATAGGTTTCACTCATTTTTCTTATCTATAAAATATAATAATCTCCCTGGTTTGTTTTCCTAAATAATAAAATTATTTATGTAAGGTATTTAGTTCAATGGCTGGCACAAAGTTAATACACAGGGGTTAAAATTTTTTTTCTTTTCTCTTTCTTGTTTTTTCTTATTTGTGCTAGTTAATTAAAATTAGTCATCAATAAAAACATGACAGAAAGAAAAGACGGCCAGAGACAAAACACTGAGAAAATCTTACACTAAAATTTGAAAAAACTGAGAGAAACCAGCAAAATATTTAAAGTAGTCACAAAGGCAGGAGGAGAAAATCAGTTGAGCAGAATGTTCAGGGTGTTGAAGGTACGCAGATATTAGAAATAAGAATCAGACAACAATATTAAAGTCAACAGAGGAATAAGAATTTCAGAGTGCTAAGGAAAGTGTATTGATTTTGCAACTTGAAACTTGATGGTTTCTTTGAAGAACAGTTTTAACAGAATAGGAGGAGAGGAGATCACATTGTGTGGAATGGTTGAAAATGTGCGAAGTGTGTTATGGTGATAAAAGAATGAAGAGAGAGTGTGACTGTCTGCAGGAAACCAAGACAAAATGGGTTATTTTCCTCCCCTTAAGAAAAAATATTTTACGTATTTATGAAATGTAGTTAGTGATAATGGTTACTTTAAGAGTGAGAGAAGTAAGACAGGAAAGGAGGGGTTAAAGGCATAGGTGAAGACAGTCATTTAGCAAAGAAAGCACATTCCTTCCTTCTAAACAGGCAGAAATGAAGGAGGAAGAACTGACAGAATGAGATGGTAGAATTTTAAAGGGTTAAGGGTGTTGCATAGGAAGATATTTTGACAAGGAAGAGATAGACTATGAAAATGGACCCTGGATAACTGGTTTTTCTCAATGAGTAGGAGGTGAGTTTCTCTCCACCAGAGTCAAAGAACACTGTTTTCTGCTGTGGAAGCTCATGGAAAAGTACCAAACAATATGTAACTGTTCTTGAATTTTTAGAACTTGGGATAGTGGTGCACACTTAGCACTCAAAAATCACTACTGGGTTGAAATGTACATTTCAGTCTTGAGGAGAATGGAAATGGTTTGGAAGAGCCAACATAAGAAAGCAAAAAGAAAAAAGAAAGAAGAAGAAAGAATTAACACACACACAACTGAACAGTTTTGGTGACAGCTCAACTGAAGTTAGAGAACATAAATTTGAAGTAGACCTAGCCTCGGAAGATAAGTCCTATTTTAAATCCTAAGGGAAGCCGGATAATGAAATCCATTAAGAATACACTACCCAATTGAAAGTTGAAAAGGAGATTAGGGAAGACAAATGTAATTACCCGACTTGTAATTTGGTCAAGACACCAAGGTTAATAACATTCTTCGTTTTTCAAAAGTTGCCATGAATTTTTTAATACATTATAATGGCCAGTGTCACAATTTTTATTCCTTATACAAGAGATGAACTCTTCGATATGCATTTTTAAATGTTAAGCGTGTATATAAGTATATGTATTCACCATTACACATGCACATACATTTGCACATATATAAATATTAGAAAATGAATTTTTTTAACTAAGTAAAATGCTTAGATAGAAAATAGTTGGCTTTTTCCATTGCAAATCTGTTGAGGAGTTTTGAATAAAACTAAACCCTTTTACGATAGTTAAAAGTGGAGATTAATGTTTAGACCACAACATTATTTAGGGGTTAAGAGTCTGGTCATCAGCGAGACTTCAGTTCAAGCCAGACTAACATAGTCCAGTTACATATCCTCTTTAAATTCATCTTACTTCTTTACAATAAAGAAATAAAACATATTATATCATAGAAACTTTGAAGGATAGGGTAAATCACATAGAATGTTTAACATAAATATTATATTATCAATAAATATTAATTATATTACCTATTAATAATATTTAGTTGGCGTTTCCTTGATCTCAAGTATTGATATATGAACCAGTAATTATAGAAAGTAAGGTTCAGAAAATGTCAGCACTCTTTGGTAATGTCAGAATATGGAACAACCAGCTACCTTATATATTTATTATGCTAAACTTTTCTGGTATACATGTATCTTTCTTGGTATAAATGTTGACCTATTTGCATTTGTATAATAATGATCCATTTTATTAAAGGATCCTACCATTTGTTTAATTTTGAAGACAATGTTGAAGTGGTATTAAGCATTAAAACTACATAAATAGTACAGTGATTCTTCAATATCTCTTCAGAAATTATCTTCTCTCTTGAGTAAAGCATATTTGTGTTTGGCAAATTTCATATTCCTAAAAATATGAGAAAGCTTTAAATAACTAAACAAAATCAAATTTCTGAAATCAGGAGAAAAACAAATATATATATATATATAAAGAGAGAGCATGTTACTGGCATTAAAGAACAAAAGCAAAACTCACTTTTTTATACGTTGAAGAACATTGATTTGACTAGGAAAGGGCAAACAAAATGATAAATTCAATACTCTTCACGCAATCCACATTGTAAAACTATTTGAATAAATGTCATGATTAATTTTACTATTATAGTTATTATCATTAACTATCATTTATTATAATAATAAAATTATTTTATTCTTTAACCATGTGTGACAACTAGTTTCAATATTAAAGAAAACTATTTTTCCTGCATTGTATAAGAAAATATACTGGATGACATAGCTATAAACAATATTATACAACAAACTTAGTGTTGCCATTACCCTTTCCTTTTAAAATGCCTTTAAAAGAAGAGTGAGGGGAACTGTTTAAGAAATGAACAACATGGACACAGGGAGGGAAACATCACACACCGGGGCCTGTTTGGGGGGTGGAGGGCTGGGGGAGAGATAGAGTTAGGATAAATACCTAATGTAAATGACGAGTTGATGGGTGCAGCAAATCAACATGGCACATGTATACCTGTGTAACAAACCTGCACATTGTGCACATGTACCCTAGAACTTAAAGTATACAAAAAAAGAAAGAAAGAAATGAACAAGGCAGGGTACTGCGGCTCATTTCTGTAACTCCAGCACTTTGGGAGGCCTAGGTGGGAGGATCACTTGAGCCTAGAAGTTTGAAATCATTCATAGCAAGATCTGATCTCTCTCTAAAAATAAATAAATAAATAAATAAATAAATAAATAAATAAATAAATAAATAAATTAGCTGTGCATGGTGGTGTGCCAGCTACTCTAGAGGTACTGTACTCTACAGTACCTGTAGTACCAGCTACTCTAGAGGTTGAGGTGGGAGTATCCCTTGAGCCCAGGAGTTTGAGGCTGCAGTTAGGTATATTCCTACCATTGCACTCCAGCCTGGGAGACAGAGAGAGATCCTCTCCTGAAAGCAAGCAAGGAAGGAAGGAAGGAAGGAAGAAAGGAAGGAAGGAAGGAGGGAGAGAGGGAGGGAGGAGAAAAAAGAACATAATCTATATCTTTATCAAGCTACAGTTCATATCCAAATATTTTAATCACAACCCTTTTATTCAAACTAGCTTAAGCAAAAATGCATTTGATTAGCCTCAGTAAATAGGAATTCTGGGGCATGGAGCTATTATCTTAGAGATTATTAAATCTCTCTCTGTCATACACATGCTTAGTACTCTTTATTTTCAGTACAGTTTATCTCTCTGTGTTGATATCTTCCCACTTGTTGAAGAAAATGGCTCAACATAGTTTCAGATTTTCATCAAGTCAGCTTAAGAACTGCTGAATAAAGAAAGTACTTTTCCCAGTGCCTTTACATAAAATCCTGGACATCTATTTGTCTTGGGCTTTGTGTACATTTGTGAATTAATCACTATGACCAGGATAACGGAGCTTTGATTGTGCAGGTGTGGGTCACATGCCCATCTATACATTGGCAGGAACTGGAAAACTATGGATAATTCCTAACCATATAAACCAGAACCCTACTGAACGGAGACGAGATAGTCCCTAAAGCAAATGTAGTCATTTTGTCAGAAGAATGGAAGGAAGAGCATTATGTGGATAAAATTGGCAGGTACATTAATTTTGCGATAGGTTTCCATTAAATTAATAAAGACAAAGTGGAATTACAGAAAACATTACACAAAAATAAATACATTTTGCACAATATGTTATGCACTGTAATGAAGGACCTGTGTTAACTTTGTATAGGACTTTTTTTAAATCACTGACACGCTCTGTAATTTAGTGTCTTCAATTACAAAACTAGGAAGCTCAGCTTATCTTCACTAGATTTTTGAATCTAGTGATATAGCTTTTTATAGCTTTTAGGTAAGTCCAAAGGTATGTTTCCTGGATATTCTCAATTTAAAGGGAAGTGGTAAAGGTGGGTAGATAACAGGCTTTGGGGCCACATATATCTATGCCTTAAACCTGTCATTTAGTAGATGTTTAAACTTGTACAAAGAAGCAGTTTCTTCTTTTATATAATGGCGGTGGGGAGATAGCTATATCACATACATCATAAAGGTGGTTGTGATGAATACTTGAGATAATCACAGTGTCTGTTATGTAAAGACCATTTACTAAATGTCAGATTTTTTTGTAATTACTGCTATTATTTGTTGTTTCTCTGCCTTTCAGAAAATATTTTACATATTCCTCATTAGCTACATGTCTAAATACTCAACATTTTTGTTTGAATATAAAAATATTTTTTAAAATTATTCTTCAACCAATTTATGAGTTCAGTTGGTGATGAATCAAAAGTGAAGTGTTTTTTTAAATAACCTGCAGCAGCATCTGGAAGTTATAAAAAGCTCAAGTTCAATTCCTTCTAGAGTATTTGAAACAACATGTTTTCTGTTCAGACTAATTATGGGGTCACAGAAAGCAAGAATGCTACCGCTTACTTCTCTTCTTTCTCTTGCCCCAGTAAATGGGAAGGGAGGGAAAGTGGAGCAATCATTCTGGACATCTCTCCATAGAATGATGTCATTAAAAAAATTCTCATCAGAAAATGACACTTAACTGACATGAAAAGTTAAATACTGTTTTACGTTAAGTGGCCATCACCAGCATTTTCAAGAGCTAATTAAAGGAAAGTACATTTCTTTTTCAAAAGCACTTGTTGAACATCATAAATTCAAAATGACCTTTAAGTAACTGCAGAAAGAGGGTTGGAGAATCATCTGCATTTTGTATTATATCTTCTGATGTAAAGTTTTGACTATTTTATGAGTGACCAGCATGAGATGAATAGCATTGAATTCAAAGAAGGAAGCGGGAAAAAAAGTGAAAGAATGAATGAATGCCAGACACGTTGCCTATTTTATCAGTTGTTAGTAGGTAGGATTGATAGCTCCCATCAAAGCCTCACTTTCTATTTATTTTTAATATACATATTTATCTGTAAATATACTAAGTCAATACACCTATACATTTACAGACACACCATATACATATTTTGGCTGAATACCTAATGGCTAATTCGAAATTATGTTGAAATTAACATTGATCCAAAACAGAGACTGAAGCCAAATATCTCTATATACAGAACAAACTGAATGAACCTATGATATAAAAGTCCACCTAAAATGAAAGTAACAAAAGCAAGGAACTGTAGCCAATTCAAAAGGCCTAAACATATAGTGAGTATGCATAGGAAAATAGGAACACTTATTTTATATTTGTGTCAGTGTAACTTATTATCAACAATTTGGAAGATGGTTAATATCTGGTGAATGTCCCCTGAGCCCATAATTCCATGTCTCTACATGAACTCTGAGGAATACCCGGGTTTGTGCATAGATGGTGTGTGTAAGTATGTTCACCGTAGCAATGTTTGCAGCAAACAGCCAGAAAAAGCAAACCATAAATATCCATATGGTAAATGGACTTTCAGCTCTTAAATGCATTGGTAAACCTCAGAAATATTTAAGTAAGAAAGCAGATAAAAATTACATGATCATATTTACATGTATTTTATGAAATATATAGATATGTAGTTAAAAATTTTTAAAAATAATAGTTGCCTCCAGAGTGGAAAGAGACTAATAATGAGACTGGGGAGAGAATTGAGAATTCAACATTGAAATTAAATTCAAGAAACATTTAATAAGTTTACCTCTCTAGTTTTCTATTAAAAATGAATGTGACTATAAATGATTCTCTCATAATCACTACTTCTACTATTGGCATATTTTGGAGTCTTCAAGTTAAATGAAGAAAGATAAATAGCAATGATAAAACAAAGGATGCTGTTGTTTCTTTCTATCAAGGTTAAGAGAAAATGTTAATTTAAAAATAAAGCTAGCCTTCTTGTGATTTATAAGACTAAAATGAGCCCAAGTCTGTGTCTGTGTATGTGTGATTAAGGGAAAGATAGGAATTGAAGATGTTGAAGATGTAGAAACCACAAGTGAATGAAGTGACTTTAAATGTTTTGAATACTGAAACCACTGATCTTTAAAAATTAAAACACTTTTAGATAACAATGACTGCATTGCACCTTTTTTGTATTTTTTCAAAAGAATGCTGAGCCTATTGAAAATTGTTTAAAGTTTTATTACCTTTTTTTTTTTTTTTTTTTGAGACAGGGTCTCACTGCTCACCCAGGCTGAAGTCTCACTGCTCACCCAGGCTGAAGTGCACTGGCACAATCACAGCTCATTGCAGTGTTGACCTCCCCCCTCAGCCTCCCAGGTAATTGGGATTACAGGTGTGAGCCACCACATCTAGCCAACAATTTTCTTAAGTATACTAACTTATTGATGTTGAGGTGCTTCATAAACATTTCATTTCACATGTTGAGATTTATCTTTGTCATTAAGCTATGCACAATTGATTTCATAACTCTCCAGCTCTATGCATTACATAGCTAGCAAGTTGGATAAATATAAGGGCCAGAGTAGCTTGGGATTCTACATATTCCTGTAAAGAATGTTGTTTTTTATATTTTATGTATAATTCAAAAGAAAACCTAAAGGTTTACAAGTTCTTATTTTTTCTTAAGTGTGTTATATTATAAAATTTTTCATGTTCTGTCATTAATTTGAAATTTTAATATCCAGAAATTATAAAATACAATCTTGAATATCCTGTTTTCTATCAAATATTGAATAAACAAATATATTCTACATAAATATAGCTATCCTTAGTAATAGTAGTTCTTTATATTCCTGATATGGTTTGGCTCTGTGCTCCCACCCAAATCTCATATTGTAGCTCTCAGAATTCCCACATGTTGTGGGATGTGGGAGTGACCCTATGGAGACAACTGATTCATGGGGGTGGGTCTTTTCCATGCTGTTCTCCTGATAGTGAATAAGTCTCATGAAATCTGATGGTTTTACAAATGAGCATTTCCCTGCACAAGCTCTCTCTTTGCTCACTGCCAACCACATAAGACATGACTTGCTCCTCCTTGCCTTCCATCATGATGGTGATGTCTCCCCAGCCACGTGCAACTGTAAGTCCATTAAACCTCTTTCTTTTGTAAATTGCCTAGTCTTGGGTATGTCTTTATAAGCAGCATGAAAATGGCCTAATACAGTAAATTGGTACCAGTAGAGTGGGGTGCTGCTGAAAAGATACCTGAAAATGTGGATGTGACTTTGGAACTTGGTAACAGGTAGAGGCTGGAACAGTTTGGAGGGCTCAGAAGAAGACAGGAAAATGTCTCCCTAGAGACTTGTTGAATGGCTTAGACCAAATGCTGATAATAATATGGACAATGAAATCCAAACTGAAGTGGTCTCAGGTGGAGATGAGGGACTCACTGGAAACTAGAGCAAAGATGACTCTTGCTATACTTTAGCAAAGAGAGTGGTGGTATTTTGTCCCTGCCCTAGAGAGCTGTGGAACTTTGAACTTGAGAGAGATGATTTAGCATACCTGGCCAAAGAAATTTCTAAGCAGAAAATCATTCAAGAGATGGCTTGGGTATTGTTAAAGGCATTCAGTTTTAAAAGAGAAACAGGGCATAAAAGTTTGGAAAATTTGTAGTCTGCAATGCAATAGAAAAGAAAATCCCATCTTCTGAGGAGAAATTCATGCTGGCTGCAGAAATTTGCATGAGTAACAAGGAGCTGAATGTTAATTCCCAAGACACTGGGGAAAATATCTCCAGGGCATGTCAGAGACCTTTGTGGCAGGCCCTCCCATCACAGGCCCAGAAGTTCAGGAGGAAAAACATGATTTCATGGGCCAATCCTAGCGTGCCTCTGCTGTGTGCAGCCTAGTACTTGGTGCCCTGCATCCCAGTCACTCCATCCATGAGTAAAAGGGGTCAAGGTACAGCTTGGGTTGTGACTCCAGAGGGTGCAGTGTGGGAGTTCAGTCAGGCTGGTAGGAAAAATTTTAAGATGAAATTATAGGAATTGAACACAAACCCTTTTGGAAGGCCTGGGGGTTTGCATAAAGTGTTTGGCTGAAAGCAGCTGAACTCTCTTAAAAGCTTAGGGGGTAGATACATAAGAATGTAGAGTAGTTTATCTAAACAGCTTGTTTACTCACGTGGTACTAAGACAATCTTTGATCAACCTGGGGTGCATAATTGCTCTCTACTCAGGGGGTTGGCAACCAGGTCAATTACACTCTAGTAGTGTTTACTCAAGACCTTTGTCATTTAATCTATACTGAATAAATGCAAACTTCGCTGGCTGAATAGGGCCACAGCTGCTACTCTTTACACACCTTCTTTGGTGACTGTGAGTGGCCCAGACCCTTAGCCAGACTGACAGGCAGAATATCTTTTTCGGTGTATGTTATTCATCTGTCATTGGGTCAGGGTCTGCAGAATGGACCTCCACAGTGCAAACTCAAGATTTGGCACTTCCACACGGTGTTGAGCTTCCAAGTGCACAGAAGTCAAGAATCAGGGTTTGGGAACCTCTACCTAGATTTCAGAGGATGTATGGAAATACCTGGATGCCCAGGCAGAATTTTGGTGCAGGGATGGGGCCCTCATGGATGACCCCTGCTAGGGCAGTGCTGAAGGGAAATGTGGGATCAGAGCCCCCACACAGAGTCCCTCCTGGGGCACTGCCTAGTGGAGCTGTAAGAAAAGGACCACCATCCTCCAGACCCCAGAATGGTAGATCTACTGACAGCTTGCACCGTGCACGTGGAAAACCCACAGACACCCAACACCAGCCCATGAAAGCATCCAGGAGGGAAGCAGTATCCTGAAAAGCCACAGGGGCAGAGCTGCCCAAGACCATGGGAGCCCACCTCTTGCAGCAACATGACCTGAATGTGAGACATGGGGTCAAAGGAGATCATTTTTGAGCTTTAAGATTTTACTTCCCTATTGGATTTTGGACTTGCATGGGGCCTGTATCCCCTTTGTTTTGGCCAATTTTTCCCATTTGGAATGGTTGTATTTACCCAATGCCTGTATCCCCATTGTATCTAGGAAGTAACTAACTTGCTTTTGATTATACAAGCTCATAGGTGGAAGAGACTTGCCTTGTCTCATATGAGACTTCAGACTGTGGACTTTTGAGTTGATGCTGAAATAAGATTTTGGGGGACTATTGGGAAGGCATGATGGGTTTTGAAATGTGAAGACATGTGATTTGTGAGGGACCAGGGGCAGAATAATATGGTTTGGCTTTGTTTCCCCACCCAAATCTTATCTTGTAGCTCCCATAGTTCCCATGTGTGGTGGGAGGGACCCCATGGGAGATAATTGAATAATGGGGACAGGCCTTTCCCATGCAGTTCTTGTGATAGTGAATAAGTTTCATGAGGTCTGATGGGTTTAAAAATAAAGTTTCCCTATACAAGCCCTCTCTTTGCATGCTGCCATCCATGTAAGATGTGACTTGCCCCTCCTTGCCTTTCACCATGATGGTGAAGTCTCTCCAGCCATGTGCAACTGTACGTCCATTAAACCTCTTTCTTTTGTAAATTGCCCAATCTTGAGTATGTCTTTATTAGTGGCATAAAAATGGACTAACACAATCTCCCAATAATCTCTATATTCAATAATATTTCCAAAATATTTCACACATTGATAAATACTATTTAGACTATCCTCACCTATTGTATTTTTGACTCTTCACCTCTACTAGATTGACAAGTAATTTTATCCCAATATTGAAAATACAGGAAATTCTAGATTTCATACTCTGATCAAAGAAAAAGCAACAGATTATAAAATTATAAACTGAAAATTCTAATGGTTATACAAACAGACATACTAAACTGTATTGGAGATGTATTACTGCCAGATTAGGCAGTAATATATCACTCCCAAGTTCACTCAAAAAATGCTTTCGATTCTTTGTTAAACCATAATATTTCTCCATGTTCTAAAAGTTTAATGAAAACAGTTGTCAGTTCTTTTTGGGAGTGACTGGATGGTGTGCATCAGGGTGAGTCACTATGGAAATGGAATAGAGCACCAATTGGGTGACACACATTCTAGAGATCAGTTTGGTGGTAAAAGATTGTTGGGGCCAGAAAATCCAAGGGGAAAGTTAAATCCTCACCAAAAATTCCTGGAGAAAAGACAAAAAGACAAATACTGCATGATCTCATTTTTATATGAAAACTAAAAATGGCAAACTCATAGAAGCAGAGAATAGAAAGGTGGTTACCAGGGACTGAGGGTAGCAGGAGATGGAGAGAGATTGGGGAGACTTTGGTCAAATGATACAAAGTTTCAGTTATGGTGACTACAGTTAAAAACAGTGTATTGTATACTTGCAAATTGCTAAGGGAGGAGATGTTTTGTTCTCACCTCAATAAATATGGTGATAAGTATGAAGTTATTATATGGTAATTAGCTGGATTTAGCCATTTTGCAATGTATTCATTTTTTAAAACATCATGTTATACACCACAAATATATATGATTTTTTTTCAATTTTTGACTAAATATTTTTTTTAAATCCCTGGAGATAACTGGGACATAACTAGGGTTCTGCCTTAGCAGAGACAGGCTTTCAAGACAATTTTATGCATAGCTTAAAGATTATATTTACTCAAGCAAGCTAAGGACTTGGGGGATGTCCAGGTGGCTCATATCTTAGCTATAATCTTTCTTACATTGAAAATGTCTTGGTCTTAAAGTTATAAATGTTTATATATGCTATACACATAAAATATTTCATATTTGCCTTGAGCCTCACTATTTTACAATGTACCAGCAACACTTCAGAGGAACAAAACCAGTTTAAAAGAACAGATGTTTTCTACCTATGCTGCCACATTGTCTTTCACTAACATGAACTCTCAGGAAAGCCAAGTTCATATGTAGACAAGAGAAGATCTGCCAGTTGTGTTGATTAGAATGTTCAAAGGAAAGCCCCAATGGGAAAATAATATTTTCTCCAACTAAATGCCAAATGCTTAAGAATAAATAGTTACTTAGTTAGGTCCATCCTAGTCCTCAGTGGAGAACCGTTGTTAAACTACAAATACTCTAGGAAGGAAAAAGGTAGAACACAATAATGAAATAGGTAGCCACAGCCCTACACAACAAACAACTAGACCATCAGAGAAGACTACATTGGCTACATTAAGAATTTAACATGATGACAAAATTCAGATATGGATGATGTGTTCTAATGGTGTCTTAAAGTCCTCCTGCCATACTGACAACGGGAAGCAGAGAAATGAAAAATCATTTCAGAAGTAACTGATAGTTATACCCAAATACAGGGATGAAGGCAACTAAAGTAATTGCAAGAATAGCTTGACCATGGACTTTGATATAAAGACAAGCCTAGATTATTCAGTTCTGCAAAGTGAAGAGAGACCATATTAAACACTGTATACATTTGTATATTGTTGTAAGGGAATCATTTTTTCTTTTATCACACAACAAAGTAGAAGTAGAAGACAGAGCTCCTTAAAATTAGAGCAAGGCAGAATTAAGACAAAAGGATCCATTATTGTAAAAGAAAAGTGTTACAGTCAGAACACAGATGAAAACCAAAGAATGGGGGCAAATTGATAAGTGTTTCTATGATAAATCACCATTAGAACACCTAGCATATATAAATATAACACTGGAGACAGCTGTCAGCCTCCTCTTGGCAGAGAAGCAGGGGGGTAGTTTAGAATCAATATTGACAATAAAACTATGGACAGCATTGCTGTATAGCACATATAGAAATTTCCATGTCTCTATAAATAGTCAAAACACTGGGATTCCACTTTTAATGCAAAATTCAGCTTTAAAAAAAGGAATAAAAATTCTGCTGAAACTTACTCTAAGGTACACCATTGCGGTCTCAGGAATTCTCAATATTGCTAAGGCATTCAGTGTTTTCCAATGCCTGAATTTTTTACTGAGCATTTACAATATGTTCTGTACCAGACATAGGAAATAAGACACATATGGGTTCTGTCCTCACTTAGTTACAATGTATAAGGTAGATGGTGAACAAGAAAGTATAATACTTTTTTTAAATTATATTTATTATATTGCTGTTATAGCAATTCTGTCTTAAAAGAAAGGCATGCTCTGCTGTAGAACTAAAGAGCAGGAATATATAGTATATGATAAGAGGTAATCAAGGATGTGAATCAGAATAGGTTTCCTGGTCTTAAAAACTTCAGCTGAAAGCTAATCCATATAAAGAGTAAGGCAGACAGCTCCTTGACATTGGTTTTGGCAATGATTTTTTGAATACGGAAACATAAACAAAAATTAATGAGTGGGACTGCCTCACATTAAAAGCTTCCAGAGGCCAGGTGTGGTGGCTCACACCTGTAGTCCCAGCACTTTGGGAGGCCAAGGTGGGTAGATCACTTGAGCTCAGGAGTGCAAGACTAGCCTGGGCAACATGGTGTAATCCTGTTCCTACAAAAAATACAAAATTAGGCAGGCTTGGTGGTACAAGCCTGTAATCCCAGCTATCCAAGAGGCTGAATTGGCAGTACTGCTTGAGCCCAGGAGGTCAAGGGTACAGTGAGCCAGAATCATGCCACTGCATTCCAGCCTGGGCAACAGAGTAAGACTTTGTCTCAAAAAAAAAAAAAAAAAAAAAAAAAGAAAGAAAAGAGAAGAAAAATCTTCTACACAGTAAAGGAAACAATTAACAATATAAACAGGTGGTCAATGGAATAGGAGAAAATATTTACAAATCATGTATTTGATAATGAATTAGTATCTAAAATATGTAAGAAATCCATACAAGTCAAATAAATAAATAAATAAAATTAAAAATGGGCAAAGGATCTGAATAAACATTTCTCAAAAAAAGATATACAAATGGTGGCCTGCAGGTACATGAAAAAGTGTTCACCATCACCTGACTAATTATCAGGGAAATGCAAGTCGAAACCACATATGTTTGAATGGTTATCATAAGGTAAAAATAAACAAGAGATAACAAAGTTTGGCAAAGGTGTGGAGAAAAGGGAATCCTTGTACATCACTGGTCAGAGTATAAATTGGTACAGCCATTATGGAAAAAATATAGAAATTCCTTAAAAAATTAAAATAGAAATACCATGTGATTTGTCAATTCCCTCTCTAGATATATATCCAAAGGAAACAAAATCAGTTTCCAGAAGAAATATCTTCACTCCCATGTTCATCGCAGAATTATTCATAATAGCCAAGCTATGGAAACAACCTAAGCGTCAGTCAATGGATGAATGAGTGAAGAAAAGCAATATATGTATACCATCGAATATTACTCAGCCAACAACAGAAGACAATCCTGTCATTTTTGACAATATAGATGAAACTGAAGGGCATTATGGTAAGTGGAATAAACCAGAGAGAGAAAGATACATACTATATGGTATCATTTGTGTTTGAAATCTTTCTTGAAAAAAGTGAAATGCACAGAAAGAAAGTAGGATGTTGGTTGCCAGGGACTGTGGGATTAGGGAAATGAAGAGATGTCAATTAAAGAATAAAAACTTTCAGTTACAAGAAAAATAACTCCTTAGGATCTAATGGATAGCATGATGATTGTATATGTTGCATTCTTGAAGTTTGCTAAGAGAATGGATATTAAGCATTCTCACAAAAAAAAAAGAAGGCAGCTATGTGAGATGATGTATGTGTTAATTAGCTTGATTGTGGTAATTATTTCACAACGTATATGTATATCAAATCTTCAGACTGTACTCTTTAAAAATGTACAATTCTATTTTTCAATTATACTTCAATAAAGCTAAAAAATGTTAGGCAACAGATGGAAATAGTACTTATGTATTCCAAACAAGATATAACTTTTGAAGAAGTAAATTTAGTATGACTGGGGTTTATTATCTGAATGGGGTTTAGTATGATGTAAGGTGAGAGAAGCACAAATTGGGACTTTTCATCTCATGCTAACACACTAGGCTTTCCCTGCCCCTCAAGGGCAATAAGAAGAAATTGAAGGGATTTTAGCAGCAGAGTGATAGAATTAGCTTTATATTTCAGAAGAGAAATTTACCCATAGGAAAAAAGTTTGGATTAGAACTGCAGATTGGGAAAGCATTCAGTGAGGTGTTGACGAAGTGGAGTCTAAAACAACAGCTATACCTTGGTATGTGATGGGGGTGGTGAGGATGGTGAGAACGGAAACATTCGAAAGACAAAGTCTCGTGGCTCATCAGGAAATTAGGGAGAAAAAGCAGCTAAGAAAGACTCCCAGGTTTCTAGTTTGGCCAACTAAGTGGCTCATGATACTATGCTGTAAATTAGCAAGTGTTACCAAAGAAGTATGTTTTGCTCCCCTACCCCTGAGACAGGAAGATGGAGCTGGGGATTGGGATTCGTTTGTGGAGATGATAAATTCATTTTAGGAATTACTGAGTTTCAAGTAATAGAGAACATTCAATTTGAAGGAAGTGGGAGAACCAGAAAAGTGTAGAAATCATTAAAAAGGAAGCTTTTATTTTTCTTTACAAAACAATTATCTATTTGTGATAAAAGGAAGATGCATTAAATAGTGACAGAAAATTTACATTTGACTTAATTACACGCAAGACACAGGTGACCTTCGTTTGAGCTGCTCAGAGGAACGTCATGAAAAGTCAGATTACAGTGGATTGGGGAGAGGGTTGGAGTTAAGAAGGTTCAGATAATGTTTCTCAATTTCTGAGGAAGATATACAGAACAATAGCAACTAGGGCAGTACCTACATGTAGATGAAGAGGAAATGGAGGGCTGTTTGTTTTGTAAGACAGAGTCTGAATAAATACTGAGAAGCAGCACATAGAGAAAAAAAAGCTATAAAAATTACCTTATTTCACTGTCTGAAATAAAATAGAAAGCACACTATTCCCTAGAACAAGATACTGAGAATCATACCTTTTTTGGTTGAGCCATATACGTAAGTAAAAAAGAATGTCCTCATGATACTCATTCAATGCATAGCCTCTTCTGTACCAAATATAATTTAATGAAGGCCATTAAAGGCTAATAAAGTTCAGCCACTGTCAAATGCAAGCTCAACCTGTGAAAGGTCTCAACAATTACTTGAATCATCCAGTATAACTTTTGTATTAGCATTGTCATTTTTTGTCCTCTAAACTTCAGATCTTTCTTGTTTATACCTTATCGCAATACCTTATCCCTCTAAAAGTTATTTTCCCTAATTATATTAATTACTTGAATTTCAAATGAAGTCCAAAAAGCCCCATACTGGCACTTAATGGCACTAAAGTTAGAAGAAAAAAAAGAGAAGATAAACTGTTTTGGCACTGTCTTTCTTTAAGACCTGGCTTTGGGCCTTATTTTAAAACATATCACCGAAGGTCTCATCATATTTCTTCCTGTATTCGATAAATGGTTAAGTGGTCATGCATTCATTATGCCATAAGCTGCACACAGATGCAAATGCATACCATTTATAATATTTTACAGTGTTTTGAAGTTCCAAGCCCATCCAGAATGATAAAGACCTAGAAAATGTTAACCTACCTCAAAGTCTTTTTTTACTGCATTATTTAATAGATTGGTTCAATTTCTTTGCATGCTATAAAAGTCAAGAAAGTATTTCCATGGTATTAAATGGTAACACATGGAGACCATTTGGTTTTTAAGAAGAATGTTCTCTACTTTGTGATTTGTGTTTTTAATGCCCTTTTTCTTCCTCTTGTTCTTTCAGGGACAGTTTGATTCCGAGTAATGGAGCGGTGGAAATTAAATGAGTGTGCATGAAGTCCAATGAACTCAGTATACTGCTTATCTTGTAACTATACTTAATCTAAATAACCTTTTTTTATGCTCTGCTGGAATGGCATTTTCAAAAGGCTATATAGTAGGAAATGAGAGTGTATGTCAGTAAGGATTTGCTAGACAAATCAGATCTCACAGAGAAGTATATCTATCCATTACTACTTAATACATACTTCAGTTTGAAGGACAATTTTTGTGTGTGAAATCAGACCATTAACATTTACTGTCATTTGGACTATGTTTTCCAACTTTTCTACTTCCCCTTTTCATTTTAATTTCATTTATTTTTTTTTCCAACAGGGGCTTTTGGACAAATCACCTCCAAAGGAAAGAAGGAAACAATTTATATATGCACAAGTCATTGGCTCAGTTATTTTCTTTTTGCCAGACATATATCCTCAGAAATCAAAGATTTCTAAGAGATAATGTCAACACATATGGTTGTATCCTGGAAAGAATTTAATCCACATACATAAAACACATGGCAGGCATGTTCTCTGGTAGCAACCTTAACTTGCTTTTCACTGGTATAGCTTTCCTTTATTATTACATTTGGGGGAATGATTTCATAAGCAGGATTTAGAAAATAGCTTTTCTATTTTAGCAACTGCCCCTTCTTGTCTTTTGTGGAAAATAGTATATAAGTGTAAGTTATCTTATAATATGTTGTTTCCTCCAAAATCTTAAACCTTATGGTACATTTGGACATTTAGGCTTTCTGCTTAGTTCTAGTTAACAGGACCAGTATTTTCACCCTCTTTTAGAACAGCAGGCACTGATCTCTCCTGCCAGACCCTGTCCCATTGCCCAATGTTGTGTCTCTGAGACACGGTTATTGGTTGCCTTCCCACCAACTGTCTGATTTTCTTGATGCTAACTTCCTCCTGGCTGCCACTCTGCATGCCCACCTGCCCCTGTTGCCCAATGTTTGCTTCCACTGAGATCATCTAGAGCCGGGCCCTTGGATTTACAGACTCCAGTCACCCTAACAAGCCATTCACCATCTGCATTCAGATCAGTTCTGTAAGTTCCTCATTAGATGGGTGGATAAAATCACAAATTCTGCATCCTTCCAATCTCTTCTATTTGATTAAAGCAATCCAGCCATGACTTGAGTTTAAAGATAAAATTCTGAAAAGTTAGCCTTTTGATTTCAATGTTACCAGAATTGACATTTCCAAAATATTTTTACAGTTTCAACAGCAATAGAAATTCCATTCTGAGATACCTTACTGTAACCTCAAGAGTAGTTAACTGCCTTCACTATCATAAAACGCAGAACCAGGAGTAGAAAGAGACGAGTGAGATGAGAGACTACGTCCTTAAATGTTGCACCCTAGAGCCTCCCTCTCCTTACCCTAGTCCCAGTCCAAGATTCCCTTTACCAATTACCTTCAATTCTCTCATTATATTCCAACAATATCCAACAATACAACACTCTAATTTTTTATTTCAATGCCTTTCACATTCTTTCTACTCTCCTTATACCTTGGAAAGTTCATATCCGTAGAAAGTTTCTCCAGCTGGTTATCTTAGCTTTAGAGTCTGTTAACCTCATCCAAACTGTTCTTTCTCTTTTTTGCAAATGAATTTTACTAAAAATCGCTTTTATCAGCTTCCTTCTTTTACCTAAGAATCTTCCAATAGTTATAATTTCCAGTTCTATTAAGTGCAATATCCTCTGATTGAAACTAAAGACCTTTATAATTTGGGTTCTCAGGATGTGGTCTTCACACAGGTGGCATCAGTAACACCTGGGGACTTGTTGGAAGTGAAAATTCTTGAGACTCACTCCAGACTTACTAAATCCTACAGATGGAGTGAACAAGTTGTGTTTTAATAAGCCTTCCATGTGATTCTGATGTTAAATAAAGAATGAGAGCAATTGGCCCCTTTTCCCACTTACTTGCTTGTGAATGACTATCCGCATGAAGTTTTCAAAAAGGAAACTTCTTCTAATTAGATAAGCTGCACCCTCTTTTCAAAATCAAATAGTACCAGAATTGAATAACATATTACACAATTTAAAAATCAAATCACTTGACAATTGAAACATAGAGTCTAAATTTTAAAGGGAAAATCCAACTTGAAATTATAGACTTTAAAAATTAGGAACTATATGTTAAAATGTGGAATGCAGGCAAAACCATATTTAAATTAATAGTTCTATATCTTAATGTTTTAGTTATTAGAAAAGAAAATAATACATGAACTAATACATTTCACTCAAGAAGTTAGAATAAAAACAACAAAATAATTCCTAGAGCCGGGCTGCGGTGGCTCAAGCCTGTAATCCCTGCACTTTGGGAGGCCGAGACGGGCGGATCACGAGGTCAGGAGATCGAGACCATCCTGGCTAACACGGTGAAACCCCGTCTCTACTAAAAAATACAAAAAACTAGCCGGGCGACGTGGCGGCGCCTGTAGTCCCAGCTACTCGGGAGGCTGAGAGAGGAGAATGGCGTGAACCCGGGAGGCGGAGCTTGCAGTGAGCTGAGATCCGGCCACAGCACTCCAGCCTGGGTGACAGAGCGAGACTCCGTCTCAAAAATAATAATAATAATAATAATAATAATAATAATAATAATAATAATTCCTAGAAGAGCATGACTTAAAAGTAGAATTAATGAATTAGAAAACAATTAAAAATACAATTACAGAAGAGTCCAACCAGATAGAGTATCCTTTGGAAAAGCTAATAAAAAGATACTATAAATACAAAAAGACACTAAAACTTCAATGGAAAGAATACTATACTATTACATTTAAAAATTAATATTAAGTAGAAATTTTATGAGAAAATATAAACAACCAAAAGGTAACTCAAATAAAAAGATAAAAATCTGAAAACTGTTGAAGTTTTGTCAATGAATTTGCTCCAAAACTGTTCCTAGATCCAGAAACCTTTTATCAATGACTTCTTTCAGATTTTCAAGAAATAGTATTTCAAGTGTTCCAGAACACAGAATAAGATAGTAAGCTTTGCAATTTATTTTACTGGTATTATTTGTTAATGCCATCACTTAAAAAGAAAACTCAATGAGAGGAAACTTCAGTCTTAGCTAATTCATCCAACTAATACATTAAAATAATAGTGAAGTCATGGCATACTACATAAAGACAAAGTCGACTTTCTTTCAAGATTGTTTGAAAGGTAATACTGTTATTGATCATCTCAGCAGTTAAGAAAGAAAAACATACTTATCTTGTTAATCATCAAAATGTCATATGATGAAAATAACATCTTTAATTTCTTAAAATTATAATATCTCAGAGTTTATATCATTCTCTAATAACCAACAAGATGCTTAATTTTAATACAAATATTCTCATAAAAGAGAATGCCCACTAATACTTTCACTACTCAACATAATTTTAGAAGTTGTAGCCAAGCTAATGAGACAAAAATGAATAAATTATACATTTAGAAGGGAGGAGATTAAATTATCATCATTTGTAGAGGATATGATTTGCTGCTGAAAATAAAATGTTATTTGCTGAAAATAAACTAAAAGTTATTACAATTAATGAGAGAGTTTTGTAAGCTTACTAGATTTAGTATGATACTATAACTACTCAATAGATTTCTCATTTATGACTTAGAAGTCATAATAATAAACAAAAAGATAAATCGTAAGTATGAGGTGAAAAGTCCAGAAAATACCCTAGAAGTAGAACATAATTTAGTATATCTTAAGAATAATATTTTACATCAAAGAAAATGGGTGGATGATGTACTAAATGGTAGAGAGACAATCTACTAACCACTTAAAAATGAACAGTAGTATCTTTTATAAATTGAGAAAAAATATCCATGTCTGAATGAAAATACTATAAAAGCAATATTTCAGTTTTAAATTTAGATAATGAATATAAAGGATTTTGCAGAATATTTAGCCAATAATAATTGTTATTTAAGCAACCCCTATTCAATTCCAAAGACTGCCTTCACTATAAGAGATACTTGTTTTCCAAAGGTTGAGAAAAGTCAGCTCTCATTTCCTGTTTTTCACTACTGTTTATATCTCCATGATCAAAATGACCCCAATCAGAACGTGATATATCTGAGGTCCATTGGATTCTAAACACCTCAGTTACCCGTCCCCCACCAGCCCCAGTGAAAGTCTTCCTTCTGTCAGGATGAGCTGTATAAGCCATGATCCTGGTCTTCTTTAATCTATTCTCTACTTAAACCCCAACCACATTATATTAAAAGTCAATACAAATTTTTTCGAGTCAACACAAATCTCCTCCAACTCTTTCAAGTTTTCCTTTTTTTTTTTTTTTTTTTTTTTTGAGACAGAGTCTCACTCTGTTTTCTGCTAGGCTGGAGTGCAACAGCACGATCTCAGCTCACTACAACCTCTGCCCCATGGTTCAAGCGATTCTCCTGCCTCAGCCTCCCAAGTAGCTGACATTACAGGTGCACACCACCACATCCAGCTAATTTTTGTATTTTTAGTAGAGATGGGGTTTCACCATGTTGGCCAGGATGGTCTCGATTTCCTGACCTCGTGATCTGCCCACCTCTAGGCCTCCCAAAGTGCTAGGATTAAAGGTGTCAGTCACTGCTCCCAACCTGTTTTGCTGTTTTCCAAAGCCAGTATCTATGACTCCTTTTCCATCCCACATCATTTCCCTTCTACCAACTAGAGTTGTCATTTCCATTTAGCCAACCCAAATACTTTTCACTCCTTATGTTGCTGTACTCAAGTTTCACCTCATTCACAAGAACTTCCCAGACTGCTCCACACTACATAATAAACTAAAGATTCTGTTTATTATACACTTAATGTAGCAAAATTTCTTTATAAATGTAACCTTGTTTGCTCAACTATATTATACATTCCTTTGAAAATGCCCCACAAAATTCTGTGCAGATCATATTCAATAAATATCTGTTCGACAATTATGTAATTGATTTAAAGGACAAATCCAAAACTATATCCAGGAAGGTGAGATGTTTTCTAAGAAAAAAACAAAGTAAATGTATATCTAATTATGGAAGCAGCTAATGGAAAGAAGGAAATTATTTCCTTTTCAGAGCAATGAACTCTAGAGACTCACTTATAAAAATAGAATTAAAAAAAAAAAACAAGCAGAAAAAAAAGCACCTTTAGAAGCATGAAGTTTAACTGAAATACCACTTATTCAAACTGCAGAAACTTTAAAATAAAATGTCATTATTTCTAGAAATAATTTTAAATGTAAAATACCCAGAAACTCATTCATGAACAGGCCAATGGAAAAATTCATTTTCAAAGCACTTAAAAATATGAGGATTTCATAGGTATTTAAAAACTAAATCCTGCAAACATTTATTTGTGCTTGTCTTTCCTGTAATTGTCATTTCTTTCTTAGAAGGTCTCTGGCTGAGTTCATTTATTCTTGATGGTGGCATTGAATAAATTGGCACCTAAAACAACAGAGAATTCTAAGCCAAAGGAGAGCAGCTTTCAAAAGCAAAGATAACTCTTGATTGATACAGCTCCCTGAAGAGATAGAACACAAAGGAACAGTCCCTGGAATACATTATTTTCTATTTCATTGACTTGGGCAAAGATTCTCCTCTCTGATTACTTTTTAATTGGATTATACATTTCTTCTATAAAAATTCAAGAAAAGGAAAATTTGTTTGAACAAAGAGTATGTCTTATATATAGGTTACTATATAATGGAATTCAATGCTGGCAGTCTGATTCTGTGTGCTTTCTTGCTTGATTGATTGACTAAATACATGGTGTTTACACTTGTGTGTCACAATATGGTGAAAAGAAATTTAGTTCGTTTTGGCTTTTGTCCTCCCCTGGAACACTCTCTCCTTTGTAGGACCCCTTATGTAGAAATATAAAAAGAATATGTCTGTTTTTTAAAAAAATCTATGTTTCATTACATTCAAATAAGGGATTAAACTGTTCAGACATCAAATGGCTATTTCAGAAGCAAGTCCAGATTTTGGGGTAATGATGGAAAAGAAAAGCTGAAACAAATAATTTCCCTTTTCTGATTGTTATAGAATGAATAAGAACAACAGAAACAGCAGGGGGGAAGAACCCATAATTCAACAATAATAACCATACAATCTCATGCCATAAACCTCCAAAAAGGATAGCCAAGAAAAGAAACAGAAAATTATGACAGTGCAGTTTGAATGCTAACTCCAGGCTCATACCAAAGAAGTGTCACTGAGGATTAAGTAGGAAGTGAAAATATCTTGAGAATTTTTTGTAACACCCCCCACTATCCTATAGACCCGTAAGTGCATGTGCACGCACATACACACACCACACCACTACCGCCACCACTACTACAACCATACGTTGGAGAGAAGAAAGAAGCCAACTGTAGCAGCTAAGGAAAACATCAGAATAAAAGCAGTGAGCACAGGCAATAGCTTAACAAAGGCAGGGAAGGTGGCCATGGGAAGCTATTCTTCTACTTTTTCTACTGAAAAAAAAAAAAAGAAACACAAGATGTATGAACTGCAAAAAAATATTATATGGATTTGAAAATAGTAGAAACCAATTATGTCATGTTAAAAATCTGGTACTTAATATTTCTTTTTTAAATTGGAATCGTCTATTTTTATTTATTTATATATAAAATGGATGTTCTTTATATTTACAGTGCTCTACAATAAAATACTTCTGTTTTTAGAGTCAAATATCTAGTGATTTTATTCTTTAATTCCTAGCAATAATATATTTTTATTTTTAATTTCTAGTAGCTATCAAAGTATCTGATATGTGGAAAAGATAAATACATATTTATTTAATAAACAAGCCTAAAATAAATCTTAAGATCTAAAGATGATGACCTCATACAAAATAGCACAACCTTTAGGTTTTTATTTGGTAGTTTAAACAAAGTTTTAGTTCTCAGTAATATTGTTTGGCTTGGCCATTTTAAGGCAAAAGTTAAGGGCTAGGTCTGAAGCTAAACCCTCGTAGGCATTCACTGTAATCTAAAGTCTCTGAGGCAACTGCCTCAAGATTCTCAACATGACACAAACCCAGATGGTGGGGACCTGAGGAACACTTTTGTAAATAGAAAGGACAAATGAAGCAAGACAGATCTCTAGACCTTGCCTTATCTCTCTGTGTAGAAAGACCGTGTGAATTAATCAGAAACAACAGACTTTTTTCATTATAGTAAAATCATCAAGTAAATGAGCTAAAAATGTTCAGGATCAATTCAGGAATGAAACTGTGTAAAACAGTTTCTGAATATGTATAAATAACATTAGGCTTTGAAGGGTCTTACAATTTTTCTATTGAGGAGAATTTATTGTTGCTAAATAACCAAAAATCTTACCAATCTTAAGGCAACCATAACTTTTAAATGTAGCCTAAATTAACATTCTTACCATGACTGTTCAAATGTATAATTTTTATAACGTTGTCCTCTAATTTATAATTATCAGAAATGTATTGAGTGATTTTAAAATGCACTGCAGTTGCACATGACCAATCGCATGCTTGACTAGCTAATAACATTTAATATATACCTATGATATATGTACCTCAATAAGAAAATTCTAAGTAACTAGGAATTGAAAACATTTATAAGAATTTTGGATAAATCAAAATATTAGAGTGAAGGAGTAAACATTATCTTCAGAAATATGCTATTATCCATCCTATAATTCCATAGCTTTAAAGCAGATGTTGTTCTCTAATAATTTATGATATAAAAATAAAACAGTTGTAGATGTTGTAGGAGATAAAGAGGAAAAAGTGAATCAGTTTCATGTGTATGTATGCACATATATATCCATATCTATATACACACACATATAGAAATATATCTGTACATATTAATGTTCATAATACACACACCACTAAATGAATAAGATGGTACTATTGAGGTTTGTTGTTTATCAGTATGGGAAAGATGTAAAATGAAAGAGTTCTGTCATATAATCTCTAATACTTCTATAATATCGATGCATAACACAGTTTTGAAATGCACACATTAAAGGATATTAAGTGAAAAAAATTATTTATTAGAGCAAGACATTCTGCTTCTCAAATCATATAAATTATACCCTTTCCTCTCTACATGAGTTTCTATTGCATAGCCTACTAAAATTTCCTCCTATCATATAACTAATTAATGCTCTGCTTAATGTTATGCTAGGCTATTCTTCAATGTGCTATCCTAGGTAGATTTTGGTTATGACTCTATCGATTTTCTAGCAACAGCCTCCCACTTGAACTTTTGCCTCAGTTCTGCTAATCCACATACCCACTGTTCTACCACCTGCTATATGCAAACAGGAGAGTATAATTTAGTACTGGTTGATTCATTGTTGCTTATGTAATAAAGGCCAAACTCCTTATTATGGCATCAAGCCTCTTTACATTGCAGCACCTATTTTTTTTAATCTTATTGCCTCCACTGAAAAATCCCTTCACACCACACACACATACACACACACACAAAAGCACACACACTAACACACACTATCACAATCACATACACACACTATATAACCTCTGTTCTTTTCACTTGGAACTACCCAGTGTTACCTCAGTGCATCACCTTCTTACCCTCCTCTAAGGCTTGTGGAAATACCCCTTCTACACCCATCAACTCATTACCTACATTAGGCCTTTCTCCTAATGCTATCCCTCTCCTAGTCCCCCACCCCCAACAGGCCCCGGTGTGTGAACCACCATAGCACGTGTATACCTATGTAACAAAACTGCACATTCTGCACAAGTACCCCAAAACTTAAGGTATAATAATAAAAAAAGTATGTGTAATAGGGAATAAAAGTTAATATTTAAAAAAGAAATACGATTTCTACCCTTCTTCTAGAGAAGTTCTACTCATCCCTCAAGTATGAACCCAAAAAATGCCTCTTTAATGCTGTTTTCTAGCTTCCCAGCCTAAAATCATTCCTCTTCCCACTAGATATTTAAAGAACATCTCATTATTTCACTGAACACTGAATAAGACAATTTCTGCACTCAAACACATAAACACTAATTGTAAGAATAAAGAAGGAATTAAAGAAAGCACTTATCCCCTTGCATGGTAATTGTTTATTTATCTTGAGCACTACTGGGTTCCAGACACTGTGCATGGCACTAGAATTTCAAAGCTGAATAATACAGCCTCTGCCTGAAACATAAATACCAACTGTTAAAAATCTCGAATCAATCAAACGAGGCCTATCACTCTGTAATTTTTAACTATTTGTTTGCTGTTCTTTCTAATCTAAACCATAAAGCAGAGAAAACTATTTGTAACTCCAGAACTTAGCACAACATCGGTCACATGGTAGATATGGAAAAATATTGTGAATTAATAGCGAAGAAAACAAATGAATGTAAAACATCTAAAAGAAAGTAAAAACAAAAGAAATACACAAAGCATAGCCTAATAAAAGAAGAATATGTGAAATTGTTATTAAAAATACCATTGTCATAAATAAAATTAAAACCATTAATGAGCCATCTGCTTCCAGACAAAGTGGAGTCATAAGAACCAGATTTACACTTCACCAAACAAAAACAAAATTTACAAAATATATAAAGCAATTTTCAGGACCATAAACATCACATGATAAAGAACAGTGATCTCTGGTTAATGTAACACAAATGAGGTGACCCTAAATTTGCCTTAGCTTTATGCCTTAATTGAGTTTCTAGGTCATATCACAGAAAGGGTAACTCAGGTGGAGCCTGGCAGACTCCCTAAGTTAAGAAGATGGAGCTGAGGGTCTGAGGATACCAAAGCAGCTAAAGTTTACAGAATGAGTACCAGAGAAGAGAGAAATGCACAAGACAGAGTGCCAGAGATCTGCAGAAAATCCCCCTTGATTATTCAACTGAGTGCTGTTTGGCATATAGAGAAATTTACTGAGGCAATGGAAAGAACGACCCCAGAGGTTTAGAGGTAACAGTGCCCAATGCTCACACAGGGCTGGGAATGGTCCATGTTCCCACTATCCAAATTGGAAAACTTTAAAATTCATGGGACATTGGATAGAATACATAGGTTTTTCCCCAGCAGTGAGAAATAATTAGCCATCAACTGATCGACTGAACACAGTTTCAGTTCCACCTAACAATTGTGTGTGTGTGTGTGTGGGAGTTTCACTCTGTCACCTAGGCTGGAGTGCAATGGCACAATCTCGGCTCACTGAAACCTCCACCTCCTGGTTCAAGAGATTCTCGTGCCTGAGCCTCCCAAGTAGCTGGGATTACAGGCATGAGCCACCACACCCAGCTAATTTTTGTATTTTTAGTAGAGGCGGGATTTCACTATGTTGGCCAGGCTGGTCTTGGAACTCCTGACCTCAGGCAATCCACCAGCCTTGGCCTCCCAAAGTGCCGGGATAACAGGCATGAGCCACCGCGTCCAGACTCACCTAACAAATCTTAAAAGCAAGACCCAAAAGGATTAAACTGTTTTCAGGTAAATTTACTGTATACCAGAACAAATCTCAACAACACTCGTTTAGAATTAAAAATATTCAGACAAAAAAAAAGAACATCTGGAATTCAAAAAAAATCCCAGGCATAAAAAGAAGCAGGAAAAAATGATCCATAATAAGGAGAAAAATCGATCATGTGAAACTGATATAAAAGGATATAAAAAATATAAAAGATTTAGAATTAGCAGATAAGAAGATTTAAATATTACACTTGTATTTCATGTATAAAAATGTTAAGTACACATGGATAGTATAAAAAAGACCAAAAAAAAAAACCTCTAGACATGAATACTAAAATGTGAAAATGAAAAATACATTGGATAGAATTAATGATAGATGATGTGCATTGCAGAAGATTAGAGAACATGAATACATAGCTATGGAAGCTATAAAAAATTAAATACAAGAAGAAAAGAGAATTAAATAAATGGGCAGAACAACGGTAATTGTAGAAAAACCTAAAGTGTCTAATATATGTGTAATTGTTACACAAGTAAGTGTCCCAAGGGAGAATGAAAGGAGGGAAGATAGGAAAATAATTTTTTAATGCTCAAAATTTTTACAAATATGAGGAATTATAAACCTAACTATCCAATAATCTCACTGAACCCCAAGAACAAGAAACATAAGCAAAATTACACCAAAGCACATTATAAATTGCTCAAAATCAGTTGTTAAAAACAGAAGATTAAAAAAATGTTATATACAGAGGAACAAAATATAAGAAGAATAACAAATTTCTCCTCGGAAACAATGTAAGAGATAAGACAGTACAACATTTTAAAAATACAATAAGAGAGAGAGAGAAAAAAAGAAAACTTTAGACCTAGTTTTGTAGCCAGTGCAAACAACATTGAAAACAAAGGCAAAATAAAGACTTTTCTGGTTATCCAAAAGCTAACATCATACAAAATGGTTACAGACTGAATGCTTTCCTTCCAACAACAGAAGCAAGATAACAATGTCCACACTACCAGTTTTATTCCACATTGTGCTGAAGGTTCTATTGGATGCAGTAGGTAAGCAAATAATAATAATAATAATAATAATAATAATAAAAGTCATCTAGAGTTAAGAGGATAAATTAAAACTTTTTTCACAAGTTGATGGTCGTCTTTGTTGAAGATTCAATAGAATTTATATAAAAGCTACTAGATCTATAATGCAAGTTTAGCAAAGTTTCAGAAAAAAACCTTAACCTACAAAAGAGTTCTATTTCTGTATGTTAGCAACAAACCTTCAGACACTGAAAATTAGAAACACCATTTATTATAGTATCAAAAATGTGAAATACTTAGTGAAATGTAGAAAAATATGTGAAAGACCTTAACACTGAAACCTGTAAAACATTACTGAGAGAAATTCAAAAGGTCTAAATCAATGGAAAATATGTCATGTTCATGGTTTGAAAGACCAAATATTTTTAACTTGCTAGTTGTCTCTAAATTGATCTACATGTTGAAGACAATCCCATTCAAAATTCCCACAGGATTTTAATTGACAATTGACAAGCCAGGCTGGGCGCAGTGGCTCAAGCCTGTAATCCCAGCACTTTGGGAGGCTGAGGTGGGTGGATCACCTGAGGTTAGGAGTTCGAGACCAGCCTGATCAACATGGTGAAACCCCCTCTCTACTAAAAATACAAAAATTAGCTAGGCGTGGTGGCACACACCTGTAGTCCCACAACTTAAGAGGCTGAGGCAGGAGAATCACTTGAATGAGTGAAGTGGAGGTTGCAGTGAGCCGAGATCGCGCCATTGCACTCCAGCCTGGGCAGCAAGAGCAAAACTCCATCTCAAAAAAAAAAGAAATTAACAAGTCGATAATAAATTTCATATGAAAATGCAAAAGACATAGAAGAGCCAAAACAACTTGGAAAAAGAAAAACATAGTTGGAAGACAAACTATCTGATTTCAAGAATTATCATAAAGCTGAGCATGGTGGCTCACACCCGTAATCCCGGCACTTTGGGAGGCTGAGGAGAGTGGATCATTTGAGGTCAGGAGTTTAAGACCAGTCTGGCCAACATTGTGAAACTCCATCTCTACTAAAAATACAAAAATTAGCTGGGCGTGGTGGTGCACACCTGGAATCCCAGCTACTCAGGAGGCTGAGGTACAAGAATGGCTTGAACCTGGGAGGTGGAGGTTGCAGTGAGCTGAGATTGTGGCACTGCACTCCAGCCTGGATGACAAAACAAGACTCTGTCAAAAAAAAAAAAAAAAAAGTGTAGTATTGGAATAAATATGGATAAACAGAGAGTCCAAATATAGACCCAAAAATATGTCAGTTTTATTTATTTTATTTTATTATTATTATTATTGTTTTGGAGATGTAGTCTCGCTCTGTCATCCAGGCTGCAGTGCAGTGGCTGATCTCGGTTCATAGCAATCTCCATCTCCCGTGTTCAAGTAACTCTTCTGTCTCAGCCTTGGGAGTAGCTGGATTACAAGTGTGCGCCACCATGCCTGGGTATTTGTTTTATTTTTTTTTTTTTTTCTTTTTTTGTATTTTTAGTGGAGATGGGGTTTCACCATGTTGGCCAGGCTGGTCTTGAACTCCTGACCTCAAGTAATTCACTCTCCTCAGCCTCCCAGAGTGCTGGCATTATAAGTGTGAGCCACCAAACCTGGCCTTAGTCAGCTATTTTTGACAAAGATGTAAAGATGATTTAGTGAAAAAGGAGAAGTCTTTCAACAAATACTGGTAGAAGAATTGGGTATGCATATGCCCATAAAAGTAGATTTTGATCCATATATCATACCATATTCGGTTGGTACAAAAGTTAACTGAAAATCTATTATGGGCCTAAATGTAAAACTAAAATTATAAAACTTCCAGAAGCAGACATTGAAAAAATATCTTTTATACCATAGGTTAGGCAAAACTTTCTAGAGATGACATAAAAAACATGATTTATGAGATTAAAAAATTGATTAATTAGACTTCATTAAAATAAAAATGCTCTTCAAAATCCCTATTAATAGGATGAAAATACACTATTATAGACTGGAAGAAAATATTCACAAGTTATATGCTATTAAAGGACTTTTATTCTGAATATATGAAGAACTCTCAAAACTTAATAAGCAAACAAATAACCCAATACACACAATGGACAAACATTTGAAGGCACTTTATCAGAAAAGTTATATGGGTGGAAAACAAGCACTTGAAAAGATACCCAAAATTATTAGTCAAAATACAAATTAAAACCATGATGAAATTATACTAGAGACCTACTAAAATGGCAAAAATTAAAATGCTAGATCATACCAAGTTTTTGAAAGGATGTAAAAGAAGGAGAATTCTCATAAACTGCTGATGGAAATGTAAAAAGAAAACACTTTGGGAAAACAGTTAGCAGTTTTCTTGAATGTTAAATATGCATCTACAGTATTATCCTACAATTGCCCTTGTAATTTACCCAAAAGAAAAAAAACATATGCCTGTAAGAGACTTATACATAAATCTTCATCAAAGTTTGATTTGTAATAGTCAAAAAGTAAAAGCAACCAAAATGTTCATCAATAAGTGAATAGAAGGGCAGTAGGTAGAGCAAGATGGCCAACTAGAAGCCTCCAGTGATGATTCTCCATCACCCTCCAAAAGAACACCAAATTGAACAACTATCCACATAAAATAGCAACTTCATAAGAACAAAAAATCAGGTGAGCAATCACAGTATGTGGTTTTAACATCCTATTAAGGAAAGAAGTACTGGAAAGGGTAAAAAAGACAGTCTTGAATCACCCACACCACTTTTCCTCTATCTGCTGGCAATGGCCACTGGCACAGAGAAAGAATCTGTGAACTTGGGAGAGGGAGAACACAGTAGTTGTGAAACTTTGCATTGGAACTCAGTGCTGCCCTGTCACAGTAGAAAGCAACAGGAGGCAAAACTCAGCCTACACCCACAGAGGGAGAATTTAGACCAGCCCTAGCCAAGGGCAAGTCATCCATCCCAGCGGTCAAAATCTGACTCCCACTGAAACCTCACACCACAAGCTAAAGTGGTCTGGAGCACTACATAAACTTGAAATGCAGTCTAAGCCACAGAAACTACAATTCGTAAGTCCTGCTGCTGTGCTGGGCTCAGAACCAGTGAACTTAAGGTACATGTGATCTAGTGGGATATCAACTGGAATAGCCAAGGGAGTGATTGTGTAACATCTTCCCAAACTCCAGGCAGTGTGACTCACAGATCTGGAGAGACTCCTTTCTTCCCCTTGAGGAGAGGAAATGGGAACATAAAGAAAACTTTGTCTTGCAACTAGGGTACCAGCTCAGCCACAGTAGAATATGGCACCAGGCAGGGTCCTGGGGCCCACATCCCACGACGTAGCTCCTAGAAGACATTTCCTGGGCCAGAAGGGAGTTTGCTGCCTTGAAAGGAAAAACCCAGTTTGGGCAGGATTTATCATCTACTGACTAAAGTGCCCTTGTGGCCCTGAATAATCAACAGTGATAGCCAGGGAGCACTTGCCATGAATCTTCGGTGAGACCCAGGGCTTTGCTGGCTTCAGGTGTGACCCAGCACATTCCCAGCAGTGATGGCTATGGGGAAGGACTTCATCTGCTTGGGATAAGAGGAGGGAAAAGTAAAGGAAACTTTGCCTTGCAGCTTAGGCACCAGTTTGGCCACAGTTGGGTAGAGCACCAAGTGGGCACTTGTGGTCCCTGATTCCAGGCTTTGGCTCTTGAATGGCATTTCTGGACCTGCCCTGGGACAGAGGAAAGTTTACTTCCTTGAATGGAGAGTTCCAGGCCTGGGAGCATCTACCACAAGCTGAATGAAGAGCCCTTGAGCCTTGAGTGAAAAATCTATGATAGCAAGATAGTACTCCCCATGGGCCTGGGTTAGTGGTGACCATAGGAACAGACTCCTCTTCTTGAGGAAAGGAGAGCAAAAAGTGGGAAGAACTTTGTCTTGTTGCTTGGGTGCCAGTTCAGCTGCCGTAGAATAGAGCACCAGGTAGATTTCTAAAGTTCCCAACTACAGGCCTGGCTCCTAGATAGCATTTCCAAATCTGCTCAGGGCCCCAAGGGAGCTTGGCACACTTAAGGGAAGGACACAAGCCTGGCTGAATTTGCCACCTGCTGATTGTAGAACTCTTGGGCCTTAAGTGAACATAAGGAGCACCCAGGCAGTAGTCACTGTGGGACTTGCTTGGGTAAGACCCAGTGCTACACTGGCTTTAAGTCTGACCCAGTACAGTCTTAGTGGTGGTGGCCACAGGGAGGCTTGTGTCACCCCTCCCCCAGCTCCAGGCAGCTTAGCCCAGAGAGAGATACTCCATTTGTTTGGGGTAAAGCAAAGGAAAGAATGAAAGCCTTTGCCTGGTAATCCAGGGAATTATTGCAGATCTTACCCAAGACCACAAAAGTGGTACCTCTGAGTCTACAGGAGCTACAGCATTAGTGGGCGTGAGGTAGCTCCTAAAGCAGATATGGCTATATGAACCAAAAACTTAAGTCACAACACCCAAGTCCCTTAAAATACCTGAAAAGCCTTCACAAAATGTATGGATACAAACAAGCCCAGACTGTGAAGACTACAATCAATACCTAATCCTTCAATGCCCAGACACCAACAAATATCTACAAGCATCAACACCATCCAGGAAAACATGACCTCATGAAATGAACTAAATAAGGCACCAGTGACTGATCCCAGAAAGACAGAGATATATGACCTTTTAGACAGATAATCCAAAATAGGTGTTTTGAGGAAACTCAATTAAATCCAAGATAACACAGAGAAGAAATTCAGAATCCTGTCAGATATATTTTACCACAAGCTTGGAATAATTAAAAAGAATCAAAGAGATATGCTGGAGCTGAAAAAAAATGCAATTGACATACTAAAGAATGCATCAGAGTCTCTTAATAGCAGAATGGATCAAACAAAAAAGAATTAGTGAGCTTGAAGACAGGCTCTTTGAAAATACACTGACAGAGGAGACAAAAGAAAAAAATTAAAAAGAATGAAGCACACATACAAGATCTAGAAAATAGTCTCAAGAGAGCGAATCAAAGAGTCACTAGTGTTAAAGCAGAAGTAGAAGGTAGAGGAAAAAATCAGGGTAGAAACTGTCCAAAGGGATAACAGAGAACTTCCAAACCTAGCAAAATGTATCAATACTTGAGTATAAGAAGATTATAGAATATCAAGAAGACTCAACCCAAATAAGACTAACTCAACACGTTTAATAATCAAACTCTCAAACGTCAAGGATAAAGGATCCTAGAAGTATCAAGAGAATAGAAACAATATACCAAGAAGCTCCCATATATCCAGCGCCAGACTTCACAGTGTAAACCTTACAAGCCAGGAGAGAGTGGCATGATATTTAAAGTACTGAAAAGGAAAAACTTTTCTCCTAGAATAGAATATCCAGTGAAATAATCCTTCAACCAAAAAGAGAAATAAACTTTCCCAGACAAACAAAGGCTGAGAAATTTCATCAAAACCAGATTGTCCTATAAGAAATGCTAAAAAGCATACTTCAATCAGAAAGAAAAAGATGTTAATGAAGATAAGAAGTTATCTGAAAGTAAAAAAACTCACTGGCAGTAGTAAGCACACAGAAAAACAGAATAAATCTCTTTAATTTTGGTGTATAAACTATTCATCTTGAGTAGTAAGAATAAAAAAGAATCCATGTAAAATGATAACTACAACAAGTTTTCAAGACAGACAAAATGAAAAGATATAAAGAGAAACAACAAAAAGCTAAAAAGTGGGAGGGATGAAGTCAATGTGTAGAATTTTCATTAGTTTCTCTTTGCTTCTTTGTTAGTTTGTTTTTGCAATCAGTGTTAAATTGTCATCAGTTTAAAATAATGGCTCATAAGATGTTACTTGCAAACCTCATACTTGCAAACTTCAATTTAAAAAAATACAGCAGATACACTGAAAAATAAAAAAAAGAAATTAAAATGTACCACCAGAGAAAATTACCTTCACTAAAAGGAATAAAGGAAGAAAAGTAGAGAAAACTACGAAACAACTGGAAAACAAATAACAAAATGCCAAAAGTAACTTCTCACTTATCATTAATAACATTTAATATAAATGGACTAAACTCTCCAATTGAAAGACATAGAGTGGCTGAATGCATTAAAAAAGAATACCAAATTGTCTCATGCCTACCAGAAACACACTTTCCCTATAAAGACACACGTATACTGAATATAAAGGATGATAAAAGGCATCCCATGCAAATGAAAACCAAAAAAGAGAAGTTGTAGCTTCACTTACATCAGGAAAAAATAGACTTCAAGACAAAAGCTACAAAAAGAGACAAATAAGATTATTATATAATGACACAAGGATTAATTCAGTAAGATAATACAATGATTGTAAATACATATGCAGCAAAGATTGGAGCATGAATATATAGAAAGCAAATATTATAGCTAAAAGAAGAGATAAACCCCAATGTAATTATAGCTGGAAACTACAACACCTCCAATTTTAGCATTGGTCAGACCACCCAGAAAAAAAATTACTGAAAAAAATTTGAATTTAATCCATCCTATAAACCAAATAAATCTCACAGCTATTTACAGAACATTTCACCCAACAGCTATAGAAGACACATTTTTCTCTTCAGAACATAGATCATTCTCAAGGATAGACCATAGGCTAGGCCACAAAATAAGTTGTACTTTTTTAAATGAAATTATATCAAGTAACTTCTCTGAATACAAAAGAATAAAAGTAGAATTCAATAACAACAGAAACTTTGAAAACACAAACACATGGAAATTAAACAATATGCTCCTGAATGGTCAGCAGGTCAATTAAGATGTTAAGAAGAAAATTTTTTAAAGTCTTTAAACAAATAAAAATAGATCATACCAAAACCTATGGTACACAACAAAAGCAACAATATGAGAGAAGTTAATAACAATAAACATTTACATCAGAAAAGTAGAAAAACTTAAACCTAATGATGCATCTGAAAGAAGTAGAAGAGCAAGAGCAAACAAAACACAAAATTAGTGGAAGAAAAGAAATAAAAAATATAAGAACAGAAGTAAATAAAACAATTACAAAAATAAAAATAATCAATAAAATGAAAATTTGTTTTTTGAAAAATAATATGAACAAACTTCAGCCCAACTTTATGAAGAATGAAAAAGAGAAGACCCAAATAAATAAAATGAAAGATGAAAAGGAGACATTACAACCAATACCACAGAAATTCTGAGGATCATTAGAGGCTACTATAAGCAACTGTGTGCCAATAAATTTGAAAATGTGGAATAATTTGATAAAAACCTTGACACATTGATTGAACCAGGAAGAAATCCAAAACCTCAACAGACCAATAACTAATGATGAGAGCAAAACTATAATAAAAAGTCTCCCAGTGATACGGTTTGGCTCTGTGTCCCCACCCACATCTCCTCTAGATTTGTACTTCCCATAATCCCCACATGTCATGGGAGGGACCCAGTAGGAGATAATTTTATCATGGTGGCAGTTACTTTCATGCTGTTCTTGTGACAGTGAGTTGTCGCTAAATCTGATGGTTTTATAAGGAGCCTTTCCTCATTTTGCTCATTCTTCTGTCTCCTGCCACCATGTAAAATGAGTGTGTTTGCTTCCCCTTTTGCCATGACTGTAAGTTTACTGAGGCCTCCCAGCCATGCAAAACTGTGAGTCAATTGAACCTCTTTCCTTTATAAATCACCCAGTCTTGGGTATGTCCTTAAAGCAGGGTGAGAACAGACTAATATAGTAAATTGGTTCCACAAGAGTGGAGTGCTGCTGTAAAGACACCTGAAAACGTAAAAGTGACATTGAAAGTGGGTACCAGGCAGAGGTTGGAATGGTTTGGAGGACTCAAAGAAGACGGGAAAATTTGGGAAAGTTTGGAACTTCCTAGAAACGTGGAGAGCTCAGAAGACAGGAAGATGTGAGAAAGTTTGTAACTTCCTAGAGACTTGTTGAATGGTTTTGACAAAAATGCTGATAGTGATATGGACAATGAAATCCAGGCTGAGGTGGTCTCAGATGGAGATGAGGAACTTGTTGGAAACAGGAGTAAAGGTCACTATTGCTAGCAAAGAGACTGGTGGCATTTTACTCCCGCCCTAGTTATCTGTGGAATGTTGAACTTGAGAGAGATAATTTAAGGTATCTGGTGGAAGAAATTTCTAAGTGGCAAGGCATTCAAAGGAAGCAGAGCATAAAGATTTGGAAAGTTTGAAGCCTGTTGATGCAATAGAAAAGCAAAACCAATTTTCTGGGAAGAAATTCAAGTATGCTGCAGAAATTTGCATAAGTAATGAGGAGTGTAATGTTAATCACCAAGACAATGAGGAAAATATCTCCAGGGCATGTCAGAGACCTTTGCAGCAGCCCCTTCCATCACAGGCCTGAAGGCTTAGGAGGAAAAAATTGTTTCCTGGGGCAGGCCCATGCACTGTCTGCTGTGTGCAGCCTAGAAACTTGGACCCTGTGTCTCAGCTGTTCTAGTGGTGGCTAAAAGGGGACAAGGTACAGATCAAGCCATTGCTTCAGAGAGTGCATGCACCAAGCCTTGGTAGCTTCCATGTGGTGTTGAACCTGTGGGTGCACAGAAGACAAGAATTGAGGCTTTGGCATGTGCCAAGCCTTGGTAGCTTCCATGTGGTGGTTAGCCTGTGGGTGCACAGAAGGCAAGAATTGAGGTTTGGGAAGTACTGCCTAGATTTCAGAGAATTATGGAAAGATCTGGATGTCCAGGAAGAAGTCAGCTACAGGAGCAGAACTCTCATGGAGAACATTTGCTAGGGCAGTGCAGAAGGGAAATGTGGTGTGTGAGCTCCCCAGAGAGTCTCCAGTGAGGCACAGCCTCGTGGAGTTGTGAGAAGAGGGCCAAGATCCTCCAGAACCTAGAATGGTAGATTCACCAACAGCTTACACTGTGTACGTGGAAAAGCCACAGACACTCAATGTCAGCTCATGAAAGAAGCCAGAGTGAGTTAGTGTACCATGCAAAGCCACAGGTACGGAGTTGCCCAAGGCTGTGGGAGTCCACCTCTTGCATCAACATGCCCTGGATGTATCACCTGGAATCAAAGGAGATAATTTGGAAACTTAAGGTTTAATGACTGCCCTATTGGATTTCAGACTTGCATGGAACCTGTAGCCCCTTTATTTTGGCCAATTTCTCCCATTTGCAACAGGTGTATTTGCCCAATGCCTGTATCCCCATTGTATCTAGGAAATAACTAACTTGCTTTTAATTTTGAAGGCTCATTGGCAGAAGAGACTTGCCTTGTCTCAGATGAGACTTTAAACTTGGACTTTTGAGTTAAGCTTGAAATGAGTTAAGACTTTGGGGGACTGTTAGGAAGGCATGATTGTGTTTGAAATGTGAGGACATGAGATATGAGAGGGACCAGGGGCAGAATGATATGGCTTGGCTATATGTCCCTACCCAAATGTCACCTTGAATTGTAGCTCCCCATGAGTCATGGGAGGGACCTGGTGGGAGATAATTTAATCTTGGGGGCAGTTAGTCTCATGATGTTCTCATGGTAGTGAATTAGTTATCATGAGATCTAATGGTTTTATAAGGTACCTTTCCCCCTTTTGTTCATTCTTCCCTTCCCTGCTGCCATGTAAAGAAGGACATGTTTGCTTCTCCTTTTCCATGATTAAGTTTCATGAGACCTCCCAGCTATGCAAAACTATGACTCAATAAACCTCTTTTCTTTATAAATTTCCCATTCTTGTATATGTCCTTATAGCAGCATGAGAACAGACTAATACACCAAGCAAAAGAAAACCCAGACTGCAATGGCCTAACTGCTGAATTTTACCAAATATTTAAAGAATAACTTCTACAAATCCTGCTGCAACTATTCCAAAAAATAGATGATAAGGGATGATATGGTCTGGTCCTGTGTCCCCACCCAAATCTCATCTTGAATTATAATCTGAATTTTAATATCATAATTCAAATTGTAATCCCCATGTGTCAGGGGAGGGACCACATGGGAGGTAATTGAATCATGGGGATGGTAACCCTTATGCTGTTCTTGTGATAGTGAGTGAGTTCTTATGAGGTTGATGGTTTTATAAAAGGCTTTTCCTGTTTGCTTGGCATTTCTCCTTCCTACCATCATGTGAAGAAGGACATGTTTGCTTCACCTTCCAGCATGATTATAAGTTTCCTGAGGCCTCCCCTCCTATGGAACTGGAGTCAATTAAACCTCTTTCCTTCATAAGTTACCCAATCTAAAATATTTCTTCATAGCAGTGTGAGAATAGACTCAAACAGTAGATTGGTAAAAGGAGTAGTGAGGCTCGCCTGTAAAGATACCTGAAAATGTGGAAGCAACTTTAAAACTGGGAAACAGGCAGAGTTTGGAATGGTTTGGAGGACTTGAAAGAAGACAGGAAAATGTGGGCAAGTTTGGAACTTCCTAGAGACTTCTAGGCCTCAGAAGACAGAAACATGTGGGAAGGTCTGGAACTTCCTGGAGACTTGTTAAATGGTTTTGACAAAAATGCTAATAGTGATAGGGACAATGAAATCCAGGCTGAGGTGGTCTCAGATGGAGATGAGGCACTTTTTGGGAACTTGAATAAAGGCCACTCTTGTTTTACACAAAGACTGGTCACATTTGGCTCCTGATCTAGAGATCTGTGGAACTTTGAATTTAAGAGGTGATTCAGGGTATCTGGTGGAAGAAGTTGCTAAGTGACAAAGCATTCAAAAGGAAGCAGAGCATAAAACTTTGAAAAATTTGCAAGCTGACTTTGCAGTAGAAAAAAAAAAAAAAAAAAAAAAAAAACATTTTCTGGGGAGAAACTGAAGCCAGTGATAGACATTTGTATAAGTAATGAAAAGTCCAAAGTTAATCACCAAGACAATGAGAAAAATGTCTCCAGGGCATGTCAGAGACTTTCTCCACAGACCCTCCCATAACAGGCCCAGAGGCCTAGGAAGGAAAAGTGGTTTTATGGGTGGGGTCTAGGGCCTCCCTGTTGTGTAGCCTAGGAACATGGCATCCTGTCTCTCAGATGCTCCAGTTCCAGCCATGACTAAATGGTGCCAGCATATACCTCAGGCCATTGCTTCAGAGAGTGCAACCCCCAAGTCTTGGAGGTTACATGTGCTGTTGGCTCAGTGGGTGCACATCAGACAAGAATTGGGGTTTGGGTACCTCTTCCTAGATTTCAGAGGATGTATGCAAGTGCCTGGATGTCAAGGTAGTAGTCTGCTGCAGGAATGGAGCCCTCATGAAGAACCTCTTTTAGGGCATTGCAAAAGGGAAGTGTGGGGTTGGAGTCCTCACACAGTATACCCACTGGATCATTGCCTAGTGGAGCTGTGAGAAGAGGGCCACCCTCCTCCAGAACACAGAATGGTAGATCCATGGACAGCTTGCATCAGACACCTATGAAAGCCACAGACGCTCAATGCTAGTCCATGAAAGTAGCTTGGAGGGGAGCTGTATCCTGAAAAGCCCAGGGGCAGAGCTGCCCAAGGTCATTGGATCCCACCTCTTGTATCAGTGTGACTTCAATATTAGACATGGAGTCAAAAGAGGTCATTTTGGAACTTTAAGGCTTAATGACTTCCCTATTGGATTTTGGACAAGCATGGGGCCTGTAACCCCTTTGTTTTGGAGAATTTCTCCCATTTGGAATGGGTGTATTTACCCAGTTCCTGTACCCCCACTGAATTAAGAAAGTGATTAACTTGCTTTCAATTTTACAGACTCATAGGTGGAAGGGACTTGCCTTGTCTCAGATGAGACTATGGTCTTGGACTTTTGGGTTAATGCTGAAATGAGTTAACACTTTGGGGAACTGCTGGGAAGGCATAATTGTGTTTTGACAAGTGAGAAAGAGAATTTGGAGGGGCCAGGAGCAGAACGTTATGATCTGGCTCTATGTCCCCTGCCAAGTCTCATCTTGAATTGTACTCTGAATTGTAATATTGTAATACAGATTTTAAATCCTACGTGTTGTGGAAGGGACCTCATGGGAAGTAATTGAATTATGTGGGTAGTTATTTTCATGCTCTTCTTGTGATAGTGAGTTCTCATGAGATCTGATGGTTTTGTAAGCAGTTTTTCTCTGTTTGCTCGGCACTTCTCCTTTCTGCCACCATATGAAGGACTGTTTGCTCCAACTTCTGCTATAATTGACTTCTACAGAACTGTGAATCAATTAAACTTCTTTCCTTTATAAATTACCCAGTCTCAAGAATTTCTTCATACCAGTGTGAGAATGGACTAATACCAGGGAATACTTCTCAATTCATTCTATGAGGCCAGTATTACCCTGATGCCAAAAGCAGACAACACATTAAAAAAAAAAAAAAAAAAAAAAAAAAAAAAAAAAAAAAAAAAAAACCCTACAGGCCAGTATTCTTTATGAAAATTGTTACAAGGTTGGCTTAACCTATGCAAATCAGTATAATACATCATATAAACAGAATGAAGGACAAAAAACACATGAACATTTTAATTGATGTTGAAGAAGCATTTGATAAAATTCAACATCCCTTTATGATGAAAATACACAAATTTGTATATAGAAGATACCTCAACTCAATAAAAACCATATATGACAGACCCACAGGTAGTATTATACTGAACAGAGAAAAACTGAAAGCCTTTTCTCTAAGATCCGGAACAAGTCAAAGATGCCCACTTTCCTGACTGGCATTCAACATAGTACTGACAGTCCTAGCTAGAGCAATTTGACAAAATAAATAAATAAAGGAAAAAGAAGTCAAATTATTTTTGTTTGCAGATAATATGTTCTTACAGTTGGAAAACCCTGAAGACTCCATCAAAAAAAAATAGACCTGGTAAATAAATACAGTGAAGTTTCAGGATACAAAATAATCTGATAAAATCAGTAGCGTTTCTATATGCCAACAGTGAACAATCTGAAAAAGAAATCAAGAAAGTAAAACAATTTACAATAGCTACAAATAAAATAAAATACCTAGAAATAAACTTACTCAGAGAAATGAAATATCTCTGCAATGAAAACTATAAAATATTGATGAAAGAAATTGTAGATGACAAAAAAAATGGGAAGATGTTCCATATTCGTGAACTAAAGGAATTAATATTTTTAAAATGTCTATGTTACCTGTATTAGTCCATTCTCATACTGCTATGAAGAAATACCCAAGACTAGGTAATTTAGAAAGCAAAGAGGTTTAATTGACTCACAGTTCTGCATTGCTGGAGAGGCTTCAGGAAACTTAAAGTCATGGTCGAAGGCAAAGGAGAAGCAAGCAGTGTATTCACAGGGCAGCAGGACAGAGTGAGTGCAAGTGGGGGAAATGTCAGACACGTATGAAATCATCAGATCTCATGAGACTCACCATCACAAGAACAGCATGGGGGGAACCACCCCATGATCTCATTGCCTCCACCTGGTCCCATCCTTGGCATGTGGGGATTATGGGAATTATAATTCAAGATGAGATTTTATGTGGGGACACAGTCAAACCATATTACTATCCAAAGCAATCTATAGATACCATGTAATTCCTATCAAAATACCAAAGACATTCTTCCAAGAAATATAAAAAATAATACTAAAATTTATATGGAACCACAAAATACCAAACCTATCCTAAGCAAAAGGAACAAAACTGGAGGAATCACATTACCTGCCTTCAAATTATTGTACACAGCTATAGTAACCAAAACAGCATGGTACTGGCATAAAAACAGACACATATACCAATGGAACAGAATAGAGAACCTAGATGTAAATCTGTAAATCTACAGTGAACTCATTATTGACAAAGATGCCAAGAACACACATTGGGGAAATAACAATTTCTTAAATAAAACCTGCTGGGAAAACTGGATATCTGCACCCAGAAGAATGAAACTAGATCCTTATCGTTCACCATATCAAAATGAATTAAAGACAAATCTAATTGGCTTTAATGGCAAGGACTTTAAACTATAAAACTACTACAAGAAAACATTGGGGAACATCTCCTGGAAATTGGACTGGGCCAAGATTTCTTGAGTAATACCCCACAAACACAGGCAACCAAAGCAAAATGGACAAATGAGATCACATTAAGTTAAAAAGCTTCTGCATGGCAAAGGAAATACCAACAAATTGATGAGGCAACCCACAGAATTGAAGAAAATATTTGCCAACTATTCATCTGACAAAGGACTAATAATCAGAATATATGAGTGCAAATAATCAATAAAAAGTCTAATAATTTAATTTAAAAATGAGAAAAAGATCTCAATAGACATTTCTAAAAGGAAGACATGAAAATGGCAAACAGCTATTTAAAAATGTGTTTGACATCAGTGATGATCAGAGAAATGCAAATCAAAACTACAATGATATAGCATGTCACACCAGTTAAAATTGCTTTTATCCAAAGGACAGGCAATAATAAATGCTGGTGAGGATGTGGAGAAAAGGGAGCCCTTATACGCTGTTGGTGGGAATGTAAATTAGTACAACCACTGTGAAGAACAATTTGGAGCTTCCTCCAAAACAGTAAAAATAGAGCTAAAATATGGTCCAGGAATTTCACTGTTAGGTACGTACACAAAAGAAAGGAAATCAGCATATTAAAGAGATATCTGCACTCCCAAACACAGAAAGACAAACTTCATGTGTTCTCACATTTTAGTGGGAGAAAAAAATGAAATAAAACAAGTGAACTCATGGAAATAGAGAATAGAATGATAGTTACCAGAGACTGAGAAGTGTAGTGGGATTAGTTAATGGTTACAAAAATATGATTAGAATTAGAGAGATCTAGTATTTGATATCATAGCAGGGGTGACTAGAGTCATCAATAATTTAATGTACATTTTACAATAACACAAATAGTATAATTGGACTGTTTGTAAGACAAAGAAAGGATAAATGCTTGAGGTGAAGAATACCCTATTTATACTGATGTCATTATTATGCATTGTGTGACTATATCAAAACATTTTCTGTATCCCATAAATATATACACCTACTACATAACTACAAAAATTCAAAATTAAAAAATTAAAAGCAAACAAGTGAATAGAAAACCTGGTATATCCACACAATGATATACTGCTCAGCAATAAAAGTAATGGACTATTTACACGTATAACCGTATGGATAAATTTCAAACTCATTATACTAAGTGAAAGTAGTCAGACACAGAAAGGGTATATACACTGTGTGTTTCTATTTATACTGACAGTAGATAGTGTTTTCCTAGTACTTGGCAGATGGGGAGAGATGGCAGGAAGGAATTAGAAAAAAGCAAAAAGAAAGTTTGAGGTGATATAGTTTAGGTATTTGTCCCCACCAAAATCTCATGTTGAACTGTAATCCCCAATTTTGAAAGTGAGGCCTGGTGAAATGTGTTTGGATCATGAGGGCACATCCCTCATGAAAGGCTTGTGCTATCGCCTTTGTGATAAGTGAGCTTTTTCTTTGAGTTCACATGAGATCTGATGGTTTAAAAGCATGTGACACATTCCACCCACTCTCTCTTGCTCCTGCTTTCACAGTGTGAAGTGACTGTTCCTGCCTTACCTTCTGCCATGATTGTAAGCTTCTCAAGACCTCGCCAAAAGCTGGGCAGATGTTGGCACACATGCTTCCTGTAAAGCCTGCAGAACCATTAACCAATCAGAAATCTTTTCTTTATTAATTACCCAATCTCAGGTATTTCTTTGTTGCAATTCAAGAACAGCCTAAATATAGATCATCGGTACCAAGGAGTGGGATAGTGCCATAAAGACACTTGAAAATGTGGAAAGGACTTTGGAACTGGGTAAGAGGCAGCAATTGGAAGAGTTTGGAGGGCCCAGAAGAAGACAGGAAGATAAGGAAAAGTTTGGAAAGCCTAAGAGACTGGTTAAATGGTTGTGACCAAAGTGATCACAGTGATGTGGACAGTGAAGTCCAGGCCAATGAGGTCTTAGATGGAAATGAGGACTTATTGGGAACTAGAACAAAGGTTATGCATGTTATGCCTTAGCCAAGAGCTTGGCTGCATTCTGTTCATGCCCGAGAAATCTAGGGAAGCTTCTAGTGGAAGTTTGAACTAAAAAAGCAATGATTTAGGGTATCTGGCAGAAGAAATATCTAAGCAGCAAAGTGTTCAAGATGTGGTCTGGCTGCTTCTAACAGCCTATCTTAGATGTGGGAGTAAATAAATGACTTGAAGTTGAAGCATATATTTAAAAGGTAAGCAGAACATAAAAATTTGGAAAATTTGCAGGCTGGCCATGTGGAAGAGAAAGAAAAAGCTTTTGGGGGAAGAAGAATTCAAGCAGACTGCAGAACAATCACTTGCTAGAGATATTTGCATAAATAAAAGGAAGCCAATTGCTAATATCTAAGACAATGTGGAAAAGACCTTAAAGGCATTTCAGAGACCATTAAGGCAGCCCCTTCTATCACAGAAGCAGATAGCTGGAAAAACAGAATGATTTTATAGATCAGGAAAAGCAGAATGATTTTATAGATCAGGCACAGGACCCCACTGCCCTGAACAGCCTCAGAACACTGCTTCCTACACCCTGGCTGCTTCAACTCCAGCTGTAGCTCAAAAGGGCCAAGGTACAGCTCAGTCTACCAAATTGAAAACTGTAAGCCATAAGCCTCCGTGGCTTCCACATGGTGTTAAACCTGTTAGTGCACAGAATGCAAGAGTAAAGAATGCTTGGCAGCCTCCCCCTAGATTTCAGAGGATGCATGGGATAACCTGGGTGTCCAGGCAGAAGGCTGCTGCAGAATGGAGCCCTCATAGAGAACCTCTACCAGGGCAATGCCAAGAAAGAATGTAGGGTTGGAGACCCCATGGAGTCACCACTGTGGCACTGCCTCAGAGCTGTTGAGGAAGGGGCCGCTGTCCTCCAGACACTGGAGGGGTAGAGCCACCAGAAGTTTGCAACCTCAACATGGAAAAGCCACAGAGGCTGATCTGTCCAAGGCTTTGAGAGCTCAAACCTTGCAGCAGTACTCCCTGGGTGCAGCATACAGAGTCAAAGATTATTTTGCAGCATTAAGATTTAATGACTGTCCCGCTGTGTTTTGAACTTACCTGAGGCCTGCAACCCCTTTATTTTGGCTGATTTCTCCCTTTTGGAATGGCAAGGTTTACCCAATGCCTATACTCCCATTGTATCTTGGAAGTAAATAACTTATTTTTTATTTTACAGGCTAATAGATGGAAGAGACTTGCCTTCTCTCGGATGAGACTTTGGACTTTGGACTTTTGAGTTAATCCTGGAATGAGTTAAGACTTTGGGGGACTATTAAGAATTCATGATTGCATTTTGCAATGTGAGAACAGGAGATTCAGGGGGTGGGCAGGGGCAGAATGATGTAGTTTGGATATTTGTCCCTGTCCAAATCTCAAGTTGAAATGCCATCCCCAATATTGGAGGTGGGGCCTAGTGGGAGGTGTTTGAATCATGGGGGAAGATCCCTCAGGAATGGCTTGGTCCATCACCTTGGTGATAGGTAAGCTCTCCTTCTAAGCTCCTACAAGATCTGGTTATTGAAAAGTTTGTGGCATCTCACCCCGCCCACACACACGCTCACTCTGTCTCTCTTGCTCCCATCCTTGCCATGTGAAACACCTACTCTCCCACTTCACCTTTTGCCATAAGTAAAATCTCTCTGAGGCCTCCCCTGAAGTAGATGCTGGCACTAGGCTTCTGGTACAGCCTGCAGAACCATGAGCCAATTAAACATCTTTTCTTATAAATTACTCAGTCTCGTGTATTCCTTTATAGCAATGAAAGAATGGCCTAATACAGGGGTTGATAGATACGTTCATTATCTTTATTACAATGACGATTTTACGGGTGTTTACACATATCAAGACTACAAATTACACACTACAAGTATGTGTAGTTTTTATATGTCAATAATTGTATCTATAAAGCTGTTAAAAATGTTGCTAATTAGTCATGTATTATGGGAAACCTCAACCATTTCTCACATCTGCCAAAGTATTTTTTAACGAATGCTTCTTTGTTTCTGTGCTCAAGGTTTATTTACAGTAATAATTTACTGATAATTTATTGATCACAACATAGTTAGCCTGAGTTTTTTAAGAATTCATATCAAAACTACAATTTCTTATTGTAATCCAAAAATCACGAAGAAAGAGATGATAAACTTTGAGTTTGAGCAAAATAATTCATTACGGTGGAGTCAAAGAGATTTGATAATTTTTTACATTTGTTAATATCTGCTCCTTAATCTTAACGTCCATGGTCAATCTAGACTAGATAAACTGCTGAGTTTCAAAATGTCTTTAGATACACATTTCTCCATCAGTGTCGCTAATGCACTCACCTACTTACTCTAAAATGTATTTGTTCCTTGATTATTCTCTAATAGCAAGTTTGTAGTCAGAACTGCATTCCTCTAAACACTGAACAGTATGTCTACTGGCTAATGATGTGCAGTCATCAAGTGATGCAAGTGTTAGCATCATACAGAACTGTAAGTGAATCTCAGTTTTGTCTCTTTTTAAAAAGTTTGTTTGTGGCATTCTTTAATGTCTTTAAGTTTCACTTTCATCATTTTATTTTTTATTTTCTTAGAGATGAGATCTTGTTCTGTTGTTCAGGCTGGTTTCAAACTCCTGAACTCAAGAGATCCTCCTGCTTCAGCCTCCCAAGTAGCTGAGATTACAAGCAGAAGCCACCGTGCCTGGCTCCCATCTTTTTTAACATAGTATAATTGATATGAATTTATAGAGTTTTGATTGTGATGACATATGGAAAGCAATTTCACACAGTGCCGGACACATGGTAAATTTTCAAAAAGTGAACGTTTATAAAAGTTATTACCCTTATATTTGACCTATAATTAAAGTCGGATGTTAGAAGACATGGCATGATATAGAATCTTACAACCAAAAAAAAATGTTGAATGTCTAAAATCATGCCACAATCTCACTAGGTTACACTTTTTGTCTCCTTCCTAGGTTTTCCTAATCAAAGAAGCTTCCACATTAAAATATACACTGATGAAAATGTTATATTTATAGAACAACATTTTAAACTTTGAAATTGGAAGTAAAGATTACACAGTATACAAACCGTCAACTCAGCATTCCCCAAAGTGTACTTGGTGAAAATCCTGCAAAATGCCCTTTGAAAAAAACTCATCCTGTGGTCAAACAAACATGGAGAATATTGCACACTATATGTTTCTTTGGGGGATTCACAATACAAATAGCATAGTAAAGAGTCTTAGAAGTCTTGTAGTTAAAAACAACAACAACAGGCCTGGCGCGGTGGCTCAAGCCTGTAATCCCAGCACTTTGGGAGGCCGAGATGGGCGGATCACGAGGTCAGGAGATCAAGACCATCCTGGCTAAAACGGTGAAACCCCGTCTCTACTAAAAAATACAAAAAACTAGCCGGGTGAGGTGGCGGGCTCCTGTAGTCCCAGCTACTCGGGAGGCTGAGGCAGGAGAATGGCGTGAACCCGGGAGGCGGAGCTTGCAGTGAGCTGAGATCTGGCCACTGCACTCCAGCCTGGGCGGTAGAGCGAGACTCCGTCTCAAAAAAAAAAAAAAAAAAAAACAACAACAACAACAACAACAACAACAAAAAAGTGTTCCACTTTGTTTGACCTTATGTTTTTCAGACTCACCTGAATAAAGAACTCCTTTTTCATATAACATCAATGTATATTCCTCTTCGGAAAGAGTTGCCTTGACTCTTATCTTTTAATTCTTATTTTCTGTTAAGAGACATAATGAGTGAAAATCCTACTTTCACCTGTCAATAGTCCCTGGTCTTGTAAACAGATTGTCAGGGTTTGGTAGTAAAGTCCCTATAGCTTTCATCCCACTGGCAGCTGGCAGCTACCTCAGTGTCTTCCTTGCTTGGCTACCAACATAATGCCCCAGAGGTGTCTATCTTTCTCATTCTTCTCAGTTCTAAGCAACTGGACAGAAATCAGAATAGAAAGAAGAATCCATTATCACCCACATCTGCACAACAACAATAGGAGTCGAATTAATTTATATGTTCTAATCAGGAGAGAATAATTCTCTCCTTTTTAAACTAATTTACCTAAATTTCTACTTCTCCTTTAATGAACAATAACTTGAAATTTGCAAAACTCAGTTTAAGTGCATTATTGAAGATTACTATAGTGGTTATATCGGTTATCTTTTGTCATGTAAATGCTATGTATCAAATCACCCAAAAGCTTAGAGCCTAAAAACACTAAGTATGCACAACCAATCCCAGATTTTCAAATGAGCTGGTGCTATAGACCATATGTTTATGTTTCCTCAAAATTCATATGTTGAAATCCTAACGCCAAATGTCATGGCAATAGAAGATGGAAACTTTGAGAGGTGATTAGGTCATAAAAGTGGAGCCCTCATCAGTGGGATTAGGACCTTTATGAAAGTAGCCCCAGAGAGCTCCTTTGCCCTTCCCACCCTGTGAGGATGCAAAGAGCAGGCTGTCTGTGAACCAGGAAGCAGGCTGTCACCAAACACAAACTCTGCTGGAGCCTCGACCTTGGATTCCCCAAGTTCTAGAACTGTGAAGAATTAACTTCTATTATTTGTAAGCCATCGAGTCTAGAGTATTTTGTTATAGTGGCCCGATCATGCTAAGACAGCAGCAGTTCTGACCTCTTATAGGCTCACTCACAGACCTACTATCAGCTATAAATTAGGTAAATCATTCTTCTAATTTTGGTTGATCAAATGTTTGGTGGATGCTGGGTATTGGCTGGTCTAGCCCTTCTTTATGTATATCATATCCTTCCTGCAATAGCCCAGAATGGTCTCAATAGTGGAACAGAGGTCTGAGAGAGAGGGAAAAAGTAAGAGTGTGCAAAGCCTCTTTACGGCTAGGCTAAGAACTGGCTCGCAGTCATTTATACCATATTTTGTTTCAAAACAAAGTCACAAGGTTTATCAAGATTCAAATAATAGTGAAATTGACTCTTTCTCTTGATATGTGGAACTCAAAGTCACATTGCAAAGAATATGGATTCAGTGAGGGGTAAAGAATTGAGGGCCACATTTACCATCAATCTACTATCATCTGATATTCTCTCTGGCCCCGATTTTATAACATTCCCATATAGAAATCATACTCACCTTCTCCCAAGAAACCCAAAATTCCCTTTCAATTATAACATTCTCAAAATTCAGCATCGTGTGATCTATATCAGGTCCAGATAAGACTATTCAGATATGGCTCATTTTGATTCAGAGATTGATAACCTTAAAAATAAAAATAGTTATTTGTGCCCTGCAATCACTGCCAAGCATACAATGGTGAGACAAAGACAGCAAAGTTGTATTAACCAGTACCTTCATTTAAAAAGCCAAAGATGGGAGATGCATAGAACTCTGGATGTTAAAAATTCTGAAAACCAACTGGGCAAATGTTTCTAGGTGTCCTGACACTTGGGAAAAGAGACCAGTCCCAGATTTGACCTCCATTCTCTTCCCCTGGACAGGCACCGCAGTCGATTATTTTCCATAGTTTCACCATCTGAGAACTTCTTCCTTTCCCAACTTTCTCCTCCCCCATTTTAAAAGGCTAGGGAAAGTTATGTCCTCTAATTTTTTTTTTTTTTTTAGCCAACTTTCTGTTCATAGAATGATGGGGACTCAGAAGCCTTTTGCATTTTGAACAATCTCAATACTTATGAGGCCAGAATGATGGAACTTTTGCCTACACAACCCCTTAAAAGTTTTGTAGGCTTTCAAGTAATTTGAATTAATTTATCCACTCCACTCAATAAATTATTTATTCTTTTTTATTTTTCAGTTTTTTAATGAGGAAATAATAGGTAATGCATTAAGTGAATTATATATTTTGAATCATTACTAACAGATAACAAATAACTATATTTTATCAAAGTTCTAATAGTTTAACTATTAATCGTAGAACATTTGGCATATGAATGCTAAATTTTAAGTTTATTCTTTTTTATTATTATTATACTTTAAGTTCTAGGGTACATGTGCACAACGTGCAGGTTTGTTACATATGTATACATGTGCCATGTTGGTGTGCTGCACCCATTAACTCGTCATTTACGTTAGGTATATCTCCTAGCACTATCTCTTCCCCCTCCCCCTCCCCACAATAGAAGAACAGACGCTGTTCTGTTCCATTGCTCTATATCTCTGTTTTGGTACCAGTACCATGCTGTTTTGGTTACTGTAGCCTTGTAGTATAGTTTGAAGTCAGGTAGCGTGATGCCTCCAGCTTTGTTCTTTTGGCTTAGGATTGTCTTGGCAATGCAGGCTCTTTTTTGGTTCCATATGAACGTTAAAGCAGTTTTTTCCAATTCTGTGAAGAAACTCATTGGTAGCTTAATGGGGATGGCATTGAATCTATAAATTACCTTGGGCAGTATGACCATTTTCACAATATTGATTCTTCCTATCCATGACCATGGTATGTTCTTCCATTTGTTTGTGTCCTCTTTGATTTCACTGAGCAGTGGTTTGTAGTTCTCCTTGAAGAGGTCCTTTACATCCCTTGTAAGTTGGATTCCTAGGTATTTTATTCTCTTTGAAGCTATTGTGAATGGGAGTTCATTCATGATTTGGCTCTCTGTTTGTCTGTTACTGGTGTATAAGAATGCTTGTGATTTTTGCACATTGATCTTTAATCACATTCATTTGGAGCATATTAAATATCTGTGGGAGATACTCTGTTCCTAGCAGTCCTTTTGTCTACCTGTGAGGGCCAGCCAAGCACTTTAAATTTTTCCATAGGATTTACCAATGGATTATAAGCAATGTTGATGATTTAATCTATGCCCCCAGGTTATACAGACAGTCCTGACTTAGGATAGCTCAACCTACAATGATTTCGTTGTGTAGAAACCATACTTCAAGTATCCTTATAACTATTCTGATTTTTACTTTCAATACAGTTTTCAATAAATTACATGAGATAGTACAGCACTTTATTATAAAATAGGCTTTGTGTTAGATGGTTTTGCTCAAGTGTAGGTTAATGAAAGTGCTTTGAACCCATTTGAGGTAGGCAAGACTAAGCTATTATGTTCAATAGGTTAGATATAGTCAATGCATTTTTAACTTATGGTATTTTCAACTTGGAATGGGCTTAAGGGGGTGCAACTCTATCATACGTTGAGGAGCATCTCATACTTTACTTTAATAACCTTCTCCTGACTAGAGAGACTAGAGATGAGAAACTGCTTTATTTTGTAGCCCACAGGTCTGGCCCTGTTATCTACCCTTAAAGTCCTGCTTGGAAAGTGGCCAACTTTTTCTTTAGTTCATCACTTTCTTGCTGCCCTATATGCAATTAAGAAAATTCAGCTGACACTTTGAACACTTGCCTAGAGATCTCCTTAGGCAAATCCAAAAGTCATTAGATACATTTTCCATCTTCCAAGTTACTGCAGGCAAGAGTTTTGCCAATTATTTTGTGATAGCATTACATGTATAATCATTTTTCCAGGCTCCCATTATACTTTCTTTATCATGCTTCAAGTCTTTGTTAACAGTTTGCAACATTTTCCAATTTCCACTTGTAACCAGTTGCAAAACCAATGCCACATATTTCAAGTTTCTCTTGAATTAAAAGACAAGTTATGTGTCAGCACCTTATATTATCAACCTCTGTTACTTTTTATTACCACAAACAAAAATTTTAATAAACCACCCCCACACTCAATGGCTTAAAACCATACTGATATATTATTGCTCACAAAGTTTTGCATAGGATAGATGGCTCTTTGGTTGTGACTGCCCTAAGTCTGCAGTACACTGTGGGTCAGACTGGAGGAGGCTGGGCTGATCTTGATGGGCTCTCTCAAACCTGTGGATGTGGCTGACTGTTGGCTACTCTTATCTATGCACTTTTCACATCTTCCAAAGTTTTAACCTAGGCATGTTCTCATGGCAAAGCCAGAGTCCAAGAAAAAAAAAGGGGGGGGATTCAAGGATTTTGAGTCCCAAGTTTGGAAATAGTACACAGTCACTTCTGTTTGCTTAACTTAGTCACAAGACCAGCTCGGATTTGGCAGATGACAAACGAGAAGAGCTTAAAAGACAGATGGTGAAGGCTGTTGATAAAGAAGGCTGTAGAAAATGAAGTCAATTTTTACAGTCTACCACACAGGTGAACAGAACTTTGGTATCTCCTTTCTGATGTTCATGCTTTATTAGAACAGCTAAGTATCACGATTCTTCCTATTAAGGAAAGAAAGATAACCAACCTTGTGTTTAATCTGATCATGAACATCATTTACTATACATATAACAGTAAATATAAAAAAGAAGAAAATTAAAAATCTACCCACTCTAAGTGAAGAAAATTGCTATAGTTAATTTGATGCTGTTTTCTTTAAAATGTTCTACATTCATTTGATATAGATCCATATATGTTTGCAAACTTACTTGCTATGTATAGTTAATGCATTCTGCTTTTTTCACTTAATATCATGAACACTCAACTACCATTTTAAAATATGATTTTAAAACATCCAATGGCTTATTAATAACATATCTATTTAAAACTTCATTACCATTTTTCTAATATTGTATGTCTACAAGTTTTGTCAAGTTGATTTTTATGGCCTGAGAGATAATTTCAGGTATTTCAATGTTTCCGATTATTTTATTGTTACTCCTACAATATTTAAAATTTATTTGAATTTTACTCGTTGATATGTAGAGATACATGGCAGATCTTCTCATGTAGTATAACATTTTTCATTAAAAAATACAACTCTATCATTATCAACTTTAAAATTTTTATTCAACCTTTTCGGATATTGAGAATATTTTACATTTTTAAAAGCACTCTTCGTCACAGAATTCACTGATCATCATTCTAAATTGTCTCCTCTTTTAATCTCTTTTCTAATGCCCTGTTATTTTTCTTTATAAACCAATCACAATTTTAACTACAAATTTTTCTTGGTAAACTATTTCACTTTAATATTTTGTGTAATATATCTAAAACAAACTAATGAAAAGCCAACTCTCTTTCTCTGACTCTTTCTAGACACATGGTAATCAATATCTCTCTTTAGGGCAGAATACAGGGTATTGATAAACTCAATGAGCTAGGAATTGAGTGGCTGGAGAACTTTCAGTCCCAGGTGATAGTGGGAGAAGTACTGCAGTCTGTATTGTCTGAAGCTACTGGGTCTACCACTGGGCAAAGTGAAAGGTGGTAAATTATGCACAAGTAGACATGAAATATGTGCAGCAAATAAGAGTCAAATAGTCACGTTGTACAGTTCATAGAGAGTATTTTGAACCTGCTTGTTGGAATTTTTCATTTATTAGATAGCATAGTCTAAAACTATACTTGTTACTTTTTATTCCCACGTGTTCATTTTGCTGTGAGATGCAATAAGCTCTACTGAGTTTGGCAGCAATGAGCTCTAAAACAGTGAAAGTACAAGTTTTAAAATTAAGCACCAAAATTCCATTTCTCACGAGATATAATTATTAACACGTAACATTTACAAAATGTTTTTTGACCTCCTCCTCTTAGGGCCATAGTTATACAGGGATATAAAACAGAAAGCACAAACATTAAAGAACCATTTGTTTTTACTTCAAAAGATACACGCTTTTCATTTTAAAAGTTGAGATGAAAAATGACAATTTAATGCGTAGTTTCAAAAAGAGTGTTTACTTACTATAGTAAAGTAAATGATACTTTCTTCTGTGTTGTTTTTTATTTATATCAAAAATGATCATTTAAATATTCTTGTAAGTTAATATTTCATGTTCTTTCCAAAATAAAAAGAAAGCTACAACTACTAATGATATAATCTATTAGCAAAAGAATTCTACAGCATTGAAGAATGCCAGATTTTTTTATCAATAATGTAAGTGGTTTAAATAGAAAGCCAGTTAATTTTAATAGTTTTGATATTTTTATTTAAATCATACAATGTAAAGATTCAGAAATATATTTAAAGTTGAAGGTAAAACATTTAACATTACAGTTAAATGTTAACATTATAGTGAATGCTATTGTAAACTCAGTTGAAAAGTTCAACATTAAGGTTAAAATAAATTTCTATCATTATATTTTGCTGAAATAATAAGAACGCAAGCTTTAATGGAACACATTGTCAAGATAAAGCAGTGTTTTGTTTTATTTTGTTTCATTTTGTTTTCTAAATTAAGACATTTGTATGGTGGGCGTGCTCTAGGAATTAGCTCTTATAATTGGTAGATATGATACAAATGGAACCTATAGTTGTCAAAATTACCCCTCTCTCTGGCTATTTTTTAACTGATTAATTTGATAATCTATAAAAGAACAGAATAAATTGGGACTGTCCTATTATTTATTTATTTTGGGGTTTTTTGGTTTGTTTGTTTGTTTATTTGTTTGGAGAAACAGTCTTACTATGTTGCCCAGGCTGGTCCTAAACTTCTGCTCTCTAATAGTCCTCCTGGGTTGGCCTTCCAAAGTACTGGGATTAGAGGCCTGAGCCAGAGTGCCCAGCCTCGCCCTATGATTTTACAGCTTTTTATCGACAATAGTAAAGAATCATAAAAAAGATAACTTAATTTTCTTATTTTTTAAAGAAATTTCCTCTGAATAAAGAACAATGGACAGTACAAATGAACTTACTTCAGATAAAATATTTACACATTTAAATAAAAAAAAGTAATGTTTATAGTAACCTCCATTTAACAGCATATCCTTTGAATATATTAGGGACTTCAGCAACTTTAGTGTATTAATGTACACAAATGAGTGAATTAAAAATATTAACATTTTAAATGTATTTCTCCCAAAACTTAACTTCAACTATTATTGATTTTATTTTTAAATATTTACTTATTTTCAGATTGTTTGTTATCAAAAAAGGTGGCATCTTATCAGAGAAAGATGTAATTTAAAAACTGAAAAAATAATGTGAATATGTAGCATGTAGAATATTTTGCTTATGTTAATTTTTAATGTTTTGATAATCTGGTTTATTTTAATTTTGCTTTAATGTACAAATGTATTTTTAACATTTTAGAAAAAAATTATATAGCATTTGAATAGATTTTTTGTTTTACAAATACAATAAAACCAATTTATTAGTCTGGAAATCTAGTCTAGTTCAGGCATTATATCATTTTAATTAATTTTAGCATCCCTTTTACTCTCAGTAGTGTCCTGGTTCAGATGACGAATTAAATAGTCTTTTTAACTACAGGTGACTAAAATAAATTCGTCAGCTTTTACTTACTTATTCCAGTGAGGTTTAATCCACGAAGTGAAACTGATTTTTGTGGTCAGGTCCCGAGAAGGATTATTAGGCCACAAACTGATGTGAATGATCTGGCTACCGTATATAATACTTTCTACTTTCATTACTCTGGAGTTTAAGAGTGGGGCTTTTGAATCATTCTCATCTCATCATGTCCTAACTGATCTCATGCAAGTGAAGGAAGGCCAGCTGGCATTTTCTGACACCTTTCTACTTCGCAAGTACCAGAAGAAATAGGTAAACAGCTTTCATAATATAGACAGTCTCCACTTTGCACAGTAGTGTGCTACCATAAAAATGAATATGCAAACTGAAACCATGCAAAATGACCTTAAATAATTTAATAGAAAAAACTACAATTGTTCCATCGACCTTTAAATTTTTTTTTCCAAAATCTGAAAAGCTCTTATTGTCAGTTGTAAATATATACAGGAAGGAAAAAATTTTTTCAATATTTCCAAGGTCGGATATTTTGCCTATAACAAAATTACATTCAATTCAGATTTTGCTTCTAGTATTATCACTTTGCCCCTGTTTTATGCTGCACTTTCATCTTTATTCCATTCCTTAAAGACTTAAGAGAAGAGTCAACTATAGATCTTAGACAGTTCTTATAATCACTTTCTTGAATGCAAGGGGTGTGTCTTGTCGCCTCCCTAAACTGCATTCTACTTCAAAGTAGAAAGATTCAAAGAGTTTGTTAAAAACGAGAATTTCTACATCAGAGAAAAACAGACAATGTAGAAAAACTTAACAGAAAGAACCACCAGCGATATAATATTTAATTCTGTTGAACCATGCATACTTTCTTAGGCTAATTCTGGAAAGCCTGCCAACTCCGTGTGAGTTTCCACAAATCAAAACTTGGTAACGTAGAACTGCTGGAGGCAACTCAGTTATGGTTTAATTACAACGAATGATTAGTTTCTCTCCTGGTGACTTCAGAAGGCAAATTTGTATGCTTGGGGAGTCTGTCAATCAACTGGAGTTTTGTTGTTGCCTTGTTTTTCCTTTGTCTTGTTCCCCCAAGAAGTAATTCCATGAAGACTCAATCTGCTGAACTCAGCCACTCACATTTCTGGGAAAATTAAGGTCTATTATTTTATATAGTTCTAGGCTTTATAACCAGTCCCTAAATAGAAAAAAAAAAAAAAAAAAAAAAAAAGACACATAAAAAGAGCAAAAAGAATAACATCTTCCTAGAAAACTGCCAAGAATGGGGTATCAAATTCACGTCCCTGGACGTTTTCTTCATTCTCTTTATTTCCACAAAAGCATCCCTGCCCACATTTACTTGAAAGAAAAAACAAAAAAACCAAAAACAAAAAAAAAAAAAACCATGGAAATGAAGTAATTGCAATCCTATTTAATGTAATTGCCCAAGTGAATACAAATATTATTTGAAAAAATAACTTAAAGTATATTTTCATAATCTGCAATGGTTAAATTGCTGCAGTCAATGCTTCACCCTACTTGGCCTCATATAATCTAGCTGTACTTTTTTTAAAAAAAAACTTCAGCATAACAGCATTTGAAAATTGTTAGCTCATTTTCATTTCTCTATTTTTTAGTTAATCTGCAACCAGATAGTTTATATTAATCTCCAATAAAATGTGTCACAAGCCTTTCTAGAAGGGGTTCTCTTATCAATGGCCATATGATAAAAATACATCATTTGGCAGTCGTTGTGAAATGAATAAACCAAAATTTGTAAGGGAAAATTAGTCTTGCCAGAATTCCTTGATTCAAGGAAAGACTTCACTTGAGCTGTTGTTGCTTACAGCTTGGCTCATGAATTTCTTCTCTAATTGTTAATTAGCTTAAAAGTCTGCAGTATCTTTCAACTAAGAGAAACACCTTCCTGAACCCCATACTGTCTTTTACCTGCTGGCTTATATTTTTGTTCCCCATAGTCATATTAAAATGACACAAAAGTGTTTTCTGCAGTGGTGTCCACTTTCTCACGGTCTTTCACTTTCTTCTTTGAAATGAAAAGCCCCTATTGTTTTATTTAGAGAGGAAGAAAGTGGTGGAAATAGTTTAGATTTGTTTGATAAGAAACCAAAATTATCTTCTGTATACTCTAATGCATATGGAATGTTTCTGAATAATCCATGTATGTTTGAAGAGAAATACTTATTTCCCCTTTTAAGAATACATATACACCTATATATAAAAACAAACAGTATATACACATACTCATGCACATGCTTGTAGAATGTTTTATTCAATTGTTATACTCATTATTTTTGCCTGCTCTGCCGAGTTTCTAAGACAGGTTTAAAATCCTTCAGTATCAGTGTTGGTATATTTATCCATGCTGTCAATAAATTTTTGTTCTATGTATTTTGTAACTGTACATACAGAAGTTCATGACTGTCATATCACTGTTATTTTTACTACTGTGAAATATTTCCCTTTGCCTTATATAAATCGTTCGCTTTGAATTGTATTTTGCCTCATGATAACATTTCTTCAGCTTCTTTCTTTTGATTAATATCTGCTAGGGATACATTATCCTTTTGCATTCAATCTTTTTTATGTATTTTAATTTTAAGTGTGGCTCTTGTACAGCAATGGATTGTTTTTGGAAGTTTTTAAGACATTCAAAAAATATCTGTATTTTCACAGTAGAATTTAACTCATTTTTTATTAATCAATGCTTGTAGGTACACCCACCATTTTACTTCATGCATTCTACTTTTTGTGATTTTTTTAAATAACTGTTTTCGTTTTCTTTCATTCTTTTCTCATTATTAGTAGTTATCTGTTGTTATGATTTTATATTTTTTCCTATTATTTGGAAGTTATATAGCCTTTTTCTTTTGTGCTACTAGTAATTCAGTATTTAAAACATGTAAGTAAATCTCTAGAATATATTAGAAGCTACATAGCACTGTAGAACATCTGATAAGTCTAATTTTTTTACATTATCATAAAAATTTATTTAGTCTCAATTATAAGTTTATTTACACACCACTGTTTCTTTATATCAAAATCTTGTATAATTTTATTAGTTTAGTAGGATTTTACTAAAAACATCCTTAAATAAAACACATTAAAGGGGCTCATGAGTGCTCAACTTTCTGAGGTTCTTTTTCTCCAAAATATGTCCATTATTCTCCAACTTTTGAATGCTAATTTAAAAACTCTAAATTCAAAATTGTTTTATGACAGTTGAAGATTTACAGTTTGCTGATGCCAACTTTTATTTTCTTCTTGGTAACTATTTTTAAAATAGACTATTTTAGAACGGTCTTAGATTAACAAAAAAAAAAATGCAAAGCTAATACAGAGTTCAAAACAGTCCCAGCTCCTTCATTATTAACACATTACCCCAATATGATTAATGATCTAATATTGATACATTATTATTAACTAAAGTCTATATTGCATTCAGATTTTTTCCCTTGTTTTTTTTTTTTTTTATTTTACTTTAAGTTCTAGGGTACATGTGCATAACGTGAAGGTTTGTTACATATGTATACTTATGCCATGTTGGTGTGCTGCACCCATCAACTCGTCAGCACCCATCAATTCATCATTCATATCAGGTATAACTCCCCAATGCAATCCCTCCCTCCTCCCCTCTCCCCATGATAGGCCCCAGTGTGTGATGTTCCCCTTCCCGAGTCCAAGTGATCTCATTGTTCAGTTCCCACCTATGAGTGAGAACATGCGGTGTTTGGTTTTCTCTTCTTGTGATAGTTTGCTAAGAATGATGGTTTCCAGCTGCATCCATGTCCCTACAAAGGACGCAAACTCATCCTTTTTTATGGCTGCATAGTATTCCATGGTGTATATGTGCCACATTTTCTTAATCCAGTCTGTCACTGATGGACATTTGGGTTGATTCCTAGTCTTTGCTATTGTGAATAGTGCCGCAATAAACATACGTGTGCATGTGTCTTTGTAGTAGAATAATTTATAATCCTTTGGGTATATACCCAGTAGTGGGATGGCTGTGTCATATGGTACATCTAGTTCTAGATCCCTGAGGAATTGCCATACTGTTTTCCATAGTGGTTGAACTAGTTTACAATCCCACCAACAGTGTAAAAGTGTTCCTATTTCTCCACATCCTCTCCAACACCTGTTGTTTCCTGACTTCTTAATGATTGCCATTCTAACTGGTGTGAGATGGTATCTCATTGTGGTTTTGATTTGCATTTCTCTGATGGCGAGTGATGATGAGCATTTTTTCATGTGTCTGTTGGCTGTATGAAAGTCTTCTTTTGAGAAATGTCTGTTCATATCCTTTCCCCACTTTTTGATGGGGTTGTTTGTTTTTTTCTTGTATATTTGGTTGAATGTTCTTGTTGTATTCCAAGGTCTCATATATATTCTATTAGTTGTCATGTCTCCCTGTGTTCTCCTTGGCTGTGATAGTTTCCCAGATTTTCGTTGTTTGTGATGACCTTGACAGCTTCAAGGAGGCGTAGTCAGGTATTTTCTAGGACGTCCTTTAAGATTTCTCTGATATTTTTTTCATAGTTAAGGAAGAAGATCTCAATAGTAAAGTGCCATTTTCATCACATCATAGCAAAAAGATATACTATCAACATGACTTGACATTATTGATGCTGACCTTCAATAACTGGCTGAATTAGTGTTTGTCAGATTTCCCCACTGTAAATTTGCCATTACATGTCCTCCATTTTTACTGTACTCTTTAGAAAGCTATTATGTGCAGCCCACTATTAAGAAGTAGAGAGTTTTTCTCCACCTCCTCTAAGGTAGAGTATCTATATTTCATTATTTAAAATGTTTCTGGGTAGAAGAGTTGTCTCCTTACCCTCCCTTGTTTATTTATTCATTTATTTATATCACTATATATTCCTGGATATTTATTTTACACTTTGAATTAAAATCAAAAATTTATTTATTCATTTTATTGCTCAAATTTCTCCAATATTGGCCATTGGGAGTGCTTTCAACTAGTACCTGTGTTCCCTTGAAGCTACATAGCATACTGGAACATCTTGGAATGCAAAATTGGACAACCATTCAAAAAATAGTTTGGAAATTTTTTACAAAATGAAATCGCCTCATTAGAAGACAGTTTGGCAATTTACAAATCTAAAACATAATCCTACTACATAATCCAGCAATCACACCACTGCTATTTTTTTGCGTTCCAAAAAAATAATATCTTTTTTTGAGTGCTTTCTTACTTTCTGGTGCTACAGGATGTTCCAGATTCATCTTCCATATTTCCTGACTTAGTTGCAGAACTATTTCTTCAAGGAGAATTTGTTCCTTTTTATTTGGAATTGGTATTAGAAACCAAGGTCTGTGTGATCGATATGCTTGTTATTCCTGGGATGTGGTTGCTTCTAGGTCTTCTTAGCTGACAGAACAAGGAAATATATGTGTGTATACTAACCCATGTGTATAACATATCTATACATATTTCTATACGTAATTATATGTATCTATATTAAGCTAAACATGAGTTCATGCTGATATCTCCAACTCAAATATATTACCATATGGATTATTCTAACTTCCTCTAGTTACGTGTAAACTCACTCTTTAACAGTAAGAAACCTGTGGCTTTCATCATCCATTTACTTAATTGTTTGATTCTAACTATGTATATACCAATATTGTAAAGATTACCCCTGATGCTGATAGGAACTTATTTTATCTACCAGAGTACAATGCTGATACACATATTTTAAAATTTTAACCTTACAAACTCTACACATTTTTAAAGTTTATTACACCAGCAACTTTCTCCCATCCCCTTCAACAAGGTTTTTATACATTTATATTATAGTTAAATCATATTATTACATTCTGCACTCTATGCTGGGATCCTCCAACCTCCATTTTAAAATTTACATTCCTTTAAGTTCACCCTTAGTGCTGTAAAGTTCTATCGATTTTGAGAAATGCAGAGTGTATCAAGTATCCACTTTTGCAGTGTCACGTCTATAATAGTTTCAATTCCCTAAAATTACCCTGGTGCTTCCTCTATCCAAGTCTACTCCTAAACCACGAGGAACCATTGAACTTTATACAGTTGCTGCAGTTTTGCTTTTTCCAAAAGGTCATATATAATATGAATCAGATAGTATGTGACTTTCTCAGATTGTTGTTTTTTTCACTTTGAAAGATGTGTTTAAGATCTATCCCCTTTTATGGCTTGATAGCTCCATTATTTTTATCAGTGAATAATATTCCATTATATTGATGTGCTATACTTTCTATACTTTGCTCATCCATTCACCTATGGAAGGACAACTCGGTTGCTTCCAGGTTTTGATGATTAGGAATAAAGCCACTATTAACATTCATGTGTAAGTTTTGTGTGGATACAAGTTTCAGTTGAGTAAATATCTAGTGATGTGATTGCTGGATTGTATGGTAAGACTCTGTTTTAGATTTATAAGTTGCCAAACTGTCTTCTAATCAGATGATTTAGTTCTGGCAACAAGAAATTGCCAAACTATTTTTTAAATGGCTGTCCAATTTTGCATTCCACCATTAAGGAATGAGAATTTCAGTCGCTCTGCATCATTGTTAGCAGTTTGCATTGTCACTTTTTGGACTTCAGCCCTTCTAATAGGTATATAGGGGTATCTTATGATTGTTTGTAATTTGCCATTACCTCATCACAAGTGAAGTTGAGCATCTTTTTATATGTTTATTTGCTACTTGTATATCTACTTTCTTGTGATGTTTATTCAGACAGTTCGCCCATTTTATTTTATTTCAGATTCAGGGGGTACATGTGCATGTTTGTTACATAGGTATATTTCATGCTGATGGAGATTCAACTTCCAGCTTACTCATTACCCAAATAGTTAACGTTGCACCCAATAGGTAATTTGTCAGCCCTTGTCACTCTCCTAATCTCCTCTCTTTTGGAGTCTTCATTGTCTATTATTTCTATCTTTTTGGCAATGTATACCCATTGTTTAGTTCCCACATAAGTAAGAATATACATTATTCTTACTTATAATGTATATTATAGAATATTATAATGTATATTGTAGAATAATATACATTAAATCATTTAAAAGAATTATAGGTTTCCTGAGGTTCACCAGAAACTGATGCTGACATTTTGATTCCCATACAGGTTGGAGAACTGTTAGCTGATGAAACTGCTTTTCTCATAAATTATTGTGTCTCGGAATATTTCTTTATTGCAACACAAGAAGGCCTAATACCAACTCCAAAAGCAAATGCAATAAAAACAAAAATAGACAAATGGAACTTAATTAAACTAAAAAGCTTCTGCACAGCAAAAGAAATAACCAGCAGAATAAACAGACAACCTACAGAATGGGAAAATATACTTGCAAATTAAACCTCTGACAAAGGATTAATATCTGGAATCTGCAAGGAACTTAAATAATTCAACAAGAAAAAATAACCCCATTAAAAGCTGAGCAAAAGACATGAACACACGTTTCTCAAAAGAAGAAATACAAGTGGTCCATTGTTTCTTTATGTATGAATTTTTAAGAACTCTTTCTATATTTCACATACAAGTCATTTATCATAAATGTGTTTTAGAAATATTTCTCCCAGTCTGTAATTTGTTTTTTATAATTCCCTTAACAGTGTCATTCGCAAAGCAAAAGCAAAAGTTTTTATTGTTTGGGGGTGGGGGGGGTGCTTTACAGGTTGAGCATACCTAATCAGAAAATTCAAAATTCAAAATGCTCCAAAATCTGAAACTATGAATGCTGACATGACATTACAAGTGGAAAATTCCACACACAAGTACTTAACACAAACTTAGTTTTATACATTAAATCATTTAAAAGATTGCACAAAATTACTTTCAGGCTATGTGTATATGGTGTATATGAAACATAAATAAATGTGTGTTTAGACGTGTCTCCCGTTCCCAAGATATCTCATTATGAATATGTAAATATTTCAAAGTCTGAAAAATGTGAAATCTGAAACACTTCTGGTTTCATGCATTTTGGATACATGTATTTAAAAATAATTTTTTTCTGAAATAACTTGTATCTTGTATCTAAAGCAACTTGTATCTAAAAACAACTTGTGTTTAAAACAACTTGAATCTAAAAACTAATTACCAAAGTAAAGTCATGTAGTCTTCTATAATTTTTTCTGGATGTTTTGTCATTTTGTGCTGTACATTTAGGTCTATGATTCATTTTGAGATTTTTTTAAGATATAATGTCTGTGTGCAGAGTAAGTTTTTAACATAAGGATGTCAATTTTTCTATCATCGTTTGTTGAAAATATCCTTTTCCATTGAACTTTCTTTTCCTTATATAAAATATAAAATATATTTTATATATTTTCAAAGGTTTGTTGATTATATACAATTGTGACTATTTCTGCATACTCTATTCCATTGATCTACATGACCACCTTATTGCCAAAACCACTTCCTTGCTATAGCTTTATAGTAAGTTTTGAAATAGAGGAATAAAAGGCTTTCATTTTGTTTTTCTTCAGTTTGTCTATTATTAGTCCTTTGCCTTTCCATATAAACATTAAAATTAGTTTCTCAATGTGTGCAAAATAGCTTCCTGGGATTTGAGTTGGAATTACATTTACACTATTGACCAAATTTGGAAGAATTTACATCTTAACAATATTGACCCTTCCAATCCATGAATATATCTCCATTAATTAGATTTTATTTTATTTCTCTTATTGGACTTTTTGCATATAAATCCTGTACATACATTGTTAGATTTAGAGTTAAGTGCTTTATGCGGTGGTATGATTGTGAAAAGTATTGAGTTTTAATTCCAATTTTAATTGTTTACCACTGATATCCAGGAAATCCATTTGTTTTTGGATGTTTTCTTCTGATCCTAAAATTGTGGGAATAGGGTTGCTCATAGTAACCCTTTATTTTCCTCTTAATGTTCATGAGACCAGTAGTGCTGACTACTCTTTCACTTCCAGTATTGGTAATTTATGTCACTTCTCTTTTATTCCTATTTAGCTTGGCTGGAAGCCAATTACTGTTACTGACTTTTCCAAAGGATCAGCTTCACGTTTTCTTGATTTTCTTTTCTTTATTCCTGTATTTGGTTTCATTAATTTCTGTTGTAATTCTTATTTACTTTAGAATTAACTTCTCTGTTTACTTTAGAATTAACTTTCTCTTCTCTGCTTTCCTAAGAATTAAGCTTATATTATTGATTTTAAATATTTCCTCTTTTGTAATGTAAGTATTTTATGCTATAAATTTTTCTCAAAGCACTGCTTTGCCTGCATCCCACAAATTTTGATATATTGTATTTTGATTTGATTAAAAATATTTTAAAATATTGTATTGAAACTCCTTCGTGGACCCATATGTTATGTATATTATTTAATCCAAATATTTGGAAATTTTAAAATCTTTTCAGCTATCTTTCTGTCATTGGTATTATTACTACATTAAAGAATGAGTATCTTATTAAAAAAATAGATCAATTAACAAAAGAAAAAATAAAGTTTTTGCTTTATCTTCCTTTTTTTTTCACTAATGCTCTTCTTTTCTTTATATAGATTTAAATTTGTGGCCAACGTTATTTCTTTTAAAAATTTTGCAGGATGGGTCTACTAACAATTAATTCCTTAAGTTTTTGTTTGTCTGAGATCATCTTTATTTTATCCTCACTTTGAAGGATAATTTCATAGAATAGAATAGAATAGAATACTAGATTTATAAATTTTTTCTTCCAACACTTTAAATACTCCACTCCACTCTCTTCTTGTTTGCATGGTTTCTAGCGAGAAGTCTGCTGTAAGTGCAGGTTTCTCTTTTTAAGGGCATTCTTAACTTTTTAAAATAATATTTTGGTGTTTTATCGATAGCATTTCATTTTGACTTTTTCTTAAGAGTTTCCATCCCTCTGCTTACATTACCCATCTATCATTGCACATGGTCTACTTTTTCCACTGGAGCCCTTAACATAGAAATCACAGCTATTTAAAATTATCTGTCTAATAATTCCACTTTGGTGTTATATTTGAGTTTAGCTTTAATTATTCTTTCATCTCTTCAGACTTTGCTCTTTTTGTCTTTCAGCATGCCTTCTAATTTTTTGGTGATAGCTGGGCAAAATGTTTTGGATATTAGGAACTGAAATAAATGGGTCTTCAGTGTGAGGTTTTGTGTAAATCTGACTATGAGCAGGGCTGTGTTTGTATATTACATATCTAGATGCTAAAGTCTTTGAAGTTCTTTAGAGTTCTTTTATTTTTTTTCTCTCCTCTCCTAATTTTGAGCTTTCCCAAGAGCTCTTTTTCAGATAGGGTCCGCATCTTGCAGCTCTTTTAGCTGTAATCTACTGTTACTATACTGGAATCCTGTTGGTATGATGGTAAGGTATATGGAAGAGGTAGCATTCTATAATTTTATAACTACATCTCAATCTTTCATGGATTTGTATCCCTGGTTGTGAATTTCACATGAGTTCTTAGCTTTGTTCTCACCCTTATGTGAGACAGGCAGACTAGAAAGGGCTAACAAGCGAGAAGCCTGAGAAATTCTTTTCCTTCAGGTAGGATAAGGATTTGGTAAAGTCATTTTCCCTAGAGAGTAGATATTTGTAGTGGAGCAAGCTCTGGCTGTATTTCTCAATGGTTATTCTCCTTCTTTCCCGCTGCTAGAGCCAAGAGCACACTTTTCTTGGATCTTGAACATGAGAACCTGATGAGTTTCCTGGGAGTAAAACACAAAAGTGTGGGGGCCTCCTTAAGACCCTAGCACCCAAGAGTTCTCATTCTCAAGCCAGTCCACACACAGCTTCAGCAATTTGTCCAAGTTAATGGCTCCAGTGCCTTCTGCTCCATGTAAGAACATGTCAGCATGACTCTTTAGATCTGCCTGTCTATCCATGCTTCTGGAGGGAAGTTTGTTCTATGACATCAGTTCTCTTATGGGTCTGAGAAAAGTTATTGATTTTTTAATGTGCTCATCTTTTCTGTTGTTGTAACAATGGGAGTTATGACTTCTGAAATCTGTACATGTTAGAGCTAAAACCAAAAGCTCCTTCATAGATTTTTAGTTTAGTTTCAGAAATTGGCTTATTTGTGACTTTTTTGTTTGGTTGCTTAATTTTGTTGTCGTTGAGTGGTTTGGTTCGGTTTGCTTTTATTTCACTTTTAAAAAAATTAAATGTGAATTCACCAGTCTAATAATAAGAATATACCATTAAGTGTTTTCACTTAGTAAGATAGAGCCATTGAGCTAGTAGTATTTGGCCCCTATTCCTTTCACTTGATTTTAGGAAGAAACGCATCACTTAGGGTTGACATTATACCCCTCTACTTAACTCCTTTACCCTAGTAAAAACCTCAAATAAAAGGAATAAGTGAAATGCTTGCCTTTCTTTGAAAGAACAAATAAACAATGGTGTCTATTAAAGCTTTCCGTCCTGAGTCACACTGGGACTACTTTCATTAATACTAGATCCAACTTACTGAGGAATCCAACCATTTCTTGGAGGAAAAATTGATTATTTGAAGTCAAGCCATGATCTATATTGAGTAACATCCATTTCTAATAAATAACTAATTAGATTATAAAAGTCTTCACCAAGTGGTGTAAGAGCTGTTAAAGGATGGGAACAAAAACTCAAGGGAGCTTGACCTATATATGTTTAGGTTGAGAGAGAGAGATTTTCAATGTTTCATTTGGTGATGGCTAGTTTTATAAGTCAACTTAAGTGGTCTAGGGGATATCTAGATGGCAGGTAGAACATTATTTCTAGGGGTGTCTGTGAGGGTGTTTTTGGAAGAGGTTAGCATTTGAATAGGTAGACCGAGCAAAGAAGATCATCCTCACTAGTGCAAGTGAACATCATGCAATTTCTTCGAAGTCTTAGTAGAAGAAGAAGGCAGAGAAAGAGTAAACTCATCTGCTCAGCTTGAGCTGGGCCATCCATCTGTCTGCTCTTGACCTTGGACATTTGTGTTCCTGGTTCTCAGGCCTTGGGGCTTGGACTGAAACTACACCACCAGCCTTCTTGGACCTCCAGCTTTCAAAAAACTCATCACAGGGTTTCTGAGCTTCCATAACTGTGTGAGCCAATCTTCATAATAAGTATCTTTCTACATGCACACACAGACACAAAGACACACACACACACATAATTTGTTTTGTTACTCAGGAGAACCCTGATAAATACAAGTGCCATGGTAATTTTCCATTTTGCTTCTGCTTTAAATAAAATAGATCTCTAGAGCTTAAAATAACTAAATTGTCTTGATCTATGTAAGTGGACTAAAGAGAAATAAAATGAAATGATTGTAAGTGTCTGAAGCTGGTCACAAAGCCATTCTTCAATAGCCCAAAAGCTTACATAGTTAAGAATTGGCACAGAAAATAGTTTTGAACTGGATCTATCCAAAGCCTGCCATGCACTTTTCACTAGAATGCTCTGCTTCCCATTTAGTTTTGACTAACATTTTCAAAAGTCAGTTAAAGTGTAAAAACCAGATTTTAAACAAAATTTTCAATCATTAATACCTTAGCCAAGGAAAAAGTGAATAAAAAAAATGCACTTAAATAAATAAATATGTATACACACACACAGAGAGAGAGACATACAAAAGCTAGTTATTTACTTTTTGGTGATATCTTAGTATATCTTATAGTCACCTGCAATATTCAGAGAAATGCTACCCACAAATACTTCAAAAGGTTTTACAGGAGGTATTAAAATGCATACTATGGTAAAAGTAAATACAAATTTTTCTTCATTGATAAATTCAGTCCATTCTTTCCTAGCATCTATGAACCACATTTTTTCACTTTTTTTCAGCAACAAAACTTATAAAGAAGATTTCTACCTTGTTATCTTAGAATCACAATTTCTAATGTACTTAACTGTTACGTAAAAACACGTTAAGTCTTTGATTATTTCCAGAGGTGTAACAATTTCTTTCAGATTTACCATTCATCTAGGTTCTGCCATTTGAAAAGGAAAAATAGAAATGAGGAAGAGTAAAAGAGATTAGGAAGAGTAGGGAAAAGGAGAAATCTAACCTCTTCTTATTCACAAGCATGCTCACTGTACATACTTAATTTGTATGGTAATTATTAACCCATGATTTCTTAGTCTCATATCAAGAAATCTATGTATCTGATTGGAAGATCCCAATACTTTCTTTGCAAAACTGTGACAAAAATGTTATTTTTATTTTATAAAAGAAACCACTTTCATTGATTGCATGTTATCTATAATCATAAACTCAGTATAAGACCTTTTAACCTGAAGTACAGTGTTTTTGAACTCGGAGATCTCTTTTCCAGGCTCGCTAAAGAGGTAGTGTCTACTGCCTATGTTCCTGTCAGCAGAGTCTTCCCTGTAAGTAAACCCAGGTGAGTGGATATTGTTGGTTAAATACCCAGAATTAGAACTTTCCTTCCCATATCTACCATCAAGATTATCTTTCATGTATCTACAATTTCCAGACTCCACTCATATACTTCAGGGAAGATGATACTACCTTCATCTCCAGCTGTGCATCTGATTGACTTAATTCAATTGCCTCCTGCCATTCACCTGGATGTAGTCATTACTTTAGTGTCAAGTCAATAGCAAGGTTCTATTCTAATATGCCGGCAATTAAACAGAAAACATGTAAGTTAAATTGCTACTGGTAACTTTCTAACAATGAGGGTAGTATCTGTAACATGAAGTTGCCTGCAGAAAAGTACAGCATAAAATTGGTCCTTCATTACATTCTGAAACTACTGAATCAGATAACACTAAATTGACTTTAACTGAATTGGTGCTTGAGCCAATAATTTCCTTTAATCATTAAGGCAGTGTATTAGTCTGGGTTGTCCAGAGTAACAGAATCAATAAGAGATCTATCCATTTATCTATCTATTGAGAGATTACAATGAATTGACGCATGCAGTTATGAAGGCTAAGAAGTCCCCAAACTTGCAAGCTGGAGTCCCAGGAGAGCTGACTGTATAGGTCCATTCTGAGTCCAAAGGCCTGAGAATCAGGAGAGCAGAGGGTGTAAGTTCCCGTCTGAGACTGAATTCAAGGCAGAGGATTGATGACCCAACTCAAAAACCCTCAGGCATTGAGAACTAATACATTAAGTTCTATTCAAGCCTTCAATGGATTGAATGAGTCCCACCAACATTGGGCAGGCAATCTGCTGTACCCAATCTACCTATTCAAACATTAATCTCTTCCAGAAACACCCTCTTAGACACACCGAGAATAATGTTTAAATAAATATCTGGGCACCCTGTGGCCCAGTCAAATTGAAACATAAAATTAACCATCACAGCCACATTAGGCAGAATCTTCATTACTTGCAACATAAAACATTTTAACCAATATACAAGTTTTTTCATCTCTGATGATTTAAACCCAGCATTTTTTCACCATTTAAATTACTTATCATTAATTGCATCTTATATATGTGATCACCATAAAATTTCCTCCTATATTTTATAGCCAATAATTATTAGAAGAGTTTAATAAGCATGAAAATAATTCTGTAAGATTATCAAGAAAGAAACAGGAAGAAAAGTGAGCCAAATTTTTCCGACAGCCCTAGGAAAACACAAGAATACAGACCCAATGGGAAAACTCAAGACAAGTTATTGCTCTTTTTAGTTTCTCCATTTCTTTGTGTGTATGCTTCTGTGCATACACATGCAGACACCAATGTATAAGCAATCACACCAAAAAGCTAAATAATTTCAAAGGCCAGGAATCACCTCAGTTGGTATTTTGTACATCCAGTACTCTGTATGCATTTTTTAACATTGTGATTAGGTTTAAGTTTTATATTACAGGGATTGGGGTTATCTATATGATATTATAATCACAATCCATTGCAAGCTTTTCATCTGTAATGCTTTACAGCTTAGCTTATATTTGGCTTTTTCAAATACCAATTAATTGAGTAGATTTAAAACTATGCACTAACGTGGCAAAATTTCTGAGAATAAATGGAAGCTCTTGAACTCTCTTGCTACTTTATGAAAGACTAAGCCAAGTTCTATCAAGGCCTCAAATATAGAAATGGTTAGATTCAAAGGGTAGTTTACCAACTTATTAAAATATGACTATTCCAGCTAGTTAGATAGTCATAAGAATTTGTGCAGACAGCAAGCATATTTTTTCTTTTCTTTCTTTCTTTCTTTCTTTATTTTTTTTTGTATTAGGTTACAGCAGCTATAGGCAGGCCCTTCCTATCAGTAGATAGAACAAAGTGCAGTTAGAGATGTGATTTCAAGAACTTTGAAAAGTAACTCACCCTGAAATGACTTATTAGCCCAATAACACTTAAAAGTGGAATAGTTTTCAGATTAACAAGCTTCAACAAGCACAGAACGGATGAAATCACAAATGCATCTGTTCTAATACCAAATTTTCTTTCTTATTGAAAAAGTGATACACTTTCATTTGAGGACATTTAGGGAATATACAATAATTAAAGAAAAAAATAGAAGTCACCCACAAGCTCACTAGCTAAAGATCACTACTCTTAACATTTGGGTGAATATACTTGCTTTTTTGTTGATTTATATGTGTGAAATATATGTCGTTTAAAACTTAATGTCATCCTTTAGAGGTGGAGAAATTTAATTTTACTTCTTTATAGCTGGGTTTGCTCACCACTCCTTTTCACATTTGTAGTGGAAAATAAATTTAAGTTTTTCATTTTAAGGTGATTGAAATACTTATCATTAGCTGAACCATTTCTGCGTTAGCTCACTCATTTTTTCAAAGTTTCAACCTCTCCCTCTTTTCATTTTCTTTCTCTCCATAGTATAATGGCATGGTGGAAAGGCCTTCAGCTTGCACACAGCCTCAGCCCATTAGCTGAGAGATCACACAGATAATTGTGTTTGGATGTGAATATCTGTTCCTGATGCATCTGCTCTTGACCTTCTTTTTTCATAGGCAACACATGGTAGTTTCTTGTGCAAAGCCCCTGCTGTCCAGTTGCTAGTTATCACCCTTGCCTATATTTCAACTTCCATTCACTTCCCAGTTTGAGCATATACATTCCTCCTTTCCCACTACCTCAGTGGATTCTGAGAAGGCTCAGAAACACACACAGTCTCTAAAGGCGTGTCCTGAGGACACTGAGACAGCACCCTTCTGTGCCTAAGAAGGCATTCAGTTTGGCAATGTACTCCCTCCTTCTCTGACTCACACTCTTTTTCCCTTTCTTCTGCTTTCCTGGGATTGCTCTCACTAACTAAATGTTAGCACATAGGCTTCTGCCTCCAGATCTGTTTTCTTGAGAACATGTGCTAAGACAGGGTGCGTTTATTTTGTGTGTGGGGGTGAGGCTAATCCCACATTTTCTTTTTTAAGCACATCGTGTTGTTTTGGATGATAGACTTACCCTTCTAAAATATTTTGTGTATGTTAATGTCAAATTGATTTCTATTACACTGCACTCATATTACCTATGCAAAATAAACATTTCATTCCTTTTTCTTGTATTAATACTTTTTGTGTGCCTGTCAAAGGAAATGGGGACATAAGGTGCATTGACTTCAAATTTTTTATTTTAAATATAAAAGCATAGAGCAAGAAAAAAATTTCATCTGCCAAACCACTTGACTAAGTTTACTATAAAATATTGGTAGCAGTGCACATAGCTCTGATTGAATAATAATAGACCATCAAGAATGAACATTTTCTCTAAACTGGTATTCCAACATACAACTTGATCTTCCCTGTTTGCTTAGGCTATCATCTTCTTCAAGTTATTCTTCAAATGTTTCCTATTTAAATTACGTCTTTTGTCCTATTTTATTTTATAGCACTTATCACCAATTGACATACTACAAAGTTTATCTATTATTGTTATTTCAATTCACTAATGTATAAGATCTATCAGGGCAGAAATTATTTTCTGTTGTGTTTACTACCATCTTCTCAATTCCTAGAACAGTACAACTGAAATATAGTGGGCACCTGTGCATATTTGATAAATGAATGCATTCTGATTTAGGGAAGATTCTTATTTCCTTATTTAGATATTTTAAGTAATGTCTTATATATACAACATCCAAAAATTACAAAGGGATTTTATCCATATTAATATGTTTATCCCTAATAAGAATCTTATCAAGTAGGAAAAGCAGCTTTTTTTGTGCCCTTTTTACAGATAAAGAATATACAACTTTTAGAGGTCATGTGTCTTCTCCAAGTTCATCATCTTAGATATGAGAATAACCATCACCTTTCTTGCTTTTTTTGAACCTTAAGGCTGATATTATTATGCTTTTAAGACTAAATCATGTCTGATTATAATATCATAGTAGCCAGTCCATTTTATCATGACTATGTACCTGACATATGTTGAGACCACAGTCATTGAAACTATGCAAATTGATAAATTTTCTCTGACACTAAAACAGCTTGGTACATATGTAATCTCATATCCAACTGTTTATCTACCTTCTCTACAGGCTGAAAGTTAAGGAACAAATGAAGTGGGATTAGGGTTGAGTGCATTCATTAATATAACACACACATATGAGCATATATATGCACAGAGGCTATGCCATTAGGTAGTATTTTAAAGGAAACAGATCACTAAATAATTTACTCCTATGATTCTCTAGTTGATTCCCATGAAAGTCTGCTGATAATCCTAGCATTTCATCATCCTAAATCTAATTTTCCTTTTTGCCTCAACTTATCACCTCTGTATTACACTGAAAAAAACTTTTCAATTTTGTGTGATTCAAGAAGCAATCTCCTGACCCACTACTCTTGCCAATCAAGTTAGTTAGAACTAACTAGCATGAAAACAACTGTGATCATCTAAGGAGATTTTTATCTCTTGCCTTTATTGGAAAATGAAGACTATGGTATGAACTACTTAGATTATGTATGGATTGCTTTAGTCAGTAGCAAAATAGGTAATTCCTCTCCTTTTAAAAGCTATTTAAAAGCCAACAATGGTTTCCACTTATTCACCAAATATGTGTATCTCATATGTTAACCAGTGACAATACAAAATGACAAAAGAATGATGGAATTTCTCATTCAACTCAACTGTATTATATGCAATGCAAAGATGTGCTACTCACACTGAAACAGACAATGAACACACATTGTGTGACACACAAGGCTTAAAAATAGAGATGTGTGGGTAGCAAAGTATCTGCTGTGACAAAGTTCCGATTTACTAATTATCTGCAACACATTTTGGATCCCAAAACTGCTACCCCAATCTTTTTACAATTCACCAGAGGGTGATTTTGGCAGGTTGTCAGCAGGCAAATAGGGAAATGAGTTGGGAAACATTAATAAAGATTGAAAACAACAGCTTTTCATGCTTTGGGCTCATCATTCAAATATAACAAAAAAAAAGTCATGAGATGAGGAACAGAAACAATAGGCTGAGAAGGAGAGAAAGAAGGAAGCAAACGTTTAATGACAGTAAAGTTACATTTGTGAAGTGCTAGTCAAATATGTACCTTGTAGTGTTTTCCTTGAAGTTGTCTTTTTTTTCTTCTTTAGAAAATCAATAACATTTTACTCCACAAGAGTAAAACAATTTCTTCCTAAATACAGCAAAATCTTCATCCATTTTAACATCAAAAGCAACAACTTATTATCAAGGTTCCAAAAAGAGGAACAAAATTGTAACAGCTATAAAGATATTTTAAAAAATAAAACCAGAGCATCAATATACAGAATAGGCTTTCTATGATTAAAACTAGATGGAAATCCTAATAGTACATATTTCCTTTCATTTCCTAATGTACATTTCCAGAATTTTTACTGCACTTATATGCAAAATATGTGTATGTTAGGTTCAGTACATTAGATTACATATCGACTGAACGAAACCCCAACTTTATAAGGAAGTGTGAATTATTAGGAATAAGTGGAGCTTATACTGTATGTTTAGCTTAGAAGTGTATGTCAGTCAAATGTGAGGGAAACAACAAAACCTAGAGTAAAACAACTGAGTTTCAACTTTTATCTCTTCTATTTACCAGTTCTGTACCCTTGGGCAAGCTTTTAACTTCTAGGAACCTCAGATTTGCTGTTTGTGAAATAGGCACCTCCTTTAGAAAGTTGTTAACCTGAAATAAATGTGGATGTGACAGCTCCCAGCACAACTGAAGAACACACATCATAGTTTGTTAAGTAAAATTTAAAAATGAAAGCATAATGTTATGAAGTATAAAATGATATTTCTGTTTTAAGAAATCAATGATAGTGCATTAAAATATTCCATATATTGAAATAAAACTTTTTGTCCTCCATAACAAAAAATGAAAATAATAGTTTTTTTGTGTGTTTTTTGTTTTGTTTTGTTTTGTTTTGTTTTGTTTTTATATGGAGTCTCACTCCATCATCCAGGCTGAAGGGCAGTGGCGTGATCTCGGTTCACTGTAACCTCTACCTCCCAGGTTCAAGTGATTCTCCTACCTTAGTCTCCTGAGTAGCTGGGATTACAGGTGCATGCCACCACATCCAGCTAATTTTTTGTACTTTTAGTAGAGATGGGGTTTCACCAGGTTGGTCAGACCGGTCTTGAATTCCCGACCTCGACTGATCTATCCACCTCGGCCTCCCAAAGTGCTGGGATTACCAGCCTGAAAATGATGGTTTAACTGACCTCTAGTCATAAAATTTATGTAATTAAAAATACAGAAAGAATAATACAATAAACTCCTGTTTAATTCTATTATTATACACAGTTTAAATATAATTTTATATGAAATATTATGAGCTTGAAGCTTTGTTTCTAGCCCCTCCCTAGTCTTATTTATTTCCTTCATTCCAATAATTAACTAGAATTTCATCCTTCCTATTTTTAGCATTTTTACATACATGTGCATCTGTTGAAGATAAATTATTTCAATTATTATTCTGAGACTAACATTTATGACATTCAACATTCTGCATTTGTGATCTTTCTATATACACATAGATCTAGTTTATTATTTTAAACAGCTAAATAACATTTTGTCACATAAACATAGAATGTTTTATTTCTTTCTACTGATGGGCACTGAAGTTCCTTTAAATTTTGCTTTAAACAATATTTTATTGAGGATCTTTATGGATACCTTCTTATGCACATGTACAATAATATTATTAGATTGTTTACCCAGGAGTCCAATTGCTCCTGGGGAGTTATCAGGTTTTAAAACTGATAAATATCTTAGAGATCATATGATATTATACACTCATTTCATTGAGACACACTTAAACCAATTACAGCAGTGGCAAAGCTAAAAGTAGACTCCAAGCCTTCTTAATGTTATTTCTGTGCATTTGTGTCAATACTCTACCCATCTATGCTTTTTTGCTATACAGATGATTGTATATTTATTCCCAATACAACCCAAGAAAGTTCTCCCTTATGCCTTAATCAAAGGATCCTATAAAGTTGTTGACTAGGCATTTACATGAGGTTGCAAGAACACTGGACTGGGAATCAGGAAGCCTTCAGCTTTACTCTATACTGTGCTATGAATTCCCTGTGTTCATTGCAGAACACATGTAACTTCTATGTCTCAATCTCAGTCCTTAGACCTTTCTTTGGAGCAAGCAAGAAAGAAGTCACTCCCTTGGTATTTCTGCTTGACTCTCTCCTGGGCCTCTCAATTTTAACATACACAGAGCTGAACTCATTCTATGAGTCCTCCTCCATTCTATCCTTTCCCTACTCTGTTCCTCCTCTAGCTTCTCAATAAATATTTTTTTAAAAAACCCTAATAGCTCAAAACAAAAACCTGAGAGAAATTCTTTACTACACGTGCTGTCTCCCAGTATTAAATATTGGCTCATTATCAGTAATCTACTAACACCCACCTAATCCAAGCCTGATTCCCTGCTGCATTGCTGTCACTGTTTCCCTCCATATCATGACTTACATAGTAAGTAGAATTTATTTAAAAGGTACATTGGATAAAGTCACCACTTGCTTAAACCCATTCATGTCTCCAAACTAATGGACTTGCTCTTAGAATAAAAGTCAAATTCCTTACCAGCCAAATCCGTTAGGATAAAAATCAAAGTCCAATTTACTTACCAGGAATTTATCAGCCTCATCTTGTACCACACTCACCTTTATTAGCTGTGCAGCAGCCACACCAGCCTTTTTTCAACTCCTTACTTGTGGCAAGTTCTCTCCTATACCAGGGCCTTTGCACATGTTCTTTCTTCTGCCCAGATCACTCTGTCTCATACCTCACATGGCTGGCTCGTTTTTCAGGTGTCAGATCAATTATAAATTCCTCAAAGAGGTCTCCTTTGCCCATCAGATCTAAAGTAAGCCCTATCACCTTATTCACTCCTAGTATTACCAATAATTTTCTTTTAGTATTTGTCACTGTATTAGTTTTCTAGGAATGCCATAACAAAGTACCACAAACTGGGTGGTTGAAACAACAGAATTTATTTTCTCACAGTTTCAAGGACTAGAAGTCTTAGATGGAGATGTTAGCAGGGTCAGTTCCTTCTGGGGACTGTGAGGAAGAATCTGTTCCATGCCTTTCCCTTAGTTCCTGGTGGTTTGCTGGGAATCTTTGGCATTTCCTGGCTTGCAGAAGCAGCACTTTGACCTCTGCCTCCATCTTCACATGGAGCTCTCTGTGTGTTTATGTCAGTGTCAAAATTTCCCCTTCTTACAAGAACTCCGGTCATATTAGATTAGGGGCCAACCCTACACCAGTTTGAACTCATCTTAAATAATTATACCCTTAATTAGGCTATTTTCAAATAAAGTTACATTTTGAGATATTGGGAGTCAGGACTTGAACATATGAATTTTTAGGGGACATAATTCAACAAATAACATGGATTTATTCAAATGCATAATTCTATATGTGTTTAATGACCATTTCCTCTAATAGACTCTAAATTTATTCACAAAAACAGTTTTTTTTTCTTTTTCTTTTTTTTTTAAACATGTATAGCCAATGCCCTCTACAGGCTTGGCATCTGACAAACAATAAATATTTATTATTTTTCTACCAATATAATTACATGATTTATAAAGTCTATTACTGTTCTGAGTTTTGTGATTTTGCTTTGGCTGTGCCCAAATTTATCATAAAAATTTTATCCAATGCCATCCTAGGGCAAAGTTTTCCAAATGTAAACTATATGTCAAAAGAAGGCAGATATAAATCCTGTTTTGTTTCATAACTTCCTAAATAATTTAAACCAAAATATGTATGCTTTTAGAAAGGAGATGAAAATATTGCCATAGTTCACTTAGTAATATTTCAAACAGCATTCAATTTACTTTAGCTCTGAGGAATGAGATCTAAGACTAATAATATAAAATATAATCCCACTATATTTTTTGCTGGACAACAGAAATTCAGGAGAATTCATCTCTACAGTTCAAAATATCACTGTCTATGCTGTCAGCAAAAGAGCTGTCTTTCCTTCTTTTTATATCTATCCAACTCCACCGCCAGAGCCCTGAATCCAAACATAATCCTGCATTTATTCTATTTTTTCCCAGGCTTCTCTTACTCGTCCTTTTTACCAGTTCCATTTCCTATGCTGTCAAAAAAGCATGAGTCTTTCATTTTAAGAAGTCTTGTTTTAATCTTCCAAATCTATTATTGGATCTGGTCTCTCAACTCAACCTCCTTGATATTTTTCTTTAGCATCTTTAAATCAATCCTGTCACCGCTGCTAGATGAATCTTCCAAAAATGGCATTTTCATTATGCCACTTCCCTGATTTAAAACTGCGTTGGTACCATATCACCTATTGAATCTACTTTTAAGATTCTAACTCTCCATTAACTAGCCTTAAATTGTTCATCCTTTATGCATTTCCACTGTGTCTCAGTATTAAGCCATTTGCTGTATTCTCCCAACAAATCTTGCCAGTTTCTACCTCTCACTTTATGTTGCTTTTCCAAATAAGAAAGACCTACCTATTCCTTCCAGAAAAATCCAGCTCTATCCAGTCATTAAATTCCAGGTTAGGAATTTTCTCTTACGGACTTGACTCTTGTGATCCACGCAGTCTTCTCTGTCTGAAATTCTACAGCAATTTTTGTTTAAGAAGCAACATGGAAAAGATATATTTTTAGTCAGATGAGTGAACATTAAACTTTTGGTTCATCTGTGCTTTTTGGCATTCTTCAAATCTCAATAAATATATAACCATCTTCGGTACCATCCACGATTAAGCCTGGGTTACATGAAATCAATAAAGACCTATCTTTCAACAAGACTGAGTCTATCTCATATATAAACTATTCTTTTTATGTTTTTAATAGTTTTATTATTACCTTAGCTATTATCTTAACAGCTAAGTACTCTCTTGACACCAGCCTGTATATATAAATTAGGTATAATTGTAAGATTTCATAAGAAATAAACTATTTTTGTAATAACCTAGAAGAAGTCTATAGTACATAGTAACAAGCCTTTGCAAACACATGCCAGGAAAAATCTTAGAAATTATAAAGCTATGGGAAATGCATGGAAAAATATTGAATTTTCTCTTACCCTAAATGAAGTTTTCTTTGAAAACTTTTCTTTATTTTACAGAATACTACTTTAATTTTTTTAAATAACATATAATTGTATTAAAGGATTATTATGCTCTGGCTTATACCTCTCTAACTTCAAACTTACAATGTAATCCTGATAAGGGAAAAGTGGGAAGCACAAAGATAAAAGAATGCTAATAGACTACAAAAGTATATTAATTTAGGATGCATTCCCTAAAAAATGCCAAGAGTGATCTCACTCACATAGAAAAACATATTATCTGTAGCATATGTGAAGTGGAAATTCATTAAATGTAAGGCATGTACTCAACAATATTAATTTTATTTACAGTCATGCCATGCTTAACGATAGGGAGACATTCTGTGAAATGCATCGTTAGGCAATTTCCTCATTGTGCAAACATCATAGAGTATACTTACACCACCCTAGATGGTGTAGCCTGCTGCAAACTCATGCTACATGTATAGCCTTTTGCTTCTAGACTACACACCTGTACAGCATGTTACTGTACAGAATAGTGTAGGCAACTGGAACATAAGGATAAGCATTTGTTTATCTAAACATATCTACACATAGAAAAGGTACAGTAAAATACTATATTGTAATCTTACAGGACCACCATTGTACATGAAGTCTGTCATTGACCAAAACATTTTTATGCCACACATGACTGCAATGCTTTTTAACACATATTGCTAAATATAACATTTGTAATTTATTGTTCAGAATCTGTTTTCCATACTAGATTATAAACCGTAAGAAAGTAGTCATGTCTTTGTTGCTTAATAGTGTATTCTCACCATCTAAACCCACACTACAAATAGTCACTTGCCACATGTGGCTATCATATGCTTGAAATGTGTCTAATCTGAATTGAATTGTACTGTAAATAAAATACACACTAAATGTTGAAGGCTTGATTTTAAAAATTGCAGTATTTAAATAATGTTTATTTTAAAGTGAAAACATTTTACGTATTGTGCTAAATAAAATCTATAAAAACCTAATTTACCTCTATCTTTTCTACTACTCTTCATATAGAAACTACAAAATTAAAAAATGCATATATGTGATTTGCATTATATTTCTATTGGAAAATATTAATTTAAATTGTGCATAGCATGTTATAGACTTTGCACAAACTCCCTCATAGAATAAATGAACATATTTCTGCCGGGTGTGGTGGCTTATGTCTGTAATCCCAGCACTTTGGGAGGCCAAGGAGGGAAGATCACCTGAGGTCAGAAGTTTGAGACCAACCTGGTTAATATGGGAAAACCTTGTCTCTACTAAAAATACAAAAATTAGCTGAGTGTGGTGGCATGCACCTGTAGTCCCAGCTACTGGAGAGGCTGAGGCAGGAGGATTGCCTAAACCCAGGAGGCAGAGGTTGCAGTGAGCTGAGATCGCCCCACTGCACTCCTGCCTGGGCAACAGAGGGAGACTCCGTCAAAACAACAACAAAAAAAGAATAAATGAACATATTTCATAATATGTTAAAGTAGCTGTTTCATGCCACAATTAATTATTGTCAGTTTATAACACTAATTAAGACCATATTCTTTTAAAATTCTAGGAAATTTTCTGGAGAAATAATGTTTCTCTTTTATGTTCAATATAGCTGATTTTATTTTTCAACATACTACTACTGTTCACATTATCTATACCATGTAGTACAGGTAAATTTTAGTTTCTTAATGGGATATGATATGGTAAAACATAGCTGTTTAAAAGAAAATCAAAATTTGCAATTTTTCTCATAAAACAAATGACATATTTCCTACTTTACTTAAAATTGAATTACTATTTTCTCTGAATTGACAGGTTGTTTTGACCTTGTTAAACCTTTTGGTGATACATACCGTCATATTTAATACAAATATTTTACCAATGTTCTTTGAAATAGAGGCATGCTGGTAATATACCCCCCAGCAAAGGCCATCTGCCTCCTCTCTGTTTTGCAGATGCTTGTTCACTGTGGCACAAGTTCTTTACAAGAACCAGCCTATTTATCTAAGTTAGTACTTATGGGCAAGACCAAAGCTCTACTGAGTTGAATAATAAAGTTTAATAGAGCTTGGGAACATCCAGTTTGAATATGATTAAATTAAGAGTTACAGTTAAAGCGCATTTTTGAGAGCATCATACTACCGTCTGGCTGTCCTCTACCTAAAGCATTCGTGGTCTATAAAATGGAGATATTGATCTTAATGACAAGGAATGATCGTGGATTCTGACAGAATGCAAACACAAGATGAGTTTTTCAGCAGCACAAGAAAGTATGTTTTAAATAGCACTTTTTTTCCCCCAGAGAATTCTGTAACTGGCCCATGAAATCTAGTCCAACCCTCTTATGTCACAAATGAATCAACCGAATGACTTTGAGGGGTAAAGTGAGGGGCTCAAGGTCTCAGAGTAAAATCAACCAATTCTCTTCCCAGTAGTGCACATGATCCTCCCCTTATTCTGAAATTATGTTGTAAGAAATGTCCATACTGACTGACTGAACCAGGGTTTACAAACAAACTATCAAAATACCTCAAATCCGCCGTATAAGGGAAATAATCAGGAGGGTGGGCCACAATTGCCTAAAATTAATAAGAACAGTGAAATAACTGATGGCATCCAGAAATATTAACGAATCACTTTTCAGTGTGGTAACTACCAGAAGTATCACTTTATCTTTTTACTCTTGTGGGTACATATGCATTTTTTTCTTCTGTATTTGTGTGTTTGTTCTAATTACAAACTAAAACCATATTAAAACTGACCATCCCAGAATCCTCTATCCTGAGCCATACCCTCCCTCCTCTGAACCCTTTGGAATAATCTTATCAGTGGTTTGGCATCTAGGGCTGTCTTACATGATTTTAAATGATTCAGACACTTCTCCTTTCCAGCTACATCATGATTGCAAGGGTCTTGAGTAGAGTAACTATGTTTCATAAATTATTATAGTTCTAATAGACTCTCATCTGAGATCTAATGCTCAACAGAATACATTGTGCCTATTAGACAATTAATAGATACCCATTAATTGACTGTTAGGGTTGTCTCTCTTCATTGCATTTGTGAGAGTGAGGTTAACATGTCCCAGATGCTGAAGGAAAGATTAGAATAGAAGGAATTAGCAATTGGTAATACCTATCGTTGACCATGTGTCATAGGGACCTCTGACTGAATACAGACATGAAGGGGTCAAGCTGTTTCCAAGCTAGGACTCTATAATGTCTATACAGTCTCTCTGGCCTCACATATCTGCGCTGTTTTTCTGGATTAGAGGTCAGAGCACTTTACAGACAATGTCATATTTACCTTTATGATATTCTCTGACAGTTGAGATGGGGCTAATGCTTAGCCTATTTCCCTCTATTGCCACAGGGAAAATTACAAGCAAAGAGCGTCTGAATCATTTATACAGCACCGCACCATAAGGCAATGAAAGAGGCAGGTGCAGGTCTCAGATGGTTGTCTAAGTCCAAATTCCACGCTCTATCTGCTAGATAATCCTGCCTTCCCTCTCAATAGAATATTTCCCTAGATAGTTCCTGAAACATTTATAGCAGAAGGCTGCAGAGTGACTGTTATAGAAGTTTGTGGAAAACTTCCAGGCATCTAAAAATGTAAGAAACAGCCACATTTCACTTTGGGTATTCACATTTGAGAAATGATGTGGTATTTTTTTTTCCCCCCTTCCCTCAAATATTCAAAAGTTTGATCTAAGGCAAAAGTTTTACTATTCTGCCCTAAACTGGAAGAATGAAAACATCCATGAATTTTCATCAGTTTGCTGTAGGCAGAAATTTGCTAGTTTGCAGGAAAATGGCTTAAAAATCGAAGCTGAGATGAAATACTTGAACTTCTTATGTGAACCTATGAAAGTAATATTTTTCTTTATCAGCTGATATGAAGCTTTGCACAACCCTACATTACTTAAGTACAAAAATGGCTTTTCCTGTCTAAACTGTCACAAAACTACTTGGATTTTCATAACACATTCATAAAAGGATTCTCATCCCCTTAATTTTGGCATATGCCATCATTTTCCTTTTATTCTTTATCTATTCCCATATTTAACAGAAAATCCCTGTAACCAACTTCCGTTAACCTTCACTGTAAGGTACACATGTGTGATGAGTGGAAAATGGGATAAAATTGGAGAACTTTTTCTTTCTCAGAGTGTGAAAAGCATGCAAAGACAGAAATTTGCCTTCTACCTAGCGGGAAACTGTGATCATATTGAACGTAGTAGACGCTACTATGTTCTACTAGGCTCTAGTAAGTACAGCCATCTGACTCAGTTGCCACGGGAAACATACCCACTGAGTCTGTGTTTTCCTGAATTATCAGCTGCACTGTCAGGATAACATGGTACTCACATAGGCCATTTGGATGTCAGTCATAATCATCAGAGGCAAAGTCACTTATGCAGTGAGTGATATGCTACTCCCACCAATGGCACCAGAAAAATCCATTTGATGACACTTTGGTCTGACTATTTCTTTCTTTCTTTTTTTTTTTTTTTTTTTTTGGCCTTTCTCTAAGGGTTTTTATTGTTTTTCCTTTTTTTTATTATTATACTTTAAGTTCTAGGGTACATGAGCATAACGTGCAGGTTTGTTACATATGTATACTTGTGCCATGTTGGTGTGCTGCACCCATCAACTCGTCAGCACCCATCAACTCGTCAGCACCCATCAACTCGTCATTTACATCAGATATAACTCCCAATGCAATCCCTCCCCGCTTCCTCCTCCCCGTGATAGGCCCCAGTGTGTGATGTTCCCCTTCCCGAGTCCAAGTGATCTCATTGTTCAGTTCCCACCTATGAGTGAGAACATGTGGTGTTTGGTTTTCTGTTCTTGCGATAGTTTGCTGAGAATGATGGTTTCCAGCTGCATCCATGTCCCTACAAAGGACTCAAACTCATCCTTTTCTTGGCTGCATAGTATTCCATGGTGTATATGTGCCTTATTTTCCTAATCCAGTCTGTCACTGATGGACATTTGGGTTGATTCGAAGTCTTTGCTATTGTGAATAGTGCCGCAATACACATATGTGTGCATGTGTCTTTACAGCAGCATGATTTATAATCCTTTGGGTATATACCCAGTAATGGGATGGCTGGGTCATATCATACTTCTAGTTCTAGATCCTTGAGGAATCACCATACTGTTTTCCACAATGGTTGAACAGGTTTACAATCCCACCAACAGTGTAAAATTGTTCCTATTTCTCCACATCCTCTCCGGCACCTGTTGTTTCCTGACTTCTTAATGATTGCCATTCTAACTGGTGTGAGATGGTATCTCATAGTGGTTTTGATTTGCATTTCTCTGATGGCCAATGAGGATGAGCATTTTTTCATGTGTCTGTTGGCTGTATGAATGTCTTCTTTTGAGAAATGTCTGTTCATATCCGTTGCCCACTTTTTGATGGGGTTGTTTTTTTTTTCTTGTAAATTTGTTGGGGTTCCTTGTAGGTTCTGGATATTAGCCCTTTGTCAGATGAGTAGATTGCAAAAATTTTCTCCCATTCTGTAGGTTGCCTGTTCACTCTGACGGTAGTTTCTTTTGCTGTGCAGAAGCTCTTTAGTTTAATTAGATCCCATTTGTCAATTTTGCCTTTTGCTGCCGTTGCTTTTGGTGTTTTAGACATGAAGTCCTTGCCCATGCCTATGTCCTGAATGGTACTACCTAGATTTTCTTCTAGGGTTTTTATGGTATTAGGTCTAACATTTAAGTCTCTAATCCATCTTGAATTAATTTTCATATAAGGAGTAAGGAAAGGATCCAGTTTCATCTTTCTACTTATGGCTAGCCAATTTTCCCAGCACCATTTATTCAATAGGGAATCCTTTCCCCATTTCTTGTTTTTCTCAGGTTTATCAAAGATCAGATGGCTGTAGATGTGTGGTACTACTTCTGAAGACTCTGTTCTGTTCCATTGGTCTATATCTCTGTTTTGGTACCAGTACCATGCTGTTTTGGTTACTGTAGCCTTGTAGTATAGTTTGAAGTCAGGTAGCGTGATCCCTCCAGCTTTGTTCTTTTGACTTAGGATTTCCTTGGCAATGCGGGCTCTTTTTTGGTTCCATATGAACTTTAAAGCAGTTTTTTCCAATTCTGTGAAGAAACTCATTGGTAGCTTGATGGGGATGGCATTGAATCTACAAATTACCTTGGGCAGTATGGCCATTTTCACAATATTGATTCTTCCTATCCATGAGCATGGTATGTTCTTCCATTTGTTTGTGTCCTCTTTTATTTCACTGAGCAGTGGCTTGTAGTTCTCCTTGAAGAGGTCCTTTACATCCCTTGTAAGTTGGATTCCTAGGTATTTTATTCTCTTTGAAGCAATTGTGAATGGAAGTTCATTCATGATTTGGTTCTCTGTTTGTCTGTTACTGGTGTATAAGAATGCTTGTGATTTCTGCACATTGATTTTGTATCCTGAGACTTTGCTGAAGTTTCTTATCAGCTTAAGGAGATTTTGGGCGGAGACGATGGGGTTTTCTAAATATACAATCATGTCATCTGCAAACAGGGACAATTTGACTTCTTGTCCTAACTGAATACCCTTTATTTCTTCCCCTTGCCTGATTGCCCTAGCCAGAACTTCCAACACTATGTTGAATAGGAGTCGTGAGAGAGGGCATCCCTGTGTTGTGCCAGTTTTCTAAGGGAATGCTTCCAGTTTTTCCTCATTCAGTATGATATTGACTGTGGGTTTGTCATAAATAGCTCTTATTATTTTGAGATACATTCCATCAATGCCGAATTTATTGAGCATTTTTAGCATGAAGGGCTGTTGAATTTTGTCAAAGGTCTTTTCTGCATCTATTGAGATAATCATATGGTTTTTGTCTTTGGTTCTGTTTATATGCTGGATTACCTTTCTTGATTTGTGTAAGTTGAACCAGCCTTGCATCCCAGGGATGAAGCCAACTTGATCATGGTGGATAAGCTTTTTGATGTGCTGCTGGATCCGGTTTGCCAGTATTTTATTGAGGATTTTTGCATCGATGTTCATCGGGGATATTGGTCTAAAATTCTCTTTTTTTGTTGTGTCTCTGCCAGGCTTTGGTATCAGGATGATGTTGGCCTCATAAAATGAGTTAGGGAGGATTCTTTCTTTTTCTATTGATTGGAATAGTTTCAGAAGGAATGGTACCAGCTCCTCCTTGTACCTCTGGTAGAATTCAGCTGTGAATCCATCTGGTCCTCGACTTTTTTTGGTGGGTAGGCTATTAATTATTGCCTCAATTTCAGAGCCTGCTATTGATCTATTCAGGGATTCAGCTTCTTCCTGGTTTAGTCTTGGGAGAGTGTAAGTTTCCAGGAAACTATCCATTTCTTCTAGATTTTCTAGTTTATTTGCGTAGGGGTGTTTATAGTATTCTCTGATGGTAGTTTGTATTTCTGTGGGGTCGGTGGTGATATCCCCTTTATCATTTTTTATTGCGTCTATTTGATTCTTCTCTCTTTTCTTCTTTATTAGTCTTGCTAGTGGTCTATCAATTTTGTTGATCTTTTCAAAAAACCAGCTCCTGGATTCATTGATTTTTTGGAGCGATTTTTGTGTCTCTGTCTCCTTCAGTTCTGCTCTGATCTTAGTTATTTCTTTCCTTCTGCTAGCTTTTGAATGTGTTTGCTCTTGCTTCTCTAGTACTTTTAATTGTGATGTTATAGTGTCCATTTTAGATCTTTCCTGCTTTCTCTTGTGGGCATTTAGTGCTATAAATTTCCCTCTACACACTGCTTTAAATGTGTCCCAGAGATTCTGGTATGTTGTATCTTTGTTCTCATTGGTTTCAAAGAACATCTTTATTTCTGCCTTCATTTCGTTATGTACCCAGTAGTCATTCAGGAGCAGGTTGTTCAGTTTCCATGTAGTTGAGCGGTTTTGATTGAGTTTCTTAGTCCTGAGTTCTAGTTTGATTGCACTGTGGTCTGAGAGACAGTTTGTTATAATTTCTGTTTTTGTACATTTGCTGAGGAGTGCTTTACTTCCAATTATGTGGTCAATTTTGGAATAAGTGTGATGTGGTGCTGAGAAGAACGTATATTCTGTTGATTTGGGGTGGAGAGTTCTGTAGATGTCTATTAGGTCTGCTTGCTGACTATTTCTTTATCACGCCCAGCTGGTGAGTCAGTTTTACCTCTATGGCATGCATCTAATCAAAGCCACTTCTCAAAGATATTTTTATTTCAGATCAATAAATATTTTTGGAGGCATCAATTACCTGAAAGCTGCTATAATATATGCTATAAAATATTTATGCTAATACCATTAGTAATGTAAACATGAATTTATAAATCCATCCAATCACAGGCATCTATTTGTTTAAAAAATTAGTTTGCATTATAAGATGTGTGTTTCCTGTTCAAAGGACTTATGAAGTACTCAATAATCCTTTCACTAATATTCTTCTGCAAACCATTTTGTAAGCTTTCTTAATTGTTAGAATTTAAAGTCAACTAAAACACTAAACAAAGTGAAAATATCAGAATGTTGAAGCGAGTGGAGGCCTTGACTTTCACTACTTTTTGCTTATACATATCTCTACATCACTTTCTAATATAGAACATGCCTCAGAAATATTCTTTTGTCATAAGGGCTTATGTTTTGAGAGGTTTTTCAATAGTAACTGTACATCTTCACATTTTATTGTTAGCTAATCTTTCCTGTCTTATTTAAAGTAAGAAAGAATTGAAAGGTTTGCTGAGTGGATTAGGAGCACAGGTTATCATTAGTGAATGAAGGAAAGCCAATTGGTATATATAAGAAGCAAGAAATACTTATGGCTTCATTAGTATTATGATTCCGTGTAGTTTACTTAAACTCCATGAATTGACTTGTACCATCACACATGTGCTACTGCAGTTTCTCAGAAAAACAGATGCCAAGACAGGATTAGATGGGCAAAAGATTTATTAGAGAAATGTCTATGAGGGAAAATTGGGAGAGAACCAGGAGAGCCTTGGAGAGCTCTCAAAGGTGCTCATCTGACCCTTGTGGAGGACAGAGGAAGACAGGATTGAGTGGATGAAGGCAGTTCTAAGAAAGTCTCTCAAGGTCAATGGCCAGTGGGAAGGACTTGAGCCAAGTGACCCATCAGAGGATTCCCCCATCTTCCAGGAATGACCTACCCTGCAGCTGCTGCACTCAGTAAGTAAATGCTGAGGAAAGCAATGAAAGAAGCCTTGGTACAATAGTGGTGATGAATTTCAGAGCTCAGTAGCTACAGTCCTTGCTTAATTATACTCCATCAGTTGGAACTCCAAAAGGCACAATTTGATGGTTGCTATAGTCTACCTCTTGTATCACTTAAATTTACTTCACCACACAGGGTGTGGGAGTGGCTCCCCCATGGGCCTCTCTCCTTGACAAGAAACTCAGAAGGAAGGGGTAGTTTTGATAAAATTGATCTCAGGACCACAACTGATATTCAAATTCTCCTTTCGCTAACATGCATTCAAAATTCCCTTCACACTCTGTGATCATCTGTGCAGGTTGTTAGTGCTATACCCTGTAGTGTGATCCAAACCTTCGTCTCTGGAGGTCTATATTCTTAGTAATCTGCATATGACTATTTACATTTAGAACGGGGCAAGTGGGAACTAGGAAGTGCTCACATGAGTCACTGGGATTCCATACACTGTCCTTACCACTTCTATTGTATCAGAAATAGCCGATGTCCCCATGCTGATAAAGGTCAATTGCCTCTGCCCAGTATGATGATTTCTTTTCTATCTTGGTGGTTTCTGGACCCCAGGGGTCCATAGTGTCTAGGCAGTAACTGTACCATGTATTTCAAAGGGACCTCTCTGTGTTCCATTGCAAGAGAATGTCCACTTTTCTTACAAGGACCTCCAACTCTGAAAAACCCAAAGTGGCAGAGTACAGTGGAACAAAATTCCAGAGCGGGTAATTGCTAGTGGTGGTAAGTGAAGGACGTGCCTGCTTCTACTCTGTGGCTCCTGGATCCACATATTCTTCCCATGGCAGACACAGCATTGCATAAATGTCTCTGAGTTAATGCATACACTACATTCTAAGGATTGCTCCCCATAATTTCAGAGTGTTGCTTTAAGGCTGACATTTGAGCTGGGGTTTTAAAAGCTGTTCCAGAGTTCTGGTGAGTCCTAGATGGTGCAGAAGGTGACATAGCCATTGGATGCCATGGTTGTCTGACCTTTACCTCACCTCTTTCATTGTAAAGGATGCCCACTTCTTGGATGTTATGTTGTGTGGGGTTCCTTGTCTGTGGATCAGGCATTCTGTGAAGCCCCACATGGTAGGGTTAGCTGAGACTATGACGATACAAAAGTCAAGCTTATGTATAGAATAGGCATCTATCCTTGAGAACAAACTACTGGCCTTTCCATGATAGAAGGGGCCCAATGTAGTCAGCTTGGTGGCAAGTGGCAGTTTGGTCCCCTCAAAAAATAATGCCACACTGGAGTCTCAGTAGTCAGTCATGTCTCATTGGCAGGCCAGGCATTCAGAGACAATAGTAGCTTGATTAGCCTCGGTAGGTAGGTAAGCTTGGTGTGCTGTTGAGCCCCTATGTAGACTCTGCCTTTGCCAACATGGCCACTCTACAGGTACCGAACATGCCAAATCTGGAATGGCTGATAATGAAGGCCAGTTAGTGTCAACCAGCTGAGTTATGTTTGTTACTTTGTTGTTCAGTGTCTAGGGTAGACATATCTATTGTGCATTAATGTGTAAAACAAAAAATGTTTACAATGTGTGCTGCGTTTCATATGTTCAACACCATGCTACTACTCTAAACCTCCCAGTCTCTGATATTCAGTCCTTTTCCTTCCAGACCCCTGGCAAAATGTCCACACCATTGACCACTGTCCAGGAATATCAAGGTTATTCTACATTCCACATAAAGTCAATGACCAGGTACACTGCTCATGATTTTATCCATTGAGAAGGTTTCCTTTCTATGCGATTTTTCAATAGCTGAAATGAAGGAGTATCCATTCTTGCATTGCATTCCAAGACAGGAAATAAAAATACAAAGCAAGTTGGCCTCCCCACACTCCATCCCCTGTTTCATCCGGTAATACAGGATGCACCATAGGACAATAAGAGTGAGCCAGAGGAAGGGCACTTGTACAACTCTGGTGAGTGACATGGAGGTCTGGGCTACCTGGTCAGTGGTTTGCTAATGCTCTCTGGCCCTCCACCAGTTTAATCACAAACATAACAATTTTATCTTTGTATGAACCACTCCATACTAACGGTATGTGAAACTTTGTGACTTGGTGAATCTGACAGAATTCAGTTCATAATGGGCAGTTCTGGATGCATTGCTACTTGGCATTGCACGTTCAAGCTTAGCGTCTCCACCAGGGCCCCTCAACACAGCAGGAGCTGTTTTCTCAAAGAGGCACATTTTCTTGACTCAAGTGACATGGACTTGAATCCCAATAGCAAGTAGCGAATCTCCAACCAGAGTTTACCGTAAGTTCCATACTGCATCTTTTTCACCACTGATACATTCAACACCAAAACATCTGTCAGATGTTGAAGCATAGGTCTTCGAGTTTTCATACGATTCATCTCCCACTCCTTGGAGTGCATGTGTCTTCCAGTTTGCAGCACAGTAGCCACACTGTGCATTTCCTATCCGATCAACATGTCATCCATGTAATGGATCAACGTGCTTCTGTGGAATGCCTCAGCCACAAGATGGAGATAGGAGAGTAAACACAGAGTTCACATAGACCTGAGGCAGAATTGTGCAGGAATATCATTGTCCACCCCATGTGAGTACCTAATTCTGCTCCAATCACATCATGAAGACAACCAACTGCTAACAAGTAAATGAGTGCTAGAGTTTGCCAGGAGATATTGAAAGCTGACACATCTCTGTCCCAGGAAAAGCCTTTTTATTTTAGTATTTCCGTGTTCAATTAGTTATATTACTTCCTCCATGTAGGTAGCATGGCACCATCCCCACTCCAAAGAGTTTTTTAATCAAGATTAGCTCATAGGATGGTTTCAGCTGTGCCTTAGCCTATTGTCTTCAGATTTTTGTGATCAAATGTGGAAGGTTTTTCCCACACACTGAGCAATGGACACCAGTTGGGTGTCCTCTACTTCAATTCAATTCTGATGCTTTCTCCCTGAACAGGTTGAGGGTTCAGCCTCCAAGATGACACCCCCTCAATACCAGTCACAAGTCTGGGTCTCCAGAACTTCTGACTGACTAGTTTCAAGTTGGGGTTCCCATGACCAACCCTCGATTAATCTGCTAGAGAAGTTCACAGAACTCAGGGGAAACTTACTTACATTTATCAGTTTACCATAAAGGATACCATAGAGGATGCAGATAAAGACACATGTAGGGTGAGGAATGGGAGAAGGGACACAAGTTTCCATGCCCTCCCTGGATGCACCACCCTCCAGGAACTTCCATGTGTTCAGCTATCCAGAAGCTCTCTGAACACTTTCCTTTTAGATTTTTATGGAGGCTTCAGAACATAGGCATGACTGACAACCATGTAGAAACCTGATTGGTTAAAATGGGTATGATCTCAACAGGCTGGAGAAACTCAGCAAGGCCTCCCTGTTCAGAGTCTTCTTCACCTCTCTGTGTAGCTTTTCTCCTTCCAGAGTATGGATCAGGACCCTCTCTGGAATAAGGGCCTTTTGATTCACAATCAAATTAGGGCCCTGCCTTGGGCCAGTAAAAAGAGGACAGAAGATCAGACAGGGAGATTAGGTTTCCTGAAGCCTTCTCCTGAGGCGTGAAGCGCCCCAACACTATAACAAAAGACTGTGACAAGGGCTAAGGGAGATATAAGCCAGGAACCATGGATGAAAAACTATACATATAAAACCATAATATCCCAGCCATCTTCACCATGCCCTGTGGGCCAAGCTCCTTTGTCTGTTCATTTGACTAGAATAATTGTGGCCTCTAGGTATCTGGTGTTTAAGCTGTCCTACCCCGCCTCTGAAGGCTGTGTTAGTTTCTCCTACCATTAGCACTGGGCTGCAGGGAAGGCCTCTACAGAACTTTTTGATGACGCTAGTGCCTCTCTCACTGGCATGTTGATGTGGAGAATGATGTGACCTCTGGGCTTCCTATGGAGCATAATCGTCTGCTGGGTCTTCTGGCCTCACATGATGTATCCACTCCAGCACACCTGCTTCCCAGCCTCTTTATTCCTGCCCTGAACATTTCACAAATCAACTCAGGCTTTTCTATTTCACTTAGTGCTGGTGGCCATCATTTTTTTTTTCAGGCTTCCAAGAGCCACCCCACCAGCAAGTTTACTCCACCTCCTAAGATCCAACTATAACGTGCCTTGTTCTGAGAAAATTAATGGCCCCACATCAAGAATACTTGCTTAGACGGTCTTACATTCTGGTCTCTTTGATCAAAAGCTTTTAAAATCACCTTCTAGGGATGTACTCCTGGCTTAATGATAGCTAATTCTTTCAACTTTTTCAGTGTATGTAGTTTTTGTCCTTCTTTAGAAGGTCCAGTGTGGTTATTCTGGCAGTTAACACTAATTTCCATGCTGCAGACGGAAGTGGATAAGGGTGCTGCTTCTGGGGGGACCACCTGTTTCCTTAGAGAAAAGTGGCCTCTGCAGGGTGTTTCAATACAGAGAAAGTAACAGGTCTCTCTAAAGGACAGTAATGCGCCTCTGGAGCACAGAGGGTTAATGGGAAATTTCAGAGGCAATATCCTCAGGGCATCTGATATGGTTTGGCTGTGTCCCCACCCAAATCTCATCTTGAACTGTAGCCCACATAGTCCCCATGTGTCTTAAGAAGGACCCAGTGGGAGGTAACTGAGTCATGGGGGCAGCTTTTTCCCGTGCTGTTCTTGTGATGGTAAGTCTCACAAGACCTGATGATTTTATAAAAGGACCACTGACAGCTTGCACTGTGCACCTAGAAAAACCGAAAACACTCAACGCCAGCCCATGAAAGCAGCCAGGAGTGGGGCTGTACCCTGCAAAGCTACAGGCAGGAGCTGCCCAAGATTGTGGAGCCCACTTTTTGCATCAGTGTGACCTGGAGGTGAGACATGGAGTCAAAGGAGATTTTCGGAGCTTTAAGATTGAATTACTGCCTCGTTGGATTTCAGACTTGCATGGGGCCTGTAGCCCCTTTGTTTTGGCCAATTTCTCACATTTAGAATGTGTGTACTTATGCAATGCCTGTACCTCTATTGTATCCAGGAAATAACTAGCTGGCTTTTGATTTTACAGATTCATAGGCAGAAAGATTTGCCTTGTCTCAGATGAGACTTTAGACTTGGACTTTTGAGTTAATGCTGGAATGATTTAAGACTTTGTGGGACTCATGGGAAGGCATGATTGTGTTTTGAAATGTGAGGACATGAGATATGGGAGGGGCAGGGTAGAAAGATATGATTTGGCTGGTCTCTACCCAGATCTCGTCTTGAATTGTAGCCTCTATAATCCCCACATGTCTCGTGAGGGTCCCAGTGGAACATAATTGAATCAAGGGGGAGGGGTTTTCACATGCTGTTCTCGTGATGGTGAATAAGTCTCATGAGATCTGATGGTTTTATAAAAGGGCAGTTCCCCTTCACATGCTCTTTTGTCTCCGCCATGTAAGACATGACTTTGCTCCTCCTTCACCTTCTGCCATGACTGTGAGGCCACCCCAGCCATGTAGAACTGTGAGTCTATTAAACCTCTTTTTCTTTATAAATTACCCAGTCTCAGGTATGTCTTTATTAGCAGCATGAGAAGAGACTAATACAGCATCCATCAAGATACCCAACCCATATTTCAGAACCTCAGGTTTTTTTAACCAGCACCTCTTTTTCTTTAGAAATTACCCAGTCTCAGGTATGTCTTTATTAGCAGCATGAGAAGAGACTAATACAGCATCCATCAAGATACCCAACCCATATTTCAGAACCTCAGGTTTTCCTAACCAGCACCTTTGCCTTTGCGCAACCAAGGAGGGCATTGAGAGATCTTTCAAATTCTCTGAATCTCCAAAACACTATTTTAGACCTTTGGCTGTTGCACACCTGTGTCTGCTCCACCACATGCAATAAGGGCCTCGTTGTAAGATACCAAAGCTTGTTGACAGCCATCAGCTCTTATTATCTCTCTTATCATAATAAGATGCTCTTATTATCTCTCTGCAGAGCATCAGTACAACTTAGAAGTAACAGGCAAACTTTTCTGTCTTTGTAGGCACTGTCAACTCAAACCTTTCAAATGCCTAACTCTTTATACCCTACCATAACATTTTTGTGCACCTGGACATTTTCCAGTCACCACCAATGACATCCTTAGCAATTAACATCACCTTATGCAAAGGATATTGTCCCCTCCATCTACCAGACAGGATGATGTCCTCTTCATTCACTGAACACTGAGTAAGCCAGTCTCAAATTCCCATTCTATTGCTTTTTTTAATATATATAACTCTTGATATCACTTGTGTTATTTGGATACTCCAAGAAGGAGGTGATACTGAGACAGAATTAGATGTGTAAAAATGTATTAGGGGAAACATTCATGATTGAAACTGGAGAAGGAGCTGGAAGAGGCCAGGAGAGCTGACAAGTCTTAATGCAGTTCTGACTCTGGTGAGGGAAAAAGGAAGAAAGTTAGGGTCAGGTGCAAGAGTTGTAGACAACATGGCCAGTCTAAGGAAGTTTGGCAAGTTTATTTGTGAGTCTCAAGTCACAGTTGCCTGTCAGAGGAGTTCCCATCTGCCAATGTCCGGGCTGTCTTAGCATTCTTTAGTCCCCATAGCACATTGTAGTGATAAGTTTCTCTGGCCCTTACACATGGGGAAAAATGTATGCCTTCTTCAACTGTGAATTAAGCTACTGAAGAGAAGTGTTTAGTTTCGTCAAAACTTAAAGAACAGAAGAATTTAGTGACCTTCATGGTCTATATCTCTTAAAATTAATAGCTCTGTTCTTTATTTTGCTATGTTTTTGTCATTGCTGAAATTCATATATTTCATTGTTCTATAATTTTATTGTTATTAGCTCTTTAAAATCTTCAAGAATTTCAGAGAAATTATTAAATATATAAAGTGTTATATGTTTAAATCACTATCTCTAAATTGTTGTGAATCCTAGATGAATTGGTTTAGGGGTAAGAGTGACTATAAGTTTCTTTCAGAACATCTGTTTTCAGTTATAAATTAAGCATAATCATAATAATTATTTTGGTAAAATTAATCACTCTCCATAAGGTATTACATCAACATAGATATTATCTCTATAGATGCACAGCTTCAGTCTTTTTTTTTTTTTTTTTTTTTTTTTTTTTTTTTTTTTTTTTTTGAGACAGAATCTTGCTCTGTTGCCCAGGGTGGAATGCAGTGGTATGATCCTGGCTCACTGCAACCTCTGCCTCTCAGGTTCGAGAGATTCTTGTGCCTCAGCCTCCCAAGTATTTGGGACTGCAGGCATGCCCCACCATGCCAGGCTAATTTTTGTATTTTTAGTAGAGACAGGGTTTTGCCATGTTGGCCAGACTGGTCTAGAACTCCTGGCCTCAAGTGATCCACCTGCCTTGACCTTCCAAAGTGCTAGGATTACAGGTGTGAGCCACCGTGCCCAGCCCAGTCTTCCCTTCAGATTCACTTTACCACATTTTTTCCTTTTGTCATATTCTTCCATGCATAGAGGCTGGAGATATGGGATTTTACCTGAATTTCCACCTTTAACAAAATTTCATCAGGGTGTTTTAATTTTTTGAAGCACGATGTTCATACAATTCAGCACTAAATGTCTAGAAAAAAGAGCACCTAGATACTCAAAAATATGTCAGTTATAACTAGTTTGAGAATATCTGTTCATATATTTGGGATTTTCCTGTTACTTTTATCATTTTAAAATTTTTCATTTTTACCTGTGTTTTGCCAGTACATGTAATACCCTATGTATATTATACATGAAATATGTACCTCACAATACAAATGTTTCTGGGGCGAAACTCATAGAGCAAAAGAACTTTTATAAGCAAAGTCAATTTTTTCCTGAGTGAAATTCACATCTGTCTTTTCAAATGATTTCAAAGAAGACAATAAACTTTGTCAATACAGTACAATTGATTCCATTTGCCTGTTATTATTCTATAAGAATGGCCCATCTCTAAAGAAATTATCAAATTGACCATGAAGAAATCCACACTGACATTAATATTGGCATTAGTATAGCAGAAAATAATGTAGTCTGCGCTCTTCCAGTTGGATAGACACAGCCTGAGACAAGAGACAAATATTTTCAGTAAATAATATGATGAGTTAATTTACTTTGAATCCTTTGTGAAGAGAAGAGATTTATCATGAATGAAATCCCATTGAGTCAGGTTTTTAAAATTTTTTATTTTACCAATTCTCAAAGCAATCTTTGCTACATTTGAACTGAGTATATGCATCACAAGTACTCCCTTTTGGCTTGCTATGTGACTGCTTGGACTCTTCTCATGGGAAACTGGGTTGGGATTATGTAGAAAAGGGAACAACCATTTTTGGATTTTTAGCTTAAGGCCTTTAGTAGAAGCCACTCTGAGAGAATTACTCCATCATTCATCTTTCTGGAGTCCTGCTCTAGAAACCTATGATTAATCTATGAGGATGCTTAACCTATGAGGATGAAAGCAACTGCTAATCAAAAAACATACACACATCCATTAGAAGTACAGACATATAGGAAAGAAAAGGTGCACACTGTCTTAGAATTCTCCAGAGAAACAGAAACGATAGAATGCATATATAATTCAATGACATGGGTTTGAACGGTGCAGGTTCACAAATCCATCTATTTTTTTTTCCAATCGGTATACCAAAAAAATTTGGAGATTTGCAACAATTAAAAAAAATCCTTCCAGACAAACCATGTGGCTTACAAATATCAAAAAGAAGGCCATTACATAATGGTAAAGGGATCAATTCATCAGGAAGAGCTAACTAACCTAAATATACATGCACCCAATAGAGGAGCACCCAGATTCATAAAGCAAGTCCTTAGAGACTTACAAAGAGACTTAGACTCCCATACAATAGTGAGGGGAGACTTTAACACCCCACCGTCAACATTAGACAGATCAATGAGACAGAAACATAACAAGGATATCCAGGAATTGAACTCAACTCTGCACCAAGTGGACCTAATAGACATCTATGGAACTCTCCACCCCAAATCAAAAGAATATACATTCTTCTCAGCACCATATCACACTTATTCCAAAATTGACCACACAGTTGGAAGTAAAGCACTCCTCAGCAAATGTACAAGAACAGAAATTATAACAAACTTCTCTCAGACCACAGTGCAATCAAACTAGAAACTCAAGACTAAGAAACTCAATCAAAACCGCTCAACTACATGGAAACTGGACAACCTGCTCCTGAATGACTACTGGGTACATAATGAAATGAAGGCAGAAATAAAGATGTTCTTTGAAACCAATGAGAACAAAGATACAACATACCAGAATCTCTGGGACACATTTAAAGCAGTGTGTAGAGGGAAATTTATAGCACTAAATGCCCACAAGAGAAACCAGGAAAGATCTAAAATGGACACTATAACATCACAATTAAAAGTACTAGAGAAGCAAGAGCAAACACATTCAAAAGCTAGCAGAAGGAAAGAAATAACTAAGATCAGAGCAGAACTGAAGGAGACAGAGACACAAAAATCGCTCCAAAAAATCAATGAATCCAGGAGCTGGTTTTTTGAAAAGATCAACAAAATTGATAGACCACTAGCAAGACTAATAAAGAAGAAAAGAGACAAGAATCAAATAGACGCAAAAACAATCATAAAGGGGATATCACCACTGACCCCACAGAAATATAAACTACCATCAGAGAATACTATAAACACCTCTACGCAAATAAACCACAAAACCAAGAAGAAATGGATAATTTCCTGGACACATACACTCTCCCAAGACTAAACCAGGAAGAAGTTGAATCCCTGAATAGATCAATAGCAGGCTCTGAAATTGAGGCAATAATTAATAGCCTACCAACCAAAAAAAGTCCAGGACCAGATGGATTCACAGCCAAATTCTACCAGAGGTACAAGGAGGAGCTGGTACCATTCCTACTGAAACTATTCCAATCAATAGAAAAAGAGGGAATCTTCCCTAACTCATTTTATGAGGCCAATATTATCCTGATACCAAAGCCTGGCAGACCCAAAACAAAAAAAGAGAATTTAGACCAATATCCCTGATGAACATCGATGCAAAAATCCTCAATAAAATACTGGCAAACCAAATCCAGCAGCACATCAAAAACCTTATCCACCATGATCAAGTGGGCTTCATCCCTGGAATGCAAGGCTGGTTCAACATATGCAAATGAATAAACGTAATCCAGCATATAAATGGAACCGAAGACAAAAACCACATGATTATCTCAATAGATGCAGAAAAGGCCTCTGACAAAATTCAACAGCCCTTCATGCTAAAAACTCTCAATAAATTCGGTATTGATGGAACGTTTCTCAAAATAATAAGAGGTAGTTATGACAAACTCATAGCCAATATCATACTGAATGGGCAAAAACTGGAAGCATTCCCTTTGAAAACTGGCACAAGACAGGGATGCCCTCTCTCACCACTCCTATTCAACACAGTTTTGGAAGTTCTGGCTAGGGTAATCAGGCAAGGGGAAGAAATGAAGTGTATTCATTTAGGAAAAGAAGAAGTCAAATTGTCCCTGTTTGCAGATGACATGATTGTATATTTAGAAAACCCCATCATCTCAGCCCAAAATCTCCCTAAGCTGATAAGCAACTTCAGCAAAGTCTCAGGATACAAAATCAATGTGCAAAAATCACAAGCATTCTCATACACCAGTAACAGACAAACAGAAAGTCAACTCATGAATGAACTCCCATTCACAATAGCTTCAAAGAGAATAAAATACCTAGGAATCCAACTTACAAGGGATGTAAAGGACCTCTTCAAGGAGAACTACAAACCACTGTTCAATGAAATAAAAGAGGACACAAACAAATGGAAGAACATTCCACGCTCATGGATAGGAAGAATCAATATCGTGAAAATGGCCATACTGCCCAAGGTAATTTATAGATTCAGTGCCATCCCCATTAAGCTACCAATGAGTTTCTTCACAGAATTGGAAAAAAAAGCTGCTTTAAAGTTCATATGGAACCAAAAAAGAGTCCGCATTGCCAAGACAATCCTAAGTCAAAAGAACAAAGCTGGAGGCATCACACTACCTGACTTCAAACTATACTACAAGGCTACAGTAACCAAAACAGCATGGTACTGGCACCAAAACAGAGATATAGATCAATGGAACAGAACAGAGTCCTCAGAAATAATACCACACATCTATAGCCATCTGATCTTCGACAAACCTGACAAAAACAAGAAATGGGGAAAGGATTCCCTATTTAATAAATGGTGCTGGGAAAATTGGCTAGCCATAAGTAGAAAGCTGAAACTGGATTCTTTCCTTACTCCTTATATGAAAATTAATTCAAGATGTATTAGAGACTTAAATGTTAGACCTAAAACCATAAAAACCCTAGAAGAAAACCTAGGTAGTACCATTCAGGACATAGGCATGGGCAAGGACTTCATGTCTAAAACACCAAAAGCAATGACAACAAAAGGCAAAATTGACAAATGGGATCTAATTAAACTAAAGAGCTTCTGCACAGCAAAAGAAACTACCATCAGAGTGAACAGGCAACCTACAGAATAGGAGAAAATTTTTGCAATCTACTCATCTGACAAAGGGCTAATATCCAGAACCTACAAAGAACTCAAATTTACAAGAAAAAAGCAAACAACCCCATCAAAAAGTGGGCAAAGGATATGAACAGACATTTCTCAAAAGAAGACATTCATACAGCCAACAGATATATGAAAAAATGCAGATCAAAACCACAATGAGATACCATCTCACACCAGTTAGAATGGCAATCATTAAAAAATCAGGAAACACCAGGTGCTGGAGAGAATGTGGAGAAACAGGAATACTTTCACACTGTTGGTGGGACTGTAAACTAGTTCAACCATTGTGGAAAACAGTGTGGTGATTCCTCAAGGATCTAGAACTAGAAATACCATTTGACCCAGCCATCCCATTACTGGGGATATACCCAAAGGATTATAAGTCATACTGCTATAAAAACACATGCACACGTATGTTTATTGTGGCACTATTCACAATAGCAAAGACTTGGAATCAACCCAAATGTCCATCAGTGACAGACTGGATTAAGAAAATGTGGCACATATACACCATGGAATACTATGCAGCCATAAAAAAGGATGAGCTCGTGTCCTTTGTAGGGACATGGATGCATCTGGAAACCATCATTCTTAGCAAACTATCGCAAGAACAGAAAACCAAACACCACATGTTCTCACTCATAGGTGGGAATTGAACAATGAGATCACTTGGACACTGGAAGGGGAACATCACACACCGGGGCCTATTGTGGGGAGGGGGGAGAATGGAGGGATGGCATTGGGAGTTATACTTGATGTAAATGACGAGTTGATGGGTGCTGACAAGTTGATGGGTGCAGAACACCAACATGGCACATGTATACATATGTAACAAACCTGCACGTTGTGCACATGTACCCTAGAACTTAAAGTATAATAAGAAATAAACATAAAAAAATAAAAGGTTAGATATGTCATGAATGCATAAAATATGTAGATACTGTTTTATTTTTTACTACCATAAAATATGTACAAATTTTTTATAAAAAATTAAAATTTTTCAAAACTTATGTACACACTTAGACCATACCTGATACCATTCACAGTTGAGACAAATGTAAATAAATGTAAAGATGCAGTATTAAATCATAACTGCATAAAATTAACACTCCATACTACACAACTGTAATAATTTTATTGCCACCTTGTCTTGCTAATTCAATGTTGTGTCAGCTTAAAATGCTGAGTCATGTTAACATTTCTGGTGAGCAATTCCTTTCTCCAGTAAATTGCATATTACAGTAAAAAAGTATCTCTCATAGTTCTCACATATTTTTCATTATGTTTAGTGTAATACTGTAAACCTGGAATAACACCATGGGGCCCATATCAAGTGCCACTAGTGATGTTGGTAGTGCTCCCAAGAAGCAGAGAAAAGTCATGACAATATAAGAAAAAGTTGAATTGCTTGGTATGTACTATAGATTAAGGTCTGCAGCTGTGGTTGCCTGCCATTTGAAGATAAATGAATTCAGTGTAAAGACCAATGTTAAAAAGAAAAGGATGTTCATGAAGCCATCACTGCAGCTATGTGAGCAGGTACAAAAGTCTTGCACTTTCTGCAAAATACCTTTTTATCTTGTATTGAAAATGCAGCTTTAATATGGGTGCAGAATTTCCATAAGGAAGGCATACCTATGGACTCTCATATAAGTCAAGAAAAGGGGAATTCCTAAAGGAAGGTGAAGGGTTGAAAGCTGAAGAATTTAATGTCAGCAAAGGATGGTTTGATAATTTTAGAAAATGATTTGGCTTAAAATTGTAGGATAACAGGAAAAGCAGCTTCTTTGCTAGGCAAGAGGCAGCAGATGATTTCCCAGATACCATTAAGAAAATCATTGAGGAGCAAGAATTTGTTCCTGAACAGGTTTTCAATGCAGATGAAAGTACTCTATTTGGGGGGGAAAAAGACCATAAAAAACATTTTTAATAAAGAGAAATGAGAATCAGGATTTCAGGCAGAAAGGAACAGGCTGACTCCACTATTTTGTGCCAGTGCAGTTGAGTTTATGATCACTGTCCTTATCTATAAAGCTGCAAAACACTAAGCCTTGGAGGAAAAAGAGAAACACTAGTTGCTATTCTCTTAGTTGTACAAGAAGGCCTGGACAATGAGAATCCTTTTTCTGGATTGGTGTCATTGATGTTTTGTCCCTGAAGTCAGAAAGTACCTTGCCAATAAGGGACTGCCTTTAAAGTTCTTCTGATATAGGACAATGGCCCTGGCCACCCAGACCTCATGAGTTCAACACTAAAAGCATCAGAGTGGGCTACTTGCCCTCAAACACAACATCTCTAATATAGCTTCAAGATAAGGGTATCATATGGATTTTTAAAGCTCATTACACACAGTGCTCTATGGAAAGGATTATTAACACTATGAAAGAAAACCCCAGTGGAGAAAATATCATGAAAATCTGGAAGAATTACAACATTGAAGATGCCATCATTGTTATAGAAGAAGCCACAAAGTCATTAAGCCATTAAGCCAAAGATAATAAATTCTGCTGGAGAAAACTGTGTCCAGTTGTTTGTGACTTCACAGGATTTACAACAGAGACAATCAAGGAAATCATGAAAGAGACTATAGATATGACAAAAAAAAAATAAAGGTAGGGATTGAAGGTTTCAAGATATGAATCTTGGAGAAACTCAACAGCTAATAAACACCACATCAGAGGAATTAACAGAAGATGACTTGATATGGATGAGTGCTTCTGAATCAGTGTACAGAAGAAGTAAAAAGACACACAAGAAGCAGTGCCAGAAAATAAATTGCCACTAGACAGTCTCTCAGTCTCGCAGAAGTGTTCTGATTATTCAAGACTGCTTTTGACTTATTTTGTGACATGGATGCATCTATGATTCAAGCACTGAAACTAAAGCAAATGGTAGGAGGAATGGTATTGTATAGAAATCTTTTTTAAAAAACGAAAAAGCACAAATTTAGACAGAACTTATGATGCATTTCTGTAAAGTTACACCAAGTACGTCTCCCTCCCCTGCTTCCCCTTTTACGTCCTCCATCTCTGCCACCTTTGCCACCCCCAAGACAGCAAGACCAACCCCTCCTCTTCCCTCTTCCCTCTTCCTCCTCCTCAGCCTACTCAGCATGAAGATAATGAGAATGAAGACATTTATGATGATCTACTTTCACATAATGAATAATAGATTTTCTCTTTTCTATAATTTTAATAACATTTTTCTGTAGTTTACTTTATTCTAAGAATGCAATTTGTAATACATATACCAAATATGTATCAACTGACTTTATGTTATCAGTAAGGCTTTTAGTCAACAGTAGGCTGTTAGTAGTAAAGTTTTGGAGAGTCAAAAATTATACATGGCTATCTTACTGGAAAGGAGGCTTGGCACCCCTAACCCCCATGTTTTTCAAGGGTGAGCTATATATTCTATTAATGATTTTTCCAATATATGATTTATTATAAGAGAATGACTTACATGATTATGGAGGCTTGGAAGTCCCATAATCTGCTTACTGCAAACTAGGATCCAGAATAGCCAATGGTGGAGTTCTGAGAACTAAAAGATGAAGGCCTAAGCAAGGCCCAGTTGAGGGCAGAAGATTGAGGTTCCAGCTCAAGCAGTCAGAGAGAGTGAATTCCTCCTTCTTCTCCCACTGTTTTCTATGGCAGCTCTCATTGGATTTGGAGGATGCCTACGCACATTGGGAAAGGACATTTGCTCTACTCAGTCCACTGATTCAAATGCTAATTTCTTTTTTAAACACTCTCAGAGACATACCCAGAAATAATGTTTAATCCGGGCACCTCATGTCCCAATTGGTTGAGATATAAAATTAACCATCACATACCCAAAGAGCAGTCTGAGGAGTGGAAGAAAGAAATAACGAAGTAACAACCAGAGAAAGCGAACATTCCCTTCCATTTATATTTACTGTATTCTTTATTGTTAAACCCTACATGCCACAATGCTGACATTATTGTGTTTCTGAAGATTCCATTGTTCTATTTAGATATAAGTTTCCAGCAGGTTGAGAATAAATTTAAAGAGAAAGTTTTATGTATTCCATAGATAAGTAGTTCTTTACTTAGTGTAGGAGAATCAGCTCGTTTGCTAAAAATTATTTGCAAAATAGTATGAATATGCATTTATCTTAATAGAGAATTCTCAGCTTTTTCATCAAATCTTCATTGGGTCTATTAAAAAAAAAACTACAACATCAGACAATGTTAAGGATGATTGTTGTACTTCTTTATGGGTTTTCTTTTTTTTATTATTATACTTTAAGTTCTAGGGTACATGTGCATAACGTGCAGGTTTGTTACATATGTATATTTGTGCCATGTTGGTGTGCTGCACCCATCAACTCGTCAGCACCCATCAATTCATCATTTATATCACGTATAACTCCCCAATGCAATCCCTTCCTCCTCCCTCCTCCCCATGATAGGCCCCAGTGTATGATGTTGCCCTTTCCGAGTCCAAGTGATCTCATTGTTCAGTTCCCACCTATGAGTGAGAACATGCGGTGTTTGGTTTTCTCTTCTTGTGACAGTTTGCTAAGAATGATGGTTTCCAGCTGCATCCATGTCCCTACAAAGGATGCAAACTCATCCTTTTTTATGGCTGCATAGTATTCCATGGTGTATATGTGCCACATTTTCTTAATCCAGTCTGTCACAGATGGACATTTGGGTTGATTCCAAGTCTTTGCTATTGTGAATAGTGCCGCAATAAACATACGTGTGCATGTGTCTTTGTAGTAGAATAATTTATAATCCTTTGGGTATATACCCAGTAGCGGGATGGCTGGGTCATATGGTACATCTAGTTCTAGATCCTTGAGGAATTGCCATACCGTTTTCCGTAATGGTTGAACTAGTTTACAATCCCACCAACAGTGTAAAAGTGTTCCTATTTCTCCACATCCTCTCCAACAACTGTTGTTTCCTGACTTCTTAATGATTGCCATTCTAACTGGTGTGAGATGGTATCTCATTGTGGTTTTGATTTGCATTTCTCTGATGGCGAGTGATGATTAGCATTTTTTCATGTGTCTGTTGGCTGTATGAATGTCTTCTTTTGAGAAATGTCTGTTCATATCCTTTCCCCACTTTTTGATGGGGTTGTTTGTTTTTTTCTTGTATATTTGTTTGAGTTCTTTGTAGATTCTGGATATTAGCCCTTTGTCAGATGAGTAGATTGCAAAAATTTTCTCCCATTCTGTAGGTTGCCTGTTCACTCTGACGGTAGTTTCTTTTGCTGTGCAGAAGCTCTTTAGTTTAATTAGATCCCATTTGTCAATTTTGCCTTTTGCTGCCATTGCTTTTGGTGTTTTAGACATGAAGTCCTTGCCCATGCCTATGTCCTGAATGGTACTACCTAGATTTTCTTCTAGGGTTTTTATGGTTTTAGGTCTAACATTTAAGTTTCTAATCCATCTTGAATTAATCTTCGTATAAGGAGTAAGGAAAGGATCCAGTTTCAGCTTTCTACTTATGGCTAGCCAATTTTCCCAGCACCATTCATTAAATAGGGAATCCTTTCCCCATTTCTTGTTTCTCTCAGGTTTGTCAAAGACCAGATGGCTGTAGATGTGTGGTATTATTTCTGAGGACTCTGTTCTGTTCCATTGGTCTATATCTCTGTTTTGGTACCAGTACCATGCTGTTTTGGTTACTGTAGCCTTGTAGTATAGTTTGAAGTCAGGTAGCGTGACGCCTCCAGCTTTGTCCTTTTGACTTAGGATTGTCTTGGCAATGCGGGCTCTTTTTTGGTTCCATATGAACTTTAAAGCAGTTTTTTCCAATTCTGTGAAGAAAGTCATTGGTAGCTTGATGGGGATGGCATTGAATCTATAAATAACCTTGGGCAGTATGGCCATGTTCACGATATTGATTCTTCCTATCCATGAGCATGGTATGTTCTTCCATTTGTTTGTGTCCTCTTTGATTTCACTGAGCAGTGGTTTGTAGTTCTCCTTGAAGAGGTCCTTTACATCCCTTGTAAGTTGGATTCCTAGGTATTTTATTCTCTTTGAGGCAATTGTGAATGGAAATTCATTCCTGATTTGGCTCGCTGCTTGTCTGTTACTGGTGTATAAGAATGCTTGTGATTTTTGCACATTAATTTTGTATCCTGAGACTTTGCTGAAGTTGCTTATCAGCTTAAGGAGCTTCTGGGCTGAGACGATGGGGTTTTCTAAATATACAATCATGTCATCTGCAAACAGGGACAATTTGACTTCTTCTTTTCCTAACTGAATACCCTTGATTTCTTTCTCTTGCCTGATTGCCCTAGCCAGAACTTCCAACACTATGTTGAATAGGAGTGGTGAGAGAGGGCATCCCTGTCTTGTACCAGTTTTCAAAGGGAATTTTTCCAGTTTTTGCCCATTCAGTATGATATTAGCTGTGGGTTTGTCATAAATAGCTCTTATTATTTTGAGGTACGTTCCATCAATACCGAATTTATTGAGCGTTTTTAGCATGAAGGGCTGTTGAATTTTGTCAAAGGCCTTTTCTGCATCTATTGAGATAATCATGTGGTTCTTGACTTTGGTTCTGTTTATATGCTGGATTATGTTTATTGATTTGCGAATGTTGAACCAGCCTTGAATCCCAGGGATGAAGCCCATTTGATCATGGTGGATAAGCTTTTTGATGTGCTGCTGAATCCAGTTTGCCAGTATTTTATTGAGGATTTTTGCATCGATGTTCATCAGGGATATTGGTCTAAAATTCTCATTTTTTGTTGTGTCTCTGCCAGGCTTTGGTATCAGGATGATGTTGGCCTCATAAAATGAGTTAGGGAGGATTCTTTCTTTTTCTATTGATTGGAATAGTTTCAGAAGGAATGGTACCAGCTCCTCCTTGTACCTCTGGTAGAATTTGGCTGTGAATCCATCTGGTCCTGGACTTATTTGGTGGGTAGGCTATTAATTGTTGCCTCAATTTCAGAGCCTGCTATTGGTCTATTCAGGGATTCAACTTCTTCCTGGTTTAGTCTTGGGAGAGTGTAAGTGTCAAGGAAATTATCCATTTCCTCTAGATTTTCTAGTTGATTTGCGTAGAGGTGTTTATAGTATTCTCTGATGGTAGTTTGTATTTCTGTGGGGTCGGTGGTGATATCCCCTTTATCATCTTTTATTGCATCTATTTGATTCCTCTCTCTTTTCTTCTTTATTAGTCTTGCTAGCAGTCTGTCAATTTTGTTGATCTTTTCAAAAAACCAACTCCTGGATTCATTGATTTTTTGGAGGGTTTTTTGTGTCTCTATCTCCTTCAGTTCGGCTCTGATCTTAGTTATTTCTTGCCTTCTGCTAGCTTTTGAATGTGTTTGCTCTTGCCTCTCTAGTTCTTTTAATTGTGATGTTAGAGTGTCCATTTTAGATCTTTCCTGCTTTCTCTTGTGGGCATTTAGTGCTATAAATTTCCCTCTACACACTGCTTTAAATTTGTCCCAGAGATTCTGGTATGTTGTATCTTTGTTCTCATTGGTTTCAAAGAACATCTTTATTTCTGCCTTCATTTCATTATGTACCCAGTAGTCATTCAGGAGCAGGTTGTTCAGTTTCCATGTAGGTGAGCGGTTTTGATTAAGTTTCTTAGTCCTGAGTTCTAGTTTGATTGCACTGTGGTCTGAGAGACAGTTTGTTATCATTTCTGTTCTTTGACATTTGCTGAGGAGTGCTTTACTTCCAATTATGTGGTCAATTTTGGAATAAGTGTGATGTGGTGCTGAGAAGAATGTATATTCTGTTGATTTGGGGTGGAGAGTTCTATAGATGTCTATTAGGTCCGCTTGGTGCAGAGATGAGTTCAATTCCTGGATATCCTTGTTAACTTTCTGTCTCATTGATCTGTCTAATGTTGACAGTGGAGTGTTGAAGTCTCCCATTATTATTGTATGGGAGTCTAAGTCTCTTTGTAAGTCTCTAAGGACTTGCTTTATGAATCTGGGTGCTCCTGTATTGGGTGCATATATATTTAGGAGAGTTAGCTCTTCCTGTTGAATTGATCCCTTTACCATTATGTAATGGCCTTCTTTGTCTCTTTTGAACTTTGATGGTTTAAAGTCTGTTTTATCAGAGACTAGGATTGCAACCCCTGCTTTTTTTTGTTCTCCATTTGCTTGGTAGATCTTCCTCCATCCCTTGATTTTGAGCCTATGTATGTCTCTGCATGCGAGATGGGTCTCCTGAATACAGCAGACTGATGGGTCTTGACTCTTTATCCAGTTTGCCAGTGTGTGTCTTTTAATTGGAGCATTTAGTCCATTTACATTTAAGGTTAATATTGTTATGTGTGAACTTGATCCTGCCATTATGATATTAACTGGTTATTTTGCTTGTTAGTTGATGCAGTTTCTTCCTAGCCTCGATGGTCTTTACATTTTGGCATGTTTTTGCAATGGCTGGTACTGGTTGTTCCTTTCCATGTTTAGGGCTTCCTTCAGGGTCTCTTGTAAGGCAGGCCTGGTGGTGACAAAATCTCTCAGCATTTGCTTATCTGCAAAGGATTTTATTTCTCCTTCACTTATGAAACTTAGTTTGGCTGGATATGAAATTCTGGGTTGAAAATTCTTTTCTTTAAGAATGTTGAATATTGGCCCCCACTCTCTTCTGGCTTGGAGAGTTTCTGCCGAGAGATCTGCTGTTAGTCTGATGGGCTTCCCTTTGTGGGTAACCCAACCTTTCTCTCTGGCTGCCCTTAAGATTTTTTCCTTCATTTCAACTTTGGTGAATCTGGCAATTATGTGTCTTGGAGTTGCTCTTCTCGAGGAGTATCTTTGTGGCGTTCTCTGTATTTCCTGAATTTGAATGTTGGCCTGCCCTACTAGGTTGGGGAAGTTCTCCTGGATAATACCCTGAAGAGTGTTTTCCAACTTGGATCCATTTTCCCCCTCACTTTCAGGCACCCCAATCAGATGTAGATTTGGTCTTTTTACATAATCCCATACTTCTTGTAGGCTTTGTTCATTTCTTTTTCTTCTTTTTCCTTTGGTTTCTCTTCTCGCTTCATTTCATTCATTTGATCCTCAATTGCTGATACTCTTTCTTCCAGTTGATCGAGTCGGTTACTGAAGCTTGTGAATTTGTCACGTATTTCTCGTGTCATGGTTTTCATCTCTGTCATTTCGTTTATGACCTTCTCTGAATTAATTAATCTAGCTGTCAATTCTTCCACTCTTTTTTCAAGATTTTTAGTTTCTTTGCGCTGGGTACGTAATTCCTCCTTTAGCTCTGAGAAGTTTGATGGACTGAAGCCTTCTTCTCTCATCTCGTCAAAGTCATTCTCTGACCAGCTTCGATCCATTGCTGGCGATGGGCTGCACTCCTTTGCAGGGGGAGATGTGCTCTTATTTTTTGAATTTCCAGCTTTTCTGCCCTGCTTTTTCCCCATCTTTGTGGTTTTATCTGTCTCTGGTCTTTGATGATGGTGACGTACTGATGGGATTTTGGTATAGGTGTCCTTCCTGTTTGATAGTTTTCCTTCTGACACTCAGGACCCTCAGCTATAGGTCTGTTGGAGATTGCTTGAGGTCCACTCCAGGCCCTGTTTGCCTGGGTATCAGCAGCAGAGGTTGCAGAAGATAGAATATAGCTGAACAGCGAGTGTACCTGTCTGATTCTTACTTTGGAAGCTTCCTCTCAGGGGTGTACTCCACCCTGTGAGGAGTGGGGTGTCAGACTGCCCCTAGTGGGGGATGTCTCCCAGTTAGGCTACTCAGGGGTCACTGACCCACTTGAGCAGGCAGTCTGTCCGTTCTCAGATCTCAGCCTCCATGTTGGGAGATCCACTGCTCTCTTCAAAGCTGTCAGACAGAGTCGTTCGCATCTGCTCAGGCCTCTGCTGCTTCCCCTGTTGTTTTGTTTGCTGAGCCCTGCCCCCAGAGGTGGAGTCTATAGAGACAGGCAGGTTTCCTTGAGCTGCTGTGAGCTCCACCCAGTTCGAGCTTCCCAGAGGCTTTGTTTACCTACTTAAGCCTCAGCAATGGCGGGCGCCCCTCCCCCAGCCTCGCTGCTGCCTTGCGGTTAGATCGCCGCAGACTGCTGTGTTAACAATGAGGGAGGCTCTGTGGGCGTGGGACCCTCCCGGCCAGGTGAGGGATATATTCTTCTGGTGTGCCCGTTTGCTTAAAGCGCGGTATTGGGGTGGGAGTTACCCGATTTTCCAGGTGTTGTGTGTCTCAGTTCCCCTGGCTAGGCAAAGGGATTCCCTTCCCCCTTGCACTTCCCAGGTGAGGCGATGCCTTGCCCTCTTCAGCTCTTGCTGGTCAGGCTGCAGCAGCTGACCAGCACCGATTGTCCAGCACTCCCTAGTGAGATGACCCCAGTACCTCAGTTGAAAATGCAGAAATCACCGGTCTTCTGTGTCACTCGCGCTGGGAGTTGGAGACTGGAGCTGTTCCTATTCGGCCATCTTCAGGTTTTCTTTCCTGTTGTCTGTCATCATATTTCTTTCACTGTTGTGGAGTTTCTTTGGCACTGGGAAAGTATTCACTTCTGGACTTATCAACCTATAAGTCAAGTGCAATATTCATTGTTCCTCAGTTCCAAATCTTTACTTTCAGAAGATTTTTTCACCTTTCACTTCACATAGAAAAGAAGTCACATGATGTTATCGTTTCAACTTAAAAAGTGCTTTTTCTCAACATGGTAACCTTTTTTCTAAAAAGTTAGAGCAGGTCCCTCATATTCTCTAATATTTATTTATCCAACCCGGACATCAAGCACATTTCTCCAAATTTCAGAGAATCCCAGCTGCCGTAATTAATGCATTTCCTCAAGCCTTGTCAGTTTTACCTGTGCCTTAATGTAAATTGTCACCTTTTTGTGAAATTCACCTTTCTCCCTTACAAATACATACTTCAAAATTTATACCAACAAAAATGCCAAATAGAATGAGGCTAGCTCTAAGATAACTAGAAGAAGGCATAATTAAATCTCACATTAGTAAAAGAAAGGTATCTTTCAACATTAAAAAAAGATCAAAAAGAGCGTTCCTATTTCTCCACATCCTCTCCAACACCTGTTGTTTCCTGACTTCTTAATGATTGCCATTCTAACTGGTGTGAGATGGTATCTCATTGTGCTTTTGATTTGCATTTCTCTGATGGCGAGTGATGATGAGCATTTTTTCATGTGTCTGTTGGCTGTATGAATGTCTTCTTTTGAGAAATGTCTGTTCATATCCTTTCCCCACTTTTTGATGGGGTTGTTTGCTTTTTTCTTGTATATTTGTTTGAGTTCTTTGTAGATTCTGGATATAAGCCCTTTGTCAGATGAGTAGATTGCAAAAATTTTCTCCCATTCTGTAGGTTGCCTGTTCACTCTGATGGTAGTTTCTTTTGCTGTGCAGAAGCTCTTTAGTTTAATTAGATCCCATTCATGGATGCAGCTGGAAACCATCATTCTTAGCAAACTATCACAAGAACAGAAAACCAAACACCGCATGTTCTCACTCATAGGTGGGAACTGAACAATGAGATCACTTGGACTCGGGAAGGGGAACATCACACACTGGGGCCTATCATGGGGAGGGGGGAGGAGGGAGGGATTGCATTGGGGAGTTATACATGATATAAATGATGAATTGATGGGTGCTGATGAGTTGATGGGTGCAGCACACCAACATGACATAAGTATACATATGTAACAAACCTGCATGTTATGCACATGTACCCTAGAACTTAAAGTATAATAAAAAAATTAAAAAAAAAAAAAAAGAGAATAAAAAAAAAAAAGATCAAAAAGAAAAAAGGCTGAAGTGGGAGAATCACTTGAGCCTGGGAGGATGAGGCTGCAGTGGGCCGTGACTGCACCACTGCACTCCAGCCTGCAACAGAGTAAGACCCTGTCTCATTCATACATACATATATATATATACAACATATATAATAATTATTCACTTAAATATTTTTCAAGATTTTAAAAATATAATAATACCGGTGTGGGTGTAAGGAGAGATGGTTACTTAAAACCTGCTGGCGACAGCGTAAATTAGTGGAGTCTGTCTGGAAAAACAACGTGGCCATATGCTGAAAGTGCCTTTTGAGGATCTAAGTTTTTATTTCAGCAATAACATTCTTAGGAATTTATCTTGCAGGAAAAAAAAAAAAAAAACTGAACAAGTGGGAGAAGATGAATACAGATGCTCCTCAGCTTATCATGGAATGATGTCCCAATAAGCCAGTTAAAGTCAAAAAAATTATAAATCCAACTGTTGTAGGCCAGGGACCATCTCTAAGTAAGTTTATTACAGCACTAATTTTAAAAGTTAAATCAGGAAGCCATCTAAATGATGAAGAACAGGGTTAATAAAATAAATTTGTTACTAGCATACCAGAAACACTGCAGTTTTTAAATCATATTTTAAAATTTATCTGATTACCTTTAAAGTAGTAATAACATACTATTATTTGAAACAATGTCACCCCTGTGTTTTTAACTATATGTTCTTTTTGAATTATATATTCAAGTCTGGAAATATATAAGCCAAAATGTTAGTTTTTTAGAAATTCTGGAAAGTAGAGTTCTGAGTTGCTTATTTTTTGTGTTATATTATTCAATAATTTCTAAGTTTTCTAAAAAGAAAGATTTGCATGTTAGACTTACAAAATTACAAAAATGGGTGTTATTTTAAAATAGGTTCCAAAAAGATGATTGAAACTTTTATAATTGAAAAAATTACTTTTAAGTAGAACATAATGTTGTCATGTTAATCTGCAAAAGTCCACAGTGATAGAAAGATACTAAGGTAAACCTTGTTTTAAAGCCAGTGCTCTTTGTAGGCTTGTGTAAACTTAAAAGGCCTCTACTCAGAATAACTTATCTCTGTATGGAAAGCAATGATGTAATTTAAAAAATTTCTGGATTTATCAGAAATAGAATATTGAGAAAAAAAATCTAATTTTAAAAGTTTATCTTAAAAAAGATAATCAGTTGTCTCTAATAAAAAGCAATTGACCTATTTTATAGTTGTGTATAAAGATAAAATAAAAAATAAATTTGAAAAATTTTTATAAATTGCAAAATCTGTGCATATTTTACTAATTATATTAAAAATATAAAAAATGAAGTATTTCTTTCTTTTGTCACCTAGAATCTCAAATAGTTAAGAACTTCTCAAATTAGTAATGCAAGGTCCTAATTGCTCTACTCTATAGAAGGGCTGCATAATTTCTGGTTGGAAAGTACACTTGAAAAAAAGAGTTATTGTCCTCCAGAAAAAAGGCAAATTTAAATATTCAAAAGAATGTATTCTTGGCTTTAAAAAAAAATGCTGTGCTTGGCATTCTTGTTGATAAATAGGATGGATGCATAGATAGATAGATAGATAGATAGATAGATAGATAGATAGATAGATAGATAGATAGATAGAAAGAACACACATCTATTTATGCATGTATGTGTATATGCATACATGTGTACATTCTCTGCCAATATGAATAATATTTAAAATCTCAAAATAGCCTGAATATAATTGAAAGAAAAATGCTTTATTCCTTACCTAAAAAGTGATGGATTTAGCATCAAGAGACAAATGTTCATTTGCTTGAATCTGTGAACATTTAGATGATGCCAGAACTTCTTCCCCAATCCTCCCCTCACTCGCACCAGAATCTTTCTTTCTCATGAAATTCCAGAAAATTAGTCATTTCCCACACTTCTGCAGAGTTTGTGCTTTTCACAAACCTTGCTGAGACTGCCTCAGTTGTATGAGCAAAATGACTGGCATGGCTGAGAAAGAATGTGAAGACTGAAAGTACCAGGCCAGCCACATTCTCCTCCAGGAACAACAGGAACGTGGCAAGGCTTTAATATCTATGAAGAATAATAGCAAAAGTGCACTTGGACAAAATGCAAATGATGGCAGCAGTTATACTCTCAGAGATGATAGGATTTAAATAAACAGTGCGATTACTCAAAAATAGCCATTATAATGCTACAAAGTTCCCGGGGAATTAAGAAAATCTCAGTATCTCCTAAAGAGGTACATGATTTTAGTGACAGAAAAACATTTAAACTTCATTATCCTTTTAAAGAATCCTGCTAGCAAAAAACATCAATATTTGTTTGAAAATAGGATGAAAGCCATATTTGGCAGAAGCATGTTTGAAGTCTTTCCAGAATGTATTTTTGCTCTCAATGGGACAACGGAACTTGGCCTTTCCCCAACTTTAGAAAGGCATACACATATTCATATGTGTACATGTTTATGTCAAAGCAAATGAAAAGTATAACTTTAACAGATGTTCCTCCCTCCCCTCTAACCCAAGTCACTTTTTTCCCTGACAGTCATGCATAAACACAATTAGTAAAGACCGACAAAATTATGATTGCTGTGTTGATGCTTTGAAGGGCTATTTGTGTGACCAAGAAAAAAAAAAAAAAAAGACCATCAGGTGTCCTTTTTCATATGTGTTTATATATGTGAGATATCTCTTTGAAAGAACACAGCTTCATAAATACTATGTCATGTCAGTAATCTGCAACTTCTTTGTCTAAACTCAGAAATATGTCCTGGAGGGTTTTCATTGCTAGAACATAACTTCTTTTAACTATGCACAAGATCCATTACATAATAATGGCTAATATTTATTTAACTCTATTATGAACAAGACATTTTGGTATTTTACCTGGACTGTTTTATTCAATTCTCATAAATGAGTTAGATATACATTAGCATTTCTAATTTACAAATAGAAAATAAAGTCACAGAGAAGTATAACTACATACTCAAGGTCACACTGTGAGGAAAAAGCAGAGCTGAATTTTGAATCCAGATGGTTGGATTCTTCTTTATAATATTTTACAACCTCCTTTATAGATGCCTACTTTTTAAAATATTCCCTCATTAGTGGACAATTAGTTTATTACAAACCTTACTTAATAAACATTGCTTCTGTAAACATCCTTGTCTCAAACTCTTTGTGTGCTCATTTGAGCACCCGTGTTCCTTAGACGTGCAGTTCCTAGCGGAAGATTACTCATAGGTCGTCCTTCAGTACTTACCTTAACATAAAGCCTAGAAGTTAAGAGCTTTCAGCTACGAATCACTCAGACCTAAATTCAAATATGTTTTCTAGTAAGGGGCTTTGGGGAAAAGGTCTTTGAAAACCTATTTACTCATATATACAGTGAGAATGTTGACACTACCTCTCAAAATTTTGTTAGAGAATAAACGAGTTAATGCATATGAAGAGCTTAATCTAGTACCTAGTATATGGTGACTCTTCAGGAAATAATTGCTATTGTTATCAACTTTATTGGGAAACCTTGTATCCCAAGTCTAAGGTAAATGTCCTACTATGCATTCCCATTTTATCCATTTTACCCTGTGATGCCCTATAAACCATACATCATTCCTTCCCATTATAATGTAAGCAATCTCTCTCTCTCTGGTCTCTCCATGTGTCTGTAAAGGTACCTGATACCATCCATGTTTCATGAAAAAGCAAGTAATGGAGGTGTAGAAAATAAATTCCCAAAGGCTCTTTCTAATTCTCCCCCATCTTTTTGACTATCAATCTAAGAATCTTTTAATCATATTGATTTCTTTATATTCATTTAATCCAAACATAATTTTTATTTGTTGTAGTATTATTATTGGGTTTTTTTTTTTTTTTTTTTTTTTTTTTTTTTTTTTTTTTTTTGAGACGGAGTCACTCTGTCGCCCAGGCTGGAGTGCAGTGGCGCTATCTCGGCTCACTGCAAGCTCCGCCTTCCGGGTTCACGCCCTTCTCCTGCCTCAGCCTCCTGAGTAGCTGGGACTACAAGCGCCTGCCACCACGCCTGGCTAATTTTTTGTATTTTTTTTTTAGTAGAGACAGGGTTTCACCGTGTTAGCCAGGATGGTCTAGACCTCCTGACCTCGTGATCCGCCCGCCTTGTCCTTCCAAAGTGCTGGGATTACAGGCGTGAGCCACCGTACTCGCCCTCTTTGTTGTATTATTTCATAGGGCCAATAATGCAAAAAATTAGCCGGGCTTGGCGGCGGGGGCCTGTAGTTCCAGCTACTTGGGAGGCTGAGGCAGGAGAATGCCGTGAACCTGGGAGGCGGAGCTTGCAGTGAGCCCAGATCGGGCCACTGCACTCCAGTCTGGGCGACTGAGCGAGACTCCGTCTCAAAAAACAAAACCAAAAAAACAAAACAAAACAAAAAACTGAATGAAAGACAACCAGTTTTAAAAGACTGAAATCCCTTTGAAATATACAACTGAGCTAAATTCAGCCCCCCAAAATGATACATTTAGGTTCTGATCAGATCAATATGACAACCATGCAGGCTCCTACAGTCCACAAAGTAAAAATGTGGTTCCAGCTCTTGCATTTAGTGTTGCACATTGATCAAAATAAGTGAAGAGTGAGAAATTTCCATTTTATTCTGTGTTGTATAGACACAGCATGAAGTTGTTGCAGTTTGTTTTATTCAGTTTGCCTGGGGAAAACTCATTTTGCAGTTTTAGTAATATATTCAGATGGTTTAATGATGAATAGTATTTCAGAACTTTTAATCAGCTCACCGCAATGACTAGAGTAAACTGAACCTATGAAGTCTTAATAGAGATGAGAGGAAATGTCACTTAACTTATACTAACTACACTAACATCACTTATTATCACTTTATCATATACTTTGAATTTTTATTTCATTAATTCTGTAAGGCTTTTTCCCACTCTTTTTTCCTGCCTCGCTAGATTTTATTCTTCATTCGTTTCAGTATAACTTTATGTCTTCATAACTGACTTCGACTCCTATATTTGGAAATTCTGCTATCACTTGAATAGAAACTTGGGGTTCATTCTTGTTAAGGTCAAAAGAGCAAGTATCTGCAGCTGAATTTGTTGCTTGCCAAAGTACACAAGTGAAATGAAATATAGGGAAAGTTTCCAAAGTGAGAATGAAAACAGATACACAACTTCAGGGAACTGGAAGTAGACTGGGTTTCATCTCCCTGATCCATGTAATTTCTTCTCTTTTCCACTGTTTTCATCATTCTGTATGTGCATGTTGCATAATTTGTTATGAGAAAACTGTGAGAGAATTTAAAGAATGCAGTGGAGACTTGGGAGCTGGGTTCAATCCTGAAATTCATTTATGTCAACATCAGGCAGTAAAGTAAGTAAGTAAGTTGCAGAACTTTGGGAGAGACTTTATCCAAAGCAGCACAGAAAGACAGAACATAAAAAAAAATAAGGAGCAGAGTCCTGTCTGTGCCCAGATGCAAAAACTTGGAAAGTATTTGTCAGCTCTGGCAGTTTCTGCCAAACAAGCAATACTATAAGGCAGAGGCAGACTTCCAAATGGCCTGAACCATCAGTCCCAATCCTACCACCATGTACCCAAAACACCCATTAAGGGTTGATGCACAGCAGCCTTGATCCTGTGCCCACTGTGATAGGTTCCAACTCTCCTTCCAGAGATCAGAGTGATTATTTCTGACTCCTCTCCTACTAACCACTACACTAATGAGTTGTTCCTTTAATGATCATGTGAGGTTTTGAAAGAAATAATTGGCTTAGTATAGAAAAGAGAAATATTAAAATTGTGTCTTAAATATCATTTTAAAAACCTCTCCATGTGATATATCAAAGTTCCAAAACAAAACTATAATTAGTTGGATCTCTAATGGAAAATATAGGTGTAGCGAAGTTTTAAAAACTTCTCTGTGTCATACGTCAAAGTTCCAAAACAAAAGTATAATTAGTTAGGGCTCTGGTGAAAAATACGGGTATAGTGAAGTTCTTATATTAACTTCAGCACCTTAGCCCTGCGGAATTGGTAAAACTCTCAGCTGTAAGAAATGCTTGGTTCTCTCAAGATACTCTTCTCAGGTAAATTTCTCAGTCCTTTTGTATCCACCATGTAGTCATTATCTATGACTAATCACAATCCATAATATGCTGGGCATTTTCTTATATTTGTGCTGATAAATATTTTCATAGAAGTGTTTCTGACAGCTATTGTTCAGTTTTGTAGATTCCGCTTTTATTAAACCTTTGTGGCTCTAAGAATGGCTACTCCTAGGGCCTAATTTGATACACTCAAAGCCTAAAGTATAGTGGCTCATTAATTTGCAACTGATGTTGTGCAAATGCTATCAGTAACTTCTGATCGCTTCCACAGGACAGCCTTCTGAGTTGCATTCCAACTACCCAGAAGTAATTGGTTATACTTTGTTCTTGGATAGTCTTCTAAAATAGCTTCCTAAATTAATGCTAAGGTGTTATATACACATCTCTGGGTCAATGAGGTGTGGTTTACAAAAGCGTTTATTCATTCATTTAATAATTTATAAATCACTTATTGCAAACACATTTATGGTGAAGCAATGTGAATGACTCAGGGCTATGAAGACATGGCTTATTCACATTACAATCTGGTAGAGAGAGATAACATATAAACCAGCATGTGTATAAAATGTGATATACACTGTAAAAAAGATTCAGCAGAAGAAAAAGGAAATGGTCAACTCTACCTGGGGAGAAAAAAAAATAGTCTTCTCTACAGCCCAAGAATTCTTGACGTACCATTAAAAGAATACTGTGTGCAGCTAAAATATGTGTCATTAAATTAAGACTTTGAATATATAACATTATGGACAAACAAGGATATTCAGTGAGTATTCCAAAACTTTACCCTCATCCACATCCAGAAGCAAAAAGTGAATTCATAGCTTGTAAATGTTGATCTCAAATGGGAAAATAAAGGAAAACATTTGCTTTCTAGCATTTTTTCTAGAAATTCCCAGTTTTCTTCTCTTTGTGTCTTACCTCCCTGTTAGAACCCAGTAATGTCAAACTTTCCAACAAAAAGTTAATAGCTGTGTTCACTTCCAAAGAGAATCAATTAAATTTATACATTTCATAATTTTTTTGCAATGCTAGACTTGCGTTGAAAAGATTGATTTTTGTATTCCATTCTCCTTAAAAGTTACTCTTTAAAAGAAGCATACTTTAAAATATTTTAATTAATATAAGATAAAAATTATACATTAAATATTTTCAGTGAAACACAACTTTATGCTATCACCTTTCATCTTTAACCTCCCAAATTCAGTATAAAATTGTAGCTCTATAGCATTAATTGCTACTGCTTTCTATAAAAAGGTTTTTGATAATTTTCATGTTCCAGATCTGCAAATTCCATTCTGTGATACTTTTTTTGTTTCAAAGTAATCATTAATAGAATTAAGTCATTTTTAGTTATCAGGCATGTAAAGACTAGGAACAACATTTGTTGGCAGATTCATAGGATTCTCTAGTTGAGACTGATGTGATTATTCATAGCATTAAATCTCTAAAAAGCATGAAATTCTCTTTCATACTCTCACCTTCATGAAGTCTATGAAAATTGATCAGTTGGAATAGTTCATATTTGACTTCCTATAATAAAAAGTCAGTTAAAAAAAGGTAGATAAAGCTTGTCTTTGGGCATTATAAAATCCAATTTTAAAAATAAGAGTTTTGATCTATATATGATGATTCTGAATGCATAACCATTAATTTAACAATAGAAGGCAGATAAGAATTATTTGACCCATATGGTCTAATAAAGTTTTAGAAATTAAATAATGCATGTACTTTTGCAGAAAGCAAAGAAATACATTTGACAGGATATAATCACCTATCATCTCTTCCCACAGGACAACCACTATTTCCTAGTATACACACACATACACACACACACACACACACACACACACACACACACACACATGCACTGCATGGAACAAAAGCATTAATGAACTGTTTCTTTTCAAAGATAGAAAATGTCCATTAAAATCACTCTTACAGCTACTAAAACTATTAAGACATTAAAATAAAAGATAAAAGTCAAACTCCAATGCACAGAAGTATTCGACTTTTTGAAAATTTCTTTCCTCCACTAAATAAGTTAATAATTAATAAATAAATTTTAATTTTTTGTAATAAGAGCAACAGACATTGCAAAAAGCTAACATACCCATCAAGAAAAATGATTACCACTGACAACGTGCATGTGTACTGTAGGTTTTGTGTATTTCTCAGGTTGCAATAATGACATTGAGACTGTGGGGATATCAGAGCTGACACTGTGAGTGATCAGACTGAATTAAAAAATAAAAAAGCAAACCTTGTTAGTCACAAAGGCAGTAGGAGCAGCAGGGAGGACTGGGGGTGGCAAAGAAATGTGCTTTTTAGTCTTACCTCCTACAGCCCCAGAGGAAATATGTTGATTTTTGGTGCAATTAGTTGCCACAAAAACTCTGCTCTAAGGAACCCTGTCTATTTCTTTACCTTCCAGGAACTATTATAATAATATTTTAATTATTATGAAGCTTTCACCAAGATGCTCAGGGTGTTACATCAACAATTAAAACATCATCATCATAAACAATAACAATTAAAACCACATAAACCGCACAGCACAAAACAGCCACAGAACACTGAGTACAATGGCACTATTCAATGAGAAGGGCCCTTTTTTAGTGTTTTCTGTAATGTGACATTACATAATTATATTCTGAAGTTCAAAACCAGAAGCAGGTCAAAAAGCATCATCAGTCAACAAACTACAAAATGACTACACATTGGTCTATGGAACATTGGCCTCATATTTGGGGGAATTACCTAGTATCCACTGTTTTCTTTAAAATCGTGACTTTAAAAAAATAACTGAACGCCAATTAAAATGAAGAAAGAACCCACTGACAGAGATTCTGGTGGAATAGAAAATGCTTGTAGGATTTTAGTACCTCTGTCTCCTCTTCCATATTCCACTGATTGTGGCGATTAGTAAGTTGTTTAAGCCATTTATAATTCCATTTCAGCGTCTGTGAACAAGAAGCAAAATTGTTTCTGGCACCAGAGAAATTACTTTAGGATGTACAAACGAAAGATTCTGCTACTCTATCAAGCAATTCACATAACACTGCCCACGAATCCACTGTATAGCCAGGGATACCAACTCTCTGGTTTGAAATATACATTTCCTTTGAGATATTTTAAGTAAATGATATTCAGTGACTTCTTCATTATAGAAATGGCAAATATATATATATATTTTTCTTTTATAATTGAATAAAGTTTTTATTGAAATCTATCCTACACACCATAAGGTAAGGAGAGAATATAGATATAGCTTGAAGAATTTTCACAAAGCAAGCATACCCATGCACTCACCACTCAGATGAATAAATTGGATAAATTGGACATTCCACTAACACAGTAACCTCCTTTCTGTCTGCTCCAAGTTGTTACACTATTTCCAAAAAGGTAACCAGTGGGCTGCCTTCTTTGGCTATCTCTTTGCTCTACCTGGTTTTGTGCTTCATGGAAATAGGTTTATACTGCGCTTAGTGTTTTATGTTTCTTCTTTTGCTCAATATTATGTTTGTGAAATTCACCCCTGATGCTGTGAGCAGTAATAGTGCCTTCACTTATGTTATTGTATAGTATTACTTTATGTGAATATACCATGACTATTTGGTTATATTAGGTTTTAGGCTGCTGTCATGAACATTCTTGTGTGTGTCATTTGATGTACATAGCTTTTCATTTCTGTTAAGTAAACTCTATGATAGAATGTCACAGAGTTTCTGAATGTTCAGACTGTCATCGAGTTTGTGGATCTTCAGCTTCAGTAAATACTACCCAACAATCTTTCAAAGTGGCCAGCTCATGTTACATAATGACTACCTGAATATAAGATTTCCATTTGTTCAACATCCTTCTCAAGAATTTTCATTTTCAGGCCCAGCGCGGTGGCTCAAGCCTGTAATCCCAGCACTTTGGGAGGCCGAGACGGGCGGATCACGAGGGCAGGAGATCGAGACCATCCTGGCTAACACGGTGAAACCCTGTCTCTACTAAAAAATACAAAAAAAAAAAAACTAGCCGGGCAAGGTGGTGGGCGCCTGTAGTCCCAGCTACTCCGGAGGCTGAGGCAGGAGAATGGCGTAAAACCCGGGAGGCGGAGCTTGCAGTGAGCTGAGATCTGGCCACTGCACTCCAGACTGGGCGACAGAGCGAGACTCCGTCTCAAAAAAAAAAAAAAAAAAAAAAAAAAAAAAAAAAAGAATTTTCATTTTCAGCATTTTACATTTTTAGCTTTCATTTTTAAGTTAATTTATTGTTTCATTTTTAATATAATCCCATTTTGGTTTTATTTTTAATTTCTCTGATGACTAATGATGCTGAGCAACGCTGTCTATGCATATCTGACATTTGAATATCTTCTTTTCTTCAATATTTTGCCCATTTTTTTAATTTTAAAAATTAAGTCTGTGTTTTTCTTGATTTGAGAATCAAGTTCTCCTTGATTCTCCTGAACATAGGAGTTCAGGAAAGGAAGACTGCCTTTCTCATGAATATGTATTGCCAACATAGTCTTCCACTCAGAGCCTTATCTTTTTGGTTTCTTACTGGCCATTTTTAATAAATAGAAGCAAAAAATTTTCATAAAGTCCACTCTAGAAGTCTTTTACTTTTCTAGCAAATGTTTTTGATAGCCTATTTGAGAAATATTTATAAACCCCAAAATCGCAGAGACAGTCTCTGTTATCTTTCAAAAGATGTTGGCTTTACCTTTCAATTTAGATCTACAATCCACAGAGATGCTATTTCTTTTTTAATCATCTGAGGTAGCGATCGAGAGAAACATTTTTTTTTTCCATATGAATATTCAATTGACCTAGAACCACTTATTGAAAAAGAACACCTTTTCACAATTGCACTAGAGAGGACCTTTGTCATAATTGAAGTGAGTGTATCTGGATGCTGTGTGTTGCTTTGTTTATCCTTACTTCATCACTCCATGGTCTTAATTGCTGATGATTTAAAGTGTAGATATTTCGCAATGTGAGATTCCTCACTTTGTTCTTTTCCAAAATTTTCATTTCTATTCTTGGTCTTTTGCTTTTCCATACATATTTATATTGAACTTGTCAATTTCCACCAAAAAAAGATGGAATTTTGATTGGAATTCCATTGACTCTATAAATCGATTAGGGCACGTTGGATACACAACACTAGATTATCCAGTCCACGAACATGGTATCGTTATTCACTCACTGAGTCTTCTCTAACTTCCCTTATGCCTCCTAGCTTCATTTGTAGAGATCCTGAATACACTGTATTAGGTTTATTCGTAGGTACTTGATGAATTTTAAAGCTATTCTAAAAGTTACCATCATAAAATTTTTATTTTCTAAAGTTTGCTTATATTTAGAAATGTTTTATGTTTATGTTAATCTTACATGCAGAAACACTGCTGAATTTACTAGTTAGCGTTTTCTAAATAGTTATTCAATTGTATTTTATGCAAATTATGACATATTTTTTCTTTTCCTCTAACACATTGCTATTTATTTTTGTACTTCATTGTACTGGCCAAGAACTCCCAGATGATGTTGGATAGAACTGGTGATGGTGGCATTCTTATCTCAATTTTCTCAAGAGAAAGTTTTCAGTATTTAACCATTAAATAGGATGTTTGCTATAGGTTTTTGTTGATATCTTTTATCAAATTAAGGACATGCCTTGTTTGCTAAAAATTTTTATTAAGGAAAGGTGTTGAATTTTATCAGATGCCTTTTCTACATCTATTATGATGATCATATCGTATTTTTCTTCTTTATTCTGTTAGCATAGTTAAATTACATTGATTGATTTTTAAATGTTAACCTAATGTTGAATTCCCAGAATAATATGCTGGATAATTTTCTTACATTTTTCTAGAATACGTCAAGTATGAAGAAAGCTTTCATTATAAAAATAATAAGACTTTCAAAAATGTATCTTATTTTTACTAGTTTCTGACTCCTTTCCGTAAGGTATGCAAAGCTACCTGCTGGAGATCACTTCACTGGTTTTAATTGACCCTCAGGTATGCTTTTGTGATGACCTGGGGAATTCATGCTTTCTTTGTCCGTTATAGCTTATATAACCAAGTAACTGGTAGCTGAGCATCTTAATATAGGAATAAATATAAAATGTTATTTATTTACTTCATTGTAGGAAAATGGCTTATCCTTAAGCAATTTTTAAAATATTGTCTAATAATGGTTATTACTGTCTAAAGACTGTCTATATAGGGCTTTTGTAATAATCAGTTCTGATGTCCACTTTAAAATATTGATGAAGGCTTTTAGTATCATAAGCAAAGTTTTTCTGAGCTTCCTCAGATCTGATTAGTAATTTACTTTTCAGAACCTCTTCCAACCTATATTATAATTCTAGATGGCAAATGTAGTACAAATAAAAGATATGTTTTATGAAAAATGTAAATGCCACACAAAAATGTATAAGCTCAATCACTTTAAAAACATGATGTGGCCTTCTACCCCCAAATGTCTATATCTTTCAACAAAATTTGGAAGTGGAGGGGATCCCTGGGCAAGATGGCCTAACAGGAATAGCTCTGGTATGCAGCTCCAAGTGACACCAATGCAGAAGGCAGTTGATTTCTGCATTTCCAACTGAGGTATCTGGTTCATCTCACTGGGACTGGTTAGACAGTGGGTATAGCCAACGGAGGACGAGCAGAAGCAGGGTGGGTCATTGCCTCACCCAGGAAGCTAAAGAGGTTGGGGAACTCCTTCCCCTAACCAATGGAAGCCATGAGGGACTGTGCCTTGAGGGATAGAGCATTCTGGCCTACATACGCTTTTCCCACAGTCTTCCCAACCCACAACCAGGAGATTCGCTTGGGTGCCTATACCACCAGGGCCCTAGGTTTCAAGCACAAAACTGCACGATCATTTGGGCAGACACTGAGCTAGCTGCAGGAGTTTTTTTTCATATCCCTGTGCCACCTGGAGTGCCAGCAAGACAGAACCATTCACTGCCCTAGAAAGGGGGCTGAAGCTAGGAAGCAAAGTGGTGCAGCTATGCGAATCCCACTCCAAAGAGCCCAGCAAGCTAAAATCCACTGGCTTGAAATTCTTGCTGCCAGCATAGCAGTCTGAAGTCGATCTGGGATGCTCGAGCTTGAAGTGGGGATGGGCATGTGCCATTAATGAGGCTTGAGTAGGCGGTTTTCCCCTCACAATACTAACAAAGCCCCCCGAAAGTTTGGACTGGGTGGAGCCCATCACAGCTCAGCAAGGCTGTTGTGGCCAGATTGCTTCTCTAGATTCCTCCTCTCTGGGAAGGGCATCTTTGGAAGAAATGAAGCAGCTCCAGTCAAGGGCTTATAGATAAAACTCCCATTTCCCTGGGATAGAGCACCTGGAGGAAGGGGTGGCTGTGGGCGCAGCTTCAGCAGACTTAAATGTTCCTGCCTGCCAGGTCTGAAGAGAGCAGTGGATCTCCCAGCACAGTGCTCAAGCTCTGCTAAGGGACAGACTGCTTCCTTAAGTGGGTCCCTGACCCCCATTGTCTCCTGATGGGGAGATACCTCCCAGCGGGGGTTGACAGACACCTCATAAAGGAGAGTTCTGTCTGATATCTGGCGAGTGCCCCTCTGGGACGAAGCTTCCGGAGAAAGGAACAGCCAGCCATCTTTGCTGTTCTGTAGCCTCAGTTGGTGATATCCAGGGAAACAAGGTCTGGATTGGAACCCCAGCAAACTCCAGCAGACCTGCAGAAGAGAGGCCTGACTGTTAGAAGGAAAACAAACAAACAGAAAGCAATGGCATCAACATCAACAAAAAGGATGATCATGGAAAAACTTCATCTGAAGGCCATCAACAGCAAAGAGAAAAGGTAGATAAATCCATGAAGATGAGGGAAAACCAGTGCAAAAAGGCTAAAAATTCCAAAAATCATAATGTCACTTCTCCAAAGGATCACAACTCCATGCCAGCAACGGAACAAAACTGGATGGAGAATGAGTTTGACAAATTGACAGAAGTAGGCTTCAGGAGGTGGGTAATAATAAATTCCTCTGAGCCATGTTCTCAGAGGAACATGTTCTAACCCAATGCAAGGAAGCTAAGAACCTTGATAAAAGGTTAGAGGAACTGCTAACTAGAATAACCTGTTTAGAGAAGAACATAAATGACCTGATGGAGCTGAGAAACACAGCACGAGAACTTCGTGAAGCATACACAAGTGCCAATAGACAAATCGATCAAGCAGAAGAAGGGATATCAGAGATTGAAGATCAACTTAATGAAATAAAGCATGAAGATAAGATTAGAAAAAAAAAAGAATGAAAAAGAATGAGCAAAGCCTCTAAGAAATATAGGACTGTGTGAAAAGACCAAACCTACGTTTGATTGGTATACCTGAAAGTGACAGAGCGAATGGAACCAAGCTGGAAAACATACTTCAGGTTATTATCCAGGAGAATTTCCCCAAACTAGCAAGACAGGACAACATTCAAATTCAGGAAATACAGAGAGCACCACTAAGACACTCCCCAAGAAGAGTAACCCCAAGACACATAACTGTCAGATTCTCCAAGGTTGAAATGAAGGGAAAAATGTTAAGGGCAGTCAGAGAGTAAGGTCAGGTTACCCACAAAGGGAAGCCCATCATACTAAGCAGATCTCTCTGCAGAAATCCTACAAGCCAATATTCAACATTCTTAAAGAAAAGAATTTTCAACCCAGAATTTCATATCTAGCCAAACTAAGCTTCAGAAGCAAAGGAGAAATGAAATCCTTTATAGACAAGCAAATGCTGAGGGATTTTGTCGCCACCAGACCTGCTTTACAAGAGCTCCTGAAGGAAGCACTAAATGTGGAAAGGAAAAACCAGTACCAGACACTACAAAAACAACCCAAAATGTAAAGACCATTGACACTATGAGAAAACTACATCAACTAATGGGGGGAAAAAAAAAACCCGCTAGCATCATAATGACAGGATCAAAATCACACATAACAATATTCACCTTAAATGTAAACATGCTAAATGCCCCAATTAAAGGGCACAGACTGGCAAATCTGATAGAGTGAAGACCCATCAGTGTGCTGTATTCAGGAGACAGATTTCACGTGCATAGACACACATAAGCTCAAAATAAAGGTATGGAGGAAGATTTACCAAGCAAATGGAAAGCAAAAAAAGCAGAAGATTGAATACTAGTCTCTGATAAAACAGACTTTGAACCGACAAAGATAAAAAAAAAAAAAAAAGACAAAGAAGGGCGTTACATAATGGTAAAGGGATAAATGTAATGAGAAGACCTAGCTATCTTAAATACATATGCACCCAATACAAGAGCACCCAGATTCACAAAGCAAGTTCTTAGAGACCTACAAAGAGACTTAGACTCACACACAATAATAGTGGGAGACTTTAACACCCCATTGTCAATATTAGACAGATCAACGAGACACAAAATTAACAAGGATATTCAGGACTTGAACTCAGCTCAGGACCAAGCGAACCTAATAGACATCTACAGAACTCTCTACCCCAATTCTACAGAATATACATTCTTCTCAGCACCACATCACACATAATTCTAACACCAACCACATAATTGAAAGTAAAACACTCATCAGTAAATGCAAAAGGATGGAAATCATAACAAACAGTTTTTCAGACCACAGTGCAATCAAATTAGAACTCACAATTAAGATACTCACTCAAAACCACACAACTACATGGAAACTAAACAACCTGCTCCTGAATGACTACTGGGTAAATAACGAAATGAAGGCAGAAATAAGTAAGTTCTTTGAAACCAATGAGAACAAAGACACAATGTACCATAATTTTGGGGACACAGCTGAAGCAGTGTTTAGAGGGAGATTTATAGCACTAAATGCCCACAGGAGAAAGCAGATAAGACCTAAAATTGGCACCCTAACATCACAATTAAAAGAACTAGAGAAGCAAGGGCAAACAAATTCAAAAGCCAGCAGAGGGCAAGAAATAACTAAGATCTGAGCAGAACTGAAGGAGATAGAGACATGAAAAACCCTTCAAAAAATCAATATATCCAAGAGCTAGTTTTTTGAAAAGATTAACAAAATACGTATACTACTAGCCAGACTAATAAAGAAGAAAACCGAGAAGAAGCAAATATACACAATAAAACATGATAAAGGGCAGATCACCACTGATCCCTAGAAGAAAGAGAAAAATTCCCAGACACATACACCCTCCCAAGACTAAATCAGGAAGAAGTTGAATCCCTGAATAGACCAATAACAAGTTCTGAAATTGAGGAAGTAATTAATAGCTTACCAGCCAAAAAAGAAAAAAAAAAAGCCCAGAACCAGATGGATTCACAGTCGAATTCTACCAGAGGTACAAAGAGGAGCCGGTACCATTTCTTCTGAAATTATTCCAAACAATAGAAAAAGAGGGACTTTTCCCTAACTCATTTTATGAGACCAGCATCATCCTGATACCAAAACCTGGTAGAGACACAACAAAAATAGAAAATTTCAAGCCAATATCCCTGATGAACATCAGTGCAAAAATCTTCAATAAAATACTGGCAAACCTAATCCAGCAGCACATCAAAAAGTTTATCCACCACGATCAAGTCAGATTCATCCCTGGGATGGTTCAACCTATGCAAATCAATAAATGTAATCCATCACATAAACAGAACCAATGACAAAAACCACATGATTATCTCAATAGATGCAGAAAAGGCCTTCAATAAAATATAACACCCCTTCATGCTAAAAACACTAAATAAACGAGGTATTGATGGAATATATCTCAAAATAATAAGAGTTATCTATGACAAACCCACAGCCAATATCATACTGAATTGGCAAAAACTGGAAGCATTCCCTTGGAAAACCAGCATAAGACAAAGATGCCCTCTCTCACCATTACTATTCAACATAGTATTGGAAGTTCTGGCCAGGGCAATCAGGCAAAAGAATGAAATGAAGTGTTTAAATAGGACAAGAGGAAGTCAAATTGTCTCTGTTTGCAGATGACATGATTGTATATTTAGAAAACCCCATCATCTCGGCCCAAAAATTCCTTAAGTTGACAGGCAACTTGAGCAAAGTTTCAGGATACAAAATCAACGTGCAAAAATCACATGCATTTTTTTACGCCAATAATAGACAAACAGAGAGCCAAATCATGAGTGAACTCCCATTCACAATTACTACAAAGAGAATAAAATACCTAGTAATACAATTTACAAGTGATATGAAGGACCTACAAACCACTGCTCAAGGAAATAAGGACACAAACAAATGGAAAAATATTCCATGCTCATGGATAGGAAAAATCAATATCATAAAAATGGCCCATACTGCCCAAAGTAATTTATACATTCAATGCTATTTCCATCAAGCTACCATAGAATTTCTTTACAGAATTAGAAAAAACTACTTTAAATTTCATATGGAACCAAAAAAGCGCCTGTATACCCAAGACAGTCCTAAGCAAAAAGAACAAAGCTGGAGGCATCACACTACCTGACTTCAAACTAAACTACAAGTCTGCAGTAACCAAAACAGCATGGTACTGGTACCAAAACAGATATATAGACCAATGGAACAGAACAGAAGCCTCAGAAATAAAGTCATACATCTACAAACATCTGATCTTTGACAAACCTGACAAAAACAAACAATTGGGAAAGGATTCCCTATTTAATAAGTGGTGTTGGGAAAACTGGCTAGCCATACACAGAAAAATGAAACTGGACCCCTTCCTTACACCTTATACAAAAATTAACCCAAGATGGATTAAAGACTTAAATATAAGACCTAAAGCCATAAAAATCCTAGAAGAAAACCTAGGCAATACCATTCAGGACATAGGCATTGGCAAAGATTTCATGACTAAAACACCAAAAGCAGTGGCAACCAAAACCAAAATTGACAAATGGGATTTAATTAAACTAAACAGCTTCTGCACACCAAAAGAAACTATCATCAGAGTGAGAAGGCAACCTACAGAATGGGAGAAAATTTTTGCAGTCTATCGATCTGACAAAGGGCTAATATCCAGAATCCACAAGGAACTTAAACAAATTTATAAGGAAAAAAACATCAAAAAGTGGGTGAAGGAAATGAACAGATACTTTTCAAAAGAAGACATTTATGGAGCCAACAAACATATGAAAAAAAAGCTCATCATCAATGGTCATTAGAGAAATACAAATCAAAACCACAATGAGATACCATCTCACACCAGTTAGTATGGCGATCGTTAAAAAGTCAGGGAACAACAGATACTGGAGAGGATGTGGAGAAATAGGAACGCTTTTACACTGTTGGTAGGTGTGTAAATTAGTTCAACCATTGTGGAAGACAGTGTGGCAATTTCTCAAGAATCTAGAACCAGAAACATCATTTGACCCAACAATCCCATTACTGGTTATATAATCAAAGGATTATAAATCATTTTCTGCTATAAAGACACATGCACACATATGTTTATTGCAGCACTATTCACAATAGCAAAGACTTGGAACCAACCCAAATGCCCATCAATGTTAGATTGGATAAAGAAAATGTGACACATACACACCATGGAGTACACTGCAGCCATGAAAAATCATGTCCTTTGCAGGGACATGGATGAAGCTGGAAACCATCATTCTCAGCAAACTAACAGAGGGAGGGACAGAAAACCAAACACCGCATGTTCTCACTCATAAGTCAGAGTTGAACAAGAGAACACATGGACACAGGGAGGGGAACATCACACACCAGGGCCTGTCAAGGTGTGGGGGACCAGGGGCGGGATGGCATTAGGAGAAACACCTAATGTAGATGACGGGTTGATGGATGCAGCAAACCACCATGGCACATGTATACCTATGTAACAAACCTGCACGTTCTGCACATGTATCCCAGAACTTAACGTATAATAAAATAAAGGGGGGAAAAAAACATTTGGAAGTGGAAACACTATATACAAAGTGGAAGTACCTAAGTGGTAACAGATTTGCCTTTTCTAAGAAGAATTTGGGAAAAAAAAAAAAATTGGTTGTTACATAAAAGGAACAATCACTAACCAAATGAAGTGAGTGAAAGAATTTACAAGCAAGCCATTTAGAATTTTAGAGTTGCCGCATATTTTAGGTGAGGGATTAATAGACAGTATTTGGAATTCCAAAAATGTCTCTGTTCAAATCGAAAAATGGAAACTAAACCAAGATGTTAGTTTGGGAAGCAGCTGCAGCGCATTTTAGGAGCATACATGGGCATTCCTTCAATGCTGTCACTAAGATACCAAATTTAGCACAAAACAATACAACTTTGAAAAATCAAAGGACTTGGGCTTAGAAATTCACTTTTACCAAGAATGTACAATTTGTGATAGGTTTGCTGTAATAAGTTCATATGATCTAGCTCAGATAAATTGTTTCCTTTAGCCCTCTGAAATAAAAAGTGTTTTTTCTGTGTACTCTCTCTTTAAAACCTGTTAGTATTAAAATTCCATCTTATCTAATTTATAAAAATATTTAATCAAATAAGATTTTGAATATTATTTATATTCCTCAGTTTCTAGGAATCATCTCCTAAGTTTCTGAATTCCAACCAAGGAGTACTGTGCCTGCCATTCAGTAGTCAATATATTGTTATATTAACTATATTAATATAACATTATTACTATTAACTATATTAGCTATATTAGTTAATATTAAATATTTATAATGTGATAAATGTTTAATTAAAGAATGAAGTTATTCAACTTTAAAATTTTTACCTTTCAAAATCTTGATGAAAAAATAGTCCATGAATCAAATTTATTAGCTTATATAAAAAAAGTCCGTATCTTTACTCCCACTTCTCATTTGTTACTATTACCTTTTGGGTATTTTTGGAGTTTGGTGTTCATGCTTGAAACAACTATTTTATTGTAGTAATAAATGTAAAATTTTTTCATATGCTCTCAAGAAAAAGCATCATTAAGATGCAAAAATAAAAAATAGAAATATTTTTAAAGAGAAATATTCCCTTTAGAAGGAGATTATGTTTTTCCATTCAAATTTTCTTTTCCAGGTCTTATCTCATTCTCTCCACGCAATCTCTCGTGGGACACTTCAAAAAAAAACAGTTTTTCCAAAAGTTGAATTAAATGAGGTTCCTTTTTATACGAATGTTCCTATAATAGGTTTATCTCATACTTTCAGACATATCCTGATATATAAAAATAAAAAAATTAGTTTTATGGGCCAGGCACAATGGCTTATACCTGTAATACCAGAACTTTAGGAGACCAAGGAGGGAGGATTGCTTGTGTCCAAGAGATCAAGACCAGCCTGGGCAGCATAGTGAGACCCTCACCTCTACAAAAAAAATAAAAAAATAGCCAGATCTGATGGTGCATGCCTATAGCCCCAGCTATTTGAGAGGCTGACCTAGGAGAATCACTTGAGCCCAACGAATCAAGGCTGCAATGAGCCATGATCATGCCACTACACTCAGCCTGAGCAACGGAATGGAATGAGATCCTGTCTCAAATAAATAAATTAGTTTTATGAGCTTATTTTATTTATTGAATATTGAATAATTATGGTCACCCTCCATGCATCTTCATGTTGTATTCATAGATCACAAATTGCTTTCTTCAGATTGTATAAAGCAGAACTGGCCAGTGTTCACGCTCTTGGATTAAACAGAGTATAAAGGAATATAACATCCCCCTAAAAGAGCAGATGTGGTGTGGTGGAGCCTTCCCACAGTGTCTGACACTGCAGGATTACCGATGTCATACCCACACTCCAATTGCTCCCTTGTCAGCCCTTCAAATATTTCAGCACTTTTTCTTTCCTTTAATTATTCATTGAAACAATGAAATAGGGAGGGAACTTCACCCAGTTGGTTAATAGCCTTTGATTATAGAGTGAGAATGGAGAACCTTACTGGGAATTCTAAGTTCAACTGCACACTGAAAAGTTTATAAATAAAGTTTCCTATTAACTAACCAGAAGCATTTAAAAATCACCATGTCACATTCATAATTTAGTCTAGAAATTTAGAGCTAGAGCTGGGGAACGCTATACCTGAGAATACAAACAAAACACTTCATTAGACACTCACTGTATGTGTACACAAGAACAAAGGGAACACTTGTATATAAAACATAAAATTTTGCTACTATCATATCTTGAAAGGATAAATGTCCTTAATCACATCTAACAACTATTCTTCAATGAAATGTGCCCTATTGTTACATTTGAATTGCTGAGTATTTTGGTGTTATGTTGGTGATGTTAGTGTTGAACTTTGTTTATTTTGCTAGAGCACTAGCAATCTAGAAACAAATATAACACATCATGGATTTTCTGACTGAAGAGAGGTTAGGAATGAATTCAGAGAATTTTCAACTGGCTGAACCTGGTGGCTCAGGCCTTTAGTCCCAGATACTTGGGAGGCTGAGGCTGGAGGAACTCTTGAGGTCAGGAGTTTGAGGCTGCAGTGAGCTATGACCGTGCCACTGCGCTCCAGCCTGGAAGACAGAGTGAGACCCTGTCTCCAAAAAAGAAAAAAGAAAGAATTTCAAACAAATTTTGTTTATGCAATATAAAATTTATTTCACCATACACAGTCTCCTCTTATCTGTGGTTTCACATTCCATGGAAAGTCCAGAGTATCCATGTTGTAGATGCTACCTGCTCAATAGTAGCCATCCCCTTTAGTAGGTGATTGTTGAATTGTCTTGTAGTGTTTATGTTCAAGCAACTTTTATTTTACTTAATAATGGCCCCAAAGTGCAAAAGTCATAATGCTGGCAATTTGGATTCACCAAAGAGATGCATAAAAGTGTTTCCTTTAAGTGATAAGGTGAAAATTATCTTAATAAGGAAAGAAAAATAACCATATACTGAGGTTACTAAGATATACAGTAAGAATCTTATATCTGTGAAATTACGAAGAGCAGATTGTTATAATTATTCTACTCTCTTACTGTACCCAATTTTATAAGTTAAACTTTATCATAGGTATGTTTTATTAAAAAAGAAAACAGAATGCATAAAAGATTCAATATTATCCACAGTTTCAGGCACCCACTGAAGATCTTGAAACGTATCCCCCATGGACTGGGCGCAGTGGCTCACGCATGTAATCCCAGCACTTTGGGAGGCCGAGGCAGGTGGATACCCTGAGATCAGGAGTTCGAGACCAGCCTGGCCAACATGTTGAAACCCTGCCTCTACTAAGTACAAAACTAGCTGGGTGTGGTGGCGGGCTCCTGTAGTCCCAGCTACTTGGGAGGCTGAGACAGGAGAATCACTTGAACCGGTGAGGCAGAAGCTGCAATGAGCTGAGATCACACCACTGCACTCTAGCCTGGGTGACAGAACAAGAATCTGTCTCAAAACAACAACAACAAAGAAAAATATCTCCCCCGTGGATAAGAGGACACTACTGTACACTATATACAATATAATACTCAATATTTTTATGGATAAGAACAGCATTAATATGAAGTACTCATTCCAAAACATTGCAACTCAAAATGTTGAACTCATAACATTTTAAGACATACTAATGTTAGCCAAATATTGAAATTAAGCTATACTATATGATTTAAATAAATATTATACAACTCTATATATTAAAAAAATATGAAATGTATTCCTAAATAGGTTAAGATTTTTTGATAAAACATTAAAAATAAAACAAAATTCTCCTTCTCCAAGAATTTAGAACTGGCTACCAGACTGCCTTTTGTAATATCTGGAAATAATTGCAAATGTATATGTATATATAAATAACCCTGCATTTCTGTGTTTTCACCTTATTGCAATAATTTTACTACAAGCAAACTGTATTCTTAAGAAGCAGATTGTTTTATTATGCAATATGCGTCCTTTGGACAAGTTCAACTTTCATTCAAGGTGAAGTCTAACCAGCTATTTCTGATGACTTTCCTATTACTCTTAACCTCATAGTAATCACTCCCCTCTACGCTTCTCTGCTTTTTTCACATTGTTATGTAATTCCACCTGTGAATTCATGTCCCCTTTTGTTTCCACACCTGTTTATACGGCACCTGGTAGGTGTTCAATATATGTTTTTGAATCGTATTTAATTATTTATTTTATTTCCAGAGACCTTGGACGTTTGACTTGATGATATGACTTCCAAATATCTATTTTACCCATTCGTTCTTTTAAATTATTCACTGTTAATCTCATGCTTAGAAGTCTTTCAATCTACAGTTTTATTCATGCTGAATCATGCCACCAGAATAATCATTATAAAGCAATGCTGTCATCGTGCCATGCTTTTACACTGAAAACCATCCACGTGACCTACTGCCTACAGGATACATTAATTTATTCGGTCAGAAAACATTTATAGAGCGTTTTTATGTGCCAAGATATTGTTCAAACATTCAAGTCCCTCTGAATTTGGCTATAATCAACATTTTCAACAAAATCTCCAAACGTGGACCTTCTTGGATCTGACAGTCTAGCTAATTTTATTTGATTGTCTGTTTTATGTATATCTGTGCCTTCCCACTTCACAAATTCTGCACATTAAGACTGCTCTTTTCTTCAATGACTAACCTAATTTTTAAGACATAATTAAACTTCTCCTTTTATGAAAATTTTACAAGCCATTTCAGATATGAATAATTTGTTTTCTATTGTACTCAACTGTCTTTTAATTGTAAGCTGCCTTCCAATAGATTTAATTTTACTGTATTGATTTTATTATAGAAGTCAGAATAGACAATTAAAAATGAGCGCTTTAGAATTGGTTGTATTTAAGTTTAAATTACCAGTAAGATAAATGCTAGTCATATGATTTTGGTTCAATTAATGTCTGAATTAGTTTCCTACTTCTAAAGTAAAATTAGTAATAACTAGTTTCTAGATAGATTTAATGAGTTAGCATTGGTATTTATTAATAATAACTTTTCTATAGTTTTACAAATTTTGTATTCATGTTTATCAATTAGCTTGCAAGGCCTTGAGAACAAAAGGGTATATCATATTTTATTATATATACTATTATAAAAAGCAGAATCATGGAAAATATTTCTGTCATAATGGATTATTTAATTATTTAATTTTCCTATAACACACTTCTGGGAAAACAATAAACCATGGATACAACAATATGACAGAAAGATAATACCTGATCAGTGGATAATATGTTAAATTTTATATGTGTTTATGTATGTGTGTATTTTTGTATATATATATATATATATTTAAGTTTATAGGTATATAAATGTACATGTATACTAGTATATATAGATATGTGCATACACACAGACATATATATAAAAGTTTGTAGATATGTATATAAATACACATACGAACAGTGTTCATACAAAATACCCATATATACATATTTCTACACTCACATACAGATATAATTCAGAAAAGAAACTATTTGGCCATTCCTGATATGACTAATTTGTTTTCTGTTGTACTCAACTGTCTTTTAATTGTAACCTGCCTTCCAATAGATTTAATTTTGTTGTATTGATTTTACTATGGAAGACAGAATTATATAATTAAAAATGAGGGCTTTAGAATTGGTTGTATTTGAGTTCAAATTATCAGTAAGATAAATACTAGTCATGTGATCATGGTTAAATTAATTTTTGAATTAGTTTATTACCTCTAAAGTGAAATTAGTAGTAACTAGTTTCTAGATGGTAAGAATTCACTCAAACATTTGTAGATATGTACATAAACATACATATGAACAGTGTTCATATAAAATATCCATATATATACACTGTTTGAACAAATTAATCCTATCTGGAATTGCCAAAATAGTTTCTTACCTGATTTTATTATGTTTGCATGTGAGTATGTGTGTGTAAAAAGTATATATATGGGTATATGTGTCTATGTGTGCATGTACATATCTATTTTACAAATATTTTTAGAGAGCACAGTTCTGTTGGAAATGCAACTGGAGGTAACAGTGCACTTTGTCAGTGCACTGTTTAACTTTTGTTAAAATGTTTGTCAACATTTTAAAGATTTCCAGACTTCAATTTGAAGAGGACTCAAAATGGGTATTTTGAACTGATCAGGTTCAATTATATTGAAGGAAGATCACTAAGTCAGTAAAATATATAAGAATCTTTCAAAGATTATACTAATTGAAAAAATTATTTCTCTAAAGGTTTTCTTTTAAAGAACATTTCTTGATTGAGGGAGAATTTTAAGCTTAAGCTTACATTGCATTATTGATCAACTGGATGAAAGGAGCAACTTCCATTTTTCCATTTTTTATTTCTTCTATTAAAACCCAAGCACACAGTTCTATGGCATTGCCCTTCATTTGTTCTTCCCAGTTGGAACGCATGGCTAAGCTCTCAAGGGAATGTTCTTGCTATTTATTATTGATTTTATAGCTCAAAAATGTGAGTGGGCAGTGAATGGCTGGATTGCAGATTAGGAAATAACCACTTAGAAGAAGAAGCCAGCTGGACACTTGTGATAAATTGCTATTTTCTGTCTGAATTTTATACCTAGTTATAGGTAGTTTACAGAATTAAGCTCCATATGGACAAAATGCTACTGAGGGGACTACAACATAACCTGTGCATGGTTACAGATGCTTTTCTCATTCTTTTGGGACACATTGTAGGAGAAATATGTCATAATCAGGGATTTAGACATAATGAAAGATTTGGCTTTCATCTGTTTTTCATGGATTTACCAGAGCTGAGATAAAGAAAACAAACATACACAAATGTTAGCTCTGATAGCTTTAAAACAGACTAAACAAAAGCTCCCTGAATGCGATTAGACACACACACAGACATACACACAAACTCTGGCACCACTTTCACCAGCAGCACTGCAATTCCCAGCATAGAAAACTTTCAATACTTTTAAGTAATGTTGAAATAAATTATCTGCTATAAAAGAAAAGAATCTTGATAAATTACTCAATTGTTTTTCCTGACTTGATAATATTGCATTAGTCAGCTCAAGCTGCTGTATAACAGAATACCATAGACTAAGTGTCATAAACAATAAACATTTATTTCTCACAGTTCTGGAGGCTGGGAAGTCCAAGATCAAATTTCTGCGAGCTCTAGTGTCTGGTAAGGGTACTCTTTCTGGTTTGCACATGTTCATCTCTTCATTGTGTCTTCACATGGCAGAGAGGAGAGACAGAGGGAAAGAAAGAGAAAGATAGCATAAGTGTGTCTCCTTTTATGAGGGAGCTAATCCCATTTATTAGGGCTCCACATTCATGACTTAATCCTCTCCCAAAGGCCCCACCTATTAATACTATAACACTGGAAGTTAGGGTTTCAGCGTATGAGTTTGGGGGTAGGTTTGGGAGGACCTACACATTCAGTCCAGTACAATCATCTAATCTAAACATAAGAAATGCACATTTTCCAATGAGCTTTCCAATTTATAATGATTTTAAATTATAGATTAGCATTCTTTAAAATTAATATGAAGAATGTATCAGCCATAGCTCAACCAGGAAACAGAAACAAGGTATTTGGAACTGATATAAAATTTAATGCAGCAAATTTTATATATATATCTGATGACAGAACTGAATAGCCAAATAGAGGAGAGGAAGCAATGCTGAGATTTTAAAAAGACATAAGGTCACCACTACTCACAGGCTACAGAGATAACAGGGAGTGGGTAATATTATGGAGCCTGGAACCAGCCAGGGATTTCCAAGATACTGGGGCCAACGTGTACCTTTCAAGCAGGGCCTGGACTCGTGGAAGTGGTACCGCTATTGCTAGAAGTGCTGCCTAAAGCAAAGAGGAAGAGGAAAAGCAAACTGACTTCTCCTCCACTGCCAACAAGTACCTCCCATTAGCTAAATCCATCTAGAAGCCAACTAACATGGAAGAAATACCTCCTGCTGGATTAATACCCTTGTGATTTTCCTTTCTGGGAAAAAATGAGGAATTGATCTCCTGAGGACAAATCAGCCCAGCAACAGCACAGATATTTATCATTTGTATATTATAACTTGTCAAGCTTCAAATTATTTAAAATATAATAGATTACCTTGAAATTCCAGATGCATGTAGAATTTCATTGTCAAACTATAAAAAATAGAAACAAAAAAATAAGTTAAAGAAAAATTGTTTGCACCTCTGAAAATTTAGATGCTTCTTACGTCAATGCCAACAAAAAGTCCATTTTTATTGTAGTTTATCAGGCAAAGACAATAACTACACTGAATTGTCTGAACAAATATAACAATTAAATAGTTCATATATACTCATCAATATATCTCAATGTCTATGTGATCAACTTTTCCTAAAATCAACATCATCAAATTTAGGAAAACAATAGTGTATTTTATAAAATTTAATAATTTTATGAATTACATATCAATATACTCAATTTGGAGACAGAAAAGCCAGCTCTGTTTACCTGTTTTTTAAGTTTTTATTATCATTTATTTAAGAAATAATTGACTAGTCATGTCAAGGGCAGACTTTAGATTTAACTTTTCTAAACTTTTCACAGTATGTGTTGCTCTAGCTATAAGTTAAAAGGGCAAAAATATGATCACATCTTTTAAAATAAATTGAAAAGGGTATTTTCTGTGATACACTCTAATTAAAAATTACATTTCAACCCATGGGTATGGATCAATAAAAATAAGCTTGTGGCATTTTTCTCAATTTATTTCCTTTATTCCCTGGTGTTTCACCAGAGGCTTATTTCTTTAGGAAATTATTTCCTTGAAAATAGTCTCATAAGCTTCAAGAAGAGTATTTTTAGTAGAAACTAAATTTTTACATAGGCCTGGTGCAGTCATCTCCACTACATAACAAACTGTCACTACTATATGATGGTACAGAAAATCGCAAACAATAACAGATTATAACCACATCACAGGCTATTATGATCTAGAACTTAAATCAGTTCTATTGCATTTCTTTCTGACTGCCACCACGTTAACCGTGAAGATCCTGAATTTCTGGTCCATCTTGGATTACCCTAAAATACAAAAAAAAAAAAAAAAAAAATACTGTAGACAACTATGACAAACTGAATAAAACCAAGAAACACAAACATTTCTAAAATGATAAAACAATACGTAATGACCATAGGCAATGTCATTGTAAACCTGGCTCTTAACTAGACCTCCTGGTAAAGATATTAGCAGAAATGTGATGGAGAGCACTTATCTACAAAATGCTTTTAGCAGGATACATTTGATTTTTTTTTTTTTTTAAGATCACTAATTTTTAAAAACCTGAGATTTGTGGGTTTATTGGGGAATGACAGGCTTTGGCAATATTGAAGAAAAAGGACATTCTGGGAGCTCTGTTAATGGTGTGGGACTTCTTTTGGACTTCTTCAAAGAAAGAAGCATTTTCCTGTGTCTTGTGATTGCTCCTGGGTCTAATTTGACCCTTTGTGTTATCTCATTGTCCTTTCAAATTTTAAAGTGTCTTCATTAATTAATGAACATAAGGTTGGGAGATGAGAAAGATGCAAATGGAAAAATTGCCAACATTAAAGCTACCTCCACAAAACCTCAATAAAGCATTAGTCAACACCCTCTGGATGACTGACCCGACCTTCGCCCAACTGCAAATCATTTCCAGAATATTCTGAGTTTTGGGGAAAAACAAACATCCTGCACTATTCCCAAAAATGAGATAAAAAAGTTCTGACACCAAATCTTGAATTACTCTCATATTTGTAACATTGGAATTAGAATTCTAGGGTATATGGGATCCAGACCTTAAAGCTTCTCTCCATTAAATGATAATTACCAACCCTGGAATAAGACCTCCTGCAAAACAGAAATTTGGCAAATCTTGAGTTTCTCATCTACATATCTTAAAAACACCCCTTAATGTCAGGAAAATGTATTCAGAGTTACAAATTTATAATTATTTAGAAGTGTTTTAAGATGTTTCCATTTTAGAAGAAAGAACAGATTTACAGTAATCTATCATCTATTCATCATTCCCAATATATAAAAATTAAACAGAAATTAAATATCTATATATCACCTGATAATCAGTAAACTGGGAATATTCTGTTCTCAAAAGGGTCTATAATATTTTTAAAAGATTAATCAAAATGGCATTACTCAAAGTAACTACAATGTTTTGATATAAAAGAATGTAATAGAAAGGAAATGAAAACCTCCAAATTAGATATAAATATTTATTTCTCTTAAGTGGAAGAAATTGTAAATGGAAAGATGTTGCACGTAAGATGACTAGTTTAATGAATCAAAACAGATGAGGCTAATGGAGGAGGAGAAAGAGGTAGAAGCAATGAATAAACAAGTGATAAATACCTTGGTTTTTTCATGTTATTTTTGTTGTTCTTTAGAATGATTTTTAAATTAACAAATACAACACACATATTCACATAAAATAAACAGAAAGCTAAGATCCTCTATAATATTGCCATGATAAAAGGGGGCACAATAGCCTTCAATCCATAATGAGAACCCATAATAAATGAGAACATACATTATAATCACACATTGTCTTAAATACATCTATGTGCATGCACACAGCCCATGCCAATTTTTAAAACGTTCCCTCCCAAATTTTTATATCCAGGTACATATATATTTTATGCTGAGAGACACATAAAAAAGTGATAACTAAACGTGTAATTCTAGGTTAATCAATAACACCCATTCACAAATACATATTACAATTAGTTTTTCATTTCTGTCGGCTATAATTAGAGAAACACAATACGTGCTCATATTTATGTGCATATGTGCCATCTATTTCTACCCCCACGTGTATAAACACTTTCAGAAGACCAAAGTGATGGTTTAGTTGCACAGTGCATGAGTTCGTGGTTGTAAGAAAGAGTAACTTGTTTAATGAATATACTGGAGTATCTCTTATAATTAAAGCTAGGCAACCACACTTCAGTGAAATAGGAACCTGACCAGGCATGGGTAAGTTGGCATCACAACTTGTAGCTTTTTTCCTCTTGAACTTCTACTATTGATGTGATGTAGCCACCAACACAATACCATAGTTCTCAGTTGCAATTTTCAAGTGACAAGATTTGAATACCCCGGCTTAAGTCAGGTGCCTAGTTTCACGTATACATTCATTCAAAAGTTGTTGAGCCTCTACTATACACAATGTAGTGTGGACCACGTTCTCCAATTACTAGCACCAAGAGAGAACTCCCACTGTATGGAGAATAGCAAACATTATGACTATACCAACCTCCAGAAATAGGACTCCAAACACTTTTGCCCACTGCACCTTGGGCTGTAGTTTTACCAATTGCCTAAGTCCAATGAGACAGAACACTCACACACAACAAGTTACATAAAATAGATTTATTACTTACAGATAGGCAGCAAGCAACAAAAGCAGCCTAGGATCCATTGTGATCCAGTCCCTCAAGGCTCAAGAAAGCTGCCTGGGGCAGATGGAGGAAGGCTGAACCTTGGGTGTTCCACTTGTATTGTGGCTGAGGGACCCCAGAAGTTGTCCCAACCCAAGTTATATACCTCAGGGCAATATCACTCACTGGGCAAAGGTTTGAAGGACATCCTGCTTGCAGGGGAAGAGGGAACAAAGCCCAGTTTGTCTCAGACAGTTCCTCCCTAGCTCAAGATGTTACATTTTCTGGTTGGGACAAGAACAAGACCCAGACTGTTTCAGGCAGTTTTTGCCTATGTCTCAGGATGAATGTAGTCCCAGCACATTCTGCAGTTTTTCCAAGAACTACATGCAGGAAAGTGGGAGTGAATTGGGTCAGTCCAAAGCCATCCAGAGATCTGTCCTGCAGATTAAGTTTTGGATATACTGAGGTTCAACACAGCAGACATGTCATGACTATGAACGTGGGTAAGCAGAACTGCACAGCAGAAACATGGTTATCTAGAGCCTATACTTGGGGAGCAAAAAAAGAGAGGATCTGCTGATTGGAGAGCAGAAATAAGAGGCACTGCTGATAACCTAATAGTCTTTACTAAAAACCTGTATCTGGTAGTTAGCTATGGTTAGTTCGCTGGACAAAGGAAAATAATTTGAAAAGACAAATGAATGTATTGCCTGCATAACTATCCTAAGAAACCACTTCTTGGTTAGATGTTTAAACTCAATGTCTTTATATTCTTTAATGTACCTGTTTCTTGCTATTGGTAAGTAAATACAAGGTCAGTGAATTCAAATACATCTTCCTGAACAATTTAAAGTTGGAGAGAAAGATGTCTCTATAACAGAATTTTCTTTTTTAGCCTTGTACAATGAGTTTACAAAAGTCAGTATCTTATTTCATGTTCTTATCTGTTGTGAAATTTCACTAATAAAATATACCTCTGAAAAAGTAACTATAAATTGTCTTTAATACTGTGTAATATAAACTTACTTCTCTGGTCACTCATATTGGTAGTTTCAAGTCAAGGAAAAATTGAATTATTACATGTATTCATAAAACACAGTTTACTCATGTTCTAAAACTGTTGTGCAAGGTTTTATTGGGAAAATAGCCTGCCACATATTTTACCTTATTTTCACTCCGTAATAGTGGGATCCTAATATAATTAATGGGATATTGCATCTTTACTAAAGAGACTTAAGCCAATTATTAATTAATACAAATGGCATGCAATTTTAAGACTTCTCTCTACCTCCCTTTGGCCCAACAGCATTGCATTAGCAGAATTAGAAACCAAACAATTTGACTTTTCCAATTAAATAAATCTAAGGCACTATGAGCTATGCATAATAAAGTAACATTTTTGAGGTCACTGTCAGTGCACATAAAAATCAAACCATGACTCATTTTTTTCTCCAGAAAGAACATTTGAAAGATAGTAATCATAAGAGTGTGGCATCTGAAATACTAAAAGGAGTATGAGAAAAATTTAAAAACATACAATTCAAATTAATAATTTTAGAAAGCTTATAACATTGATAGAAAAAAATTACAGCATTTTACCTTCCTAAAGGAAGACAAAAGAAACATATTGCCAAGTGGAAAATAGGAAATCATCAAAAACTATACAGAAAGTAACTTTATGAATTAATTTATTTTATAAATAATGATTATATGCTTCCAGGTGGGTCGAAAAAATATGGGCAGTCTAACCTCACAATAAGGGCAGCACAGCCAAGAGGCCACTAGAGTTCAATGGGGTAAGAGCTAGGAGAAGGTTATATCTCACTATGGTTTTATGGTTATATCTTACTAATGATTAGTGATGCAGAGTATTTTTTTCATAAACCTGTTAAACATTGTATGTATTTTTAGGAATTGTCTGTTTAGGTCTTTTGCTTACTTTTAAATGGGCTTATTTGCTTTATTGCTATTGAGTTGAGTTTTTTATTTATTTTGGATATTAACCCCTTATCAGATACATGGTTTGCAAATATTCTCTCCCACTCTGAATTGTCCATTTTGTTAGTCGTTCTATTTGCTGTGCAGAAGCCTTTAATTTGATTTTGAATCAAATTAATTCCATTTGCAATTCCATTGTATAGTTTTGCTTTTGTTCTCTGTGCTTTTGGATTTATATTTTTTAAAAAATCATTGACCAAAATGGAGCCTTTTCTCTTTTTCTTTCCTAGTAGTTTTACAGTTACAGGTCTCATAGTTAAGTATTTGATCCATTTTATTTCTGTATATAGTGTGAGATAAGGATTTAACTTCCTTCTTCTGCACGTAGCTATCCAGTTTTCCCCATAAAATTTACAGCAGAGGATGGCCAATCATGTGTTCCTGACACCTTAGTTGAAAATCAATTTACTATAAATGCATGAGTCTATTCCTCAGCTTTCTGTTTGTTCCATTCGTTGATGTGTCTGTTTTTATTCTACTGCCATGCTGTTTTGATTATAATTGCTTTATAATATTTTTGAAATCTGAATGTGTGATGACCCCAGCTTTGTTCTTTGTATCCAAGATTATTTTGGCTAGTTGAGACCTTTTGTGGTTTCATAGATATCATGTCTCACCTTTTAGAATGGCGAGTATCAAAAAGATGAAAGATAAAAGGTATTGGCAAGGATGCAAATAAAATGGACACCTTGTAAACTGTTGGTAGTAATGTAAGTTAGTACAGTTATTATGTAAAACAGTATGGAGATTCTTCCAAAACTAAAAATACAATTACCATATGATCCAACAGTCTCTCTTCTGGATATACATATCCAAAGGAATTGAATTCAGTCTGCCAAAGGGATATTTTTTGCACTCCTATTTTCTTTACAGCATTACTCACAATAGCCAAGATATGGAATCAGCCTAAGTGTCCATCAACAGATAAATGGATTTTAAAAGTGTGGCATATGTACACAATGGAATACTATTCAGCCTTAATAATGAAGGAAATCTTGTCATTTCTAACAACATGGAAGAACCTAGAAGACATTATGCTAAGCAAAATAAGCCAGGGACAGAAAGCAAGGCATATATCACATGATCTCACTTACATCTGGAGTCTAAAAATGTCAAAGTCATAGAAGCAGAAAATAGAACGAAGTAACTAGAGCCTGGGAGTGGGAAGGAAGGAGGGAATGGGGAGATGATGGCTAAAGAGTTTCAGGTAAACAGAAGGAATACATTTGGAGTCTATTGCACAGCAGGATGACTATCTCCAATAATTAAGTATTGTACGATTCAAAATAACTAAGGCAGTACATTTCAAATGTTTCATCACAAAAATGATAAGAAGGTGAGGTGGTGGATCTGTTAATTAATTAGATTTAATCTTGCCACATTGTATACAAATATCAAAACACCACTTTGTATCCCAAAAAATGTACATAATTTTGATTTGCTAATTAAAAATAATAATAATTTTAAAAAACAAAAGCAATTTTTTTTATAAAAGACTAGGAGAAGGAAAGTAGAGGACTCTGTGGAAAAATGTGGGCTGGGGACTAAACCTGCTTGGGAGGAGAGGGTGGAGTCTAGGCTGCGAAGAAGAATTTTGCAGTTGAGACCTGGAGGATGAGTTAGCCTTGGGAAGAAGCAGAAAGTGAGCAGGAGCAGTGGCGTTAGAGAGGAGGATTTCCAGCCAAAGGGCCCACTGTATGCAGAGGATCAGAAGATCAGGAAGGCAAGAAAATAAGATTTGTTTGAAGATACACAAAAAAATGAGTAGGGCTGGAACCTACCAACATTAGAAACTATAATGTTTCCGAAGAGAGATGGAAATAACTGTAGGTTTTCACACAGAAAACTACTATGATTAGATTTCCAAAGTAATCTTTGAAAAAAAAAAATTCCTTAGACAGAAGTATGATGGGATGGGAAGGAATAGTTAGTAGGTTTCCTCACTAAGGTGGGTGAGACCTGATGAAAGTCCAGCAGGAGAGTAGAAAAGATGAGGAGATGAATGGATTCATACAAGAGATATTAGGAGTATTTTGAGGCTTATTTTGATATAGAGAATTAATGAAATTGAATACTAAAGAAAAAAATGATGTCTAATCATTGATTAGCAATGCAGTAGTGCTGCGTACTCTTTAATAGCAAAGGGGTGCTAGGAGAGCAGGAGCTATGTATCATTATCATCCCAAAAGAATGTGAGGAGGGGAAAAACAACCAGATTAATGGATTTCAATTTTGAATTATTCTAAGAGAGCTGAATAATTCAAAAAGTCACAGTTATTCTAGATGTCATACAAGATAATATAAATAAATGAGAATCATGTTGGAGATGCCATACCACAAAATAAAACACATAAAAAATGCAAATAATTACATATATGAATTGAAAAATAGAAGGTTAAGAAAAGAAAATATTAGATAAATTAGCTAAATTAGATAAATTAGCTAATTTGAAAGGTGAGCAAAGGAGAGCTAGTTTATAACATCTATTTGACTACTAGTTAATGATATGCAAATCTAATTAAGAAATTCTACAAAGAAAAACTCAAGAAGGAATTTAAAATTAAGTTTAAACAGCCTCAACATGTTAGAGGTTTTAAAACCACTTATCATACACTGTGAAATATATCTCAGAAACATTTATACCTGAGTATGCATTCTTTGGAGATGCTAGGTGACCAACCAAGACAAAACAAAATTGGAGAGAGTAAAACTTTGTTAAAATGAGAATATATATCTAGTGAGACATAATTCTACCCCTCGGGAACCGAATGAAAAATGTTTTCACATATTAAAGTAGGCTACACTATTTGTCAAAAATAAATCATGTCAAGCATAGTGCTTTTCTTTGATCTTTTCAGTAGGAAAATATAGTATATGTTATGTGGAAATTAGTCTGGCTTTGAACATTGACACTTGGCAAACAAAGATTGGCAAATGAGAAGACTGATAGCTCTCTGGCATATAAAGAATGTCAAAGAAGAAATTGCAAAATTAGACAAGAGATTGTTTTGAATATAAAAAAGGGGAAAACTTCAAAAGAAAGGGGTAGTTTTCTGTGTGATTAAGAAAAAAACCATGTGATGTAGACTTGTTTTTTTCAAATAATTTAAAATTTTATTTTTGTTGAAAGCAAATATAAGAATTATGACAATTAAATTGATTCTTTCAATTATTCAACAAGTTTTAAGTACCCACTGTGTAATAGGGAAAGCTCTGAGGATACAGAGATTAAAGGTTCTACCTGATAGAACTTAGAGTTTAACTTGGAACTGAACAAGTAAACAAGCAACTTGAAACACGTAATTGAGGAAAAACAAGGCCTTATGGAAGTATATGGAAAAAGAGTTAACTTTATATAAAGTAAAAAGAGAAATCTTCCCAGAGGAAGGAAAGTCTTAACTGAGATTGCAGGGTGAATACAAGTTAATCAGTAAAGAGAGGAAATACGCTTCATTCAGAGGGAATAGCCTATGCCGGTGCCCAATAAGAAATTTTACAGGTTTCAAGTTGAAGTACAGAAGAGGAAGAGGATAAGGGAAGGAGATATGACTAACCAATATGACTACATTATCAATCTTTATCTTAATTCACTTTTACAGGCATTAAGACTTTGTGTACAACAGCATAATTTATCTAATACATTACAATGAATCAGTGATTCATTGTACACCTTGTCAAAACAACAACAAAAATGTTTTCAAACATCTTTCCCAGTGTTATGACTGGCATATGACTATTTTTTATTTCTGAACAATAAATGTACTAGATATTTTTATTGAGTTAATAATATTAAAAGATAATTGGTACTTCCACAATTGATTAGCCAATTAGAGCATTTTCACGTTCAGTGCTTTATCATTCTCATTGCTTTCTTTATGTGCATTTCTTTTCCTAAAAATGAAAGGTCATCTGTAAAATCTCTTAACAATATTCATCCAAATGGCAAGTCTATTCTTCAGTATTATTCATACCTTCCAAACCCATCACATGCTGAAAGAAAAAGAAATATTAGGAAGGAAGAATAAAGACAAGAAAGGAGGGAGGGAAAGAGAGGAGGAATGTTATTTTGACCCAAAAGGCATTCTGCTTCTAATCCAGTCATTAGCAGCTTAAATCAAGAATATTATTAAATTCTAATAATCCAATCATTAGTAGCTTAAATCACAAAGATTGTACCTTTTTAACAAATGTGTATTTGTTCATTTGTTTTAAAAAAAATTCTGAAGGAATTGTTTACTATTATTGGGTCAGTGGTTCAACAATACAAAAACCACCATCACTATAGTTTTCATGTCTTTTCACTCATAGGAAAATACTAAATAATGGCTGCAGTTCTGAGCATTTTGACTACAGCCATGGTAGGAAAGACAGTGGAAAGAACAATACCACCCTCATCTTTCCTTTTCAGCAAAGAGTAGAAATCTTTCCAGAATCCTCCAAGAGGACTTCCATTTATGTTGCGTTTACCTGGAATGTATCACATGGTAATGCTTAGACTCAAGGGCTGGGAAAGTAATTACAGCTTTTCTGGATACTATGTTGGTGTTAGCCAAGTGAATCAAGTGGATAGATATTCAGAATGAGTGTTGGACCCATAATTAATTTTTAATACAATAATGGAAGAATCAGAAATTTGATAAATGAATGAACATTTTTTGCCAGTTTTTGTTTGTTTGTTTTGGTATAGAGTTAGTGGGTACAAGTGTAGTTTTATTACGTGGATATATCGTGTAGTAGTGCAGTCTGGGCTTTTAATGTGGCCATCACCCGGATAGCATACATTGTACCTATTAAATAATTTCTCATCCCTCACCCCACTCCCACCTTCTCACTCTTCCAAGTCTCCAGTGTCTACTATTCAACACTCTATGTCCATGAAATCATGTCTCTTAAATGAACATTTATGACCTTACAACAAGTAGGTATTTATAACTCAAATAATTACTCTTTTTGTGGAATAATCTTTTAACCTCTTTGAGCTTCAATACCTTTATGGGAAGATAGGAATAGCAGGCACTAGGGTAACACAGCTTGTATTGTGAAGATCAAATGAGACATTCTATATGAAACTGCTGTGTGAGCTGAGGCCTATAAATTATTTGTTATTATGTTGGGACTGTGATAAGCAGAGATATGGATATGAACAACTAAATAATGCATCGTATAAATGATTTTACTTTAAATTTCTTTCTGTTGGATGATCTGAAAGTAAGAATGAAAGGCAAAATGAATGTCCAGTGAATCTATTCAACACAGTCTAAGGAAAGCAACTGTGGCTGGTATATTTCTTTTAATCACTTCTTTGGCCTACTTCAGCCACCACATTGAATCCTTAAGATGAAGCTAAAAATCAAAAGATCTTTTAAACATGTCTTTCTATAGAAAAATTTAAGCACCTATATTTATCCAGAAAAATATCCACTACAGGCATATTAACCATCCTCAAACTTTTAAAAGCCCACCAAATAAAAACAATATTGAAGGTTTAACCTTTCATATATGACCCTAAATATTTGAAAAAAGAAGTAATAAAGAGATAAATTTAATCTCAAATGTAAAAGAAAAAATTGCAATTGTCAATGTAGCTGATGAAATTTTCCAAAAATGGTGCCAACAATTTATTGTATTCCACATGCTATTCTGCAATGGAAACTTGCCCTGCCTGCACTCAAGAAATGAAATGTTTTCATCTACTCCATTGAATCTATGCAGGCTCTGTGATTATTTGGACCAACAGGACGTGGCAGAAGGTATGCCATGTAACTTCTGAGATGCGGTCATAGCAAGCCTTGCAGCTTCCAGTTGCGCCTCCTGCAGTGCTTGCTCTTGAGAAGTTCCCCATCAAGACCCAGCCACCACACTATAGGAAGCTCAAATCCCATGGAGAGGCTAAGTGGAGACATTCTAGTTGAAAGTCCCAGCTGAGCTCCCAGCCAACAACCAGTCATGGGTCTGTGTATTCTTAGACATTCTCCTTAGCCAAGTATTTGGATGTGTCTTGCTTCTCAGCTACCTGACAGCAAAAACATATGAGCAACTCAAGTGAGAAGCATGCAACTGAGCCCAGTTAATGTATAGGAAAATGAGAGACAATCATGGAGTGATTCATTATGTAACAAGAGATAACCAAAATACTCAAAGATGAATAAAACACTGTTTCATATGGCATCAATGTTTTAATGTTTACTGAGTGCTTACTCTATGTTATATACTGTTCTGAAATGCTTTATACACATTATGGTTTTGGTTCTTCACTTAAACATCTAAGTGCAATTATTATCCCCATTTTACAGATAAATAAACTGAGGCATATGGAAAAGCAAAATGGTCACCCAGCTAGTCAATTCTTAACTGGTATTCCATTAAGACTCCTTTAAACAATTCTTAACTGGTATTCCATTAAGACTCCTTTAAAGTATTTACCTTTGGTATACAAAGAGCTAACCATTAGATTCTTGTTTCCAGCATGAGTGATTTCTATGCCTAGCATCGGACGATAGGGGGAGCAAACAGAAAAGAAAGGATAAAGGGAGAAGGAGCAGAAAAGACGGGTTATATATTTTTAATGCTACACTTACTATGTAGATACATTAAGAGTACTTCAGAGTGATCATGTATTCATTAATTCATTCAAGAAATTTTGAGTGAAGTTTTAATATATACAAGGCATTGGTTAGATTCAGGTGATAACAATAATGAAAAAGCTAAAAAGCAATGCCCATGCCCTCAAAGAGCTCAATTTTCATGAGTAGTGGGTTTTTTTGTTAAGGAATGTACCTGAAAGGACTAGAAAACCACCTGAAGAAGCCATTAAAGACAAAATTCAAGAATAAGGAGAAGAGTTGCAACAGAAAGCTGTTAAGCTTCATTTTAGCCCCAAGACTTTATGATTTTACTTTGCAAGGAACTCATATCTACTTTTCATGGTCTGATAATCTAGGTCAGATAGATATAGTCCTGGTTAGCAGGGAAAAAAAAAGTTGGTGATGTCTTTTAATTCCAGGGAGCTTTCTGTGAGTTAAATCAGAGATATTATTTTGTAGGGTGTTTTACCACCAGATTGCTCTTTTCTCCCTAGACTAGGCTGACCTCACAACCAAATGACATATTTCTTCTTAGTATCTGCACTGCCACATAAGTCCCTAATGACACCACAGCAATAGAACGAGGAGGCTCAAATAATGTCTATTTTTGGAGGAAACTCAGGCTTTGTCACTTTTTTGAAGGTGACATAGGAAAGTAGGGCAGGACTAATCACAGGTAAGATTGGATTTTTAAAAAAAAAGAACCTTTTCATAAAAAAGGGAATGTTATAACAGAAATGAATCATAGAATTTGTAGGGAAAGGTAAGAAATCATTACTAACAGAGCCAAATCTTCAATAAGAGCAGTGAGAGATCTTTCCACAATGAAATGAGATATCTTTCTAAAAAAAAAATCTTCAAACTATTTCAGTTCTTTTTAAAGTAACTCCTAAGTCCTCCCCACCCACTCAATGAATAAACTATTGTATTTTAGCTCATCTGAGGCGAATAAGTTGTGTTTCATAAGCAAATCATTGTTTTTCATAATCTAAAGTGAATTTTATTTGAAAGAGCATCCCCTAATAACTCATAAAGTTTAAAAAATGCCAACTTCCATTTTCACAAGGCCCTTTGATTCAAGTTATGGTGGCTTTAGAAAAGCCAAGCTGCAGAAAGGAAATTATACCAGGAGTGCTGCCCACACAGGGCTGAGCTCCCCAAGGAGCTGAGACAATCCTTGTCAATGCTCTGAGGTAAGATTTCTTTTACTTAATCTGTATGGGATTTATTATTATTATTATTTTTGATGAATCTGATTCTCATTCACTTCCACAGCCTTTGAGGTGTTTTGATTCAGAGAGCTCACACTGATTTCATTAAAAGGACCTGTAAAGTGCAGCTCCACTTGCCCCTGGAAGCTCCTACAGCCTTGAGAAACACAGGAGCACGCTTTTAGCAGATAATGCAGCATCCATAAGCACAATGCTCTAGCAGCCACTATAGATAAATATTTTTTGTCTCCCTTAATTTTTCCCCTTTGATGAATCTCCTTCAATTTACAAAAAGAAAAATATTTTATTACTTAGTCACATTTTAAAATTTTTTCCACATGTAGGCAGTATTTCCATGCCATATGAACTACGTACGCAAATTTTTCCTTTTTTTTTTTTTTTTTGTTATAGATTATCTCTGTGAGTTAGTCAGCCAGTGCTTTGTGAATTAGGGGAGTTAAAGAAATAGAAGGGGGAAATACAAACTAAGAGCCTGATGCTTTTCCCCAATAATAAAGACAGCAATTGCTTAAAGAGATCCCCAATTTCTGTCTCAATGTCGGCTCTGAACCAAGGATGATACAGAACCTATTTATGCCGGGGAAAGCTTAGAAAATTTCTTGCTTAGTCCTCCAGCTCTGGAGAATTCCAAATGCCTAAAATGATTCCCAACATGCAGAGACTACAGTGAAGACGACGCAAACTTGACACAGTGCAGTCAGATGTTCTACATGTCAGGCTGCAATGGGTGAAAATCAACTCTGGTGTGTCTGAGTGTTGTTCCATGGTTGGCTCTCCCCAGGCACATTACAGACAGAACCTCATTTCTAGGCCTGTCTTGAACTATTGTCATTCCTCAAGGAACATCTTAGATGTAAATTCCCGCAATAATAATTTGAGGGTGATCTTTTGCTACTTTGCAGCTAGCTAGGACCCAAATGATCCACTGGTATCCACAGTAGGGCAGTGATTTGCTTGTTCTGATGGAAGCATAGAAATCTTCTCTCTTCCTAGCAAGACTCCACCTCAAAAAAAAAAAAAAAAAAAAAAAAAAAAAAAAAAAAAAAAGAAATCTTCTCTCTTCTCATTCTTGGACTATGCAAGAGAATAATCATTGCCCAGCCTATTAATACCTGGAATTTGGCTACACACTTTATGCATATTAGCTCATGTTTCTTTGCAACAAACCTGTGATTCAGGCATTCTCAGCTCCATGGTTCACACACATGGCCATGCCCATCTGCACAGATGCATACACACACAAAAGCTTCTTAGGAAGAGTACATACTCATGCAAGTATTAGACATATTAAATGTAGCGTGAGTATCGAGATTTGAGTCTACTGGACTTTCAAGTCTTTTCTTTCCTGGGATTCTGTTCTATTTGTACGACTTAGTAAATTCTAGATTTTTCTAAAGGTAACTTAATTTTTTAAAAACCTGGTTTATTCATCCTTACTATGAAGATAAAATACCTTCAGTTTATGCAATTACTGTAAAAATGAAATGCAGTAACATATGCATAAGCCTTTTTTTTTTTTTTTTTTTTTTGAGATGGTGTCTCATTCTGTTGCTCAGGCTGGAGCTCAATGGCCGCCATCTCAGCTCACTACAACCTCCACCTCCTGGGTTCAAGTGATTCTCCTGCCTCACCCTCCCAATAAATTACAGGTGTGTGCTGCTACACCTGGCTAATTCTTTTTATTTTTAGTAGAGATGGGGTTTCACTATGTTCGCCTGGCTGATCTCAAACTCCTGACCTCAGGTGGTCCACCTGGCTCAGCCTCCCAAAGTGCTGGGATTACAGGCACGAGCCACAGCGCCCGGCCTGCATAAGGCAATTTTAATCTGTCCTAGGATATGGTCTTTAATCAACATTAGTTCATTTCTCTATACCTTGTTTCACCAAATGGATATAGTGTTTCCTGTTATACTCTCACTAAAGAGGCTCTTCCAATCATTTTAAAGTGATCAAATATTTAAGTCACCCACAGAAAATGTCTATGTATTCATGTAAGACACGTATTTATGAATTTGTATTTTCAGTATTTCCAGTGTTCATTATTTTTATTAATTCAGGAAGCTTTTAGTTCAACATGCATTCATTGGTTACATATAGTACTCTGTTCCAGGCCCTGTAGGTGGCACTGGAGCTAGGAAGATGGAAACACAGGCTCTCCATCCAAGGCGGTGCTGTCTTAGCCTGAGAAATAGACATTTGCAACACAATGTGGAAACCACTGTCACAGAAACAAGAACTTACAGAACAGAAATATGGATCAACATTAACCATGTCTGGAAAGGGCTTTGGGAGAAGGAGATGTCAGGCCAAGAGTAGAATGAGTAGGAGTTAGCCAGGGAATGGAGGACAGGAAGTGCTGCTGGCCACCATATGGGCAAGACACAGCTGAGTCCAGGAAGCCAAGTAATGTGGCTTCCTGTGTAGCTCAGTACTGACCTCGGAGAGAATAGGCATTTGTTTAAAATGCAGCATTCAAAAGTCCAGGAGCAACTGGCATTCTTATCTCACCAAGTCTACATGAGTTCAGACAGTGGGAAATGCCTCCAGTTGAGTAGAAAGCAGTGATACCTGATAATCAACTCCTTGGAAGGGATGTACTCACCACTGTGACCTAGGTGATTAGTCACATGAATACTGGGAGAAATTCCAATCCTTACCTTGGCTGGCAAGGAGAGGTAGAAGATAGAAAAGAGCCAAGGGCAAAGAATCAAGGGCAAAATTAGCCTCCTCTCCAGGAGCTGAAACATCAAAGGAAATGTAATCAAAAGCCTAATGACAAGGTTCATCTGTAGAAGTTCTATTTGCACAACTTACTAAATGTTAGATTTTTCTGAAGGTAACTCAATTTTTTAAAAACCTGGTTTATTCATCCTTACTATGAAGATAAAATACCTTCAGTTTACCCAATTGCTATAAAAATGAAATACAGCAACATATGCATAAGCCATTTTTTTTTCTTTTGAGATGGTGTCTCATTCTGTCACTCAGGCTGGAGCAGAAGGCAATGGGTCCACTAGACTGTACCAGACTCACATGGGCATCCACGGCACAGGCCCACAGCTGGACAGCTAATTCCTGACTCTGTGAACTGGCTGCCCTGGGTTGGCTGTTATGCTGTCTTGAAAAACTAAAGGTACAATAGTCAAAGCAAAATCAAACAAACCAGAGAGTCTTGAGCTTTAGATTCAAGCTCAGATTCAAATCTCAATTTCTCCAGTTTCCCTGTGTTCCCATGATTAATTTACTACTATCCTCTTCCACCTCAGTTTTCTCATCTGTAAAAATGAGCTGTAGTGGTCGTGCGCAATGGCTCACGCCTGTAATCTCAGCACTTTGGGAGACTGAGGCGGGTGGATTATGAGGTCAGGAGATCGAGGCCATTCTGGCTAACACGGTGAAACCTCATCTCTACTAAAAATACAAAATATTAGTCGGACATGGTGATGCACACCTGTTGTCCCAGCTACTTGGGAGGCTGAGGCAGGAGAATCACGAACCAGGGAGGTGGAGGTTGCAGTGAACCGAGATCTCACTACTGCACTCCAGCCTGGGCAACAGAGCAAGATTCTGTCTCAAAAAAAAAAAGCTGTACAGTCTGTAAGTGTGTATCACAGGGATGTGTCATGAGTAGGAAACATAAATGGAAAATAATTTTGCAAGCTGAAAAGCACTACAAATTAATATGAGAAAAAGGTTTCTTTAAATCTGAGCACTCTTGATATGCAACTATTATTGTTCCCATTGCTTTGAATAGCAAAAACAGTATACTATAAATTACTTATTTTTGAGAATTTTGAAACAGAAAAAATTGACTATGGACATACAGAATGTTTAAGCTTTATGATTTACTTCACTTCTGAATACACACGTCTCTTCTGAGCAATAGAACCAGTTCGGTTCCCATTGTATAACTTCACTGCAAAGTTAACTCTTCACTTTTCTAACTTTAGTTATTTGTACTGATTCCTTTTTCAGCAGCTGTAGTGCTTTTTGTTTATTAACTTTTTTAATATAGCAGGAATGTCTAAGACAAAATCAATATATTCACAACAATGTCTCCACTGTTTTATAATATAAATGACAAAATAAGCTTACAGATATAAAAAATGATTTTTAAGAGTTAAATTTTGTTGTTCAGATTTTTCTATTATTAGTTTGAAGCTTCTAAATGGAAAACGGCAACCGTGATGTTTAAAAATTATTCAAACTTTACATCTTATTTCCTCAACACAGGCCAGCCCTAGGCAAGTCTAACCATGTCAGACACCTGCTAAAATTCCTTCCGTGGCTCTTCATTGCCTTCATGATTGAGTCTAAACTCCTTAACTAGGCATTCAAGGTCACTTTAGTGATTATCCCCTTATTTACCTTTGAACTCATCTCTACCACTAATCAGCCAACATCCTTATCCCCAGCCATTCCAAAGTCCTTGAAATCTCAGAAGTCTCATGCTCCATTTTTGTTCCCTGAACTTGTTTCGGCTGCTGTCTCCTATAAAGTCATTTTTTTTCCTATCACTTGTCTCATATTTATCTAGAATATACCATCCCTGTGTAAACCTTCAGGAATGCAATCAATGGCATCAACTCTCAGTCGTTTTCCTGCTTGTATCCAATTCTACCTGCCTCTATTTAGCTTTGCTCTCAAACAGATTCTGTTCCTGGGGCAGCAAGACCACCACTGTCAGTCCCAGTCTTACATACTTTATTGCTGTGCTTCTATGAGAGCTCCAGCAAAAATCCCAGGGAAAACTCTGATTGGCGCATCTTAGATCAATGCACAGCCTAGAACCAATGTCTGTGGCCATGGGAATGAAGAACTTTCATTCTTGCTAGTCTGAATCATATGCCCATATCCATTTTGATGGAAGAGAAGATAATAACACCACTTCAAATCTATAAACTACTATAGCAAAGAGAAATGGTGTAATTCTGGTCCTCCAAAAGAAGGCATACTGATATGACAGAGCTATGTAAAATAATATATAGAATTATTCTTTTGTGTCATCATGCTTCTAACTCAAGGAATTAAGTATTTTTATTTATTGTTAATAGTGTTGTTACCAGTATCTCAATTACTTTTGTTTACTGTTACCTGTAACAGTTTTTTGTTATTATTTTTTGTTAGTGTTCTGTTATTTATTTGTTTGTTTTTGCATTCAACTGAATTTGCTTATTAGAGGCCAACATTCTAGTTAAATATACAAAAACTAGAAATCAAATTATCATGGTAATGGTTAGTTAACATTTGAAAGAACTTTAGAATAAAGCGTTTTTATACGTAATGATTGCACCTTGTGAAAATGAGTGATTTTAGCATGAAAGCCAACAAAATTAGAATACACAGCAAACATCAGCCATAAATATTTCTAAAAAAGAGCTACAATGCTGGGGAAAGATAAACAGAAGGAAAAGATGGAGGGTCGAGGAGGAAGAAGAGGAGGAGGAAGAGGAAAAGGAAAAAAGAGAAGAGAAGGAAGTAGGAAAGAGAGAAAGAGGAAGAGAAAAACAGGGTCCCAATAGTAAAGGAAATAGAATTTTTTGAGGAATAATTTTTTTCTCTTCATACAACATACCAAAACTTGAAATCTCATGTTGCAATAGTCATGTGTTTTAAATATCTAATACACTAAGCTTGTCTGAATCTATTTCCTGGGAACTGGAAAGAGGAAAAGTAAATCCTTCCCTATGTACAAAGATTAATTACATAATTTAGCATGGTTTTCTAAGGCAGCATGTTTTCATTGACATGCAAATTGAAGTTTTTTTTTTTTGCATGAATCACCCTGAAAGTACTAATTAGAACTTAAAATTCTCATTTGTAAATCATATGAATCTTATGAAACATGCTTCTGCCTTAGAGAACCATTTCCTAAGGGCTACCATATGACCAGAGTGTGGAGCAGATGTTCTCAGACTAAGACAACCTTTTAAAGCTCAGAGCAGCCCTTGATAGCTGGGGTAGCAAAGCCCTATTGGATTTCTGTAAGTAAGCACTAGGAAAGGAAAATGTTTTGCACTAAGTGGTCCACTAGGCTTTTAGTTAGGTGAGCATCTGTACTCCTAGGTCATAGTCTCTGAAAGTAAATGAGTTTAAATCCCTGATTCAGTTAGGAAGATGCAAAAGTGATCCACTTATAATTTAGAGGAAACAATTAGAAGTAAGGACTTAGATTCGACTGGAACTCAATCTTTATTGATCTGTATGTAAACTATATGCACTAATGTCTGTAAGAATCTCTTCACACAGAGCTTGTTATGCTTACCTCTGGGAAGCCATGTGGCAAGCCTTAACAATGTAATCACACTGCAAGAGGCCTTGAGTGCTGAGTATATTTAAGATGCTTTCTGAAAACACCTCTAAGACGACTCTCCAGACTTGGCAAACAAAGACTTCTTGAGCTGCAGCTGCTGCCCATTGTCCTGATTTAGCATTACTCCCCTGATATTTTTTTAGTTGCAGCTGTGAAATTTGAGCATCTCCAAGCTCACAGTGATAATATACATCATGTCTCAAAATCTGGGCTATGAGAGCATTTTTCAGATTTCAGCAAATGTTATACCTCTTCTACCTCATCCATGCAATAAAACAATAATTTCTAAATCAAATTGAAAGGGAATCAAAGTGTGTCAACAGTGTCTTCTCCAGCTTCCACTTATTTTCCCTTTGACCCTAATTAGTCCTTTACGTTTCCTGATATCATCCTTTATTGCTATTTTTCACTCATAACACAAAAATAACTCTGATCTTGAATCTGTCTTAGCTTCCCTTTGGTCATACTAAAATCATATGACATCAACTTTGCTGCCAACCACAGAGTTTCTCCATTTGATGCATATTTTGAATAGCAAAAGCTGGAGATAGAACCCACAAAGTCATTTTAACAGTATTAAGCCTGCCTTCCCCCTGCAGCTCTTTTAGCAGAGCTCCACTGCACATCAAGAGCTGAGATTTAGCTTAGGTGACTTCAGTCCTTCCCTTTCTAACCCCCTCCCTGCTTTCAGGTGCTCAATGAGTCTTTCCTGTGGACTCTGGCTCAGTTTTACTTGTTCTCAGAAAAGAATGCTTTGCTTGAAAGAGATTTTAGCCATCAAAGAGCTGGTTTGAAAATAAAGTAGGAAATTAGGGTAGACCTCCTAAGGGCTTTAAAAACCGTATCATCTTTCCTGTTGTTTGAGATTCCCTAAGGTTCAGAAACCAGAAGGAAAAAAATTCTGAAGATGCACAACTTTAGCCCAGCACAACTTCTATCTTCCTACTTGTTCCTCATACCTTTGTAAAACTCACCAGCCAAAGAACAGAGTACATGCTCAGGGTTTTAAATGAAATTATCAGCACACTCTGAAACAATGCACTTTTATTGTCAAAGAGGCACAGCTGCCAAATTTGTAATTACCTTATTATGTAACCTGAAATTGTTTTCTGTCTCTCAACATTGCCAAAAAAATGGAAATACTAAATTATCTTCTTAGGAAGTATATGCCCCATCATAGCAAAATAAAACATGATATCATCTTAATAATAGTTCATTTACCCTTTAGAAAGATTACATCTTTATTTGGTGAAGAGCCTTGACAAAGCACAGGTGTGGAATATAGGATCCAAGAGTACAAGTGTCAGTAGGAGAAGCTACTCCTAAGGTGGAGCTTAAACAAGCTTGTTTCAATGGCTAGGAAATGTCACTGGGGACTTTCTGGATATGGAGAGACCAAAGACTATTTTAATGTGTTGGGGTTCAATGTGAGGTTATAACTATTTTAATTAGCATTCATATCATTCATATGTTCCCACAACTCCTCAATTCTACTACACTTGCAGATACCTTGAAGGATGGAGGCATATCTGGGGTAAGTTGACCAAGAGTCTATTTCATATCTGCACTGTGCCACTGAAGTGTCTGCATGTAAGACAAGAAAGGAATGAGATGAAGAGGGGCTCTGGAAACTCAGGCACCACATTCTCTTCCATTTACAGAAGCCTTGAGGATTTATTTGGCCTCCATCCGGTATTAACAGATGTCCAAGCAAGTCTTAAGGGGTCAGGAAATCCCGGTTGACGTCTAGGTTACACTTGGTTATCTCATTTTCTAGCCAGGAACTTGGCATCCATCTGTCAGAGTTTTAGGAATACAAAGCATTAAGGTGTCTTATGAGAGAGTATTTTCCCAGATTGGCTGGGAAACCATGCTCTGAAACTTCTTGCTTCTACTGTCAGCCTTAATGACAATTTTAGCAGGGACTAGATAAGCAATGGCCTGAAAGAAACTCACTATGGCTTTATGAACCTGTAAAAATCAATTCCAACAGATACAGTATGTGCATAAGCAACTAGGGAATTTTTAGGCAATTGAGAGTGAAATAAAAAGCAATCAATTATTAAGTGGGTCATTTTTGTCAGCATCATCTGTGTCAGACTTAGTCTAGAGATGTATCATAAAACGATTTTTCATTTAACTTAAATATGAATAAAAACTAAGGAGTTTTCTTGTCAAAAATACAAAGAGTTTCATCAGTATTCTTTGAATTAATTAAAAGATTAGCCACTGGAAGAATTATGATGTCAGTAACCATGACGTAATCAGGGCAGGCAGGGAAATCTATCCCTTAGCCACCATATAAAAAAGAAAGGAGTATTTTCCACTAGAGACAGAACTGCAAAGCATTGATTCACTGTTAATATATCCAAGGTAAAGAAAAGGGAGAAAAAATACCCAACCCACTGACACACTTATTCCATTCTTTCTAACACAGAGGAGTTATAATGCTTCTTAGACGAGGACTATAAAATACTGAGAGCTCCCCAGAGGAAAGAGTAGCCTAGGAACAAGCTTTTATTAATTGAAGAGTTTATTAAGCATGAATCAATTTCCTTTGCTTCCTCATATACTTAGGCTTACTATTCATTTATAGGAATTTCTCAGTCCAGAATGACTTTATCTTTCAGGCCAGATGGAGGCTACAATGAAGAGTAGCTCTTACTACACACACACACACACACACACACACACACACGCATACATATATGAAATATGCACTCACTCTGTTACCCAGGCTGGAGTGCAGTGGCACCATCATAGCTCATTTTAACCTCAAACTCCTGGGCTCAAGAGATTCTCCTGCTTCCGCCTTCAGAGTAGCTAGGACTACAGACACACACCAGCATACCTGGAAAATTGGGGATTTTTGTTTGCTTGGGTTTTTGTTTTTGTTTTTGTAGAGATATGGGTCTCACTATGTTGCCCAGGCTGGTCTTGAACTTCTGGCCTTACGCAATCCTCCTGCCTCGGCTTTCCAAAGTGAAAACCTGAGCCACTATGCCCAGCCCTATATTTGTTTCTGTAGATGAATATTTTATACTTCATTATATCTTTTCTTTTATGGTAAATTTTTGTCTTTTTGTTGTTTTCTTTAGTTCCTTTTCAATCTTTAAATCTCAAATAAGAAAAAGGACAGAAAAGAAAACATCCGGATTGTTTCTCCACTTCTGAGAATTAGGTTCTGTTTCTATTTGTAACCTCAGTGCCTAGAAGAGTATATCATATATAGTAGATGTTCAATAAACAAGTTTAGAGTGAATGCCTAGATTATATATCTAGGCCCATATGCTGCCTGTGTTCTGTTTTTTCTTCCAGATTCATTTTGATCCTTCTCCAATGGGCTCTGTGTCTTGGGAGTGAGGATGGCCAGCATGAAGTGCATCAGCAGGATCCCTTGCCCTCTGGCTTCCTCTTGCCTCTTGACTTTGGCTAATGAGAGAATTCACAGAAGACTAGAGAATGGGGTAGATGAAGTCTAGATATTTCTCCTCTATGCTCCCTCCCTGGAAAGTCACCCCCAAAGACCACAGTTTCTGTCAGGTGACCTTCTCCATGTAACTGTCTTCTCTGCATACCAGTAACCACCTCTCCTCTGTGTCAAGTCTTGGCAGAGATATGGCCCCAAACTGTTGCTAACCCCAGCACACTCCAGTGTACCTTACTGGTTTCACTGTACCCTGTCCATGACTTTGGATATCACCCCTTTTCTACACTTTCCTCAATTACCCAATTGATTGTTTCATCTCACTCCTGCTGGAACCCTGACTAATAAAGCCTTATGATTAATAAAAAGCTATCAAAGTTCAAATGGTAATTAAATGAAAAATTCAACTTCCGAACATTTTTTTTAAATGACAGCTGGGTTTGTTGATTATCTAATACCTCAGGCTTTTTTTTTTTTTAATTGAAGGCAGAATCAGTTTTCATTCCTTTCCTGAATAAATGTTTAACCAGTTTTATTGAACTAGTTATGATGTGGGAGCTTTGTTCTGATGAAGGTACTCAGAGGTGTTTGTAGTTAGTAGCTACAATAGCTATAAAAATATCTTTCTGTTTAAAGTATGTATTAAATTACACTTCTGTGAAATTTGTGTTAAAGTAAGAAGAATAAGAAAAAGAAACTATGAAATGTGTTGGTAAGCAAAATTATTTAGATCATTTTACTTTACAACAAAATTTTACTAAATATTCATCTATACTACAAATAAGGAAATTAAAGCAAAACAGTCCCTTCAATCACTGTGAGCTATATTATATTACAAATGATTGAATCAATGTGATGTTTATATTTTAAGTATCTATAATACACTAAAATATTATTTAATAAATGAAAAGAATAAAATTATGTTCTAAGTATCTAGTGTCCTGATTTTCTTTTAAGTAACTCATTTGAATGGAATTTATTTTGCATATCATATCTTCATTATATGTAAAGAAACTAAATGCAAATCTATATTGATTCAATATTAGAAAAAAGTCATTTTAAATCTTTTCCAAGGTCTTCAAATTTTAAAAAATAGAACAGAAAAAGAAGTCATAGCATTTTCCCATTCATCTTCATATGAATTTTCCCAATCAAATATGAAGATAAAGAATAGATTGCAGGTAAAAGGGTATAAGTAGAAAAAAAGAAGTAGGGGCAAGGGAAGCTCCAAACTGTTATTTTCCTTTTTTCCTCATTGGATTTCAGCATTGGTACTCTGGATGTCAAATGGCAGCCTCTAAAATGTAGAATTATAGCTAGATTAGATTAAGCTGAAAATGCCCTTCAGCATCTCAGTGTTTTATTATTATTATTTTTTAATGTGAATGAAAGAACAGATTTCTCCTCTTGCACTATCATTTCTTTCCTCCTTGGTGATGTGTTTTGGTAGGATGGGAAGTGGAGGTGGTATGCAAGGGATACTCATCTGTTAATTATAAACTGGCTCCACACTTATTTCTTCTTACTGAGCTCCTCTCTTTTTCCACTTTTCTTTATATACTGGTCTGTGAACTCCTTGCTCTCACTAAATCACTTAGCCTGGGTTAAAATATCTATTAGGAGTGAGGTTGAGTGGACCATTCTGGAAGCAAAAACCAAAATCTTGGTGCATGCTGTCACTAAACTGCCACCACCTGACTCACTGATGTGTTCTGGTGCCGTGTACTTATCACCTCATGAATGTTATTCCTAACTCTGTCTCTCCTTTTTGAAGTGTCTCATATACATTGTCTAACCAAGTTTCCTAAGAGTCAAATTTTATAATTTCAGAAGACAAAGAGGTTCTTCATTGTAAATTGCTTCCAGTCTTTAACTTCTTCATGTAAACCTTCCTAAAGCTTCTGGGTTTGGTTGCTTTCTTCATGCTCAGTCAAATGCCCTACTACTTCCTAGCAAAAACCTCTGCTCTAGTCATGACACATCCAAGGATATTACCTGCATCTTGCTCCCAATCAAAACTACTCATCCTTGTTTGAACATAGTCTGCTGCCTTTCTGTTTGTTTCCAGTTTTCCCTTTGTTGGTTTTATTGTTTCTTCTAAGAATCTTTGATGCAGTCGGTACTGAGGAGGTAGTGAGACAAAGCAAGTGGACAATTTGTTATCATGCACTGGGTTCTTAAAGCCATTGGCTTTTGACTTCAATAGCCTGGGCACAGAGCTGCAAAAGCCACACATAGCTGGAGATCCCTTCAATTTGGAGAGAGAATTGCAAAGCCTCCTCTATTAGTCAGCGTTCTCTAGAGGAACAGAACTAACAGGATAGAGATATATGTAAGGGGAATTTATTAGTATTAACTCACACAATCACAGGTCCCACAATAGGCTGTCTGCAAGCTGAGGAGCAAGGAAGTCAGCCCGAGTCCCAAAGCTGAAGAACTTGGAGTCGGATGTTTGAGGGCAGGAAGCATCCAGCACAGGAGAAAGATGTAGTCTGGGAGGCTAAGCCACTCTTGCCTTTTCAAGTTTTCTGCCTGCTTTAAATTCTAGCCACACTGGCAGCTGATTAGTTGGTGCCTACCTGGATTAAGGGTGGATCTGCCTCTCCAGCCCACTGACTCAAATGTTAATCTCCTTTGGCAACATCCTCACAGACACACCCATGATAAATACTTTGCATCTTTCAATCCAATCAAGTTGACATTCAGTATTAACCATCACACCTCCAAATCTATTGTTTATTTTTAACTTTATTACACTTTGGCCAGAGAACATTGTTCGCATACTATTAATTCTTTGTTATTTCTTAAAACTTCCTTTGTAGGGTGAGTTGGGGTCAAATTTTGTAAATATTTCATGTATATTGAACAACTATGAGTTTGCTCTGTACATTGGACAAAGTAACATATGCATACACACACATATGCATACATACACACATGCATGCGTACACACACAAATGTGATGAAAATAGTTTCTTATGTTTGCATCCCCCATATTTTCTTGATATTTTTGCCTCCTTGATCTATAAGTTTCTATTAAAGTTTATTAAAATATCCAAGGAATGCTGATTTCTCTGTTGCTTTTTTTATATCTGCCAGATTTTTATTTAAGTATTTTAAGGTTGTGTTTAATTTTGGATTATCCTTTGGGTGAATAACGTGAATCTCATCTTGCCAAATGAGAAATTTGCTGTAGCTCTATGGTAGGACTGTGTCATAAACCCGCAGATATATTGTATTAGGAAGATGTTTGAGAACAAATGGTGTGGTTGATACTCAGCAAATTATCAGAGATGAGCATGTGCTGCTTGACGGTAAGGATGAAATCTAATTCATTTATATGTCTGCATTGCTCAGCTTACTCTCTAGAACACTGAGTTGACAATAAATGATGGCTGGGGACTGTAGAGGATTTTTTTTCATTTCAATTTTTATTTTAGATTCAGGGGGTACATGTACAGGTTATTTACATGAATGTATTGCATGATACTGATGTTAGGGGTATGAATAACCTCATCATCCAGGTAGTGAGCATAGTACCCAACAGCTTTTCAGCCCCTGCTCCCTTCCTCCCTTCTCCCTTTAGTAGTTCCCAGTGTTTGTTGTTGCCATTTTTATGTTCACGTGAACCCAATGTTGAGCTCTCACATATAAGTGAGAGCTCATGTGGTATTTGGTTTTTTGGTTCCTTCATTAGTGTGCACAGGTTAACGGCCTCCAGCTTCATCCATGTTGTTGCAAAAGATATAATTCCGTTATTTTTCATGTCTCCATAGTATTTCACAGTGTGTTTGTACCACATTTCTTTATCCAGTCCACATTGATTGACACTGAGGATGATTCCATGTCTTTGCTATTGGGAATAGTGCTGCTATGAACACACATACTCAGTAATGGGATTGCTGGATTAAACGGCCATTCTGTTATAAGTTCTTTGAAAAATCTCAGTGGCTGAACTAACTTTCATTCTTTCCAACAATACAGAAGCATTCCCAGTTCTCTGCAGCCTCACCAGTATCTAGTGTTTTTTGACTTTTTAATAGTAGCCATTCTGACTGGTGTGAGATGCTGTCACATTGTGGTTTTGATTTGCATTTTTCTGATGATTAGGGATGGTGAGCATTTTTACATATGTTTGCTAGCTATTTGTATGCCTTCTTTTGAGAAGTGTCTGTTCATGTCTTTTGCCCACTCATCAATAAGGTTGTGTGTTTTTTTGTCTGGTGAATTATTTAAATTCCATACAGATTGTGTATATTAGACCTTTGTCAGATGCAGAGTTTAAAAATATTTTTTCCCATTCTGTAGGTTGTTTATTCTATTCATAGTTTATTTTGCTGTGCAGGAGCTCTTTAGTCTAATTGGGTCATGCTTGTCAACTTTTGTTTTTGTTGCGATTGCTTTTGAGGACATAGTTATAAATTATTTCTCAAGGCCAGTGTCTAGAATGGTATTTCCTAGGTTCTCTTCCAGAATTCTTATAGCTTGAGGTCTTACATTTAAATACTTAATCCATCTTGAATTAATATTTGCATATGGTAAAAGGTAGGAGTACAGTTTCATTCTTCTGCATATGGCTAGCCAGCCAGCTGTCCAAGCACTATTTATTGAATAGAGAGTCCTTTCCTAATTCTTATTTTTATTAACTTTGTCAAAGATCAGATGGCTGTAGGCGTGTGGCTTTATTTCTTGGTTCTGTATTCTGTTCTATTGGTCTATATGTTCTGTTTCTATAACCATGCTGCTTTGGTTAAAGTAGCCTTGTAGTATAGCTTGAAGTCTGCTAATGTGATGTTTCTGGCTTTGTTCTTTTTGCTTAGGATTATTTTGACTATTCAGGCTCTTTTTGCTTCCATATAAATTTTAGCATAGTTTTTTCTAATTCTGTGAAAAACGATGTTGGTAGTTTGATAGACATAATGTGGAATCTGTACATTGCTTTGGGCAGTAAGGCCATTTTAACAATATTGATTCTTCCAATCCATAAGCATGAAACGTTTTTCCATTTTTGTGATTGGTCACCTCTAATTTTTTCTGGCAGTGTTCTGTAGTCTTGTTGTAGAGCTCTTCCATCTCCTTGGTTAGATGTATTCCTAGGTATTTCAGGGGTTTTGTGGCTATTGTCAATGGGATTGTATTCTTGATTTGGCTCTTAGCTTGAATGTTTCTGGTTTATAGACATGCTGCTGATTTTTATACATTGATTTTGTATCTTGAAACTTTATTGAAGTCATTTATCAGTTCTAGAAGCCTTTTTGTGAAGTCTTTAGTGTTTCCTAGGAACAAAATCATATCATCAGTGAAGGGAGATAATTTGATTGCTTATTTTCTATTTGGATACTTTGTATCTCTTTCTCTTGCTTGATTACTCTGGCTAGAACTTCAGTACTATGTTGAATAGAAGTGATGACAGTGGGCATTCTTGTCTTGTTCCTGCTCCTAAGGGAAATGTTTCCAGCTTTTCCCTGTTCAGTATGATGTTGCCTGTGTGTTTGTCATAAATGATTATTATTATTTTGAGGTATGTTCCTTCAATGCCTGTTTCCTTGAGGATTTTTATCATGAAGGGATGCTGGATTTAATAGAAAGATTTTTCTGCATCTATTGAGGAGGTTATATGTTTTTTTCCTTTTAATACTGTTTATATGGTAAATTACATTTATTGATTTGCATATATTGAACCAAACTTACAGCCCAAGAATGAAACCTACTTCACTGTGGTGAACTAACTTTTTGATGAGCTGCTGAATTCAATTTGCTAGTATTTTGTAGATGATTTTTACATCTATACACATCAGGAATACTGGCCTGTAGTTGTCTTTTGTTGTGCCTTTGCCAGGTTTTGGTATCAACGTGATGCTGGATTTATAAAATAAACTGGGGAGGAGTCCTTCCTTCTTCATTTTCTAGAATAATTTCAGTGGAATTGGCACTAGCCCTTCTTTGGACATCTGGTAAAATTTGGTTGTGAATCCATCCTGTCCAGGGCTTTTTTCGGTTGGTAGGTTTTTTATTACCCATTGAGTTTCAGCACTCAATATTGGTCTGTTCAGTGTTTTAATTTCTTCTTGATTCAACCCTAAGAGGTTGTGTGTTTCCAGGAATTTATTCATTTCCTCTAGATTTTCTAGTTTGTGTGCACAGAGGTGTTCATAAGAGTCTCTGAAGATCTTTTGTATTTCCATGGGATTGGTTATAATGTCACCTTTGTCATTTCTGATCATGCTTATTTCTATATTTTCTCTTTTTTCTTTGTTAATCTAGCTAGCAATCTATCAATCTTGTTTATCCTTTCAAAAAATCAAATTATAGTTTCATCAGTTCTTTGGATTATTGGGTCTCAACTTCACTCAGTTCTGCTATAATTTTAGTATTTCTTTTCTTCTGCTAGTTTTGAAATTAATTTGTTCTTCATTTTCTAGTTCTTCTAGGTGTCACATTAGTTCATTAATTTGAGATGTTTCTACCTTCTCGAGGTAGGTATTTAGTGCTATATACTCTCTTCTTAACACTGTTTTTGATGCATTTCAGAGATTGTGATATGTTTTGCTTCTGTTTTTATTTATTTCAAATATTTTTTAAATTTCTGCCTTAGTTTTGTTGTTTACCCAAAAGTTATTCAGGAGCAAGTTATTTAATTTCCAGATAATTGTGTAGTTTTAAACAGATCTTTGTAGTATTAATTTCTATTTTCATTCCACAGTGGTCCAAGAGAGTATGGTTGGTATTATTTTCATTTTTTTGAATTTATTGAGACTTGCTTTATGGCTGGGCACATGGTTGATCTTAGAGCATGTTCTACATGCAGATGAGAAGAATGCATATTTTGTGGTTGATGGATGGGGTATTCTGTGGATGCCTATTAAGTCCAATTCGTCACATGTCAACTTTAAGTCCAGAATTTGTTAGTTTTATTGCTCAGTGATCTGTCTAATGCTGTCAGTGGGGTGTTGAAGGCCTCCTCTATTACCATGTGGCTAAGTCTTTTTGGAAATCTAGAAGTATTTGTTTTATGAATCTGGTGCTCCAATGTTGGGGTCATATATATTTAGGACACTTAAATCTTCCTGTTGAATTGAAACCTTTATCATTACATAATGCCCTTCTTTGTCCTTTTTTACTTTTTTGTAATTTAGACCTATTTTATCTGATATAAGAATGATGACCCCTGTTCTTTTTTTTTTTTTTTTTTTTTTTCCAATTTGCAAGGTAGGTCTCTCTCCAACCCTTTATTCTGAGTCTACTGGTGTTGTTACATGTGAGATGGGTCTCTTGAAGACAGAAGACAAGTGAGTTTTGTTTTTTTTTTTTTTTTTTTTTTTTTTTTGAGGCGGAGTCTCGCTCTGTCGCCCGGACTGGAGTGCAGTGGCCAGATCTCAGCTCACTGCAAGCTCCGCCTCCCGAGTTTACGCCATTCTCCTGCCTCAGCCTCCCGAGTAGCTGGGACTACAGGCGCCCGCCACTTCGCCCGGCTAGTTTTTGTATTTTTAGTAGAGACGGGGTTTCACCGTGTTAGCCAGGATGGTCTCGATCTCCTGACCTCGTGATCCGCCCGTCTCGGCCTCCCAAAGTGCTGGGATTACAGGCTTGAGCCACCGCGCCCGGCCGAGTTTTGTTTTTTATCTAATTTCCCACTCTGTGCCTTTTAAGTGGGGTGTTTAGACCATTTACATTCAAGGTTAATATAGATATGTGAGGTTTTGATCCTATCATGAATTTGATAGCTGGTAGCTTTGTAGTTTCTATTGTGTGGCTGCTTTATAGCATCTGTGGTCTATGTACTTAAGTGTGGTTATTTGTTGTTGTTGTTTGTTTTTATGATAGCAGGTATTGCTCTTTTATTTTCATGTTTAGAACTCCCTTAAGGATCTCTTGTGAGGCTGGTCTAGTGGTAACACATTTTCCTGGAGCTCATTTGTCTGAAAAAGATTGTATTTCTCCTTTGCTTATAAAGCTTAGCTGGGCAAAATATGAAATTCTAGTTAGACATTTATTTTCTTTAAGCCTGCTGAAAATAGGCCCCCAATCTTTCCTGGCTTGTAAGATTTCTGCTGAAAGTCGACTGTTGATCTGATGAGGCTTCCTTTTTATGTGATCTGATGTTTTTCCCTAGCTGCCTCTATGATTTTTTCTTTAGCATTGACCTTGGACCGCCTAGTAACTATATGCCTTAGTTATGTTTGCTTACAGTATCTCACAAGTGTTCTCTGGATTCCTTGTATCTGGATTTTTGTTTTTTGGAAACCGAGTCTCACTCTTGCTAGAGGTAGAAATCCAGATACAAGGATTTCTACCTCCAGCAAAATTGGACAAATTTTCTTAGATTATTATTCCCTCAAATATGTTTTCCAGATTGTTTACTTTTTCTCCTTCGCTCTCAGGAATGCCAATAATTCATAGGTTTGGTCACTTTACACAGTTTCATATTTCTTGAATACTTTGTTCATTTTGTTAAATTCTTTTTTCTTTATTTTTATCTGACTGGGTTAATGTGAAAGATTGGTCCTCAAGCTCTGAAATCTTTCCTCTGCTTCATCCTGTCTGTTGATAAATTGAATTGTATTTTAAAATTTCTCAAGTGAGTTTTCCAATTCCAGATGCTCTGATTTCTTTTTAAGACACTTATCTCTTCCTTCATTTCCTGGGCTGCTTTAGAAATTTATTTCCTTTGATTTTCCACTTTGTCTTGGATCTCATTAAGCTTCCTTGCAATTCATATTTTGAATTCTTTATCTGTCAGTTCTGAGTTTCCATTTTGGATAAGAATCAATGCTGAAGAGCTCATGTGATCCTTTGGTGGTATCACGACATTCAGATTTTTCATGGTGTCAGAATTCTTGTACTGGATCCTTCTCATCTGGAGATGCTAGCACTTCTAATTTTTGTAACTTTTTTCATGCAGATAGGATATTTACTTTCTTTCTTTTTTTTATCTTTCTTTCCCTATAATATTTTTTCTTTCTCTTTCCCTTTACCCACTACCTAGGGGGTGTGACAATAAAGAATGTTGGGTAGGGTCTTTTGGCTTTGCTTCTACAGCCTGATGCACTTCTGTCAGCAGGTTTTATATTGGGCTATGTGGTTTGACTTACAAGCCCACAGATAGCCCTTATGGATAGAGCTGGCTGTGACCAAAGCAGCTGGGTACATCTTGATCCTTGTTTACTGGGAGAAGCTCTCTGTTGCCTCCCACAACACGCTGATCTGTGGAGTTCACCGTGGTCTGAGCTTCCTGGTGAGCCCCACAGGAATGGAAGGCAAGATGGGCAGAGCAGGACTGCGCAGGTCCTACAAGTCCCCTGATGACAGGCACCAGTGCCAAGGGAGAATCCAGTAGGTGGCCACCAAGAACCCAGAGGTGTGCCTAAGCGTGGATCTGGGAAACCTCTTCAGCCCATGTTTTCTACATAGGCAGAAAGGGAAGTCTAAACCCCTAATCCAGGAGAGTGGGTACTCCAGATGCCTGAAGATCTGCCCAGGCATAAAGTGTTTAGGGTCCTATCATACCACAGTCTCTGCACAGGAACAGTGGGGAGGCTGAGGCTGATAATCCAGGCAAACCGGTGCTCTGACTGCCTGTACATGAGGTGGAGAGGGCTCCACTTCACCACAGTCTCTGCACAGGAAGAGTGGGCTGGTTTACGCTGCTGATTCAGATGAGCAGGTGTCCTGAATGCCAAGAGATCTTCCTGGGCATGAGCAGAGAGGACCCCACTTCACCACAATCAGCAGAGTTGTTTGTTTTTTTTTTCTCTCAGGGTATGACGACAGTAAAGTAAAATCAGGACAGTTGCTATTCATTTGCCCAATGTATTGTCAAAATTCTGATTTGCAACTAAACTTATGAAAGGAAAGTTTTTTTATAATTAAATTGTGGGAAACTCAGGAAAGAAGGAGAAAGATAATGAACATAATATATAATGATGTGAATAATAATATTTGAATACTTTCTGTATTACAGCACCATTAGGTTACTTTATATTGCATATCCAATTAATATTCTTAACAGTATTACAGTTGCTATTTCTATCTCCACTTTATAGATAAAAATCAAACACCAGAATACCTAAATAATTTTTTCAAATAACTAAGAAGAAGCTGAAAAAAAGATCAAAAGTATGTTAATGGCTTACAGCCAAAACCCACGGGGAATACCCTCTAGTTCAGGAAGATTTGGCTTATTACTTGTTGCATTGAAAATCATGGGGTATCTCAGCAAGTTGTCTTTGGCTGGGTGATTTGGGGGAGAACCTACAAAAGTGAGGGTTCAAAGTTGTATGCTTTCCAAAGCAGAGGAGCATCTATGAGTGGGTATCTTGATAAAGTTTACTGATAAGAAAGAGATGTAATTGATAAATAGCAGTCACAAACTTTGAACAAGTAAAAGGATGTTTGATACTTTGTGGGTGTCATAGTGACCTTGTTTCTGTCTGTATTTAGACAGAACTATGAAGTGGCCTTGATTTATCTCCTTTTCTCATGATCTTGTCTGAGGTCAGTAAACCTGTCTGAGTTTAGTATTCTGTGAGACTGTTTATGTCTAGTCAGACAGTAATAAGACCTAGTGTGAGAGCCAAGTCAGCTTCCAAATGTCAGATACTGCTTCTTTTTTCTCTTTCCCAATCAGAACTCAGAAAATCATGTTTCTTCTAATTATGCTATATAACAACAATAGAAAGAAACTTGAAGAGTGATTTCTGCATGTCTGTTTTTCACCACATTATGACTACTTAATAGTGACACATAGAGAAATATCAGAGAATAAAATGTTCTACTCCTATTTCCCAGAAGGGAAAAATAATACTCTGAACCAAACTTCGCAATTCTATCAGGAACATAGACCCCTTAACCAAAGGGAGATATTTATATGCTACTTTTTCATTGAAAAACACTGCCTTTTACCACAGAACAAAAGGAACCTTGTAAAACAATGTAGGAGTAATATTTGACAAAAGCTGTCTACCTAGGTGCTGCACTTTTCTGCCTTCTCTATTTATAAGATTGTAGAACATAGGCAAGAAGAATAAAAGTTGACTCCAATGGCTGTAAAATTAAATAGTTCAAAAAATAAGGATGAAAAGCAATGATCTCTCCTCCTTTGGATGGAAAAAAGTCTCCGTGCTTCATCAATGCACAGACAGCTGTCACTTATCCCCGATGGAAGCCAGAGAAGACAATCTTTTTAAAAACACATCTAGTTAAATATAGAGAGATGAATCTTGAGGGTATGGTTTAGAGAGAAATAAGTTACTATACAGATTGTCACATGAATTATCCACCAAGTTATCTGGTGAAATTTGATGACATTTTAAAGAATGTATTTTTCCCTAAAACAGTTAATCTATTAAAAGTATTAACAGATAATACTCCTGGATGTTTGGAGAAAATGAATGTAATGATTCTGTGTTCTATCAAATTCTTGCTTAGCCACCTGTTAGTTATGTGAAGTGATCAAATAACTTTCCGAGCCTCAATTTCATTTTAGATAATAAAAATGCCTGCATAGCCATCCCCACAGGGCTTTCTGGGGATCAAATAAGAAAACGCATATGGAAGTACTTGGTAAACTACAAAGAAACACACATGTGTAAATTATCATTATCTAAGATACAATGTACCCAATATCCACAAAAAGTAATCTCTACTAATTTACTCACAGACAAGGGCTCTTTTTGTACTTTTACTTAATTTCCTTCAGTATGATCTTATATCTTAAACTCCGTATGTTTAATATTGGATCGCCCTTACTGAATATGAGTTTACATACCAAGTATATAAACTTAACACATTACTGTGAAAATTTAGAAACATCACCATTTACTTTCAAGCACAAATGAGCATAATGAGGTGGGCATCTGAAATGTAGAAAGTAACAGGACTGACAACAAAAAAATTTATTTCTTATTTTCAATGTTTACATATTTTGAATGACTAAACTAGGCTTCTAAGGGTGCAGTTTATATTGTCATATAAATATTTAATGATAAAATCTTGATGTAGCTAGCTTCCTAAGTATCACTACTTTTACAAAATTTTCCCTAGACCATGAGGATCAGCTGCAAGTAAATTTCATTGTATTGAAATGCTGAAAGAGAAGTATAATTGAATGATAAAAGCTTGACATTTTAAAATTATTGCTCATAACTATAACCCTATTGCATTTATTTTAATTTTTAGAATTTTTCAAGACAACAGAAAGAAAAATAGATTCTAAGATGTCTGTTGATGAAAACACACATCCTTGGGAATGGTAAAATGCTCTGTCCATAGTACATTTCTAGTTTCAGCACGCTACCTCTGTGCAAATCAAAACACATAGATGATCGTTGTTATGGCAGAAATGTTAACAGCAATGTATTATGACCAACTTGGCACACATTTACCTGTTCTTTTTTACCAGGCATCAAGTTAGAGTCAAATTTAGACTGATGCAGGTACTTAGAAAACAATTTCTAACAAATAGATGTCTACAAACTTGTTTGTGACATGTTCTATGTACCTACATAATAAAGTTGATATTCGATCCCTGGCTTTAAATTTATCACACCTGGTCATGTTTATAACTTTCCTTGCCGTTAAATTTTCAAATCTTTTAGGAAAATATTTCCCATGAGTGACTTCCTGATAGGGACCCTTTCGTCTCCATTTCTGAAACTAACACTTTAATTTTGGATCTAATTCCCTACTCTCTGGAGTTATCTAAATAATTGAAGTCAAGATTACCTAATTAATCTGAGTATTGTATTAGCTATCATTATACTACTCCACCATTTCAGCTGAGAAAATATAGCTGTTGAGTCAACCCACAGGTGTAACCTTGTTCTTTTCGCTCTGATTTATATAACAGCTACACTTTTTAGTTCAACTCCACACAGTTCAAAGGCGAGTCTTCTATAGAGTCCGCTCTTGCTGGAGGCCATTACCTAATTGGCTACCCTCTTGTCCAGATCTATCAATTCTCAGACAGGTTCTTCACAGGTGAAGCAAAGTGTAGGCATGCCACTATTAACAGAGAGACTCAGGCAAATATTATTGAGGTTATGATCAAAAGGTAAAGAAATATGCACACTGTTTTTTCTGATGTTATTCTCTGACAGGCTAGATAAGACAGGAGCAGTACAAGTGATTTCAAATGATCTCTAATGCTGGATTTTTGCTGCTGCTGTTACTGCTATTAGCGGTAGTAGCGGTGACAGCTGAGGTACCACTGGCATCTAAGTCAAAGTCACATACTAGTAAAAGGAAAACTCTGGAATTTATTTATCAACAAAGATTAGTTGAATACCTTCTATGGACCAGAATCTGCACTAAGATTGCAACTTGCAACATAATACAGGGACTACCACTGGGGTCTCCAAACCACAACCACTCAAAGCCATAATAACTAATTGACAGATATTGAGTGAGAACCACAGTTCATTGCACTGCTAAAGCCCAGCTATAGATAGATGAGTAATGAAGTAAGGTAATATCTAGAGGCTGATAAAAGATATTGCCCCATAATTTCCTTATCCTGAATCTTATCTTTATCCTGATTATGGGAAGTTACATGTGTGAGAAACTATTTATCACAAACTTAATCTGATAATTGTGATCCCAAATAGCATTTATAAATAGCATAAATAAAGTGATGGATGGTGCAATTTTCTGAATATTAGACAGTCAGCAATTATTGATTGCTAAAGTAATTGTGGGATATGAAGTAAGTGTACGCTACTTCTGGAATCAATGCACAAATGTATCAAAATGTTAGCAACAATTCAAAACAAAATAGAAGCCCTGAGTAACATTACAGAGAATGAAAGTTGTGAGAGTTGAGAGGAGGAGAGGTGAGTATAGACAAATGTGTTCAGAAAGTCTTTGGAGGGTAAAAGGAACACATTTGACTTTTTTAAGAGTAGAGTTAAAATAGAGGAGGAAATTTGTATGTATAATCTTTGATTTCAGGTTATTTTGTTTAAAAATTCCAAACCAATGTTAGAAGCATTAATTAATTCTAGGCAGGACACTCAGAATTTAAATTGTACTAACTAAAATGGGATGCCCTATATTAAATCTGGAAAGCCCAGTAATAGTCATCTGAGTCTTACCACTTAGTATACAACCAACCAGTTACGTATTTCTACGAAAACATACATTCATTGAATGATTTAAATATATGTATTAATTCACAAATATAATCAAATGCCATGCACTAGGTTGAAACCCCAGCATACCTTGACAAGCAAAACATGATCTCTGCTTTCATGAATATTTCTCAATACAGCGGGAAAAGCATACGATAAAAATAATCAACAAATAATATTATTAAAAATGTGTATAAGTGTCAGAAAATAAATGACTAAGTTTCCATGATGCAAATAAATGCTGAATTGGGAGGGGAAGCAATGCTTTAAAAGATTGGAAAAGAAGATGTTTTAAGGAAAATATTTACCTAAACCTGATAGATGAGGAGACAATTTTGAAAAGAGGTGGGAAGATCGTGCATGCGAAGGCCCTAAATTGGGTCTTGTGAAGGTCCCCCAGGAGGGATTGTTTTGGTAAAGGCCCTGAAGTCAGACAGACCTTGCAGGATTTCCAGAACAGTCATGAAGCCAGTGCAGATAAAGCAGAAAAACAGCAGGAGGTCAGGATGTTGGGATTGACAGGGGCTTATTAGATTCAATAATTGTAAGCTTCCTCAATAGATGCAGAAAAGTCCTTCCATAAAATTCAGCATCCCTTCATGTTAAAAACTCTCAATAAACTAGGTATTAATGGAACATATCTCAAAACAATAAGAGCCATTTATGACAAACCCGCAGCCAATATCATACTGAATGTGCAAAAGCTTGAACCTTCCCATTGAAAACAGGCACAAGACAGGACTGCCTTCTCTCACCACCCCATCCAAAATAGTATTGGAAGTTCTAGCAAGGAAGTCAGGCAAGAGAAATAAGCAAAGCATATTCCAAAAGGAAGAGAGGAAGTCAAGCTGTCTCTATTTGCAGATGACATGATCCTATATCTAGAAAACCTCAGCCAAAAACCTCTTTAAACTGATAAGCAACTACAGCAAAGTCTCAGGATACAAAATCAATGTACAAAAATTACAAGCATTCCTGTACACCAACAATAAACAAGCAGAGAGCCAAATCATGAATAAACTCCCATTCACAATTGCTACAAAGAGAATAAAATAACATGAATACAGCTATCATAGGAATACAGCTAACAAGGGAAGTGAAGGGCCTCTTCAACGAGAACTACAAATCACTGCTCGAGGAAAACAGAGAGGACACAAACAAGTGGAAAAACATTCCATGCTCATGGATAGGAAGAATTAATATCATGAAAATGGCCATGCTACCCTAAGTAATTTATAGATTCAATGCTATTCCCATTCAGTTACCATTGACATTATTTGCAGAATTTTAAAAATCTACTTTAAAATTCATATGGAACCAAAAATGAGCCTGTGGAGCCAAGACAATCCTAAGTAAAAAGAACAAAGCTGCAGGCATCATGCTACCTGATATCAAACTATACTACAAGGCTACTGTAACCAAAACAGCATGGTACTGGTACAAAAACAGACAAATAGAACAATGGAACAGAATAGAGATCTCAGAAATAAGACCACACATCTACAGCCATCTGACCTCTGACAAACCTGACAAAAACAAGCAATGGGGAAAGGATTCCCTATTTAGTAAATGATGATGGGAAACCTAGCTAGACATTGCAGATAATTGAAACCAGACCCCTTCCTTATACGTTATACAAAAATTAACTCAAGATGGATTAAAGACTTAAATGTAAAACCCAAAACTATAAAAACCCTAGATGAAAATCTAAGCAATACCATTCAGGACATAGGCATGGGCAAAGATTTCACGATGAAAACGTCTAAAGCAATAGCAACAAAAGTAAAATTTGACACATCAGATCTTATTAAACTAAAGAGCTTCTGCACAGCAAAAGAACCAACATCAAAGTGAAGAGATAACATGCAGAATGGGAGAAAATTTTTGCAATATATCCATATGACAAAAATCTAATATCCAAAATCTATAAGGAACTTAAGCAAATTTACAAGAAAAAAAAAACCATCAAAAAGTGAGCAAAGGACATAAACAGACATTTCTCAAAAGAAGATATTTATGTCATCAACAAACGTATGAAGAAAAGCTCAACATCACTGATCATGAGAGAAATATAAATCAAAACAACAATGAGATACCATCTCATGCCAGTCAGAATAGTGATTATTAAAAAGTCAAGAAATAGCAGATGCTGGTGAGGCTGTGGAGAAATAGGAATGCTTTTACACTGTTGATGGGAATGTAAATTAGTTCAACCTTTGGGGAAGACAGTATGGTGATTCCTCAAAGACATAGAACCAGAAATACCATTTGACCCTGCAATCTCATTACTGGGTATATTTCCAAAGAAACATAAGTCATTCTATTACAAAGAAACATGCACACATATGTTCAATTGCAGCACTATTCACAACAGCAAAGACATGGAATCCATCCAAATACCCATCAATGATAGACTGGTTAAAGAAAAGTGGTACATATACACTATGGAATACTATGCAACCACAAAAAGGAACGAGATCATGTCCTTTGCAGGGACATGGATGAAGCTGGAAGCCATTATCCTCAGCAAACTAACACGGGAACAGAAAACCAAATACCACATGTTCTCACTTATAAGTGGGAGCTGAACAATTAGAACACATGGACACAAGGAGGGGAAAAACACACACTGGTGTCTGTCCCAGGGGTTGGGGAGGGAGAGCATTAGGATAAATAGCTAATGCATGCAGGGTTTAATATCTAGATAATGGGTTGATAGGTGCAGCAAACCACCATGGCGCATGTTTACCCATGTAACAAACCTGCACATTCTGCACATGTATCCCAGAACTTAAAATAAAATTAAATAATGTTTAAAAAATAATTGCAGGCTTAGTGCAATTGGAGATGCATTGAATAAATGGAAGTGGTAATATCATATGTATGCTATGAAAAGATGACTTTGGTGAGAAGGGAGTCATAAAAGGCAGAATTCAAACCAGAGACTACCACAGTCGTCTAAGCAAGGAAGGAAGAGGGCTGAGGCTAAAGTTAAGATACAAAAGTAAATTATTTCAAGGTATGTATTAGAAGTAAAACCAATAGGACTGGTAAGTGGATTGAATGTGGGAGACAAGAAAGAGAAAGGAACCAAGGACTGAACAAATGAAGGAATACTGGTGCCATATGCTCAGATAAGAAATATTTAGGAAAGATTCATTTCTGAAAGATAAATCAAGAGTTAACTTTTGGCTACTGCTATGGTCTGAATATGTGTGCCTTCTCCTCGGATTCAGATGTCAAAACCTAACCCCAAGATGAGATATTAGGATGTAGACCTTTGGGAGATGTTAAGGTTAGACCTTAGCCTCCTTATGAAAAAGGCCTGAGGGAGCTTGTTAGCCTGTTTTTGCCTTTCTACCAAGTAAGGACACATAGAAGTCACCATCTATGAGAAACTGGCCCTCACTAAACACTAAATCTGCTGGTACCCTGTATCTTGGAATTCCTAGCTTCCAGAAATGTGTGCAATAAATTTCTGTTACTTATAAATTACCCAGTCTAAGGTATTTTTATAGCAGCCCAAATGGACTGAGACAGCCATGTTACTTTTGATATTCCCAAAAGACACAGATGTGAAGGTGTCAGTAAGACTCGTCCTAATCTTGGAAGAGACATTTGAACCAGAAACATTTAATTGTCATTTTTTTTTCTTTTGGCTATAAAGATAGTACTGACATTTTGGAAACTAGATGGCATCATCTAAGTGTATGGTTTAGATAGAAAAAAAGACCTGGAAAAGTGTTAAAAAATGCTCATTTGTAAATGTGTTATAAAAAAGAGGAAGCCAAAAATCCTGACTAAAATAAAATGACCAGGTAAATAAGATGAAAACCAGGAGAATATGGTGTCTTAAACCTAAAAAATAGGAGTGTTTCAAGGTGAAGAAATGGTAAACCAAGTTAAATGTTGCCAAAAGGTCAAATATGATGAGGATAAAGAATCAGATGACAGGATTTGGCAACCTGGAGGTTCATGATTACCTTGACATTAAGTTTCACTGGAATTACGGAATTAGAAGCCAAATTTAACTTGGTTTACCATTTCTTCACCTTGAAAGGGGAGGGAAGGGGGAGGGGGAGGGGAACGGGAAGGGAGGGGAAGGGAGAGGAAGAGAAGGGAATTTACCAGAAAATCTCAGAAAGATTTCCAGAGATTATTGAGGTTTGGGATGATTAATTTCAAGTCAAATGTGATGGTTTTGCAGTCACTACTAATGAAGATGTGGCATCTACTAAAGGTCTGAAAGGCCAGATGCAATGGCTTACCAATAACCCCAGCACTTTTGGAGGCCAGGATGGGCAGATTGCTTGAGCTCAGGAGTTCAAGACCAGTGTGGGAAACATAGTTAGACCGCCATCTCTACAAAAAATATAAAAATTAACCAGGTGTGGTGGTGCATGCCTGTAGCCCCAGTTACTCTGGTGGCTGAAGTGGGAGGATCACTTGAGCCCAGGAGGTCAAGGCTGCAGTGAGCCGTGATTGCACCACTGCACTACAGTCTGGGCAACAGAGTGAGATCCTGTCTTATACAAGAAAAAAAAAAAAGACCTGAAGGAAGTGACAAAATGAGGCAGTGTGTATAAGGTGTATAAGGAGAGAAGCAGTTCAGGTGGAGGAAAGAGCCAGCAGGGAGCGTGACTGATATGCTGGGGCAGAGGGACTGAGGGAAGATCATTACACAATGCAACAAGGGAGATAAAGGGGACCATGTCACACTGAGTTCTGTAAATTCTTTTGGACTTTAGATTTTACTCTTAAGAGAGTAGAAGGTTTTTGAGGAGAGAAGTCTAATGATTTGGCTATGTGTTTTGTTAAACTTAGCTTGCAGAGATTTAAGGGTAGAAATAGCGAAACCAAGAGGTGACACGGCAGTCATCCAATGCAGACATGACAGTAGCTTTAACAAGGACGGTAGCATTGGATGGAGTAAGAAGTGTTCAGATTCCGGATCTGTTTGGAAGGTACCGCCAAGAGTCTCCCAATGGATTGAATGTGGATTCAAGAAAAATAAAGGGTAAAGGATGACTGCAAGGCTTTTCACTTTAACAATGAAAGAAATGGAGATGCCACCAAGAACAGATAGACAAGGTTTGGCCGTAGAGATCAGTCACGCTTATTGCACTTGTTCAGTCTGAGATGTCCATTAGATATGCAAGTGTAGACAATTTACTTTTACTTTTTTTTTTTTTTTAATTGATTGAACCTCTGCAGTATTTGGCACAGGAGATACTAAAACCATAAAGCCACCTAAGTCACACTCTTTTTTAATGCAGAAGTAAGCACACTTCTTTGATAAAGATCTGATAGTACATATTTTAACAGGTTTTACCATTTCCTTTAGAACTACTCTACCATAATAGTGTGAAAGCAACCCTAGAGAATACACAAACAAATGAGTGTTGCTGTATTTCAATAAAACTTTATTTGCAAACAGAGAGTGACTTGGATTTGTCCTGCAGGTTATAGTTTACTGACTCTTGCTTAATGGAAATTTAAGAGAAAACTTTTGAAACCCAAACAAGATTATATAATCTACTTTATCTCCAACTTGGATGTACATTGTCAACAAAATTATTTTAGGTGATACAGAGACAGGCATTAACTAACCTTAAAAAGCAAAATAATATGTTTATTTACCAATATTATTTATTTGTAATTATCTATCAATTTATTGAATGCATAATGAAAAATGCTCCATTTGGTAGAGATATGACTATTTGATAGAGATATGACTTTAGCAGTAGCTTGATACTTGATAGTCTCTCTTTACAATATAAATAGAGAAAGTCTGTGGTCTGAAAGACTTCTTCAAGCTAGAAATGTAGCCAGAGTCTAATAATATTGTTAAGCTTTTATCAAATGTATTTGCCAAGTTTCTAGTATCAATTATGTCTAGTGTCAATAGTGACGTGATGTATTAATGTGATCTTTAATCACATTAAAGATCTTTAAATAGATTTAAGGAAAAAAATGTGAATGATTCTCTGAAAATACAAAGTAAAGCATAGTATAGGTGATGTTTAAATATAATAAATATCTTAAAGCTGGCCAGTGAAGCACTGCTCTAATTCAACCCTTTCAAATGAAGAGGGGGGAAGTGGCAGATTGGTTGGTTGGCTTGTACTTTGTTCCCATAGCTTACAAATGACAGGACTAAAATTAGGACCCTTGAATCTCACCCAAGTGCTTTATCCACATCACCAAAATGGCCTGGTTTCCTCGTGCTGGAATGGAATTGTACAATTATTAATTAGGTGCTTGCCTAGAAAAACCACTGTGTTAACCTCAAACTGCCATTTCCTTATTAGGTCATAAACAGAAGAGGCAATAGAAAGAGTAATGATTTCTTTTCCGTTCAGATGCATAGTGAACCCAGAGGCGGATGTGCCATGAAGCAAATGAAGCTGAAATTTTCAGGTCTCTCACTTTTTGAGACCCTAGCAATGTGTACACTTAGTCATATGTTTTGTAAAATGTATAAAAATAAAAAGTTTGGGCATGTTTTCTTATACAAGACTTTCAAAACTGTATATGCTTCGGCCTCTATAAGACCAGATCTGCTTCCATGTGTGTTCAAATCCTATGACAATTTCATTCTAATTTCAAAAAAAAAAAAAAAAGGTTTTATCAGTCAAACAACAAACTTACTCTTCACTCTTTCTTTATCAATCATTTTTGGAAAATTATAAAATATTGGGCACAGTAATAGATATCATGATCTCTGTGAGAACGAGGAATTCAATTCAGTTCAATCCCTGTTTACTCTTAGTCTAGAATGTCCTCTCCAAGATATCTAGAGAGCTCTCTGTTTTGCCCCTGAGTTTTATGCCACTTTCTGCTCAAATGTCCTTCCCTGAAAAATCCTCCCTAAACACTGTATCTAAAATAGCATCCCTCAACCCTGTCTCCTTACATGGTGTTATTTTTGTCATTATATTTATGACCACTAACATATTTTATATCATTTGTTTATATGGGTGTTATCTATCTCCCTCCTCCCCACATTCCTCCTGCCAATGGAAACATCATGCATGAAGAGTCTTCATCTGTTTTGTTTTAATGCTGCAACATCAATGTCTAGAATAGTCCCTTGTATACTGTAGAATATAAATAGAAAATTGTGCAGTAGATGAGTATTTATAGAACACTTACTCTGTGTCAGGGCTGTGCTAAGCACTGGGGATTCAGCAGTGATATTCTCATCATAGATGCTAATAATTAATGGCTGGTGCAGTGACTACTTCAAACACAGAGTTGCAGGTGCTAATGGGGTATATACCAAGAATATTGGCATAGCCTACTGGAATATGAAGACCTCTCTGAGACAGCAATGGGTATTTTATATGACTCCAGAGGCCTGTGACCTATGTGTGGTTATTACATGCAAAGGAAAGAAACATTTAGGTCCTCTTTGAGCTCATTATAAGTAGAAACTTTCTTAGTAGTAGAAAAATGCTACCATGCCAAATGAAATGTGCTGCCTAGATATATACTGAATTTTCCATATGACAAGAAATATTCAGACAAGCTGTCAGATCACTTGATACAAAAAATAAAGGGTTAGATTAGTTGATCTTGAATTTATCTACTAACTCAAGGAGCCTATAATTAATTACTTTATTCTTTCATTACATAAATATTTATTAAGCACCTACTAAATGTCAGACACTGAAAAGCTAAAATTCAGAGTGTTGTCTCTGTGAATAAAGAATGTCATAATTGGACTCATCTCTTCCTCTTTTGCTATATTTCAGCTCACAGACAACTGCCAGCTAATCTCCAGACACATCAAGGCTCAAAATATTCAGCAATTCCCCTGCCCAAAAAGCAATCCAAACCCCTTACCTGGCATTAAAAGCCTGCTATTCTTGGCCCTAAACATTTCCCAGTACTTGTCAACTCTGCCCTATGCTGCAATTCTGTTTATTTCTCAGAAGCACATAGGAAGGCATATCCCTCTACACTTTTGTTTATAAACCTTCCTCAGCCTTTGCTTTTCCCGGGCCCTTACAGTTATTCAGAAAATCCTCAGTCTGGGAGTATCAGCCCTTCCTAGTGCCAGAACAAAATATGGACAATCCCTTATATGATGTAGATGTTGCAAGTGGGTTGGAAATAAAAGAGCTCCTCATGTAAAATGAGCATCTACTGTGGGATCCTAAAGTTCAGCCTTCTTGGGCCCTGTACAGTGATGATCATGTGACAAAGCTTCCACCTCAATATTCTGTTTGAGTTCCACTTCCTTGTTAATACTAGTGTTCTGCTCTGAGCTCTGGCTTTCTTGGCTGGGGCTCTAATCCATGGCCCAATTCTTGTCAGCATCCACTAAGGCACACTGGGCTCCTGGGTCCCAATTCCCTCATCCATAGCTGCTGGGCTTGGACTCCACCTAAGATGGGCTGAGATAAATCTATGTGGTGGGGATATACAGATGGGAGCTCAGCTGGGCAGAGGTGTCGCCTGGAATGAATGAATGTCAGCTGGGCCAAAGAGACCACTAACATGAAGAGAGAAGGGGCAGTCAGTGGAGCCAAAAACTGCCTAAGAAATGGAGGCATTCAGGAGCTAATTAGGTACTAGGAAATGAGCTGGTAGGTAAAGCCATGTGGGGAAACAGAGTGAGACAGAGTAAGTGCCTTACCATGATGGGGTCTGGTGTGGCCAGGCTGTCTGTTGGTGGGTGCCAGCTTCAATATTCATTGGTAATTTAGCAGAGGATGCAAGGTGAACAGCTGGTCTTGTTCCAAAGTGGATTGATCATCCTGATACAAAAAGCTGACATCTGTGATCAGTGAACAGCACAACTGCCTGGAAAACTGAGTGAACTTTCTTCTTAGACATCAGACTCATCTCTAAGTAGGTTCATGTTCTCCATGCCACACCCTTGGATTTAGAGTTTGACTGATGGTCATTCCACCCAGAGGTAAATCCTGTTGCAGGTCCAGTTTCTGCAGCCTCAACTCCAGCATTCTCCTGTTCTTTGTATGTTTGCTGCCAAAAACATATTTGCCTTGAGATCAAGCCTGCACCAGTAGGACAGCACATTTCACCCTATTCATCAGAAAAGTCCTCCTCTATCTTTCTGCTTCTCTTCTGTATTCAAGATCTAACTCAACTTTTGTCTCTTCCAAGTCATTGGAACCATCTCCAAGAGATCTCTCCATCTACTGAAGTATAATCCCATTTTACAATATCCATTAAGCATCCTTCCTTTACATAACACTTGCTATATGCCAGCTGCTGGGTGTTTTATAAATATCAACTCATTTAATCTTTCTAGTAGCCCTATGAAGTAAGAATTATTACAATCCCAATTTTGCAGATAAAGAACTGAGTCACAGACAGCTTAAATAACTTGCTCAAAGATCCCCAGTTAGTAAGACCCAGCTGGAATTTGAACTGAGCCAATCTGGCTTCAGAATTCATGCCCCTGAGCTACCTACCATTCTAGGGTGCTTCTCAGATTATGCTGAACTTGATTTGCAGACTATACTAGCTGTAAACACTCAAAAAGTAAAGACTAGATCTGTGACTTTTTGAAGGTAGGGATTGTGTATTTACCTCTTCAGTGTCAGGGCTTTATATATGTTACACATGTATCTATCCACACGCATATACTCTTTAAATACATTTATACATACTTTATGCATACAAGACATCAAGAGATGTTTACTGGTTATGGTGATATTGAAAATAATTTTGATGGAATTAAAGATAGCTCAGATATGTCCATGGATTAATTAGCTGTTATCATCACATGCAATCAGGAGTAAGATGTCCTTGAATAATTCAGCTAACCTATTTATTTTTCTTTGAAACATCCAAGTGATTTGCACAAGCCACCTTCTATTTCTACAGGCCTCTTATAAATCAGTATACTAACACCTTGGGATGACATGTCCATGAAAAGTGCTAGAGAGAACGAAATTTGATTTCTTTCCCACTTGACAGATAACTAACTTATAAATAAACTGTAATTCCTCCTAAAGGAGAAAAGACCTAGCTTTGGTCAACCCATGAATTATGAGATATATATTGTTTTACTTCCACTGGCAGTTGCCACTCTTGTGATTTCCAGAAGCTTGTCTATTCCTCTTGAGTAGAGTAATTCTACAGCAGAGTAAAAGGAGCAAAAATGTAAAATAGCTTGACACCGAAGGATCAAATGTCTCCTAGCAAAGTGCCAAAGGACAGATTTGGAGTTTTCCTTCATGAAAACTGTAAAATGAAATTATAAGTAATCGGCAATTTTCAGGCTGTCAAATATCCATAATCATTATTATTTCTGAACTTAATACAATGTGTTATGATTTTGTTGCTTTTCTGCCTGAAAATACACATTTTCACTTAAACATACATTTTATAGTTATGAAAACCCACTAAAATGATGTAGTCAAATTTCAAAATTAGGGGTTAACTTCTAATATGTAGTTTCCAATCCCTTCAACAAAGCTGTTACAAGGCTATCATAAGGATTTTTTTTCCTATTATAAATGCTGAAATATTTAAACATCTGAAAGAAATACGCAAATGTTTCTATGTAAAAAGAAACACTGTTCTTTGGAAAACATGAATTATATAAACTATAATTAGAGCTTCAAAACTGCAAGTGTTTAAACTAAGATTACAAATCGCTGTGTTAAAAAGATACTGAGACGCTCAGGGGAAAAAACATTAAATGCCGACTAACTAAATTAATTCTCCCACATCCCAAGCTGTGCTATCTCCCTTATGTCTTTCCCTCTACCATCATTGATGATCACGTACATATCTGCTAGAACCTGCTTCTATAATGAATTCAAGCTACAATGAATTCAGGTTTGATTTGCCTCCTTTTCTTACCATTATAGTCGTCAGCGTCTACTTGAAAGTGTACATTTCTATTAATAATCTTCAACTAAATATAGTGTACTGGAAAAAGTAAACTGGAATAGGTAAAAAAAAAAATGCAATTGAATTCTATGTTTCAAACTAAACTAGAACTAACTTGTTATTTTTAAAAAATAAAATGAGTTTTGTGCGTTTTGGGGAGTGCAGAGTAAAGATTTGGAAATTAATTGAATGTCATTAACCTAGATTATACCACTAATATATATGAAAGTATGGTCAGGGTTATGAGTGGAATGAGGCTTGAATTTTCTAAAAGTATCTCTCTAAATCTAAATAATATGCACTTACACAGATAACTACCAAATTATTATTTATTTGGGGCTGCCTGGTCTGTTTCCCATACAATAATATTTCAGCTTTATTTTAAAGTAAAACTTCAAGTTAATTTAAAAAATTCAAAAATGCTTGAAAATCTCCATATGCACATTAATTAGCCATATGACTATACAGTTAAATATTTTGGTTTGGGGCTGCAAGACTAGTGACCTCTGCATTGATTTCTAAAAAGCCGTTATACTTTATGGTTGAGAGACCACAGGAGTTCATTTAATTATGTTACACTGCCAAAATATACTTTAAAGAAAAAGAATCGTGGCTAATTGTAGGAACGAAGCTATGTGATCAGTTTTCTCTGAATTAGAATCAATGCATGCTTCAACATCTGATTTCCTAAACTCAGTTGCCACTGAGGATGCTTTAAGCACACTGTAAACACATATCACAACTTTACATCACAGGCGGATTTAAACCTAAATTCTCCATCCATATTACCTCCAAAAATATAATATACTTTTAATCCATTACTAGAGCAATAGTGCCTAAAAACAAAAGCCCTTTTTAAACAATGGGACACACCCTTTAGCAGACTGAATGGATTGGGGTAATGGTGGAGGCAGATCAAGAAACCAAAGAAAACATGGAAGAGAACAAGATAATTGAAACAACTGTGCTGCATATTCCTGACTTACGGCAGACATATATTACTCATGAGAATGTTTAAATAGTTTGAAATATTTAGTCTATATTGTTACATGAAAAAGGCATTTGGCATTTGTCTCCAGGCTTTTGAATCCTTAATCACTGAATGAAGATGACTAACATGTCATGGACATTGACTGAGCAATCTACATGAAATTAACCTTCTCCTGGAATAACGTGTCAAGGTACCACAAAGCAAAAGGTGGGAGAAGAACTAATAATGAGTTTTGAACTGACTGAGAATAAAGAAGCACTGGGCTAATTCTTGTTTTAATAAGCTGTTGTGAAATTTAAAAGATTGGCACTCCCTCTCCACAATCACACATGCAAAGTTTAAAAAATATTATTATCCTAGCTATCAGGAGTAGTTCTTTATCCATTACAATTCTAAATTCAGAACGGAGAGGACTCATCTTTCTTTACACTCTTCTCAGTGTCTACTGTAGGAGGGTTTAGTCCCAGTAGATACCCAATTAGAGATGCTCACTTCCTTATATCACTCATCAGTAGGGAATGCTGGGGTTCTTCCATTTCTAAGTCACTTTTCCATGTTTCCTATTAACATAACACTGGGGGTTACTGTAAAATACCAGTGAGAGGATAGTGGGAAGAAAGTAGATTGTTAACTACACATTGATAAAATTAGGATTGTACCTAAAAAGACGACTCATTAAACCAGAAAGTTTTTCTAAATACTGCCTATGTTGAAGTAAGGACACATATACCCTAGCACCCTAGGCACCCTGTTGGTCTGTAGGAAAACAATTTGTTTGAAGACTGCTCTTCCTCCAGTGTTGTAGCACAGGTTTACAAGATACCAAAAGTAGCACCAGTCAATAATCAATTTTCCTGGTTTAACATATGCCCAAAATGTTTACTGTCACTTTGAATTTATATTCACCCTTTGGAAGTATTTGCAATGGAATCTGGCACACTGAGCAACTGCAGAAAATATAACAGGGTTAAAAGATGGCAATTTTATGGAAATCCAGCTACTAAATCAGATTTATTAAAAAGTGCACTTACAGAAAAAGATTATGATTATAGAAAAATCTTAATCCATTTGTGTTAATAATTTGTGTTAGGAAGCCTTTTAGCAATTCAGTGAGTGACACTATTATACAAAAAAAAAAAATTTCAAGAGTCTACATTGAAAAATATGAGAACTTTCCATATATTAAAAATAATGGAGAATATTCCTATATGAAGTATAATTTTTTCACAACAGAGAGGAGAAACTATATGAAGAGGTGCGTTTTCCTTCATTTCAACATCATTACTTCTTTGATACTGATTTTTTTCACTTAATCTCTATAGGCTAAAAGACAATCTGAGTTTTTGTTCTCACTTTCCCTCCAAAGTATGCAGAAATTCAGTCTTGATAGTACCTCACTGAATTAACCTTATCCCTTCAGCTAAATAGTCATTATGCGTATTTTTGTGAGCATCCACAGAATCACTACAACCTAGTCTACATAATTTGGTTAGATGACTCACATAGCTTTCCCCCTAGCCTGCTGAACTAACTTTCAAGATACCAGTCTTTTACTTTTTCTTTTTAATGTGTATGTTCTTGACGTAATGACTTTTTACATTTTCTAAGCTTCTTCCCAATTCTTAGTCTTATTATATCAAAGAAAAGAGTTGAGATTTTTTTCACTGGAGGCTTTTTCAATCGATACTTGGAAATTTATGATCCCATAATTGATCTGGGCTCAACTACACAATGCCAAAACCTAATAAATAATAATGCCTAAATGTATATAATATCTCATGGTTTACAATGCACCTTCAGAAATATTATTTTATTTGATCATCACAAAATCCTCTGCAGTGGGCAGGGCAGATATAATCACCATTTTATGTGTGTCAAGTAAAGTCATGATGTGATGCAATGGCAGATTTGAAAATAGAAGCCACTTCTCAGATTTTTGTCTCCCATCTACTTTTCCCTAACACACATAGCTCCTATTATACATGGGGAACTGCATAAATATCTGTCATGTCTTACTTTGATATGTTTATACATTCTAGTACCGAGATATGAGGATCTGTGGTGTTATTCAAATAAATTAGTAAATAAAGATTTTATATCTTCTGAAGTTGGTGATATATAAGGAATGAAAAGCAATTCATCCTCCCCCAGTATAATTAATGTTTCAAACGGCAAAACTAATGAGAAAATTTATTTTCAAACTATAAATATTTAGTATAAGGCCTTGTTCTCCAAGTTCCAGTTTTGCATTTACTTTTGATACAATAAATCATCATTATAAAAGCTTCATACTACTGAAAAAACACATCCACTGTGTAACTTTGCTGGAGGAAGATTTCCATGTAACTTTTTAGTTTTTGATGCTTTAAATATTTAAACATTATACACAAGTATATGACATATGTTTCTCATCCTTAATATCTTACCATGAAAGTTGGGTGTTAATATTATGGAAAAAATATATACTTAGGTGTAAATATTGTCAAAAATCACTGGCTGAGTACAAATGGGAAGTCACTAGCAAAGCACTGTACAGCTTATTCAGACGAGGAACAGTCAGGAATCATGCATAATGCAGCAGTGTGCATCAGCAAAGAACAGACCCAGAAGATCATCCCCACCAGAGTTGGGAAAAACTCAGAAAAATCCACCTGGTAAACAAAACCCAACAGTTTCCAGTTATCTTGTAAGTCCAGACAGGTCTTAGTTGAAGCCAAGTGTTCATATTCAAATCTGAAACCAAGGAAGAAAGAACCACACACAAAAAAATAATAAGTACAATTTGGCTCCCCATCCCCTAACTCGATGAGAGCTTATCAGGCCAAAGGGATGGAGAAGTGCACAATTATCCAGTAAATTAGTTTTGATCAAGAGAGTCAATCTGGATAATTGAGGCCTTGTGATTCACTTCCACTTGAATCATCCTGAACACATTCAATATAATATATAATTATGCAACTCTCTTCTTCAGCTCCTAGTCATGGATTCATTGCTAAAAATGTGCATTAGGGTTGTGAGATTATATTAATATGGGATGATTATAGACCTCCTCAAAGCTAACTTCTTTTGTGTTCTTTTATTTCTGAGCTTCTGGTTTCACATGGTGTCTTGCATGTCTCTATATTAAGAGAAAAACTCAAATGTTAATCAAAGACTGAAAATTGAATTAAGCCAGTCTTCTCCCTACCAAATATATCTAGATTGATTTTACATTGCTTTGATGCATCTAATTAGTCATATTACAAATATAGAAATGAAAAGATATTTTCATTCAGTAGACATTACAGATCCCTCAAAAACTGAGTTCAGAAATGATTTATTGACCTTGTATATATCTGGACTTTATCACATTTACTTGGCATGTTCTTAAAATTTTTCCCCAAAATGGCTTAGCATTTTTCTTCAGAAAAAGAAGCAGAGCAAGGGAGGAATAAAAGTCTACTCTATTCATTTGGGATGAGTCAGAAGTCAACACGCCACAATAAAGACGACTTTATGCTATTTCTCAGTGGAAAGAAGTGTTCAGAAGATATCCCAATGAGAATCCATCTCTGTAGGTTTCATGGCAACACTGAAAATTTTATTATTTCTTCAGGCTTTCTCCTATATACAAGTATTAAATACCTCAAAACTTGGACTTAAACCATTTAATTATAAAGGTCAGAAAATATTACTTATTATTATTATTATTATTGGAACACATTCTCTGAGGCTGTGATTATGTTTTTTGAGAATAATTTTAATGAGTTTTTTGAATCAATGACTTTTTTAAATTAATTTTCTTTTTATAGTTCAACAAATATCAAGCCCATGACATGTATTAGATGCAGTAATATGTGCTGCAGATGTAAAAATGGATACAATCTCATCTCTAACCTCAAAGAACCAAAACACACAGCAAAACACACAGGCACACAAACACGCTTTTCAACGAAATGAAACAATGGTTTGCATAAGGTACCATCAAAGAACACATGAGGGAAAATACACTGGTTTGAGGTGGGGATAGTGAGAGATCACAGAGTTCAGGAAGCCTCCTTAGAATAGATAAAGCACGAAACTTGGCTTGAAGCACAAATCAATATTCTTCAACAAACAGAAGTGCAAGGCTGGCATTTGCATGAACCCGAGAGCAATAGTGCCTCAAATTGTGTGCCCCTTTCTTACCCACCCTACTTCAGAGGCTCAGAAAGAAGAAAACACTTTACATCACATTAGGTTTAGAAAAGATTTCATAGGAATATTATTCAAAATAATTCTTAAATATACATTCCTGAATAACTTGAATTGTTTTATGTGCTATGTGGTAGCTAAACTCACCGGAAAATATAGACATGCAATGCTGGATTTCTTCTTGCTCTATTCATGGTCCTAAATAAATATACCTGCTGGGGGTCCTCTTCTCATTCCAATCTATAGGGTAGGGACCCAATCATTCACGTGATTGTTAGAGAAAAGGGATATGTGGCAGGCATGGTGGCTCACACCTGTAATCCCAGTACTTTGGGAGGCCGAGGCGCACAGATGACCTGAGTTCAGGAGTTGGAGACCAGTTTGGCCAACATGGCAAAACCCCATCTCTATTAAAAATACAAAAATTAGCATGGTGTGTGGTGGCATGCACCTGTAATCCCAGCTACTCAGGAGGTTGGGGCAAGAGAATTGCTTGAACCCGGGAGGCAGAGGTTGCAGCAAGCCAAGATTGTGCCACTGCACTCCAGCCTGGATGACAAGAGTGAAACTCCGTCTTGATAAAAAAGAAAAGAAAAAGAAAAGGGGCATGCACATATTGTTTGCTATTGCTATTTTCACAAACAGAATTACTAAAATCTTAAAATTGGTAATTCCTTGGGACATGGTATAATTTACCATCCAAACCAGCACACTTTTGAGAATGAAAGGGCCATTTATCATTTTACTGCAACAATAGGCATGAACCAAGACTGTTTCAGACAAAGCAGGATGCATGGCTACCCTAATTATTCCCACTATTCTAATCAACTAGAGAACTATGCAAAACTCTGCAGCAGCTTTTAAAACAAAGGAAACTTCCTTCTCAACATCACCACTCCAGAAGCTGAGAACCAAGCAGAGACATTCTTTTACCTTGACCTCAAACAGCATGGATTCTCCATAATGTCTGTCTATGTACTACTTTCCCAGACACGGGAGTCATGACCACAAACTTGGATGTGTTTTGACTGTCCCTCCTCAACCACTCATGCGAATCAACAAAGGGTAGTCCGGGGGAATTAACCTCACACAAACAGATATGTCTGAATAGGTCACATAAGACCACGCTGTGGAGGGCTGCTTTCACTCAGTCTGTTGGAGAATATTGACTTTGAGCTACTCACTTCCTTCAGCAAAAATTTTTCTTTCATTTGTCACTCTGACCCATCTCAGCTGGGTCACTTTTTTTTTTAAAGATGTTAAAAAGGAACTCTTGTTGCTTATATAAGAAAGAAAACAAAGATGGGGGTAAATAAACTCAAAACTCAAAACAGGTTATTTGAAGAACCTTCTCCTTCAGTAACTTTGGATATTTAAAAGGAGAACTAGGGTCAAAGATGAGTGCAAAGTAAAGAAAAGAAGCAATTTAGATAGTACTTGTAGCCAACTTCTTGCTACTCCTCCCTTTTTTTACCCATTGACTGCCTCTTTGATATCAGTCTTCGTTCTTCAATCATTCACTCCCTCTTGATAACAAGGCAACTCCAGCTGATAGAGAAAGCTCTAATACTGACTACAAGACATTTTCTCTCTTTATTTCAAGGGGAACATGGAAATAGTGTACCCAAAGGTGGTCATAAGTAATTAGGATTTCTCTACCATCTCCCACAGCACCCACTGAGTTGGCTTTGCCCTGCGGTTGAATTATTGCCTCCTGAACATCATGTTTCACTCTAATTGTTCAGCATTAATTCAAAATCTCAGATTTTTCACATACTAGAGAAATAAGAATGAATTAGGCATATTTTATGCCATCAACGGAGTTTCTTATAATCACTTCGGCGATAAAATGTCACGATCAGGGGTTCCTATTTCCTAGACTTTCACTGCCACAAAGCAGGAAAATCCCATCACACAATGTGTCAACTAGATACGAAATTGAAAGTCTAGTAATTCTCAACATTGCCTTAGGGAGACAATCCACCAAAGACCAGACTGCAGAAGCATAGTCACCATTTGCTGTGCCAAATATCATTAACTACTGTGATATCATTAATTACTATGATAGATGAAAATCATCTATGCTTTCAAGTTTTTATGCAGTCATCTCATAGCTATGTATTCTATCTCACTTAAAATGATAGTGCCTCATTAACTGATTGTTTAGAAGCCCCCCTGTTAAAAAATATTTTCTCCTCCTAAAAACTTGTTAGGAAAAGTAATCTCAGAGGTGAAGTTTACAAATTCAATTTTGCTTAAATAATTTTTTTCATTTAGCTTATATGTTATTGTGCTTTTTTAAATAAGTGATTTCTTTACATAGTTGAAAAACCGAAAGAAAATAGAAATATGTACAATAAGAAGATGGCTTCCACCTTGTTCCCTCATCTAATTCCCGTCCTTTTAAATACACAGTTACCGCTATTGTTTGTTGTGTATGTCCTTGTCATATGCTTATACAAGCAATGCAAACATATATTTTTTAGTTATTCACTCTTTTTTTTTTTTTTAAGTTCTAGGGTACATGTGCATAACGTGCAGGTTTGTTACATATGTATACTTATGCCATGTTGGTGTGCTGCACCCATCAACTTGTCAGCACCCATCAATTCATCATTTATATCATGTATAACTCCCCAGTGCAATCCCTCCCTCCTCCCCCCTCCCCATGATAGGCCCCAGTGTGTGATGTTCCCCTTCCCGAGTCCAAGTGATCTCATTGTTCAGTTCCCACCTATGAGTGAGAACATGCGGTGTTTGGTTTTCTCTTCTTGTGATAGTTTGCTAAGAATGATGATTCACTCATTTTTAACTTAAACATTAGCAGACAATACAACTTTTCTCACTTCGAGGGTTTGTTAGTTCTATAATTTTTCTCTTTTTATATTCATTAATCCCTGATTTGTGTCTTTTTCTATTCTTTCTAATTTTCCTCAAATTAATTTGTTATCCCCTTTTTTCCTTTTTGAGTTGAAGGTTGTAATAGAGACTATAAACTGGCCACCAAATTCTCTCTCCTGTTCTTCCTGAGTTACCTAATTCAACTCTATACTTCCCAGTCTCCATAGCAGTTAGGAATGCCCATATGAGCCATCAAGTCAATGGAAAATGAAGGAAAGTGATGAGATCTTTCTCAGGGTAGGCTTTTAAAAAGAGTTTGCATCTCCTCTGTGGTTCTTCACTATTTGCTGGCTACAGGCAAGTGGTGATTAAATCCTAGGATATAAAAGCCTGGATGCCTGAATTGCTGCACTTAGAAGAGTCTCCACTGACCAGTAACCTCTACTTGGAACTATTACATAAGCAAGATATAAACTTCTTTATTATTTGATTCTACTTACATTTTGTATACATGTTAGTATAGACAGTATATTCAGCTCTTCTGATATTTAGAAAGCACAGTAGTTTTCCTGGATGTCTTCCCATTACAATTGATTTATAATTTATGCACACCCATAGTGCTGAATTTTTAGGTAGTATTTTTCTTCCCATATTTTTCAACAGTAATAGCTTCCAACATATGCTTTTTTCTTCTCTTATCACAATTATTAAATGGATGAAGTCCATTTTTTATATTAATATCTCTATAATTGATATGTGTTTAAAATCCAGGATATGATACAGCTAGAATTGGAGGTGTGTGTTTTGTTGGGGTTTTTTTGTTTTTGTACTCAGTGAGTGGCAGATCTTTCCTCCTTTGGTATAACCACTGACACTGACAATCTATACTGTCACTCTAATCCCCCTAATTATTTTAATTTTTGCTCTAGAAGCAGACATATTCAGTGCTCACTTCTGTCTCTTGGCTGAAGTTTCCCCAAGTTGACACTCATGACCTGCCAGACAGCTCTGTGACTTTTCCCTCTGCCTGCACACAGGCAAACTGCTTCCTACTAGCTTTGTATCCCTCTATGTAGGCCCACCTCCTTTCCTTCTCAGAGACAAACTGAGTCTGGCAAGGCTTCTGTCTCTAGTCTGGTGACCCCTAGTTTCAGCAACACTGTGAAAGGCAAGGACAAAGCTTTTGCCATTTCAGGAGGTGTGTATTTGCTTCTATTTTCTGAAATCTGTTTTCCCCAGATCCTCTTTCTCCTCTGTGTGCTTCTTCCCTTTACTTTCTTCTTCATAGCTTTCACCAGATCTCAGATGCTCCTGGCAGGTCTTACATATATTTCAAAGGGTGTACATTATATCTGTCTCCTGGTTCAATTGAAAAGGAAATTTGTAGGGTTTTTGTTTCTTGGTTTTCCATGCTCTTTATTGCTCTTTTTATGATTTGCAGGAGGAGAAGGATGAAATTGCTGACTTCTGCAGCCATGTTCACACTGGAAGTCAACTTTATTTATTTCAGGGCAGTTCTCTACCTACAGATGTGATGATCCAAATGTAAAAGAAAGCAGAGCTTTATGATTTAGAAGTAAACTGAATTCACTTGAATATAACAAATGTAGTTTAGAACAGCAATTTGTATCTCATCAATCTTAAATCTTCATGTAGTAAAAGACAACATTATGAGATATGGACATGTGTAACTTGACGTAACATTTGGAAATAAGAATAGTTATTTTCCTTGGAATTATCCAGTGATTAAATGAGCAAATCCAAGATATTATTACTTTTAAAAAGTATTTTAGAAAGAAGCATATGTATTTTCTCAAATGCTCAATAGGCCTATAAATTGACATGCCATCTTGATTGTGGAAAAAGAGGATCATATTTGTTTTTACTGATTTCTTTCTTTAATACATCAGTTAACACCAAGAACAATACATTTGCAGCCAATGTGAAAGAGATTATCTATAAATTTGCTTTTGAAAATTGCTAATCCTCAACTCAAGATATTCTTAGAAAGAATCTACCCACTTCTCTATTAAATACGGATCAATACCATTCAAGGTTAATAGTGTATCAGTCAATGCAGAAATAAAATATTTAAAAACTCTTCACAACATTAATCTTTCCTTAATTTAATTTTTTTCTTTGGAAATGATCCATAAACAGTAACATTAAAATAAAACAAATTTGAGAGAAACTACGTACAAAACTTAGTTTTATACCATTCTATATACAACGGATTATGTTGTCTAGTAGTATGTGGAAATATTTGTTCATTCAAATCCAGGGTCTAAACTATTAAAATGTTCCTTGTTGTTATTCCTTCATAATTTACTGCCATTACTTAACTATGTGATATTTATGATAGTAATATAGTAAAGATTCTAAGAAAAAATTTCAACTTTCTCATAAACAGATTAAAATAAGTATAATGGTGTGGGGGCGTTTCTTCTCAGAAACCAGTTTTTGCTGCTTTTGACAGAATAGTGCAACTACTTGACCATAGAATACTTATTATTTCAAGAGAATGCACATCTTCAGGAGGAGTACATAAAGATTAGTGAGGAAAGAAGACCCACCTAAGCAGCCAGGAGGATTTGTAAGATTAATTCATGGATGATAAATGTCACATTCAAACTGACTGAATATTCTATTACTGCTTCCAGCCCAGGGATGACAAATGGATGACTTGAATGATGCCAATCCCCCTTTTCATGGCCATGACAGACATTGCTAATTGACAACAGCAATCCTCCTTCTGTGTTTGAATGCAGCCTCAGAACCTTTCAACATAGCATGGCAAGTGATCAGAGCGGGGCTCACTGGGAGCCCATTTCCCAATCTCATGAAAGTGGCAAAGCCATGATTTGAATCCAGAAAGTCTGTCTCCTCAACCTTAACCACCATAATCCTTAATCCTTGCGTATAGCCAGTTTTGCTCCCTACCTCCCAAACTAAAAATATTTTTATTGTTGCTATAAATGTTCTTTCTTTTCACAAAGGAAAAAAGTCCCCCAGTGACTATGCCTGAGACTGTTTCTATTACTATTACTGTTACTGCCATTTATACATTGGAATATAGCTAAGGCCAATAGAAAGGCTTGGAATAGAACGTATCACCAGAGACCAAGGTCATTTCCACCTCCAGAACCTAGGCATGTGTTGGGGAGGGCAAAAAGTTTAAGGTGAACCTCAGAACTGTTTATATGACTTTATGGCAAAAGAAGGAAATAGTTGTTATTAAAATCTACTCTTCTATAATTAGATCAAAAATTGATAAGGATTATGCTAGCAAAAAAAAAAAAAAAAAACACTTTTTCGTACTCAAGTAGCTCACATGAGCCTTTTATTTCTAGCATTCTTTCACTGCAGTCCTAACAAAAATATGGTCCCCCCAACACCCAAAGAGTTGGATTCTCCCTGTGTTATGTTCTCAGTGAAAATCAAAGAAAGTAAAAAGTAAAAGCCCTGTGAATCTTTTAAGACTCCTTCCATGAATCTGTTAAAGGATTTTTATAGAATTTTTATCCCACAATCCTCTACTCTTAATACCTTGAATTGTGGAGGGACTCTTTCATAAGCCTTTTTTTTATTATTATTTTATTTTCTGAAATAAAGGGTGATATGGTTTGGCTCTGTGTCCCCACCCAAATCTCACCTTGAATTGTAATCCCAATAATTCCCACATGTCAAGCAGAGAGATTAGATGGAGATCTCCGAATCATAGGGGGTTGATTTTCCAATGCTGCTCTTGTGATAGTGAGTGTCAAAAGATCTGATGGTTTTATAAGGGGCATTTCCCCTGCCTTCATGCTGTCCCACCTGCCACCACGCTAAGGCATGCCTTTGCTTCTCCTTCATCTTCTGCCATCATTGCAAGTTTTCTGAGGACTCCCTAGCAATGGAGAACTGTGAATCCATTAAACCTCTTTGTGTTTACAAATTACTTCATCTTGGGTATTTCTTAATAGGAGTAAGAGAATGGACTAATACAAAGGTCTTGGTCTTTGTTTACTTATGGAGTTTTTTTAAACTAGAATTACAGATTGTTTGTAGTAGAGTATTGAGAAAAAGACACGTTTCTCTGCTACTATACAAATAATATGACACAGCTGAGTTCACCTGGAGTAAGTTCTACTACATTTAGTATTCTTATTGTGAATGTGAGCCCTGCAATAGGTAATAGAAATTACCATTTCTATTTTATGCAGCATTTGTACCCTGCCCAGTCACTCTAACACAAAAGATTTCATGATCTCCTGTATGTGAACCTGTACATTGTTCACTTGTTTCTAGTTTTTTCAAAAGGCAAAAAATGTTGAGCATCACAGTGCACTCAGATGTTGAGACACCTGTTATAGTCTGATGTTTTGACATGAACAATCTGTGGAAATTCTTTTCTTCATTGCACAGGGAATAAATCAGCCTTGTCACAAAATTATTGTTCTAGTTGTGCTAGCCCCTTCATGTCAGACATCTATTCACTTCTCACAGTAGTTAGTTCTTCTTACTAATTCTTCTCTGGCTTTCATGGCTGCCTTTGATATTGCTACTGCCTTCGCTCCAGCACTATATAATCAATAGCTGGATGTACCAAAAATTAAATCATTTAACGGATTTCTGGTTGAGTTCATTTAGGTCACTAGGTTTCTACTCCTGCTGGCAGCCAGCATGATTATAAAATGATATAAATCCCCGTATTGTCATAACAATACACATTTCTACTTGGCTGCTGTCCTATGGCATGTCATACCAGGAGGCAGTTTAGCTGTATTTTCTAGGACTATGAAAACATGCTTGATATTAGCTACGCTTAAAGACACCTGAAGAAATACGGGTGCAGAACACATTGTTTTCTTCCTCCAGAGAGAGCTGTTATAAGAAACCACCCTTTACCTACAGGCGTATACATTATCTGCTTCAATATAAGCCTAACAATGTGAATGCATGTGTAAAGCAGTGGTACTACGACGACTTACAGCTTCAACTGAATACTGTATAACCCTTACTGTTGTGGAGCAGATGCCTGCTGATATATTGGGTATACAGGACCAGCCAGACTAGAAATACATCAGTTCACATTACCAATCACATCCATAAGCAAATTCAAACTCAAGAATCATAACTGCTTCTTATTTGGTCATTACATTTTATCTTTTCAAAGGAAATGTCAAGCTCATGAGATGGCAGATTCACTCCCTTGTTTTTCAGACTGTTCTTTGTAAGTAATTTGACCTAAAGAGAAAGGAGTCAATTAAATGGTAACTTTTAACCTCTAGAGTTGATCTCTGGCCTATCTGTAAGATATCTCACAAGGGTTCCACTGTCGTCTTGTGAAAACCTTCTTTCATAAAGCCTAGAAGGCATTAAATAGGCACACATGTGTGCCCTGGATGAACCCTAGCTGACTAACAGGCAATCCATAGCCTCGAACCCTAGCTCACTGCTCCTCACTGAATGTGCCTGTCAGCACCTGACTTGATCTGCGACCTCTGACTCTGACCACAGGGTGACCAACAGTGACCTTCTCCCTCTTGCTGTTCAAGAGTTAAGACCCTTCCATCCTCCTGGATATAGTTGGGAAGGACAAAAAGGACTCAGAATAGCCAATATCCATCAGAAAGGAAATGCTTGTTCATTCAATGTATCAGTGGTTCTCAACCAGTGGCATTTTGCCCCACCCTCCCCCACCAATATCTGGAGACACTTTTGGTTGTCATATTAGGGTAGTGGTATGACTGGCATCCAGTGGGATATTAATGATACTATTAAACATGCAGCCATGCACAAGATAGCACAAAACAAAGAATTATCCATCCCAAAAAGACAATAGTGTCAAAACTGAGAAACTGCAATAATGCTTACCCAGTGAATAAAATACTTTGTGCCAGGCACTGTGAGGCTCAGAATTGACCTCATGTAAAACTGTGAGGTAGTCTGTTTGTTTTTTGGCAGCTTCGAGATAATTGTGGTAACCTCATCTCACAGATACCCAACAGACTTTGTTCTGAACCTCTTCTTCCACAATAACCCAAAGAATAGCATATTTTATTCTATGGTCCATGTTCTAAGGACTTATTTCCCCAGTTCTGAAATTCTAATCTTGTGAATGCTTCTGTATTATTACATTAAACCTTATTTATAACATTGTGAGATTTTGGTGGAGAAATGCTAAAGACAAAGTGGTGTAGCTAATATTCACATGTTTAACACCCAACTTAATTCTCTCTCTTTCCCCCTCTTTCTCTCTTAACCTGCACACACACAAACACACACATCTTCCTACACAAAAAGATCCATAATTATCATAAGCCCTTGAGAATATCAAATTCTGGTTTTCGGTTAGAAAGAGGACATTTCTGTTTGATAATGATTTGGATAAAATATATTCCCAAAGTCATAATTTCTGAAGTCTACTTAGGCCTCTTAGCCTACTAAACAATCTTGATAAATTATCAATGACCAAGAGAGTCATTATATATTTGCTCTCAAGCAAAAGTATATTTAATCAGCTGATTTCAAACAGAGCCAGCTTAGACCAGGAAAGATAAAGATCACTCTTTTTTTTTTTTTTTTTTTTTTGAGGCAGAGTCTCGCTCTGTTGTCCGGTCTGGAGTGCAGTGGCCAGATCTCAGCTCACTGCAAGCTCCGCCTCCCGGGTTTACGCCATTCTCCTGCCTCAGCCTCCGGAGTAGCTGGGACTACAGGCGCCCACCACCTCGCCCGGCTAGTTTTTGTATTTTTAGTAGAGACGGGGTTTCACCGTGTTAGCCAGGATGGTCTCGATCTCCTGACCTCGTGATCCGCCCGTCTCGGCCTCCCAAAGTGCTGGGATTACAGGCTTGAGCCACCGCGCCCGGCCTAAGATCACTCTTTTAATGCATATCCTGCAGGGCCTCCATTGGCAATCTCTTCCATACTTGGCCTCAAATGCCATCTAAATTTCACTAACTTCCAAATGTCCAAATGTATACCTTCTAGCCAGACCATGTCCCTACTAGAGCAATCTACATATTGTCAACTCGACTTCATCATGTAGATGCTTTAAAACCAGTTCCAACTCAATAAATCCCCAACTATAATAATTCCATGATTTTTGTTTTCACTCTATTTCTGTTCATCCACAAGAAAGAAAAAGAAAATATCTTATCCACTTACTGTGTTACGGCTTTTTTCCATCTCAACAAATTTTATTTATTCAGTTATATAAACTATTCAGAAACAACTCTTGAGAACTCCCTTCTCTTCTTCCCATATACCAAATCTATTACCAAATCTTATGAATTCTCTCCTTGTCAATAAGTTTCACATTCCATTGTCTCTCCTGATACCAACAAAGCCATTCACCATCATCTCTTGGCAGTGCTGCCCCTCCAGTACTCTGGCCTCCCAGTGCTCTTAGAAAAGGGCACAATCCTGCCTTCTCCAGCATTGCCGTATGCTATCTCTTCTTTGCATTTTATGCTTCACTGGCTCAAGCTAGCTTTTTATCTTCTCAGACTAACCACATTTTTGCCTACCCTGTGAAATTGTACTTGATGCTGACTCTACTTGAACTGTTCTCTACCTGTCCCTTTGACTAATAACTCATATTCATGATTCAGACTTCAACTAAACTGTCCTTTCCTTAAGCAAACCTTCTTTGACTCTTGTCCACCATCCATCCCTAACATCCACAAATTCGTTTGGGTTAGTTTATTCATGCATGTTGTTAAAATGACTTCTGTTATTTAGTATAATTCCATTTAAAAAGACGAATTACTGTTTGATTAAAGTGTGATTTCTCCCACTAGACAATGAGCTAAGCATTCTTTCCTGTGTTCTAGTTGCATAGAACATAGTCAATATCTATGTGTTAAAAAAGCACATTTAATTCAGGTATGACACACTTATACCACAAAGTTAAGTGTTTTCTTAACAAATGCAAATGTAAGCTCAAAAAATCATTTATTTCATCCAGTATTATCATTTCTTAAATATTTTGTTGTAATTTTTATGTTATGAAGTCAAATGCTATCATTTATTCAGAAGATTATAACACAGGGTTTCATAAATCAGAATGCACACACTATAAGATGTTCAAAACAACTTTAAAATTATATTCAAAATTTTTGTGCAATATGCATTTTGCTGTGAATGGAGTTCAAATCTTTCATCAGATTGTCACTTTGATATTAGAGAGGTTTAAAACTATGTTATCAGTGTTTAACATTTACTGTTAAAATATCACAATTACTGGAACTACTAAATGTGGCTGAAAACGTCTATGAATTATATTGTCTCTTTAAAATAGCACTACTATTCCTAGCATTATTTGGACTATATAAACGGTTAATGAAAAAGAGACACCACAGATCAGTGGAATAAGAATGTTTATTTTCAAAAAATGGTGTAAAGTAAACTGTATATAGATAGATAGATACATGATAGACGGAGATTTAAACATAGATATAGATATAGTAAGTCATAAAAAGTAAACCTCAAACTATATTCAAAAATCAATTCCAGGTGGGTTAAAAATGTAAATGGAGGCCAGGCACAGTGGCTCACGCCTGTAGTCCCAGTACTTTGGGAGGCTGAGGCAGGTGGATCACTTAAGGTCAGGATTTCAAGAGCAGCCTGGCCAACATGGTGAAACCCTGTCTCTACTAAAAATACACACACACAAAAAAAAAAATTAGCCAGGTGTGGTGGTGGGTGCCTGAAATTCCAGCTATTTGGGAAGTTAAGGCAGGAGAGTTACTGGAACCCAGGAGGAGGAGGTTGCAGTGAGTCGAGATCACGCCACTGCACTCCAGCCTGGGCGACAGAGTGAGAATCCCTCTCAAAAAGAAAAAAAAAAATATATATATATATATACACACACACACACACACACACACACACATATACATATATATATAATTTCTATATATATTATATATAGAAATGGGTTTCTATATATGTATATAAAATATATAAAAATATACATAAATCTAAAATATATATATAAATCTAAACCTTAACAAAATTTTAAGTGATAATATAAAAGAATATCTTTATAACTTTGAAGTAGCCAAAATATTTTAAATGGGACATAGAAAGTGTTAATTAAAATAGAAAGACAGATAAACCAGAATATACTGAAAGAAGGAGCTTTTCATCAAAACAAAGCATTAAGAGACAGAAAACAAACTATAGCATAGGAAATAAGTTTATATTTTGTACCTAAAACATTTGTATACAGCATATACAAAGAACTTCTAAAATATCAACAAGAGAAAAAAAACAGAAATTCTATTTGATAAATGAACAGAAGACTTAAGAAATCACTTGACAAAAGTGGACATGTAAATAGCCAACAAATACGTGAAAAGACACCTACCCTCACTAGTCATCAGATTCCAATCCACTCCCATCTGGATTGGGTAAAATTAAAAACGCTGAAAATACTGAGTATTGGTGGAGAACTCCCAGACACCAGTTTACACTCTAACATTTCTAACAGAAGTGCAAATTGATGTAACAACTTTTAAAATCTTCTTACTGTTTTCTAAGGCTATATATATAAATATTCTATGACTCGACATTACCACTTTTTGTATGTACCCAGAAAAAAGTAACTATATTCCTTAAAAGACATGAATACATATTTGTTTTTTGGATTTTTTGAAAACAAAATATCTTTTTTTTGTATATACTTTAATTTCTAGGGTACATGTGCACAACGTGCAGGTTTGTTACATATGTATACATGTGCCATGTTGATGTGCTGCACCCATTAACTCGTCATTTACATTAGGTATATCTCCTAATGCTATCCCTCCCCCCTCCCCCAACCCCACGACAAGCCCCAGCATGTGGTGTTCCCCACCCTGTGTCCAAGTGTTCTCATTGTTCAATTCCCACCTATGAATGAGAACATGTGGTGTTTGGTTTTCTGTCCTGGCAATAGTTTGCTGAGAATGATGGTTTCCAGCTTCGTCCACGTCCCTACAAAGGACATGAATTCATCCTTTTTTATGGATGCATACTATTCCACGGTGTATATGTGCCACATTTTCTTAATCCAGTCTATCATTGATGGACATTTGGGTTGGTTCCAAGTCTTTGCTATTGTGAATAGTGCCACAATAAACATACGTGTGCATGTGTCTTTATAGCAGCATGATTTATAATCCTTTGGGTATATACCCAGTAATGGGATGGCTGGGTGAAATAGTATTTTTAGTTCCAGATCCTTGAGGAAGCGCACCACTTTCTTCCACAATGGTTGAACTAGTTTACAGTCCCAACAACAGTGTAAAAGCATTCCTATTTCTCCACATCCTCTCCAGCACCTGTCGTTTCCTGACTTTTTAATGATTGCCATTCTAACTGGTGTGAGATGGTATCTCATTGGGGTTTTGATTTGCATTTCTCTGAGGGCCGGTGATGATGAGCATTTTTACATGTGTCTGTTGGCTGCATAAATGTCTTCTTTTGAGAAGTGTCTGTTCATATCCATCACCCACTTTTTGATGGGGTTGTTTGATTCTTTCTTGTAAATGTGTTTAAGTTCTTGGTAGGTTCTGGATATTAGCCCTTTGTCAGATGGGTGAATTGCAAAAATTTTCTCCCATTCTGTAGGTTGCCTGTTCACTCTGTTGGTAGTTTCTTTTGCTATGAAGAAGCTCTTTCGTTTAATTAGATCTCATTTCTCAATTTTGGCTTTTGTTGCCATTGCTTTTGTTGTTTTAGTCAGGAAGTCCTTGTCCATGCCTATGTCCTGAATGTTATTGCCTAGGTTTTCTTCTAGAGTTTTTATGGTTTCAGGTCTGACATTTAAGTCTTTAATCAATCTTGAATTAATTTATGTATAAGGAGTAAGGAAGGGATCCAGTAAGCTTTCTACTTATGGCTAGCCAGTTTTACAAGCACCATTTATTAGATAGGGAATCCTTTCCCCATTTCTTGTTTTTGTCAAGTTTGTCAAAGATCAGATGGTTGTAGATGTGTTGTATTATTTCTGAGGGCTCTGATCTGTTCCATTGGTCTATATCTCTGTTTTGGTACCAGACACATGCTGTTTTGGTTACTGTAGCCTTGTAATATAGTTTGAAGTAAGGTAGTGTGATGCCTCCAGCTTTGTTATTTTGGCTTAGGATTGTCTTGGCAATGTGGGCTCTTTTTTGGTTCCATATGAACTTTAAAGTAGTTTTTTCCAATTCTGTGAAGAAAGTCATTGGTAGCTTGATGGGGATGGCATTGAATCTATAAATTACCTTGGGCAATATGGCCATTTTCATGATATTGATTCTTCCTATCCATGAGCATGGAATGTTCTTCCACTTGTTTGTGTCCTCTTTCATTTCGTTGAGCAGTGGTTTGTAATTCTCCTTGAAGAGGTCCCTCACATCTCTTGTAAGTTGGATTCCTAGGTATTTTATTCTCTTTGAAGCAGTTGTGAATGGGAGTTCACTCATGATTTGGCTCTCTGTTTGTCCATTATTGGTGTAGAGGAATGCTTGTGATTTTTGCACATCAATTTTGTATCCTGAGACTTTGCTGAAGTTGCTTATAAGCTTAAGGAGATTTGGGGCTGAGACGATGGATTTTTCTAAATATACAATCATGTCATCTGCAAATAGGGACAATTTGACTTCTTCTTTTCCTAACTGAATACCTTTATTTCTTTCTCTTGCCTGATGGCCCTAGCCAAAATTTCCAGCACCATGTTGAATAGGAGTGGTGAGAGAGCACATCCCTGTCTAGTGCCAGTTTTCAAGGGAATGCTTCCAGTTTTTGCCCATTCAGTACAATATTGGCTATGGGTTTGTCATAAATAGCTCTTGTCATTTTGACATACATCCCATCAATACCTAATTTATTGAGAGTTTTTAGCATGAAGGGCTGTTGAATTCTGTCGAAGGACTTTTCTGCATCTATTGAGATAATCATGTGGTTTTTATCTTTGGTTCTGTTTATATGATGGATTGCGTTTATTGATTTGCATATGTTCAACCAGCCTTGCATCCCAGGGATGAAGCCCACTTGATCATGGTGGATAAGCTTTTTGATGTGCTGCTGGATTCCGTTTGCCAGTATTTTATTGAGGATTTTTGCATCAGTGCTTATCAGGGATTTTGGTCTAAAATTCTCTTTTTTTTTGTTGTGTCTCTGCCAGACTTTGGTCTCAGGATAATGCTGGTCTCATCAAATGAGTTAGGGAGGATTCCCTCTTCTTCTATTGATTGGAATAGTTTCAGAAGGAATGGTACCAGCTACTCTTTGTACCCATGGTAGAATTCGGCTGTGAATCCGTCTGGTCCTGGACTTTTTTTGGTTGGTAGACTATTAATTATTGCCTCAATTTCAGAGCCTGTTATTGGTCTATTCAGGGATTCAACTTCTTCCTGGTTTAGTCTTGGGAAGGTGTATGTGTCCAGGAATTTATCCATTTCTTCCAGATTTTCTAGCTTATTTGCGTAGAGGTATTTATTTTATTCTCTGATGGTAGTTTATATCTCTGTGGGATTGGTGGTGATATCCCCTTTATCATTTTTTATTGTGTCTATTTGATTCTTCTCTCTTTTCTTCTTTATTAGTCTTGCTAGCAGTCTATCAATTTTGTTGATCCTTTCAAAAAACAGCTCCTGGATTCATTGACTTTTTGAAGGGTTTTTTGTGTCTCTATCTCCTTCAGTTCTGCTCTGATCTTAGTTATTTCTTGCCTTCTGCTAGCTTTTGAATGTGTTTGCTCTTGCTTCTCTAGTTCTTTTAATTGTGATATTAGGATGTCAATTTTAGATCTTTCCTGCTTTCTCTTGTGTGCACTTAGTGCTATAAATTTCCCTCTACACACTGCTTTAAATGTGTCCCAGAGATTCTGGCATGTTTTGTCTTTGTTCCCATTGGTTTCAAAGAACATCTTTGAATGTTCTTTGAATGAAGAACATTCTGCCTTCATTTCATTATGTACTCACTAGTCATTCAGAAGCAGGTTGTTCAGTTTCCATGTAGTTGAGCAGTTTTGAGTAAGTTTCTTAATCCTGAGTTCTAGTAAGATTGCACTGTGGTCTGAGAGACAGTTTGTTATAATTTCTGTTCTTTTACATTTGCTGAGGAATGCTGTACATCCAACTGTGTGGTCAATTTTGGAATAAGTATGATGTGATGCTGAGAAGAATGTATATCCTGTTGATTAGGGTGGAAAGTTTTGTAGATGTCTATTAGGTCTGCTTGGTGCAGAGCTGAGTTCAATTCCTGGGTATCCTTCTTAACTACCAGTATCAGAGGTGCTCTGATTTTTAGAATTGTCAGCTTTTCTGCTCTGATTTCTCCCCATCTTTGTGGTTTTATCTACCTTTGGTCTTTGATGATGGTGACATACAGATGGGGTTTTGGTGTGGATGTCCTTTCTGTTTGCTAGTTTTCCTTCTAACAGTCAGGACCCTTAGCTGTAGGTCTGTTGCAGTTTACTGGAGGTACACTCCAGACCCTGTTTGCCTGGGTATCACCAGCAGAGGCTGCAGAACCACAAATATTGCAGAATGGCAAATGTTGCTGCCTGATCATTCCTCTGGAAGCTTTGTCTCAGAGGGGCACCAGGCTGTATGAGGTGTCAGTCGGCCCCTACTGGGAAGTGCCTTCCAGTTTGGCTACTCAGGGTTCAGGGACCCACTTGAGGAGGCAGTCTGTCCATTCTCAGATCTGAAACTCTGTGCTGGGAGAACCACTACTCTCTTCAGAGCTGTCAGACAGGGACGTTTAAGTCTGCAGAAGTTTCTGCTACCTTTTGTTCAGCTATGCCCTGCCCCCAGAGGTGGAGTCTACAGAGGCAGGCAGGCCTCCTTGAGCTGTGGTGGGCTCCACCCAATTCCAGCTTCCAGGAGGCTTTGTTTACCTACTCAAGCCTCAGCAGTGGCAGGTTCCCCTCCCCTAGCCTTGCTGCTGCCTTGCAGTTGGATCTCAGACTGCTGTGCTAGCAGTGAGCAAGGCTCAGTGGGCATGGGACCCTCCAAGTCAGGTGGGGGATATAATCTCCTGGTGTGCCCTTTGCTAAGACCGTTGGAAAAGCACAGTATTAGAGTGGGAGTGACTCAATTTTCCAGGTGCCCTCTGTCCCAGCTTCCCTTGGCTAGGAAAGGGAATTTCCCGACCCCTTGAGCTTCTGGGGTGAGGCAATGCCCCGCCCTGCTTCCGCTCACACTCGGTGGGCTGCGCTCACAGTCCGTGGGCTGCACTCACTGTCCTGCATCCACTGTCCAACAAGCCTCAGTGAGATGAACCTGGTACCTCAGTTGGAAATGCAGAAATCACTCGTCTTCTGCATCGCTCATGCTGGGAGCTGTAGACTGGAGCTGTTCCTATTCAGCCATCTTGGAACCTCCCCAAATGTAGATATTTGTAAGGCATTATTCACAGTGGCCAAAAACTAAATGAAATTTTTCATCAATAGCAAAATAAATACATTATAGTATAGCTATGATATTTGTAAAATAAGCTAAATCTCTAAAATATATAAAATGGAAACATATACATAATTTAAAAGGAATAGCTATTTCTAGAAACAATGTAGGTTAATCTCATGAAGAAAATGTTGGGCAAAAGAAACCAGATCCAAAAAGTACATAAAATTCAAAAGTCTGGAAAACTTGTCTGCAATATGAAAAATCAGGATGGTGCTTACCTGTGGGAAGGGGGAGTAACTGACTTTAGAGGTGGGTAAGAGAGGTGAGATCTCAGTGATACTCTACTTATTAATCTGGATGATATACACATTGTGAAACTTCACCAAGATGTACATTTGACATTTGTAAACTTTCCTCGATGTATGTTATACTTACATGAATAAATTTATTTTTTTTAAAGAGAACATATTTAACTCAATTTAAAATGTCTGTATTGATAGAATAAATATATGGTATGGTCTTATATGGGATTGGCTATCCTTTTTATTTGAGTCATACAAAATGACAGTCAAATTACCAGTCACTACAAAGTGGCTTGAATTAGAAAATCCTTCTTCTTACATTGTTCTGTTTCTAATTAACATTAGCAAATGTACGTAACGTCATAACTCAATAGTATTTGACAGTACTTATGTATACAATGTTTGATAAGCATTTTTAATAAGATTTGTATTTTTAAATTTAGTATATAATAAAAAGATGTGTTTGAGTGTGAAAAAAACAACAAACAAACAAAATCCTTCTCCTTCTCCTAAGGACTTAGATGTAAAACTAGAGTACCTATAAAAAACAAACAAATAATAAAGTAACAACAACAAAAAACAGAAATTTTAAGGAAATGGATTTTCTTCACTTGATTTCTTTCAGTTGCTCCTTGTGTAACTCTCCTCATGGGATAATTGAGGAAGTATTAAAAATATATTGTTTAATTATATTTTTTCAGTTTAAGAGAGAACAATTATCTCTAGTGGTAGCTGAGAACTAATTATCTAATGAAATATATACTCATATACATGAGAATTATAAAGCTAGATAAAAGTTATATAAGTGTATGTTGAAGTATAAAGACAAACTTCCTCTTTCTACTGATATGGGTACTGAGACGTATCTATTTATTGTAACCAGACAGAAATCAAGAGGGCTTTCAAATCATAGGTTTTCTCAATTTAGGATGCATGAAGAACTTCCCTCTTCCTTCTCATGTCTACTCCAGTGTTGGATCTGTCACCAAGAAAAGACAGCAAATATATATGACTACCAGTATGGCTGGGAAGTTGCTGTATATTCTCAGCTGCTAGAATTTCATTTACTGATTTGCTCATAAAATACTTAAGCCACTACTATGTGTCAGACACTGAATTACATGTATGATGAAAGGCCTCTTTGGGGCAAGAGATGCTTAAGATGAGAGCTGAAGGATAGGAAGAAGATGTCTATTCAAAGAGAGGATGTCAAGGACAGTGAGTGTTAGACTACACTATAGTAACTAATACTAATAGCTAATTCTTACTGAACACTTAGGATTTGCTGGTCAGTCTTCTAAACATTTTGCATTCCATTCTCAGAGCAACCCTGTAATGTTGAAACTTATTTTTCATGTGTATGAGAAAATGAATATAGGCACGGAGAGCTTAGGTAGTTTGCCCAAAGCCTCCGAGCTGGCAAGTGATATGGTCAGAATACAAAGCCTATCTGCAGAGTACAGGCATTTGAGCACTGCACTATTCTCCTTCTGTGGCAAGGAGACCACGATATAGGAAACAAGTTGGTGTGTTTTCAAAAATTCTGAAGATCTGCACACATGGAACAGCATCAAAACCTTAAATTAGAGAAACAAATTGAAACCAGATTTTGTCTGGCTTTATAGACTGTGTAACAAGTTTAGACTTTTCCTCTGTGCATTGAGAAATCATTAAAGGACTTTAAATGATGTGTTAACATATTATGGTTTGTACTTTATGAATTTCACTCTTCATGCTGCTATGTGGAGACTGGATTTAAAGGAGGAAAAGAAGGAATGGGAACCTGTTTGGGCAACTGCCATAGTCCACAGGATACAGGAGGGCAGCTCCAACAAGGTAGAAACAGAAAAAAAGTGGGAAGAAGCAGACAATCGCAAGGTGTATTTTGAAAGCAGAACTAACATTATTTGCTGATGAGTTGAAAGAGTGGGAGGAAAGCACAGCCCACCATGACTCCTAAGATCTGATTTGAAAAAGTAGGTAGATGGAGTTTCCACTTACTGCATAGACTAGTAAAATACACATTGGCTGACAAATCAAGACTTCTCTTTTGCAATTCTTGTTTAGTTTGAGACGCCTGTGAGATATCTAAAAAGACATGTTAGGTAGCCAATTGCATAGGCAAGCACAGAGCCCAGGGAAGAGGTCTGTGCTGGAGATGCCACATGAGAAGTGACTTTACATGAGGAATGGAAACCCATGCAGATGGCCACAGTCATCTAAGGAAAGAGCAGAGAAAGAGGAAAAGGCCCAGGTATGTCATACGAAGATTTTGATGCTCATCGAGTAGGAGGAAGCAAAAAGAAGACCAAGAAATGTACCACAGGCAGGAGGTTAACCAGAAGAGTCCCAGGAAAGGAGCATGTTTAAGGAGGGAGGAAGTGACCAATTGTGTCAACATTACTAGTTTGAGTAAGATGGAGAGAAATATCTGTTGGATTTGGCAACATTTTGTGGAACTGTTATGGTCCAAAGCAGATTAAAAAGGGTTGGAGAATGAATGAGAGCCAAGGAACTGTAGACAAGAGGTATAGCCAACTCTTCCAGATGGAAACCACTGTCAGCATCATTGGTGTAGATTGTTCCACAGGCTCTAGGGTCCGGAAATTACCTTTATCAGAAAAAAAAAAAAAAATACAGAAATATGCTTCACACTAGGAAAATGGAAAGCATTACCCAAATAGTAAATAGCAACAATCTGCCTTTCTCAGTAGTAAGAATTGAAGGAGAATTATTTAAAATAAATTATCAAAAATCAAGAAAATATTTCTTGTTCCTTTGATCATTTTGACTGACATGATATTTGATGCAGTACTAAACAGGACACATATCAATCACTTTTGGTCATGGTATACATAAGTATTCAACCATCCTTCCAGTGTTTGTTTCCTATGTTCTGGCACTGGGCTGGACATTGGGGTTCAAAGGCAAAGAAGTGAATAAACTATGAACCCTGTTCACAAGGAGCTAACAATTCAGAGAGGAAAAGAAAAAAACATCATCCATTGTGGAAAACTTAATTTCATATCAAAATCATAATGTAAAACAGATGCAGCAAAATGACAGGCTAAAGAACATGTGAAGGCATGCCTTTAATTTGCTATTTGGGCCCATCCCTTGAGACTTTTAACAGTTGTCAGTCACCTGAAGTAGGACCATTTCTATGGCTATTTTGAACAATGAGGTGAATTATGCTAACAGTATGCCCACTTTATTCTAAATAATTATAGTCTTTTGGACAGAGGTATTGCTCTATACATAATTATGGCATTTTAGAACATGCATTTTCTTGATAGCTAAAAATATATGCACACAAATCCGTATCTTTGCATACTTTGATTACCTAAACTTCTAAAACAAAGAAAGACTAAAGCACAATACTGGATAGGAAACTTCTAATTTTTTAAAGTAAAATAAAGACATTTTATTGCATAGAACAAGTATTTTTTAAGTATTATACAAATATCTATCATTTACATAAACTACAACAACTTATACACTATGTTTATAATTTGTCACATATGTTCAACAGGAACTCTAATAAATTATGTTTCTTTTAAAGAAAGTACAATGGTTCTAAAGCATTAACAGCCATAGTTAAATTCTTCATCAATGCTAAACATGTTTTGTTTCCATTACTCATTTAAAATTACCCAACCTCTTCAGACGAATCAAGAAACAGCATTGGCTGCTCATGTGCAGCAGGGTCAAAGATCATGCATGTCTATGAAGTGAAATTTAACAGAGCTGCTTCTGAAGTTGTGAGACAAAAATTGGAAACAATCCAAATGTCTATCAACATGAAAACAGAAAAACAAATTGTGCTATTTCCACACACTGGAATACTAATCAGCAATAAAAATGAACAAACTACTGATACAGACTATTTCTACAGACACACTGGTGAATCTCAAGAACATTGTTTTAAGTACATATTGTACAATTCCATTTGATTGAAATTCTAAATCAGATAAAATTCATCTTTGGTGGTAGAAATAAGAAAGTAGTTGTACCTACTGGTACAACTGGTAGAAAGGGGATTACTTAGAAAGGATCCTGAGGAAACTTTCTGGGATGGTGAAGCATCCTCTTTCTACAAGCGTATGCAACTGTCAAAACCCATCAAACTGGAACGCTTAAGTTCTACACATCTTATGCTATGCAAATGTGTAGTTTCTTTTAAATAAAAAGTTACATTTTTAATAAGTGGAGAAAGATGGTTGGGAAACAGATTAATAAAAGGCAAAGTAGCCCACACTTTTTGAAAAAATCCCTTTTAGGATTTATAAATAATCATACCTTCTAAAATTCTCTTGTTGAATTTATTATTATTAACCTTTTTAAAATTAAAAAGAGCAGGAATTACTGAAGATCCTATAAATATCTCATCAAGTTTTAGCCTTTCTATTGATGGAGGTGTTTAATATTCCTTTTCAGAGAGATCAACTGACACTTTGACGTTATTTCAGAGATGCGAAATTCTCCCACGTTAAAAAAAAAAAAATTCCTACATCAACAATTTTGGAAATAATGAAGAAGCTTGTTTCTCATTTTGACTTATTTTATTCTTTTCATGGAACACTTAACTCAATTAAAGTTGTTGACATGTCACATTCCAATTTTTAGTGTCATGATGCAGCAATTGACCTCTTTTCTCCAGGGTGGTTTTCTTTATTAATCGTGTTTATATGGCACATGTTGGCTCAAGACTCAGAATGACAGATCCCTCGTGACTGACTTTTAATTAATTGATTTTACCGGAAATATCTTCTCAATACTGTAAGACACAGAACATTGAAACAAATACTGAGATTTAATGTTTTGAGACTCAGATATGTTGGGCTCATTAAAAATTAAATAATAGTTGGCAACTCTTATTAAATTACCACCCATTGGATATGGGATTAATAAATGAAAAGGATAAAGGTTACTGGATGCCTGCCTGACAATGGCCTTGTCTGAATTGAGAGTTCCAAGACAACGTTGTTTCCCATGAAAGTGCCTCCCAAATTGGTCATTCAGGTCACTATAGCAGAGACCAAGAGAGAGAGAAGGCCATCAGTAAGTAGTACCATGATAAAATTACCGGTTCAATTTCATTTTAAATATCTTCAAAGAATTTGCACATGCTTTATTAAAAAAAAAAAAAAAAAAAAAGATGCAGTACGGTATATCCAAGAGGGTTATTATAATTTTTTCATCTACAAAGACATTAGCACACCATGAATGCAGATTGACCTTTTGCCCCATACCAATTTGCTCATCTTCTCACCAGGACAGCAAGTCAATTGCACAAGCCCCCTGATGGGAAGAGCAGACTTTAGTGTGTCTGATATATGCTGTTTAAGTTATAGGTTTTAAAGCTCTGAAAAAAGCTGGAAAATAGAATTAGAGCTATAGAAAAGATAAAAAGAAGGATTGCTGTCGCAGCCCAATTGACTTTGTAAATAATGCTGGGCTCCCCTGGGGGATTTATTGTTATCGCCGAATTTATATTTTAAAAATCTCCAAAATTTGCTTGCTTGTGAAGCTTTAACCTGAACTATAAATCCTACCCAATTATAACATGTGAAAAAGTGGTTGTTAGCTAAACAGTAGATCTCATTACACAGAACATGACACTTTATCTTTGCATTACTATCATTGTTTTTGCCAACATTATTCGCTTTAAAAAATCCTTTACTTTTTTTAGGCAAAAACCTAGTGTCCGTGGCATAGGCATTTGTTATTTCTATGTAAAATTGTTAATGCGTGTAAAAAATAAAAAGAAATTCCTGGTAGGCAACCAAAGGAGAATAAAACCGTAAACTAACATCCTTTTTTTCCAGATAATGTGTTTCTATTACCTTACTTCAACTGGATTATAAAGCAAAAACAACTCAACCTCTCCTTTATTTCAGACCTAGTTTATATAATTGCTGTCATATTGATACAATTATATTAGAGACCATTTTTGTGCACAGAAGAGTAGTCTCACAAATTGTACAGCAAAACCTCATTTTGTAAGGATTGCCTTAAGATCAATGTCATGACGTCAAAAAATAATTTTTCTGAAAATTTGACTCTCCAAAAATATTACAAGAACTAAAAATAAGCTTACAGACGTTATCAAACATCTTTCAGGAATGAATTTAAGTGCGACGAGAAAATAAATTTACTTCACAGAAAGGGAAGAAAAATCTTAGTACATGCCACCCACGAAGAGAATCTATTCTATTCCAAACATGATGTATGAAAATACAGAAAGACTTTTTAGCCACTACCTTTGGGAAACTTTGATGCTAGTTGGAAAGATAAAATGTTCAGCTTTGAAAATAAAAATAAAAAGCTTGGAAGGGGGAAGATATCTAGAGTGGGAGAAATAGTATAGTTAAAAAAGAAAACATTGTTTTTCTATTAGAAAAATATAAATTGTGGAAAAGACTGCTATGAACTTATTTTGTTGTTGAAGTTGTCATAGAAGTCATCATTGTGATTTGGACCATGATTCTATTCAGGAAAACAGAATTTCAAATAGGACACCCAAAAGGTGAAACACTCCCTCAGGAAAAAGAGCAAAAATTACTGGAGGAAGGAATGAGCATGGATTGTGAAAGTCCTTTGTAAATCCTAAAAACCTATATAAAGGTAAAGGTTGACAATTATTGAACTATACTGAATGGTAACAAAGGAGAAGAACTCAGATGCTGAGAAGAGCATCTGAATTGAACAGCAGCAGATGCATTTGAATAGGTAAGGCAGAACCACTCACGTGAGGAAAGATAGATAAATTTGATCCTAAATTTTCATAAAGCATTGTGAAACTTTTGTAGATTTTTAAGTAGGAAGGAAAACCGTAAGAGCAGTGCTTTATTCATCTATCAGCTGTGTTGTAAGATGGATTGTGGCAAGAATGCCTTGGAGACAAGGAGATGAATTATGAAGCTATTGAGGTAATCTTTGAAATAATAAGAATTTGGAATGTTCTAGGTCAGATTAACATTTATTGAGCACCAAGTATAATCTAGGCACTGCACGGGGCTCTAGGGGTACAAGGATGCAAGGACTCTGCTGCTTAGGATCTTGAAGAATGTTGAACCTCATTCTTCAGCAAGCTAGCAGTGACAATGTTGTCTATAAGTAGCTTTGGAGAAGAGACACTTAGCCAAGCCTAAGTGGGAAAAGGAAGGTCACTTGAGTGGGCTATGCTTTGAACTGAGTCTTGAAGGTTGAGTAAAAGTTACTAATGTCAGGAAGGAGGGGTCAGTCTGAAGCAGGAGGCCTTTATGATACAAAACAGAGGACAAGGGCAGTCCCTTGGGTCATATTACAGGGCTTGATACTGATTTTTCAGATATAAAAATACCATTCTAAGAGCAGTATTGTCAGATTTGTGTTTTAGAAGCATCAGTCAGGCTTAAATTAGGACAAGATGAAACTGGAAAAAAGGAACCTAGTTAGGATACTGTTAGAAGAATTCCAACGAGAAAGGAGCATTAGAGCTGTGCAGCAGTGGAAGTGATGGAAAAATAACAAGAGACTCTAGAAATATTTGAGAGTGAAAATAGAAGAGACTGATTGGGTTGTAGGGCTGATTGGATGGAAAAAGTAAGAAAGAAAACATCTGAGATAATTGCTGATATTCTGTCTGTCAGTCAGCTCAATGGGTGGTGTGTCAGTAATGGTCATTTGGAATTGGAGAGGATGATTCAAAGGAGGGCAGGACAATGGATTCAGTTATGAACATGGTTAATCTGAGGTGCCTGTGAAACTCAAATGGGTAGGTGGGGCAGATTGCATAAATCCAAACATCTCTGGGACAGTCCAGGTAAAATGTATACATTTGGCAATCATCAGCATTTAGGTAATGACAAAATGAGGGTAAGATGAGATTTCTAAAGGAAAGAATGTAGCCTGAGGAGGGCAGTGGGCAGAAGGTAAATTTCTGGGAATAACAGCAGCTAAAGGATTAGAGGAAGAAGGGGAGGTGAGGAAGGAGACTAAGAAAAAACTGGCAAAGTTGTAGAAAGAAAACTGGTAGCAATCGAGAAGATAAAAGCCAAAGAAGTAGGAGACTAGCAAAGAGAAGCCTGTGCTGTGCATAATTGAGAGAAAACAGCGACTGATGTGATTCAGAGATGGTACTACAAAATTGAGTTATAATTCCTCACAAGGACTTTCTCCAGGGAACTGGGACAAATATGCTAACATTGATATAAAACACTTGAGGTAGATGAGCCTAAGAGATACCTTATGAATGTGAGATTTTTTTGCCTGTCCTCATTTGCTGGCCTGTCAATCGATGTGACTCTACAAAATACTGTGTAGTTTGTGACTCAATTGCATTGAAACTCAACTCCATCCCTGTGTTCAAAGACTATTAGGCTCAATCAAGGAACTCTTAACAGTTGGTAGACTTCACAAATCAGAAGGAACAAGACAATTTCCAGGAAGGACTGTGATTCTTATAGTTGTTTCCTTTCCTCACTTTATAATGGTATCATTAGTTAGACTTCCAGACACTACATAAAGTGAAACCATTCACTCAGGCTGACATTTATACAGGCTAATCAAATGCTTGTGAGGTAGAGCAAATAACTAACCATAGTACCTGAAAGAGGTTGGGAAAAAAATCATAAAACACACTCAGTATATTCTAAAAAGCTGGCGAGTAAGGTTTCTCTCAGCGAATTTGAGACAAATGTGGAGAAAGGTAATTATGCAGGCAATTCAATACCTACTGAAGTGGGTGTGTTCAACACCCTCCCCCGCTTCTCCACCAGTGTATAAGACACCCTAAAGCAAAAGCAACTTAAATTGGTGACAGTTTCAACACATGTTCTCCTCCTCTTCAGCCGCCATGTGAAAGCCACTCAGCCACACTTCTCACAATTTGCAAAATTGTGCAGATGAGGACACTTTTGAAACCGTCATATTGAAGAGAGACTGGGATGCAGGAGCATGCAACACCCTTCCAGGGCTACTGCAGGGCAGCCCCGCCTTTCATTTCAGCAGGTTTCAGTGCAAGAGAAAGACACGCTGCCTGTGCATGATTGATGTGGGAACCTCCTGGGTGGCCTTACCTGTCTCCAAAGTTACCTGAGGATATCCCTAAGGTATCAACCTTTGTTCGTAATTTGCCGCTAGATCTAAAGATCCGTAAAACTGTTTAGTTGCATGTATCTGTTTGGATTCTTAGAAAATTAAGAAACACTAAATAGAATAAAAAGAATGCCCTTAAATACAGTGTGAAATTTGCTATGGGGCAGGAAGTTCTTAATACAAAAAAAAAAAAAAAAAAAATCTTTATATCCTCTGTATTTCTTTTATGTCTAGCAGTCAGTAAAACCAAACACAAGAAGTGTTAAGTGTACTACACAAACGACTTTAGCCTGTAGAGTTCATGGGTACAAGATGTGCAGTCACTTGAAAACAGTACTTTGTTCCTCAATAGCATCTTTAGGTCAAGGGTCTTGGAGTATTTACAAACATGAATTACCCCTGCAAAACTCTGTGAATCCACCCACGTTTTGCGCTGGCAATCTTCAGAGAGATTTCACAGTAGCAAGCGCCACTGCATTGCAAGTCACTTGGGGAGTCAGAAATAAATCCCAAGACTTTGTGCTGCCTGTGCTCTGCTCAAAGCATGATTTGACATTTCTTTCCTTATTTTGAATCACTGGTTCTTCAAATATTAGGAGATGTGACATCAAAGAAGAAATTTGTGAAAGTAAAATGTTGAGTCTGAAGACAAAAAAAAAAAACTACAATAATTTGAAAGTGCCCAAATTCTTTCCATTCAACATACTGCTTTCAGGGTTAATGTTTTAAAATTCAAAGTGTGCACACTATTTCCTCATTTATGCAGAAAACCTACTTTTTCTTTCTCTTTCTTGGTCTCTCTCTCTGTTTCTTTCTCTATCACTCTTATTCTCTTTTTCTCACTTACTCTTGCTTCCATTTCCAATTTTTTAAAAACCTCACATATTAATGACTTCCTTTGATATTCCTTTCCTAGAAGAACATACAGAAAACTCTAGAAAATAAGATGACACCTAGGTGCTCAAATAAATGTCAAGAGGCCCATGTACCAAATCATGTCTCCTTTCTCTCCCAGAGAGTTCTTTAGTTTTTACCTTTCCTGTGGGTGGAAAGTCCAGGCACAGCTTATTTTGCCCTCTCTTCAAAGGTCTCTCACAAGTTTCCAATCAACATTCTAATGATTCTTCAACCAGAAGCTTTTCTCAAAGCATCAGAGATGCTTAAAGTGTAAAATAATTTATTCCCTTACTTTACCTGAAACTGTATTGTCTTCCCAGTTCAAATGACACGATTGTGATTAGAATGTTCCTCAGCTCCTTACATTTTGGTTGTTAAATGTTTTCTTCTTAAGTCATAAATAACAAAGTGTTAATAACTGTGAAAATATAGTTAAAATCTGAAAGTACCCACTCCCAGCTACCCCTTACAATCATTTAATTTAGAAGACTTTCAAATTAAGTGTTCCAGAAATACTAACTCTCTTGAGTAAGAACCTCTGAGAGAGTGGCCAAAGAACTTGAATATAATTGTTTTAAATCACCAAGGGACTCTGATGTACAAAAAAACCCGAGACCAATAGTGTAACAACATTGATCCAAAAAAGGTAAATACAAAAATCTGAATAAAGTGATAGAAGCAATTTATTATTTAAATAGCTTCTCTTGGTTGGAAATACAATAAAATATCCTCCTGCAATTCTTAGTGTGCACATAAGTGGATTAAACTGGTTAATGAATTTATCTGATATGCCACCTTTGCACAGTTTCCCATTGAGTGATTGATGGTTGAGTAGAACAGAAATCCTGAGGGGAAAATAGCGACTTACACAGTCTTCAGAACAGGAGACCACTGATTAACTGTTTAAAGACATTTGTAAAAAACTTGTATACCATGCAGGGCACTTTGCTTGAATATATATATATAGATACAGATATATCTATAGATAGATAGAAAATATCTATATCCATATTCAGGCAAAGTGTACCTGCATGGTATACAAGATAGATATAGATATATCTGTGTTTATAGACAGATACATAGAGATATATTCTACCTATTTATCTATCTATAACTGCAACCAGTGGAGAGCTGATACTCCCAAGAAAGGGTAAAATATTGGCAATGAGGGTGTAGAAGAGTCAGTGCAATGCCTCAAGAGTTTGGGTGACAATTCTCCATGGGTCTTTCACATTTCTGTACATAAATCCATTGAGCAGAGGCATTGTTAGCTTTTGTTCTGGACTATCTTTCCAAGAATGTTTGGATAACAAACAACTTTGAAAGATAGAGAGAAGGCCTCCACTGGGGCAGAGGGTGATTTGTTTCCTGACCAAAATAATAAAGATAGTATCTTTCCCTAGGGAAAGGGGCAGCTTTGTTTGCCTCCTTTCATAAGATTTGGGTTTCCCTAAGCTCAGGAAGCCTCAGCCATGACACATCACCCACTGCATTCAGAGAATCCACCTGGATCCCTATGGGATTGCTGGACAAGAGGAACTGATGCAAACGTGAAGCTCCCACTCCCTGGTGTGCTGGGCTGTGAGTGGCAAAGTCTTTTGTTTCCAACCCAGGACTCTGTGTCTTCTGCCTGCACCCATGAAACCATGGCAGGCTTGCTTTTTAACTTGCAATTTGTGTAAGATCTCCAACCCTTCACAGTTCTAGACAGATTGTTGCATTTCTAAGTTCTGCTTTATAACTAACATCAGATATCTAGGCCCCTCATGCCATTTCCGGTTTCTGTGGTTGGCTTCCAATCAGCCTCCACTTTAGCAGCAGTGCTTTTCTGTATACTGTGGGAGCAGAATCTTCAAATGAAATGACTCTACCAGGGAACTAGCTTTTGACTGAACACAGGTATGTCCTGTGGCAGTAACTCTGCATCAGAAACTGTAAGAAAAACCCTAGCACTGTCCTTTACTGAATGAAAGTTAAATGGCTGGCTATTCTGGCCCTGTGGATGACATTTATGGTCCTCCGCTGAAGGCAGAGAGCCAAAGGTGCTTCATATAAGGATATAGAAATTCCCTGTCCCTGGATAGTGGCCATTTAAATGTAAGAGCTTTGACCAGCTCTTTATACTGGTAGCAAAAGCCAGTGGCTTTTTAAACTGTAAAGGGCATTAGATAGCTAAGGACTGGGCTGAAGTATTTCAAACTTAAAATAGGTCCACGTGGGAGCTACACTGTGAAGGCAGCTTTGATTCACAAAGATCAAATCCACCAACGATGTTTCCCCTTTAATCTCTACATCATCACTATGAAAACCAAAAGAGCAAGTATCATTATTTCCATGCTATAGAAACTGATTGGCAAAGTACTAAAGTAATATACCTGCTGTTATATTAATCATTGGCTAAGCTGAAATTTCCTCCCATTGACTTCTCTTGCCAATAGTTTAAAAGCTGCTAATTTTAAAGCTGAAGTAAAGAAAAAAAGAATATATTTACTGTATAGATTCCAAATCTTTAGCCTAGAGATCAGACTTGACAGGTGGGAGTTCTACTTGCCAAAGAAAAATAAAGATTGTTTTCTCTTCACAATTCTATAGGGCAATTTTTTCTGAGCTAGAAGTGGAAAATCCATAAAGAATAGATTGGTCAAAAGTTAATTTTGATCTCTGGGGGAATTATTTAATTAACAGAATGATTCACCATTCAATCAACAAGTATTTGCAAAATGTCTGCAATGAATCTAGCACTGTTAGATGCTAGGGATTCACTGCTAAATTAGGCACCCAGTGGTAGCAATATAAGGCACCTGATGGAGAGGTGGTGAAGGTTTACTGCAGAAGTCAGCCAGATACATGATGGATATGCAGAGCATCTTATAGTGGGAGGGAATAGTTTGGTTTTGTTTGTTTGTGTTCTTTTATTTTGTTTTGTTTGTTTGTTTGTTTGTTTTTTGTTTTTTTATTGTTTTTTTATTGAGATGGAGTCTCACTCTGTCACCCAGACTGGAGTACAGTGGCACAGTCTCTGCAACCTCCACCTCCTAGGTTCAAGCGATTTTCCTGCCTCAGCCTCCTGAGTAGCTGAGACTACAGATGCCTGGCACCAAAAATGCCAGCTAATTTTTGTATTTTTGGTAGAGGTGGGGTTTGGTAGAGGTGGAGTTTGGCCAGGCTGGTCTCAAACTCCTGACCTCAAACGATCCATCCACTTCGGCCTCCCAAAGTGCTGGGATTACAAGCATGAGCCACCACGCCCAGCCAAAATAGCAGTTATTTAAAGTTATAAGCCTGAGCATGTGTATACCTATGTAACAAACCTGCACATTTGCACATTTATCCCAGAACTGAAAGTAAAATTATAAAAAAAAAAAAAAAAAAAAAGAATGCAAAGTGGGTGATGCATTTCTCTCACTGGTCCCCAGATGACTCTACTTTGGCAGCCCCGGAAAAGAATCTGCAGCCTCATCTATACCTGCAGGTTGATATGCCTCCCAAAAACTATCTCACTCAATTGTGAAGCTGAAATAAATCATGTTTTTTCCTCAAAAAAAAAAAAAGTTATAAGCCTGAGAATCCAGAGATGACGGTGGACAGTGGTCTAGGTGGACTAAGACTATGTTTCTTAGTTCATTTGCATTACTATGACAAAATACCTGAGACTTGGTAATTGATCAATAATAGAAACTTATTTCTCATGGTTTTGGAGGCTAGAAGTCCAAGATGAAGGTGCCAGTAGGTTTGGTATTTGGTGAGCACCCTCTTATTGCATCCTCACATGGCAGAAGGTAGAAAAGCAAAAAAAAAAAAAAAAAAAAAAAAAGCCTAAGCTAATTATGCAACCCTTTTTATAGACTTAATTAGTTCCCAAAAGGTCCCACCTATTAACTAGTTCAGTAATCTCCCCTTATCAGTGTCTTTGCTTTGCACGGTTTGTTACCTGCAGTCAACCGTAGTCCAAAAATATGTGAGTACGGTACAGTAAGACATTTTGAGAGAGAGAGACTGCATTCACATAACTTTTATTCTTTTATTATAATATATTGTTATTCTATTTTAGTATTAATAACTGCTGTTAATGTCTTATTGTGCATAATTTATGATTTATAAATTAAATTTAATTTATAAAAACTTTGTTATAGGTATGCATATTTGGGGTTCAGTACTATCCACAATTTCAGGCATCCATTGGGGGTCTTAGAACACATCCTCTGAATATAAAGGGGAACGACTGTACTATCAAAATAGAAATTAAGTTTCAACATAAATTTTGGAGGAAACACATTCAAACCACAGCACCATGGTCCGTCCAAGACTTATTCAATAATAATCATTAGAAGATATATAAACCTTGGTCTGTCTCAGGAAGAATCTCTAACTATACCCCATCTCTAGGAATTATGGTGAGGAAGGTGAGATTTGAAGGCTGACTTCTTCCTTCGTTTTTACCCATCTCCTTCATCATGCCCTTGCCACCCCAGTAACCAATATTCAAAGACAGTTCCTTCCCACCCTACCATCACACACTGGATTAAGACACCTGGGCATGCCATCCTGCCATTCTAAACATACCTATCCTCAGCCTCGTTCACATAACATCTGTTATTACTATGAAGTGTAAATCATGCCTCATTTTTCCCTCCTGACTAGGCAAGGGAGTTAAGACTAGGAACGCTGACAGAATTCAGTCATTGGCTAAAGGCTGCCCCAGGGAGATATGTACTCCCAGGTGCTTCCACCTTAGGGTTTGCTATGGATTGAACTGTGTCCTCCCAGAATTCACATATTGCAGCCCTAACCTCTAATGTGATGATACTTGGATTGGGGCATTTATGAGGTAATTAGGGTGAAATAAGTTCCTGAAAGTAAGGCCCTGGTGAGAGGATTAGTGGCCTTATAAAGAGAGATGGAAGACAATGTTTTCTTTCTCTTTCTCTCTCTCTCTCTTTTTCTTTCACTCTCTCTCTCTCTCTCCCTCTGTCCCCTCTCTCCCTCTCTCCCCTCTCTCCCCCAAGCTATGTCAGGACAGAGAGAAGGCAGCCATCTACAGGCCAGGAAGGGTTCTTCCACGGAAACTAATCATGCCAGCACCTTGAGCTGGGACTTTCAGCCTCTAAAACTGTGAAAAATTTAATTTCTGTTGTTTAATCCACCCAGCCTATGGTGTTTCGTTATGGCAGCCCAAGCTCACTAAGTCAGTGTTTCACATAGCATATTGGTTCCAGTACCCAAGGCAGCATCCAAATGGAGTTGCAGCTGTGAGCCATGAGAAAAAAGGACACAGAAGCCAATGGATGCCCAAGAGGAAATGCTAACAAGGGGTCCCAAAGAATCTGGACAAAACACTGACAAAGTTTTCCAATAAGAGTTAAAGAGTAAAAGCAAGAGAAATTGAATAAGGAGCAAATGATTCTGACTATCCAGAACACAGTTTGCTTTTCGATGCAGGATGGAGGAGGCAGAGTAAGCTACTATCTGTAGTTTAAAGAAACCCAATGGGGTGTGGTCCCCACTGCTACTGTGGTAATGGATGTCTAAAATGTAATCCTATGGGTTTTGTAGTTAACACACAAAAGTACTAGACCCTTTTTTTTTTTTTTTTTTGAAACAGAGTTTCACTCTTGTTGCCCAGGCTGGAGTGCAATGGTGCGATCTCAGCTCAGTCATGTCAATTCTTATTGCAGTGGGGGTGTTTCATCAGAGGCTGGGGACACTCCTTATGTTAAATAAGGGATGGAAATAGATGGAATGAGTTCCATCTGGAGTTCTAGTTCTATCATGGAGAACATAAAATGGCCCCGTGCTGAATATAGTTTATTTTCCCCTCCAAAATCAATTCGTCACCTTCTGCATCTTATTCTGGCCTCAAAAGCTGGCCTATATGAAATTCATCAGCAGGTCCCTCTGCCCTTTTGCTTATAGCCAATTTTAGCCATTTGGAGGTACACATAGGCAATGTCAGGGCAAAAGGAGTGTAAGTTGGCATTTATCTCTCCAGTTCTCTGTCTGCTAGGTGTCTATAAGTTGTGGGGCTTTCGTAAGGGAAAAGACACCATTCATCTAAGGCAGATCACTCCATACAGTCACCCCTTTAAGGCTGGCACGAGGCATAGTGAGAACTCTTCTTACTCTACTCAGGGTATTTCAATCTCTTGTTGATTTCCTTATACTCTGCTGACACCTTTACAAATTATCTCAAAATACCTAGTGTGTATGTGTGCACCAACTGACTAATGCCAAGAATCAAAAGAAAAGAGTTTCATAGAGTGAGCTTATTTGTAACCTTTCACTAACATGCATTACCCTTACAATCCTAAAGCAACCAAAGCAGGAACAAGACCATTATCTCCGTTTTTAACATTAGCATTATATATGTTACTATCTCCAATAACCAAAATCCCACACTATTGCAAAACACATTTCCACTAAGAAGACATTTCTGGAAATCACTGAACAATGATAGTCATTACCAAAGCATAATTATTTCTAAATTTTCTATAGCTATTTTTTTCATTCATAAAACAGACTGGTTCATTTGTGCTGCTGAACCTTATAATACTTACACATCTTTATCTCTTTGACATCATTCAAATTCATTGGATGGTAAAGCACTTACTGAACTGAAATCAGGATCCAAGGTCAAAAATATTTTTGAAATACAGGATTAAGAACATTTATATATTTTTTTATTATTGGGCTTCCTAGAGCCAACAGTGCATTATACTACTTACTGTGCCTTGTTAATTTCCAAGAGGAGCTACACTGCTATGCAGTGCCTTCCAAATATATTTGACCAAAGAACTTTTATTGTTTTTATAAAATATGTATTAACATCTCTTGCAAAATGAGGATTTGGCAGAACTCTGTTAACGAAATAACACACCAGAGAGTAATGGTTCTCACTGGTCCACATCTCAGCCACTCCCTGGGCTGTCAGGAACTTGACGCCAGGGACTGCATCTTTGCTGTCGCTTTACACCTTGCAGTTCCTTCTATATAAAGAAAATTCCCTTGTGACTCTCTATCACAGCCTCCACTCATTCACTCTTAGCACTTCACTCTCCATAATATTATCTGTGTGCACTAATTTATCATATTCCATGTCCCCCTGCTAGGCATGTGTAAGTACCATGCAAGTAGAGATGTCTATTTTGCACACTGCTGTCTACCCAACACTAGAGGAGTGCCAGGCATTCAGTAAATATTTGAAATAATGAAGGACTCCTGCAGAAGATGTGGTTAATATTTTGTCAGCTCGGTATAATTCAATATGTGTGTGTGTAGACTGACTCAATCAAACCACCATATAGTCTATTAGTCCCAGAATGGAAATGCTCTGTTTGTGTGAAAATATGCAGGTTGCACTATCATATTAATGAAGCTTTTTTTTAGCTTTGACTATACTTACAAACATAAATATTTTAATTATGTATTACTTTCATTACACCACAATCTTTTCAGAGAAAGCAGAGTAGAGAAAAAATATCGACAAACTGAATGCATCATTGCTACTATTTCCTCTGTAACCTGGGTCGTTATTGTTCATGCCTGCCTCACATATATTGGTGACAAGGTTGATTAAAAGATGCTATATCAAAGGATATGAGGCTTAGAAGCAAAGAAGTGTGTATTAATATTGGTTTTTCTTTTTAATAGGTCTCTATCGGGTAATTCTTTGTGAAGATATTCATAGTAACAATTGGTTAGGTTGGATGATGTAGCAGAAATGAGGGATGTTAGGTATGTAATATAGCATGCACATTGCAGTATTTCACAGCAAACAGCAGTCCTGGAGGCAAGTAGGTACTGATTCAACTGAGCAGTAAAGCAAATCTCGTATGTTAGCCACCAACCCTCTGACAAACCATGCCTGCCACGAACTGTGGGTGAGAAATGTGGTCATGCTTCTAAACCAATTATTCTAATCAAGGCTTTGATTCAGTGTGCTCAAAACAGAGAAGATTGGCCAGGGAATTTCCCATTTAAGAAAGAAGGTTGATCAGTATGAATCTGATGTTTATCTTTAAGGATAAGATTATATGTCCCATATAATGATACAATAAAATATATTCTACTCTAAGAAACTTAAATATATGAAAGAAATTTCTGAAAGAGTTTCTTAAATTCTATTCAACCATCTTGTATCTTTCCTCTTTTCCCTCCATTTTTCAACCCTTGAAAATGGGAATACCACAATATTTAATGTTTAATTCTACAAAAATAACTGCAGGAAATAATATGTGTATTAGTCAGTGTTCTCCAGGGAAACAGAATCAATTTATTATGACATGTGGACTATCCAGTAACGGAGGCTAAGAATTTCCAACAGCTGTTATCTGTACACTGAAGAACCAGGAAAACTAGTGATGTAATCAGTCTATGTGCAAAGGCCTGGGAACCAGTGGAGCTGGTGTTCTAAGCCCTAAAGTACAAAGACCTGAGAACCAGGAGCTGCAATGCCTGAGGATAGGAACAGATGAATGTCTCAGCACAGAAAGAGAGAATTCACTCTTCCTCCATCTTTTTGCTCAGTTTGGGCCCACAACAAATTAAACGGTGCCTTTGTACACTGGTGAGGACGAATCTTCTTTTCTTAGTCCTATGATTCAAATGCTAATCTCGTTCATAAACACCCTCACAGACTCACCCAGAAATAATGTTTTCCAGCTTTTTAGGCATCCCTTACCCCAGTTAAAGTGACACCTAGCATTAACCATCACACTTGTAAATCCCAGAACATTGTTTCTACACAAGTACTTCAGTGAAAATTACCAATGTTGCTATGTCAAGCATTTTACATAGGTAATGAAACCCTAAGAGGCCAAATCTTCCCATTCACCATATTAGTATTTTTAAAATGATTTTAATGATTGGATGATAAAGATAAGAACTTTTCAATAATGTAGACAGTCTCTGAAAAGTGGTGAGCCGTTATAGGAACACCATAACACAATCAAGAGGGCAATCTCGTGACTTACAGCATCATTTGCCACTCGAAGGGATGGCTGCTTGGAAGTTTGGGCTTGGCTTTCTTTTTTGGTCTCATCAAGCTGACCAGGACAGCAGTCCTTGAGTGCCTTTATGGTGTGCATCCATTTAATACTGAGCAATACCACTACTGGCCAGAATTTTTGGCAGACCTCTGCTGTAATCAATGCTACTACAGAAGGTTAAGACCAGGAAAGTGGTACTGAGAAAGGGAACATCTCATTCAGCTGGACACAAAATGAATCCATCAGTAGAGGAGAAAGAGAATGCACAGAAGATAAATGCAATCGTTTTTTCAACTTCTTTGCCTTCTGTCACGTTGAAAAAACAAGGCAGACTTAATGTAATTCCTCTCCCTTGATGAACCCGTTCATGTTTCAGACTCTGCACTTTTTTCTCTTTAACTTAGCTGATCAGAGATATGTCCACTTAGTGCTATAGCTATGCCTCAAAAGTTATGTCTCTTCCACACCACTGAAGTAGACCTCCAACATACCTACACATTTCTTACACTTAAAAATCAAGATCATCAATAAATTTGCAGTTAAAAAATTAGGACTTATTAAAATAAGGTACCATAATTCATTTTCAAAAACAATGTCACTGAATTATAAATGAACACATTATAAAATATGTTATAAATAAGTAAACCCTTGAGAAAATGTTTGCATTATAAAGAGAATATTTTCATATCCTAATGTCTCCATTGACTGTATGTGTATTTTAAAAAATAATTTTACAGGCGGGATGGTAAATTTACCAGTTGGATGGGCTTAATAGCCCACTTGAGTTTTACATAGGCTGACACAGACTTTATGAATTCTGTTTGAGAAATTTGGTTTGTCAAATGGTAGCATGTGTCCCCATCCATTTAAATGCCAAATGAATAATGCTGTCGTCCACACATATAGTTACTATTAAATTATCTGTACAAGATTACATACTCTTAATAAACACTGACATTTAAAAATGAATTTCTTGATGTTTTTAAGACATTCAAAAATAATTAAAAGCTTTGTAGGCCACTTCCTTTTCATATCACTGAAACAAATGTGAATTATTTTACAAGGAGAGGAAAAACAGTGGGTCAAGTAGCAACAGGCATTCTGGTACTTAGATAAGAATTCCAGATGCCCTGGTTCTTGACAGACTGTTTTTTGTTTTTTGTTTTTTGTTTTGTCTAAGATTTGGTTTTTCTTGACCTCAAATATTTTCTCTATGGACACTTACAGGCAATGGATTTGAAAGTGCATTGTCCCAAGAGGAAGTTCTCTTCCAAGAGCAATATTTCAAAGATATGTGTATAGCTTTGTAAATTAACATTTTATTAACATTTTAGCTTAAAAGGAATACAATGATTCACAAACCACTGACAAAATCTCAGCATTTTTCTGAAATTACATATGACCTATACCGTCATAAAAGCCAATACAAATTTATTTTAATTACTACCCCCAAAAAAAGTTGTGTCCTGCTGGAATCAACAAGGTTTGGGAAATTATGACTAATTTGTTGAGAATCAATTCAAACATATTTTAGCCCTTTGTTAATATAAATACCAAATACAGACATAATATTCATAATTTATGCCTACAGTTTCACAAGCCCTGTACAAAGCTACTATTGTTTGTTAAATACACACACACACACACACACACACACACAAATTCCTTGAAAAATTACAGAAATTAAGAGCCGTAAGTATGTTCATATCCTTTCACTTCATGTGTGAATCTGTGTTTACAGAGCATTTGGATATTAATGGCATAGATTTCACTTTCTTCCAAACCAAGGAGGTTCAAATTCTTCTTCCAAGTAAAGGAGACTTCTGATATCAGTTAAGTTTTGTGATTGCACTTGGAAACATCCAATGGGCTACAGGAAACCAAGTGGCATTTTCACGATGGTTGGTCCTGCTCAGCATGAAGTGAAGAAAGAGGGATAGGGAAAGCAGGGCAAACACAGTGCTCCATAACATTCAAGAATGTATTGTTGATCTTCTCTCCATCATTATCCAACCTACATATCCTTATTTTCACCACTCTTTGTATTGTTCTTACACTTTCATGCTACAGCAAATGCATATTCTATTCTTTTGTCCTTCTTTCCTGCAAACTGTTTCTAAGGACTTGTTGGACACTCCTTGGCTCTTAGGATAGCCTTGAAAATGGAAGAACTTATTGAACATGATTAGAAGGATTCTTGATACTCAAAAATGTTGCTATAGCACAAGAGGACACTCAGCCTTCTTAAGTAACAGTAACAACTAATATTCTCTTAGAATTTCTTATGGGTCTGGTGAGCTAAGATTCTCTTTGAAACCTCAAAACAATTTAAGAGATAAAAACTATTCACGCATCCCTTTATTCATTCAAATGAATGAAGGCAAGTACTCCTGACTTACCAGTATCATGCTACCTGCAAGGTAAGCTATAATAAACAAAACATCCATTACAGTGCCTTTACAGAACTCATAGGAAAACAGTTCCACATATAAAGCAACAGAATTGTGACTTTAACCTTATGATACGGTCTGGATGTGTCCCCACCCAAATCTCATCTTGAATTATAGCTCCCATGATTCCTACATGTCATGTGAGGGACCCAGTGGGAGGTAATTGAATCATGGAGGTAGGTATTTCCCATACTGTTCTTGTGAAAGTGAATAAATCTTATGAGATCTGATGGTTTAATAAACGGGAGTTTCCCTGCACATGCCCTTTTGCCTGCCACCATGTAAGACATGACTTTGGTCCTCATTGGCCTTCTGCCATGATTGTGAGGCCTCCCCAGCCTTGTGGAACTGTGAGTCAATTAAACCTCTTTCGTTTATAAATTTCCCAGTCTCAAGTATGTCTTTTTTAGCAGCCTGAGAACAGACTAACACACTTTACATCCTCTCAACCACTAAGATATATGACCTTAACCACATATCCCACTAAGGGACATACAAAGCTGTCCATGTCCTTTTCTAGCTAAATAATTGATCAGGTGCTGAAACTTTAAGCCAAAGATCCTCATTCAAAGCCCTCCATTGGGTAGTTATAAATTTTGTTCCTCGCTGTAACCTTGGGGAAATCACTTGTTCTCTCAGAGACCTAATTTCCCAATTTGAAAATGACCTTGCATGATTAGGTGATCTTTGAGTCCCTTCCAGCTGTGGAATTTTAAATTTCTTGATGGAAATTGGTTCTACATAACAGATGGACCCAGCAAGATTTTTAGGTTAAGCAACCTATGAAATATGGCCTGTCTATTCACAGCTAAGGACGTGGGCAAAGTAGGGTAGTTTAGCAGGATAATGGGGTCAGCGAAAAAAGGAGCTCATTCTATGACACAATTTTCTTTTATAATACAATTCTGTCCTTGACACTGGGCATGCATTTTGATGATCATTGCCCACTACACCACTATATTCTCAAATGGTTAGAATCTTCTGCTATTTTTAAGGTAGGGAAAGAGAGAGAGAGAATTAGGAGAGAATAGCAGAGATGTGATGAGAACAGAGATTGGCCAAGGAGCCCATCTAATGAATTACACAAACACAGAAATGCAAGAGTACAGAGAATGGGTAGAGAGTTAGAAACTAAAGGAAGTGTCAATAACATTAAAAGATTCCTCTTTAATCCTTTTTGTAGATATAGGATTTCCAAGCTGAAGAGTATTTGGAAGATTCATATTATGGAAAATGCATAGACTGAATTAAGATAGATCTAGGTTTAGGGCCAACCTATATGACCTTAAAATTCTGTTTTAATTTAACTTAGCCTCCATTTTAATATATAGAAAATGAGAATAATACCCATTTGAAATTTAAATAGACATTGTATATAAAGATAATGTCAGAGGTATTCACAGATGAGGTTCCCAGCTGCCTTTTGCTTAGAAAACTGCAAATCAAAGACATTAAGTCATTTTCCCAGGATCCCGCAGCTAGTGATAGAGTCAACTTACTAGAAAAAAAAAAGAGAAAGAATGTTTTTCTACCTTCCTATTAGTCTGTTTTTCCTTTCTTTTCCTTCTCAAATTGAGATCCTTTCCTCATTGTAGAAAACCAAGAGTGTTAAAGGTGCTCATCTAAACCTTGCACTAAATAATAGATTTATTCAAAACTTTGTCCACTACTATTGCTACATCACATACTTGCACTTATGTTCCTTCCATCTGTTTGGTGTTCTTCATGAAGTTTGAAACAAAGGCATATAGGACCAAATAACGAATTAACCGACTCAGTATCCATTGGCACTATCATTTCTTTAAAATTTTTTACAAATGCTTAATGACATTATTAAGGGTCAAATGTTTTAACCTAACACCTTTATGAACTTGTCCACATTCATGACTCATACTATAACTTCTATTATTCAAAGGGTATATTTCTGTAACACATTTCCGAGAAACCTTAACCAAGCATACTGTCTATGCATAGAGCCAAACACTCTATCCATGGGATAGAGTAAACTTATGAGATGTGTTATAAGGCTAACCCTTATGAAAAGAGATTTTTTTATGGATTTGGATTTATTACTGGAGCTTCCCTGTACCACAGCTCTGTCCTATTCCACAAATAAATACAGAAGCCACTAAAAATGGATGTCATTAACTCACAACTCCCAAACCGACAAACACACTTAAACCCACTTTTCCTTCTTACCAGGAAATCAATATTGTATCCTGATATAACAGGATTATATTGAATCCTCCCACCCATGATTTCCATGTCATCACCTTTGTTCCCTTAGGTCCCTGGCTTGGTCATTTATAGCTTCTCTCTCTGGTATAATCAATGTGTTTCTCTTCACTGTCTCGTTGCTGTTCGCCTCTAGACACACTGATGTCTCCCATCTTAGAAAACCTTTCCATTTCCCCATCCAGCTACTGTCTTATCTCCGTCCTCTCCTTCAGAGCCAACTACCTTGAAATATCTTTTCGTATTTTCTATTTTATTTTACCCACTTCATATGTACTCTTCAATTCACATCACTCTTACTTCTCCCCCTACCACTTTCTAAAGCATTTGCCTGTGTCTGCTTTCGATAAATCTATTAGAGGCTTTTACTCCTTATATGACCTCACAGCAGGATTTTTTCACTAATGGCTACTTCTACTGTTTTTGAAATTTTCTCCTTTCTATCACTTTTAGGTCATCATAACCTATGATTGTTGCTGCTGTCATTTCTAATAGTATTAGTAGTAATAGCAATAGCATATGATGACTTCTGAACCCCCCTTTCTAACCCAAATCTTTCCAATGAACCTGAGTCTGGAACTTACTTTTCACATCTACCGTAAACTAATCCAGGTCAGAACTTACCTCCTCTCCTCCAACACTTCCACGTAATGCTCTCCTCCTCTTACACTCCTTGGCTCAGTGAACAGTGTCACAGTATACTTCTTAGTACAAAGCATAAACTCAAGGTCACTCTTTACCATTTTTCTTCACTTTCTACATCCAACTAATCAAATTCTGTTGATTATATTTCTGTCATGCATTTTTAATTCACTTACTAATCTCTATCCCCACTATCACTCTTCTAGCTCAGTGCACCACCACCTATTGCCTTGACATACTCACCAGTCTCTTAACTGAACTTGGACATTAGTCTCATTCCTTCTAAAACATAAATCCAACTCTATCACTCCCCTACTTAAAATTAGCAATGCTCATAGGCTCAAGTCCATCTCTCCATCACTTCTCAGCCTATCTCCTTTGCATTCTTTGAATTTTAGTTTAGATGTCATTTTCTAAGGTCTGGATCAGGTTCTTTCTCATATGCACCCACAGCATCCCAGCTTCCACATTTGTTCTGTGGCATGGTAATGACACTGTAATTGTCAGTTTGCCTGTTTATAATCCTTTTAAGAAAACAAGATTCAGGATGGAGCTGGTCTATCTTGCTTTTGCCATATCTTCAGCATTCATCTCAGAAGAGAGCACAGAAGTTCTCTCCACCAAAATGTCTGCTATATTGCCCCTCCTCCCAAGGAATCAACTTTTCCTTTGTTGAAACTGACCAAGCTTTTCACCTTAACCACACTTTCCCCTGACACACTGCTTGCCTTGTCAACACTGTACTACCTTCTCCAGGTCTGGGGCCCCTTGCTAATCTAAACTCATTCAATTTTTTCTTTTTTTCTTTTTTCTTTTCGAGATGGGACTTGTTCTCCAACCCAGGCTGGAGTTCAGTGGCACAATTATAACTCTCTGTAACCTTAAAGTCTTAAAGTCCTGGACTCAAGCTATCCTCCCACTTCAGACTTCATAGTACCTGGGACTACAGGCACATGCCACCATGTTCTAATAATTTGTGAGTTGTTGTTGTTTTTTTAAAATAGAGATGGGGTCTCACTATGTTGTCCAGGCTGGTCTTGAGCTCCTGGCCTCAAGTGATCCTCCCACCTCTGCTTCCCAAGTAGTTGGGATTACAGGCATGAGCCACCACACCCAGCTTGAACTCATGGTTTTGGACACAAATATTGGGACACAATGTACAGAACTGTGGTTTGAGAGAAGCATACAGGTACTCACTCTCCCCTATACGTTCTTTTGTTTTGAAAATTACCAATTATTTTCTTTCTATCTCTAGTTTAGGTGTTTTACTTCAGTCCTTAGAAAAGACCTCCTATTTCATCCATATGTGCTTAACAATAGATCTTTTCTCAAGACTTCAGTTACCACATCTTCATGAAAGATCCCAACACTAAACTTTTTTCTGGGTTCTGTGTCTCAACTCTGAACTCTTTTCTAAGTTCTAGATCTGGATCTTCATCTGCCAATTAAATATGTTCACTCAGATTTCATCACCACCTTAAATTCAAAATGTTCCAAATAAACTCAAATTTTTCTAAAACAAACCAGCATTCTGCACCATGCTCTTCCAACCACCCACCTTCCATATGCAACAAGCCAAGACTTGATATGTTTTTGACTTTTTGTCTTTTCTCACCTGGGAAATTCCTCTTTTTATCAAAACAGTTTATATTTGTCACACGACATTATTTTGATCTATCCGGGATCTATGGACCCTTGTGTTAGTTTGCTAGGGCTGCCATAACAACTACCACAGACTAGGTGGCCCCAGAATGGATCAAGGTGTCAGCAAGACTGGTTTCATCTGAGCCTTCTTCCTTAGCTTATAAATGGCCCTCTTCTCTTGATCTTCCTCTGGGCACATCTGTGCCCTAATCCCTTCTTCTAAAGACACTAGTTATATTGGAGTAGGGCCCAATCCCAATGACTTTATTTAACCCCAATTACCTCTTTAAAGACCCTATCTTCAAATACAGTCATATGTTGAGGTACTAGGAGTCAAGATTTCAACATATGAATTTTAAGGGGGCACACTTCAGCCCATAACAACATTCTTATACAATTGAGGAACCTCCTACATTATCTATCTTTTCCTACCATCATTGAAGTCAAATTTCCAGACTCCTTTGCATGTGACTTGAGCTCACTGGCAACCTAGTGATGTAAAGAAGGCAGGACTCTGAGCAATACAATCTGGAGAAGACAAGGTAGGTACATCTAGTTTCCAAAGGCAGCAGTACCAAGATTCTAGCTTTGTATCGAGCACTCAACTGTGGTATAAGTGGTATTTCTCCTGGAAAAGGTCTGTGGTAGAGTTTGGTGTACTATTCTGGAGAGAAAGTCTCCGCAACTAGTGTTCTGAACCTCTCAGAGAATCCATGAGTTATTTTGCATCTTTCTTAGATTTATCTTGACCTAAATTAAGAGTCTGTTTCTGTTGTTTGCCGCTAAGAATCACAGTTGATACCTTGAATTTTAAAGTGATTTACATAATCCTTCTCCTTATTGAAGTATTGTTACAAAAGAGATTAATCAGAATCTATCAATTACTAATATTAACTTCATAAAACAACCTTCTTTTTTCTTGCTTTCATTAATTATGAAAAAGGCAACTCACAGGCCATTATAAGTATCCTAATTTGGATCTTATGAAACGCATCTTTATCTAGGCTTTCTGATTTACTTTCACTCACTGCAATAAATCCTGCCTATTACCACCAGGTGGATTTGTTTAAAGTACATTATTTTTAACCAGTACACTACCCTGCCTTATTACTTTCAAAATCTAGCCATTGCCTGTATGATAAAGTTTATATGCCTCTTGTGTGCATTTAAGTTTTCCTCACTCTAACTCAAGAGTACTTCATCTTCCATTATAAACTCTCTCTTTCTTTTAAGAAAAATATAATAGAGCAACCAAATTTATTTAACACATACAGTGCATGGCATTCTCAAAAATGTGTTAATAAATGGTTTTTCTTACTATACGTAAAACTCTATAGGTTTATTACCAATTTTTGCATATAAGAAATCTGAGACTAGAAAAATTAAATTTCCTAAGCTCACACAAATAATAAATGATAATACTAGGTTTTGAAATCAAGTGTTTCCTAGCCTTTTCTCACCTTGTGATTCTCTTCACTGTTTCCCATGCATTTTCCAGCCTCTAAGCTTTTCTTATGCTGTGCTGTAGCCTGGAACATTCAACCAATCCCTCCTTTGCTTATCCAAATATTACTCACACTTTAGAGTCCAGCTCAAGACCTTCAGCCTCAATAAGCTTCTCTGATGTCTTCAACTAATCTGATTTTTTTCCTGAAACCTAGTATAGTTTTTATGATCACTATCACTTTCTTTGCTGTTTTGTTATATATTACATCCTATTAACCACTTCTTATGTATTTGCTTTTCCTCCTGTTTGTGAGAGTCAAATCCGTTAGGTGTGAGATTGTCATCCTTTGCATGCCCCTAGGTACCCTGCATACTGCTAAGTACGGGAGGGAGTGTTACTACACAACTATCCAGTTGAATATTCTCCATCACTGGGCCATAAAAAATGATATTAACATCATGTTTTATGTTACTTTTAGCCTTCAGGTGAAAGATACCTCCCAGTGGCCTTGAATAAGCTTATCTTTGATATTAACTTCTTTTTATAAAGGGAAAAGATTCTTATACATTTTTATCATTTACCTTCCATTCATAGGGACAAATAAATTTTCAAAAGCACTTTTGGTAACTTCGACATGGTAGGTAACAAATCTTAAGTCTATTAGTAAGCTGGGTGATTCAAGTTTAATGGGAAAAAAAAGTATGTGATTAAGAAGTTAGTGTAGAGCAGTTTATAGCAGTTTTTTTTAAATTCTTGGAAATCAAATGGACTCATTTCTTTGCCTCTGCACCATAACCCACTGAAAGCAATGGACTTGCAGAGATTTAAGGTAGGTTTTTAAAAATGTGATTTTAAGGCCAAGAAAATATGACCCAAGCTCGTTAAAAAAATTTTATGTTTCTTGCTAATCCACAGACCACAACCATATGGAACTAGCCACCCAACCTCTGTAATTAGACTCTCATACATCAGAAGACATAAGAAATAAGATATTCAGAGATGCACTGGTACTTGACTACATGAAATTTGTTTTTGTAAAAAAAAGTAAGTAACCATATGAAATGACCCAATTACTATCTTCTTTTGTGTAGAATTCCAAGCTCCACTTTATCTTTTGTGTGCATATAAAGTACAAAAGAATGACTGTTTGAACTATTATTTTGTGCTTATATCCTCAGTAATGCAAGCATTCTTTCCATCAGTGATATAAAAGTCTAAATTTTAGTTTTGGAAATATCAGCAGTAATTTAAAATTATTTTTAAATTGTATAAGATCATTGAAACTAAGAAACTTAATTGTTCTAACGTTTACTCTCTATTTTGATTGTACATCACAGCACCCCTTAAAAAGAGAGTCAACAGTATTCACTCTGGCTGCCCCAGTGATTATACAACCGTTACCTAGAAATGGAGGCTGGGAAATTCCAACAGATTTTCTTCTTTATTCATGACGTAGCCCATGCCCACTTAAATATTTGCCTGGTGTCTTTTGGTGTCTAATTGATGTGAGCAGATTGTCTGCAGGAGAATTCAGTCATACATTCTGGAGAGTCTTTGTAAATAGTTTTGCCTACAACTAACCATGGTATGATATGACATGATGATGGGGAAGCTGAAAGGGCTACACTAATTACGCCCCAATTATCTTCTCCTATCATGTAGTTCTAGAGTTATTAGAAACCAAGAGTTCAGAAGCAGTCATATAAAAATCTAAAATTCTGTTAGGATAATGATCATTCAGGTTACATTTCTATTGCTTATGTTTTATCATGGGACTGGACTAATGCGAGATGGCAAAGCTGCAGACACATGTGCAAGCTACAGAGTTAGGCATTTAGGAAATGCCCCTCAAAGTTTGTGTTGGAATAAAGCTAAGTCATTCCTTTCCTTCAACCTGGGCATACAAAACTCAAAGTGCCCACAAATGAGAAAAGAAATAGATGAGGAAGATAAAGCCTGATAACATGTATGAGATGTGTAAGTCTTCTTTCCATCTGGCACATCTTTGAAGGGCCCAAGTACATGTAGAAATTTCACATGTGAGAAAGATCATAAATAGTAGTTTAGGACCACCATGTGCTGGGCACTGTGGCAGGCACTGCGAATTCAGTGCTGTGGAAATACGCGGCTGATGAAGAAGTTACAGCCCAGCAGATAAGGAGCTCAATAAACTGATCAATTCACAAATTACCAATCAATAAAATTTGTACTAAGTGCTTCAAAAATAAGTAAAAAGTTTTACACAACCATAGACATTACATTTGGGTAGTCAGAAAACATTTTCCCAACAGATAATATTTAAGATTAGGCCTGAAAAATAATTAAAATTGATTTGACAAGGTGCATTTTGCATTTAACATCATTTTATTCTTTCATTTTATTTTAAACATCAGAGAGCCCTGTGTATATCTAAAATCTGTTTGGAAGGACCAAATAAACAGTAAGAGATTAAAGATACGGCAAAGAGGAGCGTCCATGCATAGTGCAAATTCCCTGTGAAGTTAGGAGAGAAGTGCAAGGTCTTATCTGACCTCAGATAAGAGAAGATCTCGGCTCACTGCAACAACTGCCTCCCAAGTTCAAGCAATTCTCCTGCCTCAGCCTCCCGAGTAACTGGGATTATAGGTGCCCACCACCATGCCCAGCTAATCTTTGTATTTTTAGTAAAGATGGGGTTTCGCCATGTTTGCCAGGCTGGTCTCGAACTCCTGACCTCAGGTGATCCACCTACCTCGGTCTCCCAAAGTGCTAGGATTACAGGCATTAGCCATCGTGCCCAGTCCCTATGTTAATTACTTCATATGATTTCAAATTATGTTAACACATCATCTTCGTACCTCATACATGATATTTACACATAAATGAATCTATGAATATCTATGGATATATATATTCTAATGCAAAAGTGTGAATATACAGCTCTTGATATTCGTTCACATCAAACATATTTGCAAAGGTTGATAAAATCATTAATTATTTATATGTAGTAAGTATTCTGCTCAGTTGCTTCTGCTAATATTTACAAACTTTAGCTCTGCCTGTGGTCATCTATCATCTGCATGAGCTGCTATTTCTCTGATTTCCACATGTCAAGATTATCTAACTACTTTTCTAAGTGTGTCCTTTAGCAGCTGTTTTTTTTTTTCTTTATTGATATTTACATAGCCAATTTCCAGTCATACTATGTAATTGCTAATCCAACCAAGATAAATCTAAACCTTTTCCCACAATATCATTCCCAAAAACACTTTTTTAATGCATAGCCCAAGATCTACTTTACTCACACAGCCCAGGTGCTACAGCTCACAATGGAACCTCTTCTTGTGAATTTCTTTAACCCTTCATGTTCTGTTCAGAAAATTTTAGACTTGGGCCAAATGTAGTAGCTCATACCTGTAATCCCAGCATTTTGGGAGACTGAGGAGGGTGGATTACTTGAGGTCAGGAGTTTCAGAACAGCCTGGCCAACATGGTGAAACCCTGTCTCTACTAAAAATACCAAAAAAATAAAAATAAAAAGTAGCTGGGTATTGTGGCAGGCACCTGTAATCCCAGCTACTTGGGAGGCTGAGGCAGGAGAATCGCTTGAACCCAGGAGGTGGAGGTTTCAGTGAGCCAAGATCACACCATTGCACTCCAGCCTGGGTGACAGAGTGAGTGAGACTCTGTCTCAAAAAGAAAAAAATAGTTTAAATTTAACTAAAAATTGCTTTAGCGATTCATTACTTTTTCTGCCATGCATGTAAATATCACCATTAAAATAATTAAATTTGGTCTTCCTATTTTTTATAGCTTATTGGTTTTTCCCAAAATGCCCAGCACAATCTGCAGCACATAATAGATGCTAAATAGATACATTCCATTTGGACTTTGTGATATTCCACCAATGCTCGTGAATTGGCCCAAATCCCAAATGCTACTGCTGCTGCATTTGCATTAAATGAGATTTATAAGTTAACTTAACAAAGCCTCTCAAGGAAATCAGAACAAATTTTGTCATGGGGCCAAGTTTCTGAGTTTCACAATCATATTGAGGTTGACCACCACTGAGAAGGTCTTTAGGTTGTCTATATGCAATTTAAAGTCACGTTTAGTGCCACTGTGAATACATCCTCCTCAAGCATAGACTAGATTTATAGATTAGTTTTTATCTTTTATCAAGGCATTGTTTTATATCATATTGCTGAAATGGCAGAATGGTAATGGTTTTCTCTTCTGTGTAGTTAATGGAAAATTTTTACTGCTTTTAGACTCCTTATTTAACTACATTTTCTTCAGGCTTAAGTCCATTTGACTGTCCCTACTCTGAAAAATTATCTGTAATCTCTTGTGAGTCTTCATGTAGGAGAATTTCCAGATGACTGACTCAGGATCTTTTCAATGACACCAATAGCATATTGAGTCAGAAGAGCTTTGCTGAAGGATTAAGTGTAGCAGAACAAAAGATGTGCTTGTTCCGTGCCTCACCCTCATCTAAGCAAACGAGCATGTATATAATAAATCTGCACTCACTGCACAATTTATTTAACTTGATTTTCATTTAAAAAAATGTATCAGCAGAACACAATCAAGTCTAACACAGCCTGCCACACATTCACAAAGTCCCCTTAGAAACTCAGTGATATTCTTATGACAGTCAATTCTACCTCTCAATAATATTTCCAGGTAAAGTGTTTTTGTGAAGTTAATTAATACTACGTCAACATTATTGAGGGACATATATTGAGAACCCATGACATTAGGTGACACTTAAAATTTGGAAATAATAATCCCTGTTCCCATAGTAATTCCCAAAGCCTACTTGTAGAATAAAGTCCTTGATACTCTATTTCTCACTAGTCATTCTGCTGAAGAAAACTATCTTCTCAATTAGAGAAAGCTTAATGTGGCAACTGTACAACTAATAGCATTATCTACCAGAATCTTTCAATAACAGAGAAATGGGTGCTCAAACAAAGCACCACAATTTGAGTTCTTGCCTTCCTTTTCAAAACTGGTCATGACTCTCTTTGTTGTGTGTGTTGAAGACAAGCTCTCACAGACACCACATCAACTTCTGTTATTCTTCCTTAACCCTTCCAAAAGAAGTAAAGGAGCTTCATAAAAAGAATCAATAGCAGCAATTTTCAGAAGAACCAATTTATATCATTTGCAAGGGGGCTTTATTGGAACTCATGAACACCAATAGCAAAAAAGATGCTTTTTATATGGTGAACTTTACCATATCAAATTAAAATTCATTTCCATTTTTCCTCTTAAGGTATAAAGACAAGATCAATTTCTAAACCAATCAGGAGAGATAAAGGTGATTGTTAGAATCAACAACAGGTATAAAACATTATATTCTTTAATGTTCCTGAAGCTCGTGTTATGTCAATAGTAGAAAATTTAGTGATGAAAAAGAGTACTCATCCTTAGCTTTAAAAAAAGAATTATTCTAGTAAATATCACTAGAATAACATGCCCTGTCCTGGCAGCAGCAAAAAATGTATTGATTAAGACTACTGTAATTTTATTGTTTGCAATTAACTTTTCTATGGTAATGCCAGTATTTCAGAGAAAAAATCATATACCAAAGGCTATATAGGTCAGAACCATAGTATCACAAATATTTTCTCAAACAACTACCTGACAAAGTTGTGCTGCTCAAAAAAGGACATCGTAATGGAATGTCCATGTGGCATTTTGATTTCCTCGATTAGAAATGGCTAGTGCCATCTCTGAAATCATTTTGTAGCCAGTGTTTTTACAGGGGTGGAATTGTCTCTATTTGTGTGTATATGATCATGCTGATATTTAGTCTGTGGTAGGAATGAGAACATTGAAATGACAGTCCTTGACACTCCGTTTCATTAACCTTGTCGAGTGCTGCGCCATGCCATGCTCAGATGGACAGTTTAAAAACTGCTGCTTGATGATGTTGATGATGATGATAATGATGATGATGATGACAATGACCACTGGTAGGTTAGTTGGGGACCTTCTGTTGTCCCCTAAATACGATTTCCTCCAGTTGGTCAATTATTTTCCTTGCTCTAACTAATGGTAAAGGGCAATCATAAAGTGAATACTAAAAATTGTAATACCTTCTCAAAATATTAGTTATTGCAAAGCTGGTACAGGTAAATTATTACTAAGTTTAGAGAAGCTCGCATAGGTCAGTATACACAAAACATTTTTAAGACGTTTATATTTAAGAAAATATTTTTTAAAAATAGATAGCATTTTCATTGTAACAAAAAATTTAAAATATAAAATATATAAAGCAAAAATACATTTTTATTTCCCTTTAAGGCCTCTTCTCAATTTCTCCTTCCCTCTCTAAACACTTTTGCCATAAACAGAATAATTAATAGCATAAATATTCCTAGAAACATATTCCTTTACACTTAAATTTTGTGTGGCTGCTTGTGCAATCTCCAGTTGACAGGCACATGCTTGATTCCATTTGGAGGGGATAAAGATATTCCTGAGCTATTAGGTCCTTGTTTTAAAATGCTATGAGTTATCTCTGAGGTAAAATGGCACACGAAGGAGACAGCCTCTCACATCTTTTCTCTAATCCCTCAACCTATAAAAGACTTTATGCACCTCATAGCACCTGCCTTGTTGCTTAAAACTGACATTAGGGAAGAAGCCCTCCTGGTTATCAAATACCTTCTCTTGTCAGTTTGCAACATATTCGTCCATAAAAGTCCTGCTGCTGGAGCATTCAGTCAAGGTAGTCTGAGTCTCAGCAAGATGGAATGGCAGCCTATGGGGAGCAATTGAGCCCTTTATAAGATGCCCAGGCTGCAGCAGAAGGACCACCTGCTGTCTCACAGCCTCAGGGAGGCTCAACTCCCTGCTTATTCTGAAATAATTTAGAGACCAGACAGGAGCAAGGGCACAGTAGCACTTAGCTCTTCAGTAAATGGAAATAATTTTTAAAAGACTATTAAAGTATTGGGAAAGATTTTTTCTTCCTGTAAAACTTGTGTTTTATTAGTGTAGGATGAACTCTAAACCATGTGTTCTTAAAACTGCCCTTTTTCTGTCTTTGTATTAGAGTTTGAATTTTTTCACAGGCACAAACCTGAAAGATGAGAGTTTTGTTCTTTGCATCGTATCTCTGAGGTCTTTGATATTTCATTGTCCTTACTTAAAAGGAAATGTTGATTGGATTTTTCCAGTCTATCATCCATAAGTATCAGGTTGAACATGGAATAAAATGACAGTAAAAGTTCACGTGACTGAAAAATCCCAACCATGGGCACCCACACATGAAGCAAACTGGTTTGAGCTTTGTAACTCAATAAAGCTTTACCTTCAAAGGGAATAATCAGTGATTTGTTATTTGAGTTAAGGATTAATTACAGGTCAGAAAAATAAGAGGAAATATATTAATGAGTACCATATCATGATGGGATGCAGAATTTCTTTTCATTAAAATCAGAAACAAAACTGTTGATTTTATTTCCAACATCTTGGAAAACAGAAAATAAATTATGATTACTTCAAGAAAAAAAAAATGAATGTTCCATTGAAAAAAGTGCAGATTTGATAATGCATTTTTATCATAGAAAAAAAGCAGATAATGACTACTAATTAATAAATATGGAAGGTAAAGATCAAAAGTGAAATTAAACACAAAGCTGAATAAATGGTCAAACAATAACTTCCTGTTTTAAAACCTTACAAAAAAGCGGATATATTCAGAATTATAACCCCCAAAATCTAGGGAACACTATTTCTGCATACATGATTCAGTGTGCTTTGAATCAACTATTTTTCAAATGCAAAAAAAAAAAAAAAGGTAAGTTTTCAGAGAAAACAAGTAAAATAATTTCTAAGTAAAATTATCCAAAAAAATTGATTTGTAGCTTTAACTTTATAAAGACAAATCCATAAAATGATTTTTAATAAATTTTGGAATATTAGGATAAAATTGGGAGGCTAAAGACCAATTTCTCTGACTCATATCTGAAGCACCTGAAAACATGGGTTAAACCTTTAACACAGCAATTTAATTCTCATCTACCTTCACTGCACATTCATGAACTACCTAACATGTACCAGGCACTGCGATAGGGATCAAGGAGACACATGATAAGAATGCAACCGTTATCTTTCAGGACTGACAATGTTAAGAGGAAATGGTCATGTGTAGATAAATGATTACAGAAATCCAAATGCCATAATAGAAGCATGCACAGAATAAAGTTATTTGGTCTTTGGTGGGATATAAAAATGGGTAGGCATTCAAAATTTCAGCCAAAGATTCAAGGTTGAGTTGGAATTTTCCTAGTGAACAAAAGCTTTAAAAGAGGGAGGAGGAGACAGACTTTCGAGAAAGTGGACACAGCAAGGGCAAAGGCATGACATCAAGAGGAAAAAGAAAAAAATTAAAGCACCATGAATTCTGGGAACTATGCATATGTCTGAAATGGCAGAATGCAGGACTCTGGAAGAATAGGTAGGTAAGGCCTTTGCATATTATCCCAAGGAGTTTGGACTCTATGTTATATACAGTGAGGAATGAAGTCAGGGTTTTAGTAAGAAATTGGTGAGATCAGATTTGATTTTCAGAGATTAACCTCTTGGTATAAATGAAATTATGAGTGGCCAAATGAAGGTACAAAACCCTGAGTATATTGTAAAATATTTTCTTGTAATTATTGACTGTGTGCATAAGGCATGGTTTAGGATAAAACAGAACTTGGTTCGGATGGAAATGAAACCATTAATTTACCCTAGTATCATAATCTGCTCAAAATGGATGGAATTATTTAGATTATTTTTTCTACCCCCATTCTTATCACTAATTTATTCATCCATTAGTTTCTAAAATATTTACTGAGCATCTACAATGTACTAGACATACTCCCTGCTGCAATGAAACATATAGCCTACTCCATCCAGACAATAAGAATTCTGAAATTAAACTTATATATATAAGTAGTGATATATGCATAGTAGTAATATACAACATATGATTCTATAAGAACATTACAGGAGCCACATTTAGAGAGTAGACTTGGCAAAGGCCTATTTGAGAAAGTGATTATTAATTAAGACCTGAAGAATGATTAGGAGACAATTAGACAAAAAGGGAAGAAGGGAAATAATGTGCTAAGGCAGTGAGGCAGAAAAGAGCTTCTTTTATTCCAGAAATGAAAGAAGCCAGATAAGTTTGGGGATGAGTAAATAAGGAAGGGGGTGGCAAGGGAGACACAGAGGGGTTTGGTGGCAGTGACCAGGGAATTGTAGCAAAGCGAAGTAATGTAGCCAAGAAAAATCTGTATGTATGAGTTCAAAGTCAAACCCAGGTCTCATAACTCCTAGTCAGTGCTCTTTCTTTTAGAGCCTAGAAACAAAAATAAGTGAAACAGACATACAGGAGTTTCCTATAATTCAGTATCTTCTCATGTCACCTACATTGGAAAAAAAAAAAAAAAAAAGTCTTCTTGCTTCTAGTATACTGATTACATTTTTTGGGTACTATTTCAAAAAATGGATTATACAATCTCACGGTGATCTGTAACAATTTCATCTATTCTGGCTGGCCATATCATTTCCCAGGCCTCCTGAGTAAGAATTCAAATAAAAAAGCATTAAAGACTATGATCCAAACATCAGAGGCTCACCAGGATTATGAACAGGAAAAGAAAAAAAACAGGATATGAGTGACTAATAAGTTATTCATGAATCCAAACTATGTAGAATAATTAAAATATCTACTTTCAGCAAATAAGCCGTTCACTGCAATTTCACTATTTTTTAATGATCTAATTCACACTGTTTCAGGAAGTTTCCCTTAATCTATGTACATGATTATGTAGATCAATGTTTACATTTTTGCATTCCTATAGACATGCAGTGAAAATAAAGTGCATAAATAAGTTGTCCCCTGGTTACCAGAAAATGTTTATATGTATGAAAAGTATCTAGACTATAATAACATAGATAAGAGTTTTAGGGGTTGAAGAGACCAAGCAATTTCAATTCCCAATGTTTTTCTCCATTATTTGTGGGCATGGTGGAACTAATATCCCAAATATACTTCCCCCTTATAATGAATTTCCAAAGCTTCTCAAATAAGCACAGTGTTGTAAAAAGTGGTAAGTTTCCATTATATGAAGAGAAATATGTGAATTTTTTGTTCACACAGATTTTTACTCAAGTAACTCAGAGAAGGAATTTATTTTTCACCACTTCAAGCTTGTCATTTATTTAGCCCTCAGTAGGGAATAGTGTCTTTGCTTTGGTGGAACTGAGCAATTTGTAGAGGAAAGGATAAGTCCCTGTAGTAAGTTCTGAGGCCAACCTTTTATAGATCTCTAGCACAAGCAATGATTGATTACCTCTAAAGATAAATACACTTAGTTTGTAATCCTTATGTCTAAGTTAACTTAATTTTTATATCTGTCTTTACCCTTTCAGTTCTGAAACGATAATGTTAATTCTGTTCTTGGTGAATATAAATTCTGATGGTAAACAATGTAGATGATTCCGTATGCATGTCTTTGAACTTTGGATTTGGTGCCTTTACTGGAAAAAGGAAAGTAAACTATATTTAGGTGCTTTGATTGTATCTTGTACCTGTGGCTACGAATACCTCACACTACATATACTCTAAGAACAAATTGGAATAGAAATATTCTAAAGGTAAGCTTTTAAGATATGTTTTCCATTCAACAAACATTTGGTGCCTAAATATTTGCCCCAAATCATTCTGCTTTCCTGTGAGTGTGCAGGGGAGGGGGAAGATCCTGGAAATAAATAAATAAAAATAAAATAAAATTAATATATTAATATCTGAGGGTCACTATAAGCATATACAGATAGGTGGTTAGATAATGTCTATATTATATATAAAGAGATTATGTAGCAAGGTAAACAACATACTAGAGATGAAGTACTTCTTTCTGATGCATTAATTTAAAAAGTGCTTCTATCATTTATCAGTTATTTATCTTAAGGTTGTTATTTACATATTCACGACCTCAGTTTACCTACCTTATAGGGTATGTGGACTGACAAACTGTCATATAAATGCCAGCATCAATGAAAATTCTTTCTTTTCTCTTTTTCCTTTCCCAGAGAATGAAGAAATAAGAATAAAAATGGAGAATGTAATAAAACATAAGTACTAATACATAAAGTAGTCTTCAAATCAGAAAGGAGGAAAAGAAAATCAAAAGATGAGGCAGGGATTTAAAAGGCAGGAGAAGCAAAAGAATTGTATGTTGTAGTAAGCAGTGGAATCCAAGCACAACTTTCATTTTAAACATTTCTCCAAAATCTATGCCAAGAATTTCCTAGCCCAGTTACATTGAGAGTAGTTAGACATAGATGTACCCACAACATGGCAAGGACTAGAGTTTTTCAATCAGAACTGAGTTTCCATTTGCATGGAGTCTTCATCACAGAACCTGTTGTTTCTAGTTTCTGTTAACAGAGATTTAGTATTATATTAACTAAAGGGCCTTATTGAAGATGACAGCAACTACAATCCTCAGAGCCTTTAGCCATTTTTTTTTTCAGAAATTTAAATAATATCCTGAACTCAGGGGATAAATTAAGCTCAATGGTGCATGTCCATTTAAAGGAGAAAGGAAAACATTTCTTGGATCTATAACACTTGAAACTGGTAAATCAATATCAAAGAATCTTCTCAACCTAGTCTGTATATGAGCAATCAATCCAAAAATTCCTAAAAAGTAAAAGTAAGCTACTAGGTGGCTCTGTGGTGGAAAATCTCTCCAAATAATTTCAATCTCTTGCAATAGAGAAACGCATCCTATTTTTCACAACTGAGAATCTATCATTTGATATTTTCCTATAAGGGTCAAGTTAATGGGCAAAAATGACCTCCTTCAGTTCAACTTCAGGGGATAATTGATAACACTGGATTTCAATCAGGGCACTTCATGAGCAAGATTTAAATATCCACTTGTTTCAAATCAGTAGTCACCGAGATAGCAACTCGCCAGGTGCAATCTGCTTCCAATACGCTTTGCTAAGGACTTATCTCTTCCATCTTTTTTTGGACTTTAAATTGTTAAGTAACCTTGTTTGTAGAGTGATCTACTAGTATTTGTCCTATTTCAAACAAATATCTCATTATTAAGGAACAAGTGACAATTAAGTAATAGTAGTTGTTACTGACAAGAACAAAAACATGAATTCAGGCTTTAGGTTAGAAGGCAGCACTCATTTACAAGGTAGTCATTCAGATGATCCAGAATATACTTATATTACATTACGTTTTCAAGATTAAATTTTTCTAGAGAATTCTCAGACACTGAAATTACATCTGCATTTTGTTTAACGATGTAATTTGTTAAAAGTTGGCTAACATATTAAATAACCCAGGTGCATCTGCTTTCTAAAAAGAGACTTTCTAAAATGACAAAAACTTTAAGATGCCAAGCAATTAGTTTTAAAGGTTGAATAACAGACAGATGGTGAGGAAAGTATTTGAGGCCTATAAGGCTTTCCCAGGGCTCCCTCAATCCCATCCTAGAGTCAGCTGTTTGCTGTGTTTTCTCCTAAGATATTTTTGGAGAATAAGCACCTACATATGTAAGAGTTCTTATCATAATAGACAAAATTCCTGAAGCAAAATATGATATAATGTCCTATTATTAATACCTCACTAAACTGTAATTGGATATAACTTACAAGAATGTAATCTTTCACAGATCTCTGTTCAAAGGCATAATTTCCATTATCTTTTGAAAAGTAATCTGGCATCTATGGCTTTGAGATGTACACAGGGATTTCAAAAAAGCATTTTTTTGGCCCCCATCCAACCCAAAATTCATTTCCAAATAAAAGAAATAGGATTGTCACCTGACACTGTAACTAAAAAATCAACACAGAACAAATTGAAACACACATGTATAAAGTCACATTAAGTTGTAGAAGTTTGCCCTTGAATGAACAAGATTTCTGTAAAGAGACAATCAGAAAGTGAATTGTCAGGAACCCAAGCACGTATGAGACAAGGTAAAAAAAAATACACATTGAAAACCAACAGCATCGACTGTGCCCACTGAGATTCTTAAATGCCCAAGGATTTGACTTGCTTCTTCAGTGTATCATGTGTATGTTTTGGGGATGAATGTGCTATGCTAGTTTAACAGATGTCCTCAATACCCATAGAATTATTAATTTCTTTCTGTTCCAGCTCAATATTCACCAGGAACTTTGTGATTTTAATGTGGTCTCTTAAAACACATGTCTACAAACAAAGAAGGTATTGGCCACAGAATGTGTGTCCAAGATCCTGGCCAATTTATTCCTTACTATAATGAAATCAACTGATTTTCTGGTTTTATATATCACTGTCTACAAATGCAGTTAACATGAGTCCAGCATGAGAAACAGTCACTCTCATCATTCCCAAAAAACGTGCCTCCAAACGCACAGGCTGAGAGTTAGATTAAGGAGTACAGTGAATTCACAAAGCCAGAAGCACCCTGAGGTCTACTCTAGACAACTAGCTGACCTGTTCTGGTGACATTCTGATCCTGACACCCTTCTTAAAATTCCGACATGAACAGGATAAAAGTGAGACAATTTATTACAAGAGAGAATAAAGTCCAAGTAGTCTGAGATTAGGAGAAATATCAACATGATTAGGAGTCAAGTGAGAGGTAGGGGAGTAGGAAGTGCCTAAGGCAAGGCTCGATGTGATGGAAAGAAAGCAGGTTTTGAGCAACCTTATTCATTCTCAATTTATGTGAGCCTGATCCTTTAGCTAAATAATAAGAATGCCTAAATCACAGGGTTTTTGTGGGGTTTCTTTTATGGGGGGATTAAATACAATAATAGATGTTGATCACAGAACATGACATATGTGCTTAATACATAATTTATTTTTCCCCTTATCATAATTTTATTCATGTGTATTCATATTAGAAGACCCTGCCCAATCCAATGAAGAATTTGAAAACAGGCATCTCTAGTCTCCATATGGTATCTTTTCTGCCAAAGTGTCTGCTTTTCTTATGATATTGCTCTTCTACCATGAATGGAAGGAAGCAGGATGCATACAACAATTTGTTCTCAGATGTTGGTAACTCCTATTATTATTAATGAGTATTTAACAGAATTCAAGGACCTTTGAAATCTTTTTGTCCAACCTGTCACTTAGCTTGATCATTAGGCTTAATCCAGTGATAGTATAATTGGCTCACTATTTTGCAAGTCATTGTAAAATATTGAGCTGGGAGAGAGCACTATTTAACACTGAGGATGAATGGCTACTTTGGAAAGCTAAGCATTTAGGAAAAGGCATGTCAACCCAGACATCTTAATTTATTTTATTTTATCCCAGTAGCTTTTGAGGTACAAGGGGTTTTTGGTTACATGGATGAATTCTATAGTGGTGAATTAAGATTTAGTGTACCCGTCACTCAAGTATATTTGCAAACTATGCATCTGACAAAGGACTAATATCCAGAATCTACAAGGAACCCAAACAAATCAGTAAGAAAAAAATCCCATCAAAAAGTGGGCAAAGGACATGAATAAACATTTTTCAAAAGATCTGACTTTTAAAGCAAACTCCAAGGACACCACTCACCCAGTTTTCCCACATGTTCCCAAGAATACAAACATTGCTTAAGGGACTAAGAGGTTTTAGTCTTTGTGCTAATCTTTGGGTATTTTTCAGCCTTTCTCTGGGGGAAAAAAAAGAAAAAGTATACTTTAATTCTGTATCACTTAATTTTGGACATATGCTTTGCAATTTTAGCTGTGTTTGTGATAGATCATGTTATTGATATTACATCTTGTTTCCATTACACTGTATCAATTTCACTTATAAGGTAGGTGGCATAGCAGGTCAGCATTTATCACAAAAAAAAAAAAAGAGGAAGAGAAAATGTCAAATAAGAGTAAGTATGTTATGGCTCTACTGTATGGAGCACAAGTAACTTGAGGAAATTCAGTTTCAAAGTTATAATTTAATTTAAGTCACAGTCTAGTGACTGTAGACAGAGGAAATTTAAAAAAACAGGTTGTGGCAATAGTGAATACAAATTGAAAAGGGAACTGGCTCCTGGAACTTCTACAAAGAACTATATGTCAAACCTTAAGGAAATGCCTATATTAAGGTTCCAGTGATGAAATCGTGCTATGTCTCCACATATCAAGATGAAATATGCCTTATGTGGCCTAGTCAGGAAATAAGCTGCTTTATTCCATAATAATTACCTACATTCGTGGATTGACCACCTACTATGTGCCTGACACTTTTCTAAGCTCTTGTTATACAATAACCCCAATGAAATAGATACTGTTATTATTCCCATTTTACCATTGTGGATACAAAAGCACAGAATGTTCAGTGCCATGCCCAAGTATATGCCACTTGAAAATGGCAAAGCTGAAACTTAAATCTAAGCAATTTCACTCTAGAGCTGAATTCTTAACCAAGATAGTCTATTGTTTTTCTTTTAAATACACGCATTCCTGCTATCATACTATTTACTATATATGTTTCTAGGGGGTGGAAAGCACATGCTTTACTGTAAAATCTCATGGCAAATAAAACATTGGCTATGGGGAAAAAATAGGGTTGGAACAGAAGTTGCAAAATGTATTATAGCCAGAGAACACAAAAACAATAGCAATCCATTAAAAAACCCTCACAAATACATTAAACTATGCTTGGCATTGGTGTCTAGTATCACAGTTAGTTCTTCGCAGCTTAAACCCTGGGGCTTATGCAGTTTCCTGAAATGTACTTCCTGGAGGGCATTTGCTTCTAATAGAGACATGTTCATCAAAATCAAAAATCTTATCCAGACTGTAGCCTGTTTTGTTAATCCATTGTTTTAATAAAGAAAGAAATGTCAGCACATCACCTTCCTGTACACTTGTGTTTCACTGTAGCTTTATATGGTGAAGTGAAGGCATAGCTTGCACTAAAAGAGATACTTTTGTAGAGTTTTATATGGAGTTTATGTATTGCTAAGGCTTTAATTGTGAGAGAGCTCACTCCAATTACTTAAAAAAATTAATACTCAGAAAAATCTTGTATGAATCAATACCTCTTTCACATTATACCAACTTCCCTATCTGTCTTCATCCATTCTTGCTGCTTTAAAAAAAAAAAAAAAACTGGGTAACTTATAACTCATAAATGATAGAAATAATTTATCATCAAGATCAAGGGACTGGCACATTTAGTGTCTGGTGAGGGTCTTTCTCTGCTTGCAAGACGGCACCTTCTTGCTGTATCTTCAAATGGCAAAAGGGCAAAGGGGAAGGACAGATCCTGTGTCCTCACATAGCAGAAGAGATGAAAGGATAAGGCAGGTCTCTGAGACCTCTTTCGTAAGGGCATTGGTCCCATTCACAAAGGCAGGGCCTTCAAGACTTAGTCATTTCCCAACGGCCTCAGTCCCTGATTTCATTCCCTTGATGATTAAGTTTCAACATATGAATCTTGGAGGAACACATACATTAAAACCAAAGCATTCCGACATTTATCAATCGCGTAAGAAGTAGTCAGTGTAAAAACAAACAGTAATCATAGAAGAACAAACATGACTGTAACTAGTTGTGGTTAGTTCTATTATTCTACATATCAAAATGGTCAAAGTCCTGTTTAATCACATTTACTTACAGTTTAAACTACCCCGAACATACCGTTTTTCATTTTTTTTCAGCAAATATTTTTTGACCATCTACCATGCATGAGGCATGGTGTAGAAGGCTGGGGATAGAGTGAGGCACAAGATGGACATGACCCCTCCCATTCTGAAGACCAGAATCTCTCTTAAGTTTTTCTTTCTTTCTTTTTTTTTTTTTTTTTTTTTTTTTTTTTTTTTTGAGATGGAGTCTCACTCCGCTGGAGTGCAGTGGCCGGATCTCAGCTCACTGCAAGCTCCGCCTCCCGGGTTTACGCCATTCTCCTGCCTCAACCTCCAGAGTAGCTGGGACTACAGGCACCCGCCACCTCGCCCAGCTAGATTTTTGTATTTTTTAGTAGAGACGGGGTTTCACCGGGTTAGCCAGGATGGTCTCGATCTCCTGACCTCGTGATCCGCCCGTCTCGGCCTCCCAAAGTGCTGGGATTACAGGCTTGAGCCACCGCGCCCAGCTCTCTTAGGTTTTTCACAAGAAATATGCTAATCCTGCTGTGACTCCAGGCTCTCATGATTTTACCAGAGAAGTATGAATTTTGGGTTGTTTTACTAACTATTGGATAAACTAACTTATCATATTCCAGGTTTTGCTCCCAGTCAATGACAACCTTCCCACTGCACACATCTACATATATCTAAAAACATAGAAAACAGATAAACTTGATCCAAATATGCATTTCCCAACCCACTGACTTTTTTTTAATATTATCATGAAACACCTCATCCATCTGACACATTATGCAAACTTGGTGCCCTTAGTGATTTAATTGTCCTAGAAACTGAAATACATCCCAAACTTGGAAATCCTATTTTAAAAAGAAAGAATTCTCCTGAGTCTAATATTCTAAGATTTCTGCTCTGATTTCTTAAATAAAATGTAGTGCCCAAAATATAACCCCACTGAGATCAAATTGAGAAATCTAAGTTTCCCAATGCCATTCCCACCCTTCTTACCCTTCCAACCTCTGCAGGCTGATTTCAGACACTGAGCATGCTCATTATAATATTATATGGCACAATTTTCACTGGGGATGGTGTATTTACCACATGTGCCAGTTCAGGTCCTCTGAGACATTGACACAAAGATGGCATTAGACATGCTCACGAGAACCAGTAAATCTATCACCCATGAAGGCCAGAGGAGCAAAGAGCAGAAACGAGGTGGAAAGAGCTTTCAGGTAGGGATATAGATCTGACACCTGTGAAAGGAGAGGCAGTGGAGAGAATTGAGTAGGGATAGCTGCATACCACAGCACAGTACTGAGAAAGTCTCAGCCAGGCCAGAGGGGAGTTTCTGCCTGTTAGAAGAGTGTTGCACTCAAGAGAAATGGCCCCATACCAGCCCAGTCACTGCTATGCTCAGTCATTGGCTGGTAGCAGCTTGGGGGAAGCATGGCCTCAGCTCCCAGGCTCTCAGTCTGCAATGCTCCCCACAGCAGCCCCTTCTCAGCAGTGCTCCTCCATGGCCTCCATGTCATCTAAAATGTTATACGAATTGGTTATTCTTTCCTAGAGATTAATAAGAATAAACTATGGAAGGAGAAAATCATCTATCACTTGGAAAAGTATCTATCACTTGGAAAAGTCTAGTCACACTTTTGGAAGGTATGAGGGGCTGGTATTTTGTTGAGGTTTCAGTAATTCTCTCTATTGACAGAGGCACTGTAGCCAGTTCTCCCATGTTTTCAAAGGCAAGGCAAGTCACCCTGTCAGGCAATTGGGTGATATCACTACTAACCTCTGCTAGCTTTTATTGAACATTGTCACTGCTCTCAGAATCTCAACTACCACATATACACTCATTTAGCAATCAGAACAAAGGCATTTATTGTCACCAATTATATTCTTACATTATTAGCATGAAAAATGTGAGAGAGATGCATTGATGAGAGTAAAAAGAACAGTTTCACATTATCCACATCACCCCTCTTGAAAGGCAGCACAACTCAGTGCCACGAGATGTCCCTACTCTCACCTGTTTAACACAGTACTGAAAGTCCTAGCCAGAGCAATTAGGCAGAAGAAAGAAATAAAAGGCATCCAAATCAAAAAGGAGGTAATGCATTGTCTCTGTTTGCAGATGACAGGATCTTAGGTGTAGAAAGCCCTAAAGACTCCACAATATAAAACTGTTAGAATTAGTAAATGACTTCTGTAAGGTTGCAGAATAAAAATATACAAAAATCAGTTGCATTCATATGCACTAAAAACAAACTACCCCCTCCCACAAAAATTAGGAAAACAATTCCATTTATAATAGTATCAGAAAGAATAAAATACATAGGAATAAATTTAAATAGCTGAAAGAGCTGTACACTTAAATCTGTAAGATATCGCTGAAAAAAATGAAGAAGACACAAATAAATGAAAAGATAGCCCATGCTCATGTGGAGAAACAGGAACTCTTTTACTCTGTTGGTGGGAGTGTAAATTACTTCAAACACTGTGGAAGACAGTATGGAAATTCCTCAAGGATCTAGAACCAGAAATACCATTTTACTCAGCAATCCCATTACTGGGTATATATCCCAAAGGATTACAAATCATTGTGCTATAAAGACACATATACATGTATGTTTATTGCAGCACTGTTCACAATAGCAAAGACTTGGAACCAACCCTAATGCCCATCAATGATAGATTGGATAAAGAAAATGTGGCACTTATACACCATGGAGTACTATGCAGCCATAAAAAAGGATGCATTCATGTCCTTTGCAGGGACATGCATGAAGCTGGAAATCATCATTCTCAGCAAACTAACACAGAAACAGAAAATAAGCACCTCACGTTCTCACTCATAAGTGGGAGTTGAACAGTGAGAACACATGGACACAGGGAGGGGAACAACACACACCAGTGCCTGTCAGCGGGTAGGGGGCTAGGGCAGGGAGGCATTAAGGAGAAATACCTAATGTAGACGATGGGTTGATGGGTGCAGCACATTTATACCTGTGTAACAATCCTGCACATTCTGCACATGTACCCTAGAACTTAAAGTATGATTAAAAAAAAAAAGAAAGAAAAAAAGAACTATTTTATAAATAACCCTGTTTCCCAAGCTAGAGAGCGGACTTCTCACCTACCATTAAGCTTTATGATTGTTTAGTCACCAGAGTCCTTTGAGGAACCTATAAGCACCTGGTGAAAGACCTAACACAATGCCTGGCACATAGATAAATAAAACATTTCAGTTGATTCTAGATCAAAGAGATACTGGTTGCTGTCAGATAAGTATATGAATAATCTAGTATTTATAATAAAACATTTTTATAATTCAATTACTTAGAAGGCTTACAAGTTACACAGCTAGTGCCAGATTACTGCAGAACCTTCCCTGATTTTGTAAATTAGAACTTATAAATTAGACCTTATGTCAAGATTACCTACAAAATAATCTTTGTGCCACTTAAGCAGCATTGAATCTATAGTGCAAAGTCTGATAAACCTCCATCTATCCACTGTTTCTATACAAATCCCCCTAACTCTTTGGAAACATTTATCATTTCTGAGTGCATTATACTTCCAAAAGAGTTGTCAGGAAAAGCAAAGTGGTGAGTTATAACCGTGATCTGGGTAATCCAATTATTGGAGTATGTTGGATACCTAAGTTCTGAGTGCCTCTAGAGAGCCAAATAAAATAGATTCTATCACCCTGTGAAAGGCTTTCCCAAATTATCTTCCTATTTCCAGAAAATATATCTTCTCATGACTTTCTCTGATTCCAACAGCTTGTTCCTGCTGAATTCTGGTATCCTAAATGTACAGCTTAGTCCCATCCTTGATTTACACACATATGAACACATACAATCAAAACACCAACAAACATACTGCAGTAGGTGACTTCTAAGTTAGCCCCCAAAGTTCCCCACCTCTCAGTATTCATCCCCTGTATAATCCCTCCCGTTGAGTGTGAGCTGAAACTAATTACTGGCTTCTGACTGATAGGATATTGAAAAGGTGATGAGATGTCACTTCCGTGGTTAGGTGATTGCAACTTCCATCTCTTTGGCAGACTCTCTCTATTGCTTTCTGGACTACACACTTTGATGAAGCAAGCTGCCATACTGAAGAGACCCACGTGGCAAAGAACCGAGGATGGGCTTCATCTAACAGCCATTAAGGAACTGATGGCCTCAGTCCAACAGCTTGGAACCAGATTTTTCCCCAGTCAAGACTTCAGAAAAGTCCCTAGTCCTGGCCAATACCTGATGGCAGCTGTGTGACAGACCCTAAAATGGGGAACCCAGTTAAGCCATACTCAGATTTCTAAACCACCAAAACAGTGAAATACTCAAAATATGTTACTTTAAACTGCTAATTTTGGTGGTGACTTGTTATGCAACAATAGATAACTTATGCATATAAAAATGGAAATGCATACACATGCCCTTTATGTTTGGCATACTTTACTGGAGACTTGGAAAGGTTAAATAGTTTACACCATGAACATGTAAACAAAATTGCATATTGAGTGTTAGATATTATACTCAGTCCTTCAACAGCTTACTATGGGGGTTTTGTTTTGATGTGATTTGTGTTTATTTTGGGGGAATGTTTTTTGTTTTGTTGTTTTGTTTTTGTTCTTTTTTTTTTTTTTTTTTTTTTTGCTTTTATTCAACTAACCAACACGAACAGCTATTCCCTCACTCTCTATTTTTCTTCAGTTCTTCCCTCTCAGGTTTCATTTCAGTTTTTCCAACTCCTACTCCCAGTTTATCTCCAGGATCTTTTTTTTTTCCTCTGAGAGACAGAGTCTTGCTCTGTCGCCCAGGCTGGAATGCAGTGGTGCAATCTCGGCTCACTGCAACCTCCACCTCCCGAGTTCAAGAAATTCTTCTGCCTCAGCCTCCCGAGTAGCTGGAATTATAGGTTCTCACCACCATACCTGGCTAATTTTTGTGCTTTTAGTACAGATGGGGTTTAACCATGTTGGCCAGGCTGGTCTCGAACTCCTGACCTCGTGATCCACCCGCCTTGGCCTCCCCAAGTGCTGGGATTACAGGCATGAACCACTCCGCCCAGCCTGGGGATCTTTTTTCAATATACAAGTTATTCAGGGCATTGCAGAAATAGGATCCACCTTCCTTATTTTTCATTTGTTTATTCAGCAATGATCCATTAAATCCAAGGCAGTACTCTCAGCACTAAGCTGACAGTGGTAAATTCAACAGACCTGGTCCATGTCCTCATCTAGCTTATGGTCAACTTTGTGAGGACAAACATTGAACAAGCAAATGAATATATAAATGAATAATTACACATGAGGAAAGTGCTTGGAAGATAAGAAACACGGACCGTGCTGAAGATAAAGGAGACAGACCTGCTGAGATTTGTTTTCATTAATCCGAGAAAAGCTCTTTCTTTTCAGATAATATTTAGTTTGAGATTTGAATAACGGGGACTGAGGGAGGGACACCTTGGATAGAGGCTCTACGGGGAAAGCCTGTGTATGAAGGCTTTGAGGGAGGACACAGTGTGGGGTGTTCTAAGAACTAACACATGGATAATTGGCTGGAGCAATAGTGAGAAAAACTGGCTCGAAATGAAGCTGGAGAAGAAAGCAGAGGTCAACACAGCCAGGATTCTTTAACTCAAGGTCAGGAGGTTGTACGTGATTCAACATGCAATGGGAAGCCATTGAAGGGCTTGAGTGAAAGACAAGATCTGATTTACCTTTTTTTCAAGGATAGAGATGGTGAATGGAAAAAACAAAGAATACAAATGTATTTATTGCTACTGAGCTGTACACTTAAAAGTGGCAAAGACGGTAAATTATTTATGCATATTTTACCTCAACAAAAATAATTTTTAATTTAAAAGATCTACCATTTTATAGAATCACTATGGCTGCTGCATTAAAAAAATGCATTGGAAGGGATATAAAAAGAAAGCCTGTGGACCAGTTAAGGAATATCTAAAATAGACAATAGAGAGAAGCACAGATAAAAGAGTGGGAATGGAACTGGGAAAAGATCGACAGGTTCAAAGATACTGGCAGAATCAACAGGTTTGGTGAGGGAGAGAAAAGAATCAAAGATAACTCCCAGATTCTAAATAATCCAGAAGGCAGTTGTGATCATATATAGCATGTTCTTTTGCTTTGTTACCTAGGGACACGGACCTCTTTTAAAAAAAAGAAGAAGAAGAAGTTCCCAGCAGTACCCTATATGGCTATTTGGTCTTTTTCAATACCTTTCATTAAAATATTTGGCTTCAAATTGCTTCAGATACTATGGTGGCACATCATTGTTGTTCCTTGTTTTTGTTTTATATAAATAGATGGTTAAACAATGGCTTTAATTATTTACATTATATCGGCCGGGCGCGGTGGCTCAAGCCTGTAATCCCAGCACTTTGGGAGGCCGAGACGGGCGGATCACGAGGTCAGGAGATTGAGACCATCCTGGCTAACACGGTGAAACCCCGTCTCTACTAAAAACTACAAAAAACTAGCCGGGCGAGGTGGCGGGCGCCTGTAGTCCCAGCTACTCGGGAGGCTGAGGCAGGAGAATGGCGTGAACCCGGGAGGCGGAGCTTGCAGTGAGCTGAGATCCGGCCACTGCACTCCAGCCCGGGCGACAGAGCGAGACTCCATCTAAAAAAAAAAAAAAAAATTATTTACACTATATCTTCTTGCTTCCCTCCTGTGCATTGAAGCAATAGTATATAATTTGTCAAGAAAAAAAGAACCACAGAAAGGGTCAAGTATCACAGGTGTTCGAAAGAGATCTTTTGCCCAGCACATCCCATAGCTGTTCTTTGGCACTTTTTACGTGCTAAACATTTGACTAACATTATCGCTGAATCTTCAGAAATTTCAGGGCAGGTAAGTTTCATGGTCCCCAGTTATAGAAGGAGAGAGGTAAAGAGGTTAAATGACATACTTCTAAGCAGAAAGAAGAGTCAGCCTCAAAGCTAGGGGAAGCCCTCAGAGTATCTTAATCTTAATTATATATTCACTATATTCAGCAGAAATTAAATATCATTAATTGATGCCTGTGAAGTGGTTTAAATTCAGGGAGGGATTTAGAGAGAGTAGACTAGAAGGATGCTATAGGGGGAGACATCTTATTTTGTGCTAACTGTACATCAGGCTTTCTGATAAGCAGCCTTGTTTCTTATTAACCACTGTAAGATCTTGTAGGTAAAAGGAGAAGAAAACTGTTCTAGCTTTACAAAACAAATGATGCTCTGTTTATTAATCAATAGGAAGAAGAAAACTCATTTCAGTGGCAGAGCACTATTAACTTCGTGGATTCTTTGAAAGTAGAGCTACGAAGAAATTTAGTTGCTGCAGTGAGAAAACCAGAGGATAAAGGAACATGTAAAAGAGTGTGTAGGAAATCAGACATCAGAATTCATTAACACTGAAATACAGTGCATGGCCCACCTTTTCCTCATGTATCCTGAGTGCATTGCTATTGTAACTTCAGTTTGTGTCAGAATTACCTGAAGGTGCTTATCAAGTATGTTGCATCCACTGTGCTATGCCCAGAGATTCTGTTCTGGTAGGTCAGGTCTGGGCCAGAAGTCAAGAATCTGGGCTTAACAGGTTCCAATGTAGACAACAGTTCAAGTTTGATACCCACCATAATTTGGGGCACACAGCCCAACACTGCCACTCTCTGTCTAGGTGAATGTCCTCCTTCCTTCCGCCAGTCACATTGCCCTGAGCTGATGGGTTCCAAGCATTACGAATCACTTAAAACAGTCATCCATGTTACCTCCTTGTAAAGCGTTTCCTGAGTTCCCCTAAGCTAAATGAGCAGCTTAGGGCTTCCAAAGCTCTGCTTCATACTTTTATTATAGCACTTATCCAATTATATTACAATTATCTTCTTATGTGAGTCATTCCCCTATCAAAATATGGGCAACTTAAATATGGTGGGTTCATTTCACACCTCTGGCATCCTGCACACTTCTTGGCACAAAGCAGGCATCGAATAATCTTTTTTTGTTTTTCACGGGAAAATGAAAATATAAAAGAACAATGAAATTAAAGTGTGACAAGTCTTGGTTAGTATATCATATCACAATGGTTGACCCCTGAGCAATGCAGGGATTAGAGGTGCCAACTCCCGGTGCAGCCAAACATCCATGTATAAATTTGGACTCCCCCAAACTTAAATACTAACAGCTAATTGACTGGAAGCCAGCAAACAGTTGATTAACACCTATTGTATATGTTATATGTATTATGTACTGTATTCTTACAAGAAAGTAAGCTAGAAAAAAATAAAATGCTATTAAGAAAATCATGAGGAGAGAAAATATAATTACTATTTATTCATTAACTGGAAGTGGATCATCATCAAGGTCTTCATTCTCATTGTTTTTCGTACTGAATAAGCTGAGAAGGAGGATAAACAGGAGGAGCGGATGGTCTTGTGATCTCAGGAGTGGCAGAGGCAAAAGAGATAAAGTAAATGGAAGAGGAGGCAGGAGAGGCAGACACACTCAGGGTCACTTTTATTGAAAAGAACCTGCATATAAGTGAACCCATATAGCTCAAATTCGTGTTAAGGGTCAACTGCATATGGTTTACCTAGATGAATGAGTGTATTATTCTGCTGAGGCTGCCATAAAAACATACCAAAGACTGAATGCTTCAACAACAGAAATGCACTTCTCACAGTTCTGAAGACTGGAAGATCCAAGATCATGGTGCCTGCAAGGTAGACTCTGGGCCCTCTTCTCTTGACTTGTAGGTTGACACAGCCTTGCTGTGTGTTCACATGACTTCTTTGTGTGACCTTAGGGAGACAGAGAAAAAACAAGCTCTCTGATGTCTCTCTCTTTTTAATTTTATTATTATTATTATTATTATTATTATTATTATTATTATTATTATTTTGAGACAAAGTTTCACTCTTGTGGCCCAGGCTAGAGTGCAATGGCGAAATCTCGGCACACTGCAACCTCTGCCTCCTGGGTTCAAGCAATTCTCCTGCCTCAGCCTGCTGAGAAGCTAGGATGACAGGCACGTGCCACCATGCCCAGATAATTTTTGTATTTTTAGTAGAGAGGTGGTTTTGCCATGTTGGTCAGGCTGGTCTGGAACTCCGAACCTCAGATGATCCACCTGCCTCAGCCTCCCAAAATGCTGGAATTACAGGCATGAACTACTACGCCCAGCCTGATGTCTCCTCTTATAAAAGCACTAATCCAATCATGAGGGCCTCCGCCTTACCACCTCACCTAACCCTCATGACGTCCCAAAGACCCTCCAAATATGATCACATTGGGGATGAGGACTTCAACATATGAATTTTAGGGAGACACACAGAGTCCATAAAAAAGGTAATAAACCAGTTGTCTGAAGCTTGCTCTCTGGCTTGAGCTTCTTCCCTTAATATTAAACCACATGGAGTCCTAGGTTCTGCATCTATAAAATGAGATCTTACTTTCCCCATCACAGTTATTGTTGAGGAAACATGCTGAAAGGGCCCTGAAAATGGTAAAGCATTATACACAGTGGGGTTAATATACGGTCCTCTTTAATTCGGAGGCGGCTGCCGTCTGTGAGAAACTCCTAAATTGCTAGCAGTGCCACACAGAAACTCAGCAGGCCTGGCAATCAGTAAAGCTTGTATTTTGACTCTTTGACTGCTTAGAAATTTTTGCCACGATGTAATTTTTATTAATTTATTTGAATAATTTGATAAACATAATTTAATCTGTATAATAATTGTCATTAGCTTTGTTTGTAGGCAAACTCTTTAATGAGAATGCAGAAGGAAATTTCGTGCATTGCATTAGCTTTTATTTGTTTCTTGTTTTTTTTTTTGGCAGTCATAACACAAGGTTGGCTCCTTATTATGAGGCTAATGCTGAACTAAAATCCTATCCATTGCCCCAGCAGTATGCCAGGGGCCAATCATATTCTTTTTTTTTTTTTCTAGAAGGAAATCTTTACTGTCACGTAAAGATTATATTTACATTTAGTATAATCTCATCCTAACTGCTACATAGAGGGTAACAGAGAGAACATATATCCCTAGAGAGTGGCAGGAAGGAAGACGATAGGAAAAGACTGGTTTGAAGATAGATGAGTTCCTGGTCTTTCTGCATTAGCCGCTTACCCAGGTAAGCAACTTGTCACCATGGAAAACATTAAGGAAGTAAAAGAGGAGATAAAGTCATTAAAAACTGCAATGAGGTAAACTATGGCAGTGACCATCTTTGGATGCCTCAGTGGAGTGAAAAGGGCAAAGAAAAAAAAATGAGATAAGCTTGAAGTACTGACAGGAGTGGGTACTGCAAAAAAAAAAAAAAAAAAAATGCAGTTCTGTATAAACTAATAAGGTGTGGCTAGCCGCTTCTTTACAATGCCCAGGACTTTTTCTCTTGCTTTCTCATGCTCTTTCTCACAAATTCCTTGCCTTCTTGCAGGCTGGCCTTTCTTCCCTTGACTACTCTCTGTTGTACGTTGTGCATAAAGAAAGGGAAATGATGCTTTGGGAGAATTTCTACCAAAGTATCTTTACTTTTATCATCTCAGCACACAGTACATCCAGTCTCTCAAGCTCTGAGATTGTTCATTTATGATACAACCTTTTGATCTCAGAGTGAGATGGAGAAAGCCAATGCAAGGAGCACTCCTACATCTACGGAATAAAGACAAATCTGATGACTCTGACCCACAGGCCTAGCCACTTGAAAGTGCCACGTACAGACAGAAATAAATGCTCTCTAAAGACTTCTTGCTGACCATTTAAATTTTAATTTTATCCAAAGTCATTCCATGTTCTACATTTTTGTCTGATCACACAAAAACAAAACGGCAGTGTGAGGAATGGGAAAGAAATCGAGCAAAGGCTTTTTCAAAGCAAGATCATAGCTCAAATTGTAAGGCAAAAGGCGCAATTGTAGGTTCAAGACTTTTCACTACTTCCATAACTTTTGCATTTACATAAAGTGCTGGAAAAGCAAGGTGTCTTATTTTGGGAAAATCAATTTCAAATTTAGCCTGGCCTTGCTTGTTATTTTGCATCTGATTTTTTAAAGAATAATTTGAAAACCTGAAAGCAGACAACATTATTATCATTATTAGAACCACTGCTTTTTAAAAATTACTTCAGGTTGTGAGATTATGTCCAAGCCTGTCTCCTTTCTGTTCTTCTTTCTTTAGAATGAATTTTCATGTCTGCATTTTTTTTGGTCCAGAATGACTGTGAACAACAGGTAATCACTGGAATAATCCAAAATTACCTTTTTGAGTCACTTGTCCTTGTCCTCATCTTGACTTATTCTTCTTGTCTCTAAAGCCCCTGATCTTAGAAACAAACACTTCTCTTCGGTTGATATCCTGTTGAGTGCTGTAGTCTTTGCAATACTGAAATACAGAAGTGTACCTAGGCTTCCAGAGTTTGGAGCACATACTTAGTAAACACGCAGGCTGAGATGCAAAAACAAGCACAGTTTCAATTTCCATACAAATCTTTGACTAGTAAGGGGTTTCTCACATCTCCCGGTTGCATCAAGCTGACTCATGAGAGTGGCATTGGAAGCACCCTGAAGAGTCTCCATGAGGCTTTGCTTACTGTATTAGCCAGGGTTCAATAGAGGGATACAGCTAATAGGATAGATGTATATATGAAAGGGAGTTTATTAAAGGAGAATTGACCCACACATTCACAAGGTTAAGTCCCATGACAGGGTGTCTGCAAGTTGAGGAACAGAGAGTAGGTGGTGTTCCTGAATAGTCTAAAGCTAGATTTTTTTTAATTAAATTTTTTTTAAAAAAAGGAAGCCAGTTGTGGATCCGTCAGAGTCCCAAAACCTCAAAAGTCGGGAAGCCAACTGTGCACTTTCAGCCTGTTTCCAAAGGCCCGAGAGCACCTGGCAGACTACTGGTGTAAATCCAAGAGTCCAAAAGCTAAAGACCTTGGAGTCTGGTGTTTGAGGGCAGGAGGCAACCAGCATGAGACAAAGATGAAGGCTGGAAGACTCACCAAGTCTGCTCTTCCATTTTCTCTTGCTGCTTTATTCTAGCCACATTGGCAGCTGACTAGATGGTGCCTACCCAGATTAAGGGTGAGTCTGCCTTTCCCAGTTCACTGACTCAAATGTTAATCTCCTTTGGCAACACCTTCACGGACACACCCAGAAACAATACTTTGCATCTTTCAATCCAATCAAGTTGACACTCAGTACTAACCATCACATTTACCAACTGCCATTTACCTGCGTGGTGTATCAGACTTCTGTAAGTTGGTAATGTCCTGACCACCACCTGCACTGTCAGTTAAAATAAGAAGACTCATGTTTTTACTATGCTATTTATTTTCCATTATTTTCTTCATTTTTTGAATCACACATTGAACAAAACTACATAAAGCACCAATGATATGCCACATCTATGCTTATATTCTTGAAAAATAAATATTAATGTTCTACACTTTCAAGAAGCTCATAGTCTAGTGGGGAAAAAGGCATAACCTAATCTATCCAGTTCAGAGAAAAATGTCATGCAAGCACCTTTAGAAACTTAGCACAGTACCTTCTAATAAATATGAATAGAGATTCTTTTTAATTGGAAAAAATAAAAATGAAATAGTCATTATCTAGTACTTATATATAAACACGTTCATGTGAGTGGTAATTGCATGACAAGTAAATGCTTTCATTTATTGAAACTCTACTCTTGAACCTGGCATTAAGTTTCTTTAAAATCTAGCTTTAGTCATCACAGAGGAAGAAGGAAACATAAATAAGTAAATATTTAATTTTTTAAAAATCTACCTTTAGACTATTCGGGAACATCACCTACTCTCTCTAACACAGATGCACCTGCAGCTTTAAGCTCCTTTCCTAGAACTTCTCTAAGTAAACCAGGTACATTCATTTTATGATTCATTTATTATGTATTTCTGGAGCACTGATGATATGACAGATTCTGTGTGAGAAAGCATTGAGAATGAAAGGGTGAGCAGGAGTTACAAAAAGAAAGAGGTTAGGATGAGATGGGGTTGTGATTCAGAATGAAAAGCAAATACAGAACCACTCCTCCCCACCACCAGCAGTAAGATACAGTACATTGACACTCAAAAACTATACCTCATTCCAGGGAGCAGAGCAGTAAGAATTGAGTCTTCAAGGGAGGGCAGGGCCAGATGATGAAGCATGCTGCACTCCATGCCAAAGAGAACAGACCAAGGCAGCAGACAGTAGGGCAGAAAACACAGGGAATAGTCTCTTGCAAAGAGCCAAGGGGAAAAAAAGGAACTAAACAAGAATTTTATGGGAATGAGGAGAGGTGAAAGGATCCGAGAAATGTTAGATGTAGAAAATATATATTAAGAGGAATTATTTAATCTGGTGTTGGGAACCAAGAAGGGAAAATGAGAGGAAAAGCTTGAGTTTCAGCTCTAAGCAACAAGATGAATAACAATGGTGCCATTTTCTGAGATACAGGTCAGAAGTGAAGCTTTTTAGGAGGGCAGGGGGCAAGGGAAGATTAGGATTTCAATCTGGACCATGCTGGGTTTTGAGGCACGTATGTGACATTACACGGACATGGTCTCTAGAAAACATGAACCTTGAGCTCAACAGCGCGCAAACTGGAAGAAAAGAAATCTCCCAGTCAGAGTTTTAGAGTAGAAAGAATGTAGAGCAGAATTCCTCAAATACGATCTGAGCTTTATATTATTCAATTATTCAAAATTACATTTTAATATGCAATCACTACAGTTTTAATTGCTCATTCATTCATTCATTCAAGTTTATTAATCCATTTCTATGTATTAGATGTAGATACAGAGCACTGAACAAGATGTAATCCTGTTAAGTCTGTGTCCTCAAACTCAAAATGTGCAGAAAAGCCTTTTTGGCATAGAAACTGAAAAGGCCTTTCCTCAGTCTCACACGGAATGAAGTAAAGTTTAGTGTTTGCAGAAACATGCCTAGAACCAGATTGGTTGGGTTTAAATTGCAGCTTCACCACCTGCTGGATAAGATTAGAAAGTTTCTTAAACTTTCTGTGCTGCTTTTTTTTCCCACCCATCTTAAAAGCAATAGTAATAATAGTTACTCTTTCATACGGTTGTTATGAAGATTAAAACAAAGCAGTTGGAATACTCCCTGACACAGAGCAAATGCAATAAAAGTGTTAGCCATTATTGGTGCTACCTAAGTACATTCAAGGATCTCACTCAAAAAAGCACATGAAGGAGAAGCTCACCACATAGCCTTTGCTGACTTTGTATAATTGCCTGCCAGCAGGTGCCAGGCTAGTAGACTGTGAATCATAATTGAAACGGAAAAAAAATAATTATAAAATTTTGAGCAATTTAAAGTTAATTTCACTAATATTACACCATGAAACATGAAGCATTATGAAGACTCCTGATAAAAGAACAAAAGAGAAGAATAAATGCTGCATAATCATTTGATTCACCCTGGAGTCAGGTTCAGCAGTTACACCCCAAACATGGAGACTCTCAAACACCACAGTTTTCAGTAAAAATCAATGTGGCTGTACAACGTTAATTTCTAATCTTGAGGCCCACTATTGAAAAATGTGGACACACCCGCTCTATAAAGAGAACTGCTTTAAGTCATGCTGATCCAAAGACATTTGAACTACCTCATTTCAAAGCACTCCAGATGTATCGACTTCTTTCAACACACACTGGAGTGGAGCACTTTCCACTGGTTTGCACAGTGCTCATCTTCTATATCCAGCTTATTCTTCCTTCTCCTCTGTAAATAGTCATGAAGTGTGATTCATTCTATTCCTAAAGGACTCCTTCAATCACAGTGCAGATCCCGAATGAGAGGATGGCAACGGATCTGGAAAATAAGTTTGCTATGCTCTAGCATGAGCAAACACTGCCTATATTACTCGAAATGACTGGCTCACAGTCATGGATGTGGTGGCTCCAATTAACCTGCCCCATAAATACTTTTTAGTGAAGTCAGGCCAAAGAGATTAATGTATTTCAATTTGGAAATATTATTTAAAATTGACCAGTCCGGAGAAAGATTAAAAATACTGCAATTGACCACACACACACAGAGTCATGAATCAATTATTTAATTGGCAATGTAATAACTGAGAAACTATTCCTATCTTCCATTCCACCATCTATTGAAAGCCACATCAAAAACCTAATAGGCTGCATATATATTGAAAGTAAAGAGGGGAGCCAGCAATATCTGGATACACATTTCTTGTAGAAGATTTATGTGTAGTACAATCCTATGGTGATTCCAAGGTAGAATTGACTAGACACCCATATCTAGAACCTTCTTAGTTATTACGTTTTGAAAATGCAATAAATAGGTACATTGGATATTCGTTTTGTAAAGAACACTGAACATTAAAGTGTGAATATAAAATTCAGTTTACAACTGTCTTGTCCATACAACCACCAACTAGAATGCTAGCTGTGATTGAAAGATCTTGTATCTGCAATAATCAATATTTATGAGACCTAACAACTGTGTTAGAGAAACTGACTTAATGAACTGCATACAGTAACTTAAATTGACCAAATATTTCAATAGATTTGTCAGAGTCCAAAATCAAGTAAAATAATATGTCATAGAGTTTTATATTAACTTGTGAAATGGATTAGTTTCAATCCTTTTATGACAGTGCATTAAAAAATAATAACCCATACTCATCTAAAATTTCTGTTCTTCTGATCACAGTGAGCCTCATCCCCTACCACACTCTTCCATTTCTGTGCTATTCTAGAAGGGAATTCTCTCTGTGATTTTCACTTGGCAGCAAGTCATAATTAGGATAGTCTTATTTAATTTTTATTTGACTTCAAATACTTATTTTTTCCCTTCAAACTCTTAAAATAATTGCAGTATTGAACTCTATCTGAAAGAATTATTGGAAAGGTCATATAATGTCCGGATTTTTCAGCCAACTCATGTTACTTCCAAGTAATTAACTTTGCTGTTTACTAACTCAGAACAGGGGGGAAAAAGAAAAAATATATATATGTATATATACATATATATATTTATATATGTATTTGTACACACACACACACACACATATATATTTTTAAAGTCCTGAACTCACAACCTATGGAAGGTACTAAAAGTATAAAAGTGTTTCAAAGCACCCCACAGGTTGGCAATTTCAAGATAGAAAGTTGAAGATTCTTAAAAGTAAGACATGTGCAAAAACAATAAATTAATCAGCACTGCAAGTTCCCCAAATGTATGCCATTTCTAATATGACATACTTACTAATAAAAAAAACTGAAAACACGTCAATTAAATCAAATATGTTCTTCTGTATAAAGTAATGAGAAAATAACAATGAAACATAAAGAAGAAAAACACTAACACATGCCACAACTAATTGTGACAATCTCTGTAATAGCAATCATTTCTAGTTTTCAAGTTTGTCTAAAGCTGTCATTCTTAACATATTTTTTCTCTGATATACCTTATAGATTCATTGTTTCAAGTGCTTTTATGTAAAACCACATCACATCTACTGAACAATCTGTTATCATTGTCTCTAAGCCATTATTAAAAAAGAAATGCAGATCCCTGGGTTCAAAAAAATCATCCAAAATATTTCAAGTAACACATAAAAATGTTAAATGCAAAAGTCAAAAGTTAAAAAAGCCAGTGTGACATTTTAAATTACCTTTGCTATAGACTGAATCGTATTTCTCAAAAAAGATATGCTGAAATCCTAATCCCCAGTACCTCAGAATATGAGCTTATTTTGAAGTGGGATTTTTACAAAGGTAATCAAGTTAAAACGAGGTCATTGGGTGGACCACAATCCAACATGACTGGTGGCCTTATAAGAAGGGGAAATTTGGATACAGAGGCAGGCATGCAGAGAAAGATGATATGAAGGGACACAATGAGAACACCATGTGAAGACAGGGGACTAGAGTGATGTATCAACAATCCAAGTGATTTCAGAGATTGCCAGCAACCCACTGGAAACTTGAAAGAGGAAAGGAAGGATTCCCCTACAGGTTTTAGAGAGAGCATGCCCCGCTGACATCTTGATTTTAAACTTCTAGCCTTCTACCACACGATAAATTTCTGTTGTTCTAAGCTACCCAGTTTATGGTTCTTTGATACACCAGGCCTAGGAAGCTCATATGATTCCATTACAAAGCTAGTGTCAGAGCCCCAAAATAAATCCATGCATTTATGATTAATCAACTGATTTTCGACAACAGTACAAAGAACACACAATAGGGAAAGGACAGTCTTTTCCATAAATGGTGCTGGGAAAACTTGATATCCACATGTATATGATTGGAATTAGATGCTTATCTCATACTACATTTTTAAAAAATCAACTCAAAATAGATTAGACTTAAAGGTAAGGCCTGAACTACTACTAGAAGAAACACTACTAGAAGAAAATGTAGAGAGAAAGCTCCATGGCATTGGTCTGGGCAATGATTATTTGGATATGGCACCAAAAGCACATGCGGTAAAAACAAAAATAGACAAAGAAGATTACATCAAATGAAAAAGTTTCTGCACAGCACAGGAAACAATCAACAGAGTGAAGAGATTTCAACCCACAGACTGGAAGAAAATATTTGCAAACCATATGTCTTAGTCCATTTTCTGTTGCTATAACAGAATACCACATACTGGGTAATTTATAAAGAAAAGGAGTTTGTTTTTAGCTCATGCTTCTGGAGGATGAGAAGTTCAAGAGCATGGCACTGATATCTGGTGAGGACCTTCTTATTGCATCATAACATGACAGAGGGCATCACATGGCAAGTGGGCAACAGCAAAAGAGCCAGAGAGCTTGATTTTTACAACAAAGCCACTGCCTCAATAACAACCCCACTCCTGTGATATTGGCATTAATCCATTAACCCATTCATAAGGGCAGAGGAATTGAGTTTCCAATACATGAATTTTGTAGAACACATTCAAACCACAGCACCATAAATTTAGTAAGTTTAAAATATCCAAAATATATAAGGAATTCAAATAACTCAAAAGCAAAAAATAATAATAACCTGGTTTTAAAATGGGCAAAGAACCTGATTAACAGGTATGAGTGATATCTCATCAGTATGTTAAAATGGCCGTTATCAAAATGACAAATAATAAGAAGTGCTAATGGGCATGTGGAGAAAAGAGAACCCTTGCCTGCTGTCGATGAGAATATACATTACTACAGCTACTATGGAAAGCAATATAAAGGATCCTCAAAAAATTAAAAATAGAACTGCCATATGATATAGCAATCCCACTGTTGAGTATATATTCAAAGGAAAGGAAGTCAGTATGTCAAAGAGATGTCTGTAGACCCATGGTCACTGACTTTTTCACAATAGCCGAGATGTGGAATCAACCTAAATGCCCATCAATGAATGAATGGATAAAGAATATGTGAGATATATATTTTTTCATCATATATATATATATGGAATATTATTTAGCCTTTAAAAAGAAGGAAATCCTACCATTTGCTGAACGTGGATGACATTAAGTTACATGAAGTGAGCCAGGCTCAAGAAGACAACCACGACATGATCTCATTTATATGTGGAATCTAAAAGAAGTTTAATTTATAGAAGCAGAGAGTAGAATAGTGGTTAACAGTGGCTGTGTGCAGGGGTAGAGGAAGAGATGTTGGTGAAAGTATACAAAATTTTATTTAGATCAAAGGAGTAAGTTAAATAAATAAATAAATAAATAAATAAATAAATAAAGCTAGTGTCCTTAGTGTCACTAATTTCTTAGCAGTTTTATTTTTTCAGAGATTTATATTATACCATGCCATTTTCCTAGAGCAAAAGAGTGAAATGGAGCCAGGGAAAATAATGAAACAGAAATGTCACATCACCTGAAAATCATATAATATTCACTTAGAAAAATATACATTTTTATTCAAGTATAATAATAGGAAAGTTAAGATATATTATTGAAACAAAGCTATCATAAATAAAAGTTCAGACAAATTCAAATTGTAGAATATTATTGCCAAGATACGGTAAATATTTTAAACCCTAAGGGTATCACAAGTTCAAATTACTGAGGAAGATTAAAACCTAGGTGATCCACAAGAAGATAATCTATTTTTTTCCTCTTTTAGAATTACATCAGAGAGTGGAGGTTGGGAGAAGGAAGAGGATCAGGAAAAATAACTAATGGGTACTGGGTTTAATACCTGAGTGATGAAGTAATCTGTACAACAAACCCCCATGACACAAGTTTACCCATGTAACAAACCTGCATTTGTACCCTGAAATTAAAATACAAGTTTTTTAAAAATGATATGATAGATTTTTTTTTAATGTAGGAAAGTCTAATTAAGAGGAATTTACACAAAATGTCCTGCAGAGGCTAACAAAACTGACTGTATAAACTTTATCACATTTAACAAACCACTACCAGTAATTTCACAGAGGAGAGGAATTATCCATTATTTTCTTTCAAAATAAATTTTACATGTTAGCATAAACCTCTTCCCACTTCCTCACAATTTTTATGTTTGTAACAATTATAAGGATATTCAAGGTGTCTGCTTGCATGACAAATGATAAAAACAAAGCTGGTGTGGGAGCTATCATACAAGGTTTTAATTCAAGCTATCACAAGCCAAGGTCACGCTTGATCTCAGCTCCCAGAGGTGCTAACAGGCAACTTTCAATGGATTCAAATTATGGGCCAGATCATTAAACGAGCTGACTGACTCACTCATTCTTGCTATTAATAAAGAACTCATCTTGGAGATTTTCCGCACGGCTGTATGGATAACCTGAATTTATGTGGACCTCAGCAGTTCAAAGCCTGAATTCATTTTCTTGAAACAAGCAGAATCTGAAGTTTATTAGCATGGAAAAGAGTTCTCTTTTCATTAGATTATTCTGAAGTGCTGTCCATTACATAATATGCCGCGCATGTGGAACCTTTAGAATAAAAATTGTGATTGCCACTCCATAAGGGAGTATTTCTAAGATGTGACAGATTTTATAACTGTGAAGAAGGAAATATCTGTCTGTCTGGGTATCTTAGCCTTTCAAACATGCTCTTTAAATTAAAATTATAGCACATAGAAAACTTCATTACCTGTTTCAGTGGTAGATAATTGTTTCTCCTCTTTGAATATGTGCCCTTTTCAGGATAAGTAGTCTGGACTACACAGAGCTGAACAAGTGGTAAATGGGTTTTCTCTGCTTTTCTATCGGCTGTCCCCAGGCAATTACCTACACCCTATTACAAATTAGGATACAAGAAACAGTGACCTACATTTTAATTAAGTCTTAAGTAATTTTTCACTTATGTTTTTAATAAATACAAAAGGGGTTATGTGATTTAAAGTTTTTTCCTGCCAAATTTTACTTAAAAGACACTAAAGTAATCAATGGCAATGAAATAGAATCAATCCGTCTTATCTCACTCATTAGGGATGCAAAGATAGTCTCCATCCTCAAATAATTCACTGTTTCAAATAGCGCAAACAAATATTGAGAAATAACTGAGTATTTTGTGATAAAGATTGGAAAATGTGCCCTGATGGGTGGGTCCCGGAACCTCAATAAAAAGAGAGAAAGAGAAGAACCTCACAGACCAGGACACAGTTGGTTGGCATCTTGAACGATGAATAGAGCTTCAACAAGTGAGCAAAGTAAGGAAGGAAGCTTCATCAACATCTTGGCATACTAAATGGAGCTCCCAAAATCTTGACATGCTTGAAGCATAGGTTGTCACTAGTGTATTTGGGAAAGGAAGATTAGCAAGAGGGACCAAGCGGGTCAGAGGAAAGCGATGAAGTCATGAAGGAATGAATGCAGAAGAGAGTGGACCTCTTTGTTGTCAATTGGATGCCATTATGGGATTTTATCAGGGTCTAATGTGACTCTTATTATTAAAATATAATTCTGGAAGTTGCTATAGTAAGTTGTCTGATAGTTCTGCATGTCTCCTTCTGGCCTAAAATGACCAAAAAAAAAAAAAAATCCAAAAGTTACGTTGACAAAATAAATTCCTACCACTAAGTAAGAATGGCAAAATGGGAAAATAAGTGGCAATGGTGGACTAGAAATGTAAGAACAAAGATAGAAGGGAAAACATCAAGAGACTATTATTCCAAGGTAGGCGTATTAGTTTGCTAGGGCTGACATAATAAAAGCCAGGTATGACAGGCTAGGTGGCTTAAAAAACTGAAGTTTATTTTCTAACAGTTCTAGAGGCTGTGAGTCCAAGATCAAGGTGTCAGCAGGTATGGTTTCTCCTGAGGCCTCTCTCTGGTTTATACATGGCTATTTTCTTCCTGTGACTTCATGGTCTTAGTCAATTCAGGCTGGTATGCCAAAATATCATAAACTGGGTAGCTTAAACACAATAAATATTTATATTTTTTACAGCTCCTGGAGACTGGAAGCCCCAAATCAGGATGCCGGCAGGATCAGGTTCTGATGAGGACCCTTTTCTGGGTTGCAGAATGCCAGCTTCTTGTTGAATCTTCACATGGCAGAAAGTGGAGAGGGAAAGCAAGCATTCTCATGACTCATAAAGGCACTAACGCCACTTATGAGGACTCCTTTTAAATGAACTTACCTAATCTAATTATATCCCAGAAGGTCTACCTTCTCATACTATCACAATGTAGGTAGGGGCCCAACATATTGGTTTTGGGGGAAAGCACACATTCAGTCTATAGCATTGCTTTTTCTCTGTGTGCACACCGCTGGTATGCCTTCTGTTTCTTATAAGGACACTAGTCATTTTGGAATCGGGGCACACCCTTATGACCTCATTTAAACTTAATCATTTCTTTACAGTCCTATATTTAAATACAGCCACATTCTTAGGTACCAGGTGTACAACTTTAATATATGAATTTGGAGAACACAATTTAGTCCATAACAGTAGGGTAGAGCAAGGGCCCCTATGGCCAGAATCAATGGGTATAGTTATAGGGTTAAAGTTTGTCTGAAGGCATATCATTCCTTTCCTCTCTGCAATCAGTATATACAGTATGTACAGTGACATATTAAGCAGCTGCAAATAAGCTAACAAAGGAGTACATATGCTAAGATCACGGCTAAGGCCATGATAACACAGGGGCTATGACCTCCAAGAAGAATAGGGAAACCCCAGTCTCAGAAAGCAAGCTTGTAATAAGGCAAATAGCAGAATACACATAGCAAAAGACTGCATTAATGCACAAAAGTATTAAGGCAATAAACTCTTCCAGAAGTCCCTGCAATCAGACACAGGGATGGAATGTATGACTGGACGATTACATGTCATGGAAGGCATATCGAGAAAGTTCAACATCTACCTAATAGGAGTTTTAAAACTGGGCTGCAAGACAGAGCAAAACTCTGTCAAAAGAAAAGAAAGAAAAGAAAATAAAGAAAGGGAGGGATGGAGGGAGGGAGGAGGGAGGAGGAGGAAGGAAGAAGGAGGAAGGAGGAGGAAGGAAGGAAGGAAGGAAGAAGGAAGGAAGGAAGGAATAAGAAAAGAAGGAAGAAAGAAGAAAGAAAGAAAGAAGAAAGAAAGAAAGAAAGAAAGAAGAAAGAAAGAAAGAAGAAAGAATGAGAAAGGAAGAAAGGAAGGAAGTGAAGGAATGAAGAGGAAGGAATTCAGGAAGAAGGAAGGAGTTAGGAAGTGAAGGACGACGGAAAGATCCAGGCAAGTCTTTCTTCGTTCTGGAGTCCGACTTCAGTAATTAAGTCCGGACTTCCTTACGTAGGAAGGCATTCAGGACGGAAGGAAGGACAGGTCATTCCTTCCGGACGGAGTGACGGTAACAGAACTTGGGAAAAAATTATAGCAAGGACACTGCCAGAGCAAGAATTTTTTTTAAGTCCCAGAAATGAAGACAAATGGAAGAATTCAGTTTAAAGGGGCCTTGTGAGTTCTGAAGAGAATGCAAATAAACAGATTCACATGCAGACACATTGTGGTGACATTTCAGAATCCCGAGAATAAACACACATTTCTTAAAATCATCTAGACATGTTTCTTAAAATCTTCTAGAGAAACAGAAAGGAATAATCACATTACATTAGATTTAAGGATGCCAGATATAATATAGGATGTTCAGTCAATATATAAGTTCCAGATAAACACTAGATCATGTTGTAGTGTAAGTATTCCCAAATTGCATGCTGCATGGGAAATATTTATAATTTTGAAAGTATTGTATTTGTTGTATCTCTGAAACTCAAATTTAACTTTGTGTCCTATATAAATATTTGCTAAATCTGGCAACCTATTCGTCATCCACAAGATAACACTGAATTGATATTGACAGTCTTCTAAATATGGAATGTATGTCCAGCCAAATGATTATTCAGAAAAGTTAACCCTACAAAAATTCTCAAAAAATTACTGAAGGATATATGCAGCACTTTCTTTTCTGTTGGCCTGAAATGCTCTCCCCAGATACCTGAACTCTTTCACCTCCTTCAGCACTTTCATTATAGATCATCTTCTCAGTGGTCTTTCTATCCACTTTAAGTAAAATTACAACACCCATTGGTACTTCCTATCTTTCCCTTTTTCAAATTTAAATCTTTCCATATCACTGATCAGCAGCGAGCATAGTGTGTGGTATAAAATCTAAGCTCCATGAGGGATGGCACATAGTAAGCACTGGATAAAAATTTGTTCAATTAAATTAATTAGATCAATAGAATTCAATAAACCTAAACCACTAAATCAGTGGATAGTAGCTATGGTGGTTAAAGGGGTAAGAGACAAAGCAGAGTCAAAAATAACTGGCTAGATAACTATATTGGGGAGACCGAGGTACTGAATTAATGATAATAAATCCAGTCTTTGGGTTAAGATGCCCCAAATATAGATGGAGATGTAGTACATAGATGGAGATGTAAGTTGAAGATGAAGTCTTCCATTTTTCATTTGAATGAAAATGTGCTATGCTGAAAATTTGCATTTGGGTGTTAAATATAGGTGACAGATAAACATGTAGATGAGCTAAGACTGTCCATTGAGTGTTTGTAGAATGAAAAGAAAGCTAAGGATAGAAACTCTGGAGCCAACAGTCTTTCTCAGTGAAGGTAGAGAGAATTAAGGACTATCAAGAATGCTCAGAGGCAGAAGAACAATGAAAGATAGTGGTGTTATGGTAGACATGAGGGTGAAAACTCAAAAGCCTCCACTTTCACTCTTCCTCTTGGAATCCTGCCACCAGGCCCATGAATGACTGCTGAGACATCAACAAGCATAGCTGAGACTAGAAGAGTCATGCAGATGTTCCATAGATGTGTGAATAATAATAAATGCTTAGTAAGTCACTGAACTATGAAGTGATTTATTACACAGCAATAACTAACTGATATAAACAGTTAAAATAGGGCTAGTCATTAAAAAAATGCACTGGGCTAATGGAATGCAGTTTAAGGAAATAAAGATAGCAACTATGAAATGCTGTTAGTGGCCAGACACAGTGGCTCATGCTTGTGGTCCCAAACCTGTGGGAGGCTGAGGCAGCAGGATCCTTGAAGCCCAGGAGTTTGAGGCTACAGTGAGCTATGATCATGTCACTGCATTCCAGCCAAGGTGATAAGTGAGACCCTGTCTCAAAAAAAAAAAAAAAAAAAAAAAAAAAACTTTTAAAATCAAAAACAAAATACTCTTAGAAAACTGTGTGAAGGAAAAAAGAAAGCTAAATCAAAGGAAGGATTCATATATAATTTATGAGCCTTAATCAGTGTTTATTCACAGGCTGTGAGAAAGGAACTGATGGAGAATAAAATGCTCTGCATAAAGGCGAAGGCTAGAGAGATGATGATGAAGAAAATGCCTGTGAGGAAATGGAAAGAATGAAATCTAGAACACAAGTGAATCAATTAACTGTGGAAAGCAGAAGGGACTCCTTTTGCAGCAATAGAGGAATGAGGATAAGGGCTTTAAGTGGCAGGACACTACATGCAAACAAGTTTGTGGATGCGTGGAGGAAGTTGAGGGAGGTCATAGTTGATAGCCTTTATCTTCTCTGTGGAAAAAGAGCTAAGGGGCAAGATCACCTTCTACAAGACAGTACAGTAATGGCCTGGAGGGCTTACCACCGCATTTCTCAATTTTGGCACTACTGACATTTGGACCAGATAATTCTTTGTTGTGAGGGCCTGTACTAAACATTGTAGAATATTTAGCAGCATCCCTGGCCTCTAAATACTTCATGCCAGTAGCAGTCCTCCCAGTTGTGACAGCAAAATATATCTGCAGGCATTGCCAATTGTCCTACCTCATTAAACACCTCTCCGCAACCCCAGTAGAGAACCATTGACTTCATGGAATGGGAGAGTGAGATAACCTAAGAAAAACTTGCAAATGTCTGGGGAGTCACAATCATTTCCTCATTGATCAACTTAAAATAGATTAAGAATATATGCTGCAACATTTTCAAAACTAGATTAAGAATATGTTCTGCAACATTTTCAAAAATGCATACCTGATGTCACTTGAAAAATCTCTAGCTTTAGTACGGTTTCCATGGTCAACAAAGATGTTTTTGCTAAATTTTCTCTTCTATGCTCAAGAGCCGAACCATGGGTTTTCTAAAGAGAGAAGCCTATAACAAATACTTGGAATAAAATTAAATGTTCTCCAAATATAGAATGCAATTTTCCCCGTTTAACCATCTTCCTTCATTTTACCTGTCAGTTCCCAAACTCTTTGTTCTTTATGTACAATAATGAATCAAGCTTTTGTATCCTAGACTTCTTATTAAGACTCCTTTTAGCTCAACTCCAAGAAAGTCCCTCCAGAACAGTACAATCTGGTATGATTTGTAGGAGGTATAACTGGCTTCTGGAGCCTTTTCCAACAGATTGCATGCAAGGTGACAGGTCTGAATATTAAACAAGTGAAGGGGAGATGATACCCACACACATCATTGTAAATTGTGCCTTCATTCATAAAACCATTTAACTTAGCTCTAATTACTCTGCTACCCATTCATGCAAGTGAGGCATCCAGGAAACAAACTTCGTTGGTGAATAAATGCAAATTAAATGACAGGGACAGAGGTAGGCATATGAAAACTGAGAGGAGGCATTCAGTATGCAAATTCCCAAGTCTGTATATACATCCATGTACAGCTTCTGCCTTAGAATCAATTGTAGAGCAGCAAAAGCTACTGCTTTTCTCCTCCATTCTGATTTTGAAAGCGTGGAGGAAGTTGAGGGAGGTCATAGTTGATAGCTATGGGTGGTAGAAGAATGGAAGTTGGTTCCCAGAAGAGTTACAGAGCTTACTCGTATAACTGTCAGACTCTCTTAAAGGAAGGCAAACTTAGCTGCACTATCTGTGTTGGGGAAAGTCTTTTCTCTGTTGATGTCTACTCACAGAATTGGCGTTTAACAAATATGTTAATTACAGCTCTAGACTACATGTTATGTTTGTCATGCGTCTTGTGACAAGTTCTATTGTGTTTTGTGTTAATATTATTCTTCAGCAGATAACATTGTTCCTCACTCAGTCAAATCAAAATGTTAAAACTAGGCACAGTATCTAAGTAGAAAAAACCAGGGCTTTTTTCCTGCTCACTATATTTGATTCTAATGGGGGCAACCACTAAACAAGTAAAAATATTCATTTTATCTGAAACAAGTATGAAATCTCATTGAGTATTTTTTACTGAGAGAAAAGATGAAAGAAACGAAAGAAGAAAAGGAAAAAAGAGGCGAAAATACGTACTGATTTCATTATTCTGGGGGGGAGACAAAAAACAGCTGTTCACTACCTTCATGGCTTGCAGGAACACCCTGAATTGAGATTCTAGTCAAGGGGCAATTTCCATTTGTTATGTATATGTATGCATTTTTCATCTAACATAACAAAGGCCCATGCAACATGAGATTAAGATAAATTGAGGTCTTTCTCTTTCCTTCTTAATTTACTTTCTTATTCCATGTATAAGGAACCTACTTAAATATGAGAGATTTGACCTGAATTCCATTGTATCAAGAAGGTTGCCTGAAGTTTACAATGTGAAAACAAGAGTTGGGGGGGGAACATGCGTTTGATTTCCCAAAGTTCAAATCTAGGAAATATTAGCATAAGCACTTTGATGATCATGACAGTAAGTCAAGAGAATTAATCTCTAAAGCAATCAGAATTCAGATCTTCTACAGCTTTATAGATCAGAATGACCTATTTTAATTAACTATTCCAGATACAAAGAGACAGCTGCTTTACATAGAAGATTGGAGCTGTTATCTACTTTCAGGACTAGGTTACCTTGAGTAAATTGCTCTCAAAACCTGACTTCACATGTGATTTTTTGAGTGATCTTTAAATTGGAAAAAAGCTATGTGGTCCTGCTGTCAGGCAGCATAGCAACATGAATAAGAGTCACACTGCCTGGGTTTGCATTCTGGCTCTATTGTTTATTAGCTGTTTGATATTGGGGAAGTGATTTAACCTCTTTGTGACTCCATTTTGTCATCTATAAAATGTTGGCAACCTTATTGCATTAATAAATAACTCAATCAGGCCTATTACTACTTGTATAGCTATTATGAGTATCATGTATCTATGATTATTTATAAGACAGCATAAAGCCTTATAGGTACATTTCATAAATTATAGTTCATAAAGAAGCAGTTATTATCTCCTGTCTTTCATATTGCTTATCTGCTTCATTCTAACCTCTTAATAAGTATATTCATGTATACAAAAACTGAATGAAATAATTAAAATAAGTAATTGTTAATACTTATTGATCACTTACCATGAGACATTGTTCAAAATGCTTTTTTAGATGTTATCTTATATAATGTCCAAAATAAACCAATGGGCTGGGTGCTTTAATTATATTTCCATTTTACAGATAAGAAAACTGAAGCATAAAGAACTTGCCTAAGCATGGGCACATTGGCTCACACCTGTAATCCCAGCACCCTGGGAGGCTAAGGCAGGATGATCACTTGAGCCCAGGAGTTCAAGGCCAGCCTGGGCAACAAAATGAGACCCCCATTTCTACAAAAAGAAAAAAAAATAGAAAAAATTCACCAGGCACAGTCACATGCACCTACAGTCCCACCTACTCAGGAGGCTAAGGTGGGAGGATTACTTGAGCCTAGGAGGATGGGACTGCAGTGAGCTGTGATCATACCACTCTATTCTAGCCTGAGTGACAGAGCAAGACTCTGTCTCAAGAAAAAAAAAAAAGGACTTGCCTAAAGTCAGACAAACATTAAGTGGCAAAGTGGGGATGCCAGGTCAGGACATCAAGTACCTACTGTCATGTCCTTAATCAGTATCCTGAAACCCATTTCCCAGATTAAGAAATATTACTATTGTTCTTATTTATTAGCCATATATATTTTAATCTACTAGTTTGGTATGTGGTGGAGATGTAAATGATTATTGAGAATTGGATGAACAAATAAATTAATGAACTAATGATATGTAAAAACTGAATCAAATAAAAAAGTAGTTTTATCTTCTTTGAATCTGAGGAGGGCTGGATAAAGAATCATTAGAATCATTTTTACAGATATTCAAACCATTAATTTTTATTTGCCCCAAAAGTCAAATCTTTAATATAGTTAATCATGGTGTATTTTTCTTTTATGGAGGCACTATTTTGCATATTAATTAACTTCCACTATTGCAAGCTGTAAGCCACCATTGGGAAATATTTTTTTCCACACATCCAGCACCAGAAACAGTTAGAAAGAATTTACTAAGTCAATGGACAAATATTTCTACATGAGAATTGACATTTAATAACTTCCCTGAGTCATTTTAAAAAGAAATATTAGAAACTAAAATCATTTTCAAGTCACAAAACATGGTAAAAAAAAAAAAATCTATGAATGTCTAAGAATGTCATTTTATCCAGCAGTTTCAGCCATCATTAGCCAAACTGTCTTCATACTTTCAGAAGCTAAACCATGTCTAATGGTATCCTCACTAATAGCAGAAAGACATTTGAGTAAATTCATTTTTTAAAGGATCATTGAGTGCCTTAGCTAGTTAAACCGGAAGCCCACAGTAATCAGAGAGAGGCATTGCTCGCCTTCTCCTATGGTTTCTTCATTAGCAGTGGTAATAAAGACAATAGTTAGTTCATAACTAGTACACTGTTAAGGCGATCACCGGGGTGTCCTTATACACTCTATTTAATTTTGGCTTCCAGTTTGGTCAGTTTATTTGCGAGCCAATTGCCTCCCTGCCATACCCAGCTCCCCAGAGTTTGCCTAACTTATGAAAATCAAGCTGTTTTCTTTCTGCTTCATGCATCACTGCTAACAATAGCCAAATAGTTTGAACACAGAATTCAGTCTTCCACACTCAGGCTATGTGAGCATCTGAAAATTTACGACTTTATTTTTAAAGTCAGAATCCAGTCTCTTCTATCTCATGTCATTGTATTTGCATTTTAATATGTGCATTAGACTCTGCTGCTTTGTTACTAAATAATTGTTCTCATGTCTTTGTGAAACATTTGGTCAGCTCTAAATATGGTGGTTTTTCTTCAGTACCTCCCAATGTGTTTTACATGGTCTCTACTCTCCCCACACAGACCATCACACATAGCACCTACATTGCTGCTTCATACACAGTAGGCATCTAATAAATGCTTATTAATTAACAGCAACTAAACATGATACATAGCTCAAACTATTTAGTAAACATGTAGATGCTGACAAACCCAGCTAACTCTATTATTTTTAATGTTCAAATGTGCCACGCCCAAACAATGGCACCACATAGTCCTATTCATACAGCTCTTGAGCAGTGCAAATTAGCTCAGGTTTCCATTGATCTCTTTTCCACAGTAGACACAACAGATTACAGTATGCAATTTCTCCAGTAATTCCTTCCTCATGACAATTTTTCATATCTCCCTGAATCTATACACTTTCTATGTATATCCTTCTAAGTAGAATTGCTATGAAAAATGAAATGGAAAGAACAGGTAAATCTTTCAAATAATTATAGAATAAAATAGAGCATTGTCTTTACGCTTGAATGGTCCAAATTAGTTGCATACATTGATTTATTGTATTGATCATCAATATAAACTCTATTTTAATTCTGCCCAGGGAATAAATACTACATAATAAAGCAGTCTAATCCCTGCTCTACTGCAATTGATATCAAAATTTTGGAATAAGTCTTCTGCTTAAAACTTTTGAATGATTATGGAAATAATTTTATAAAGTTGGAGGGAAGTCAAAATCCCTGACCAGAGAATCCAGTGATTTGTCACTATGCTGCTATTAAAATGAATAGAAATAAATGTTATTTTGGTATTTGTTTCTACAAAGAAATTTTTATAATGCTACTCTTTTTTCTTAGAATATAAAATGATTTCAAACTTCACAAAGGAGACTTTGGAAGCCATAGACTCTTCTGTTCTTTCTTTTTTTAGCAATTTAATTTCCTCCTGTCCTGATTCTACTAGAGTAACATAAATTATAACAAAAATTTAATAAAGTGGACAGTTAAGTGAATTTAATCTATTCTCCTCAGAATAAATAAGATTAACCAGATAAGATGCAGATTTGAAAAATATTTTAACTGATAAGGTAAATCAGAAATCAAAAACATCCCTGAAATTACACAGTCAGATAATCAAGGAAAATAATTTTAAAATGAAAATAAAGGGTAACAATATCATTGTGATTTCTTTCCTTGAAAAATAATTAATCTTTGGAAAGACTTTCCATCAATGCCATCTTTGTCAGTTAACAAAGTCAGACACATTCCTGAAAAGCAAATAACAGGAAGTAAGTAGTTGTATTCAGTCTCTAGGGAAGAAAGACTTGGGAAGTCTTTCTTTTACTTGGGAAAGACTTGGGAAGTCTTTCTTCCCATTTTTAAAATCTATGATTTTTCTTTTTGGTCATTATTTCTTATCATTATACAGATTAATGCAACACATTAAAATCATCAAAATAAATATATAGCACCTGGAGAATTCATAGCAGGGCTAAAATGTAGTAACCATAAGAGTTCTCTATTACACAACTGGCTAGAAACAGATTTTAAGTCTGATGAACATGGGGAAAAAAAAAAAAAACAACTTTATGGTTCTTGACAGGCTTTTCAAGTCCTTTGTGGACCTAGTCTAACAGAGATTAAAAGTGTTTTTACTTTGCTTGTTAAATCAGCAGATTAGCCTATTTCTGAAAAAGAACAAATATCCAATAGATGGTTGATAAATAAAATATTCAAATAGAATTTAATAGAATCAAATAGAATTAAAATTCACCTCTGTGGGACAAACTGACATCAGTTAATTATCCCAAAGTATTTTTTTCATATTTAAGAAAAAATTACTTTTCAGTAACTGATGTGCTGATCATTTTGTTCATTGTGATTAAAATTAACTTGGGAGTCAAATTAAAATATCATCATTCTTTAGAAATAACCCTGAACCAATTTGAAAGTTATTGTTTATAAGTCAATATTATCATCTATGTTTGTGTATCTATTTTATGGAAAGGAAAGTGATAATACCACTATTGCCAAAAGGCCTTTGACCTCAGACTCCCATATACACCACTTCAGATGTGAAGAGAGCAACTGGGAAGACATGGGGACTGTAGGAGTGACAGTTTCAATAGGAGGGGTTTCTAGATCTAGTAGTTACGTAAGAGATCAAGACAACTCCAAAAGTTCTTGGTAACCAAGGAACCTACCTGCTAAGAGATCAGAGCTCAGGTGACAGGGATGTTAAAACTGGGGGGCCAGCCATGGTGGCTTATGCCTATAATCCCAGCACTTTGGGAAGCTGAGGCTGGCAGACAGCTTGAGCTCAGGAGTTCCAGACCAGCCTTGGCAACATGGTGAAACCCATCTCTCTACCAAAAACACACAAAAAATAGCCAAGTGTGGCGGCACACACCTGTGGTCCCAGCTACTCAGGAGGCTGAGGTGGGGGGGATCACTTGAGCCCAGGTAGTCAAGACTACAGTGAGCCAAGATCATGCCACTACACTCTAGCCTGGGTGACAGAGTAAGATCTTGTCTCAAGAAACAACCACCAACAACAACAACAAAAATCTCTGGAGTAATTCACTGAGTAATGATTCTGAGTGTTGTTATCCCTTGAAATTAGTCAACTTCGTTATCATGAAGCAGAAGTATAAATACAACTGAATGATTCCATTTCAAGTGAATTATCAAATGCTTCATGGGAAGAGAACATGGATGGAGATTTCTTTAGTGTTAAACATTTAAAATTTCATGAAGGATATTTATTCACCTTGAATAAAAAATAATGAAAACAGTTATAAAGCATAAGTCATTGAGTATGCCTTTTTAGAGCTAAAGAAATTAAGAAAATCAGTACATTCATTAATTTAATATCAAATTGCATATATATGTACTTATTCTTTTATTGGTTGGTCATATGCAAAGTAAAAGAATCTCACTTATCCCTAGTTAATTCTCCATTTTCTCATTTCATATTATCTCATAATGACTGATACAAACTTGATGAGCAGGAAAGCTCCTATGTCATCTCCACACAGACAATTCTATAACATCTCCGTGTTTTTCCAAATAATTCCTACAATGAATCCTTTTTTATTAGCATTTGAATTTCCTAATATATAGCATTTATAGTGAACCAATTTCAGGAAAGTGAAAAACTAGTAATTAACTCCTTTGGATTTATTGCCTTCCAAAGAATGTGATTTTTATTGCTTGTAACACAAAGGATAAATGCTTGAGGCGATGGAGATGGCATTTCACATGATGTGATTATTATGCATTGAATGCCTATAACAAAACATCTCATGTACCCCATAAATACATACATCTACTATCTACCCACAAAAATTAAACATTAAAAAAGAATGCAATGTTTAATAGAAATTTTTCTTCATTGTAACACCTCAAAATTGAACAAGAAGTATCATAACCCTATTCTCATTCCTGATTTACAGACGATGAAAAGATCTAAGCCTAAAAAAGTTCCCCCAAAGTAGGCATTGTCATTGACTTAAGACTCCTGTCATTATACAACAGCTTTGTTTTTTAATTTTTTTTATTATTATACTTTAAGTTCTAGGGTACATGTGCACAAAGTGCAGGTTTGTTACATATGTATACATGTGCCATGTTGGTGTGCTGCACCCATTAACTCGTCATTTACATTAGGTATATCTCCTAATGCTATCCCTCCTCCCTCCCCCCACCCCATGACAGGCCCCGGTGTGTGATGTTCCCCTTCCTGTGTCCAAGTGTTCTCACTGTTCAATTCCCACCTATGAGTGAGAACATGTGGTGTTTGGTTTTCTGTCCTTGCGATAGTTTGCAGAGAATGGTTTCCAGCCTCATTCATGTCCCTACAAAGGACATGAACTCATCCTTCTTTAGGGCTGCGTAGGATTCTATGATGTATATGTGCCACATTTTCTTAATCCATTCTATCACTGATGGAAGTTTGGGTTGGTTCTAAGTCTTTGCTATTGTGAATAGTGCCGCAATAGCTTTTCTTTTTAATACAGTGCTGCTAAGTATGTCAAAACAAACTGCAAAACCCAGGACGTACATGTCCAGATTGGAGTCTGAAGTCCTGGACAATTGTAACTGTAACTTTTCTCACCCTTGCTGTTATCTGAAGTCAATATGTGCAATCCCTCTGAAGACATAAAAATATTTCAAGCCTCCTTTCTATATTACTTTAAACACAAACACAACACAAGAATGCCACACCAGCACCCTGCCTCCTTCCCACTCCACATACCCCAAACCCCACAGTCACAGAAGGATATGGTAGTCTTGCCAGATGAAAGCAACAGGATGTCTTCGACACTGAATGGGAGTTATTTCTCCAATTGCTTTTAGTCAGTATCTCCCTAGAGATATTTTTTGAAAGATAGATAATAGATTATATGCACACACATATGTGTATATAAACTGAAACATATGTGTATATAGTATGCAGAAGAGTAGAATACATGATACTATTTTTGAGTGGTACTTGAAAATGGTCTTGTCAGTTGGATGAGATAGACATTTCAGCAGGAGGACAATACAGGCTTGGGATTTGTTCAAGTCTTCTCCTGACAGTGGGCAGACAGAAGGGTTAAAGAGCATGCAATTTGCTTTACCACTCCAGTTCTGTAGGAAAGCAGTGAATGCTGAGACCCATATATTTTCCTTTCTGATGGACATCGATGGTCCTCCTTCTTCCTGAGGCATGCTAGGCTGACACTCACAGTGTTTTATGCACGCCATTCCACAGCAATTCTGCCTACGGTATGAATCTGTTAGGTAACAATGGCTCTCAGATTCGCAACAAAAGCCTTGGCTTCAAAGACTCCTCAGCAGCGTTTTCCTCCAGAAGAAAATCATTTGCAATTTTTTTTTCTTTGTATACGGATACTTTAATAACAGGCTGCTGAAGTTTTGAAGGAATTCCAATTTATGCAAAATGAAGAAAGGGAGAAAAAAATAACAATGATAATGATACTAATATAAACTCATACTTCAAAAAGCCTGCAGTGGCATTGTGTTTACTGCAGCACTAGACACTTTATCAGTTATCCCCCTAAAGGTGTTTAAAATGGGCTTGGGAGGTTTGAACCAACTCTGTTAGCAGTTAATCAGCCACAGTTTAGAATATATTGGCATATTTTTCCAGAGAGAAAGAAAGGAAGAAAATGAAAGCAAAGATTTTGTTTTTTTAATGATAGCAGTTTTACTAACCCTGTGGAAAGAGATTTATTTTTAGACAAATGTAGGCTCTGACCTTTCATGTTTCAAGACATCCTGGCATAGTGTGGGCTTTCCTGTTATCTTTTGCTTCTGCTTGTCCCCTAGAGGCAAGTTCTTCCTATCGAGAGCCAGATTAAGGGAAATTTTGGAAGAAAGAGACATGCAGGAATAAACTGGAACTAAAGCCCTTAATATCCATGAAGTGATTAAAATACAGCCATGCCCAACAAGACCACTGCTGTTATCAAACATTGACAACTTCTTTGAACTCAAGTCAATGGTATAAGGGGGAACATACAAACTTTTAAGTTTGGGGTGTCTCCAGGAAATATACTCAAATTTCTCAACACACACTGGCAGCGTTCACACATTACCCATTGCTGACAGCAATCTCACACTTCGCTTGTCCTCTGCCAAATGGAGTCTAGGGCTGCATCCAGGAAAGCAGCATGCTGCCCAGGTTTATGGGATGACTGGCTAGTTTATCGATTTGTGATGCTTCAAAACTTGGCAAATCAAAAAAAATCAAAACAAAAAAAACAAAAAAACAACAACAACAAAAAAAAAAAAAAACACCCTATACTGCAGATTACATACATTTTAATCCACTGCTGGTACTGACCAAAAACAGTTTCACCAACTACATTGTTTTTGGAATCTAGTTTTCAAAGAAACTAGTAGAGAGGGGATTTTTTTTTACATTTTGACTTTGGCCATGACACTGAAGAAATAACTGACCTAAATGTTTTTCTGTGTTTTTTGTGGGGAAGGGAGCAGAAGGTCAGGAGGGGAACATCCATGTAAAATAAAAACAGCATCTCACTCTCATGTTTACTTAAAAAGAAAAATAGTAAGGAGTAAAAGGCACTAGCATCTTGTTCTATTTGGTTTTCTCTTTGCTAAATTGCTAAATGAACAACCAATACCACCAGGCTCAAAATAGAACTAATAACTGCAACAAGAATATTTCTATTTTTAAAGATTTACATTTAAGCTCCACATCTGTGTTAGCCAAGATTCTTTTCACTTCTTCCGATGAAAGCCAACCTCACTGAACCATCAGAAGTCTCAGGGGCTTATTCATCTGTTAAAGCATCAGTGCAATGCTTGACAAGCCATCCTGGGGCCATGGAGAAGCAAGAACGGGGACACTACAAAGGATGCTGTACCTTTGGCAGATCTAGCATGAAGAGCCCTAGACTGCCGTGTGCTGTCACTAGGACAAAATCCAAAAGCAGGTGTCACTAGCTATTGCAATTTAGCATTAATGAAAGCATTTGAAAACCTGGGTATGAGAAAGTGTATTTGCTATCTCACATGGCATGGGCTTGGCATCGTGAAGAATCTTGGCACATTGCTGATTGCCAGAGTCTGTAACATCTGAAACTAGTGAATGGAGAATGGATTGGCGGTCCTCAGATGACATTCATCATCACCAGTACACTTGAGAGTGGTGCTTCTGACCGTAACATTTCCAGTATCCATGATTTCCAAGTGTCAATGGAACAACTTGAAATCCAGCCATAAAATATTCTCCTTTGTGTGCAAACGTCTTAAAAAGTAGACAAAAGTTATTCAAAGAGTTGAACTAAAACATTCTCATT